>NW_027526214.1:40540000-41215462 GCF_048455015.1 Haemaphysalis longicornis
CTCTTTGACGGTAACCCGGCGTTACCGCAAGAAGAACGGATGAAATTATTGGTTTTCCTGCGCCACTACAGAGACTGTTTATTGTCGAAGTCAAAACTACGTCAAACACCTCTAGCGAAGCACCGAATAATAACCGAAGATGGAGCCCGACCTACCCGACAGTCACCATACCGCGTCTCTTCACACGAGCGGGAAGCCATCCGTACTCAGGTCGAAGACATGTTGAGCGACGACGTTATACAGTCGTCGAAAAGCCCCTGGGCTGGGCCGGTCGTACTCGTGACGAAAAAATACGGCACATTAGGTTTTGCGTTGACTACCGGCGATTGAACAAAATCACCAAAAAGGACGTATACTCCCTCCTCCGAATTGACGACGCCCTCGACCACGTCTGCCACGCGAAGCACTTCTCATCCATGGAACTGAAGACCGGCTACTGGCAAATCGAAATGGACGATTGAGATCGAGAGAAGACTGCATTTATAACCCCGGACGGCCTATACGAGTTCAAGGTGATGCCGTTTAGGTTGTGCACGGCAGCAGCAACGTCTCAACGAGTCATCGACACGGTGCTAGCTGGCCTGAATTGGCACACCTGCCTTGTATACCTGGACGAAGTTGCGGTATTCTCTTGGACTTTCGACGAATACCTCGCAAGGTTGCAGTCTGTACTCGAGGCCATCCGTACGTCGGGGTTAACGTTGAAGCCTGAAAAGTGCCGCTTCGCGTACAAAGAACTTGCGTTTTTGGGCCATGTCGTCAACGCCGCGGGAGTCCGGCCTGATCCGGTGAAAACTTCCGCCATAGCAAACTTCCCAAGACCAAAAGAAAAGGAGGGCGTGCGGAGATTTCTCGGACTAGGCGCATACTACAGGCGCTTCGTCGCAAACTTCGCCCGCATTGCAGAGCTACTCACCGGCTTGACGAAAGATAGCACCTCTTTCAGCTTGGAGAATGTCCAAGAAACAGCCTTCTGCGAGGTGCAACAATGCCTGCAAAGCCCGCCTGTGCTAGCGCATTTCGACGAAAACGCCGAAACTGGAACGCACACGGACGCCAGTGATATAGGCTTGGGTGCCGTCATCGTAAAAAAGAAAACCGGGTGCGAGAAAATAATCGCCTATGCCTGCCGTGGGGTCTCCAAGTAAGAAAGAAACTACTCAGACTCTCAAAAAAACTGCCTCGCGATTATTTTGGCCATTTCAAGATTTCGCCCATGCGTGTACGGAAGACCATTCAAGGTTCTGACAGACCACCATGCGCAGTGTTGGCTTGCCAATTTGAAGGACCCCTCTGGCCATCTTGGTAAGTGAACCCTGCGCCTGCAAGAATTCGACGTTACAGTAGTCTATAAATCAGGGAGGAAACACTCCGACGCCGACTGCCTGTCTCTCGTGCACTCGTCGACCCACAACCACAAGACTCCGATGAAGACAGCGCATTCTTCGGAGTCGTGACTGAGAGCAACCTGGCCGCCAAGCAGCGTGC
Organism: Haemaphysalis longicornis; assembly: GCF_048455015.1. NCBI lineage: Eukaryota > Metazoa > Arthropoda > Arachnida > Ixodida > Ixodidae > Haemaphysalis > Haemaphysalis longicornis. The sequence goes on from NW_027526214.1 coordinate 40,541,489, forward strand.
CGAACCCGATCTACGCGTCATGATCGACTACCTCCAAGTATGCAACGTTGTCGTTTCGTTCCCATGGCCTTCAAACGCAAATTACCTGCATTCAGCCTGAAAAACTTCGTCCTCGTAAAGAAGAATTTCCTCCCCGGAACGAGAGCGAATTATCTTCTTGGCATCCCGGCAGATCTTCGTGACAAAATTTTGGAAGCGTGCCACGACGAACCGTCTTCCGCACATCTCGGCACAGGTCGCACAATTGGGAAAATCAAGGTGAAGTACTTCTGGGCCCATTTGCATCCAACGGCACGAACTACTTGCGAAGCTGCCGTGAGGGCCAGCGACGAAAACGCTTGTTGCGGATGTATAATTTACCGCCAACAAAAACAGTAATGATGGTGAGAGAGACGCCGACAATGAAGTGGCACGTTCACGCGCCTGGCGATGCGTGCGGGCACGTTCCCTCGTGATTGACTTTGGAACGCTGCGCTTGTACGACTGTGTACGGCCTTGCATCGCTGTCTTCACGAAGCAAATAAACGCTGAAGATTAGCTCTCCCTTTCCATATCATTGGTGCCGAAATAACGGGAAGCAAGCCAGCGTTACGGCGAGCCTTCTCATGACGAGCTCGGTAAGCCTTTCTACGCCTTTCATGGAACGTATCCGGAACAAGCGCGCGTCACGGCGGGCTGTGAACACGAAGATTATAAGCGAGGCGGACCAGGTGCTGCAGTCCCAGCAGTTGGACCTTTCCGTCCTTCCTCTCTTTCACGGGCGTCTTCGAGCGAGCAATGCAGCATTGTGCGCATTTAACGCCGAGCTTGAAGCCCACCTGGTCGACGACCAGGCAGCCGAAGGTTACGCTTCGGTCATGAAGTATGACGATGCAGCGACCACCGCACTGGCATTACTCGAGCACCACATGGAGGTGTTGAAGTCATCTTCGACGCTCAAGACTGCTCCTCCATTGGAAGACGCCAGCGGAGACCGCCGGGCTGCGACGTCTACCGGAAACCCATGCAAACTACTCGTGAGCTTGGAGCACGTCCTTGGTAGCTAGAACTGTGGCGCTTCTATGGAACAATAACTCGGTGGCAGCCTTTTTGGTTTATGTTTTTACATTCCGTCCATGAGAACCCCAGGCTGTCCAACAACGGCAGCTTCCACTACTCAGTTTCGCTTCTCGACGGAGCTGCTGCAGAAGCTGTGACGGGCATACAAATTACCGAGTCCTCGTACTCAGACGACCTAGATGTCTTAAAAAATTGTTTTGGATACGTATAGCCGATTGAACAAAAGCACTTAAAAACCTGCGGATGCTCAGGCCTGTCGATGTTTCTAGTAACGTGGCCGCTTTGCGTAAGCTTTACGATGCAGTGCAGATGAAGCGGAGAGGACTAGAAAGCATGGGAATCGGCATGCCATCGTAAATGGCTAGGCTGAATTAAGTGCTTTTGAAGGTCATACCTTGCGACGCTGTAGTGGACTACTTGAAACGAGTGACCCTTGCTGCGAGCACATCTTCTACGAGCAGTCGGGCTTTGTTGGAACAGGAGATTGAAAATCTGCTGTCTTCTCTGCCAGTGGAAGTAGCGTGCAGAGAAAAAAGCTGTCAAATCAGCAAGCCACCGCGAAGTCATGACACCGAACGCGTATCTAAGAAGCAGCCGTTTATTCTGGTTGCTGCGGTTCTCCACAACAAGGCAAAGACCTCTGCTTGTTTCTTCAGCGCCCCTACGGATCACACGACTGAAGAATGTTCTGGCGAGATTGAATTTGCTGATAGGCGAACTCGCCTCTCAAGTGACGGCCGAAGCTTCAGATGCACCGGAAAGGAACATCTCGTATGGAGTTGCCAGAGGAAGGTGCAATGTCAATTATGTAAGCGCCGACATCCCACGACGATGTGCAGCTACCACAGCGCTGAGAGACCTTCGTTGGAATCGGCTGGAAAAACGCGACATGCAGCGATGCACATTGCCACACACAAATTACCCGTCCAACGACTCGTCAGCGACGTCCTACTACAGACGTTCAGGGCATGGATGATGACTTCGTCCCGTTGCTGCTACGTGCGTGGTGTTTTTGACAATGGCAGCCAACGCACTTTCATTAAACAAGATGTTGCTTCTAAGTAAAGTTGGTTGCGATTGGCGAGATAGATCTGGTTATCAGTGCTTTGGGACGCTCTGGATGTGCTAGAAAGAAGTGCAAAGTCGTTGCAGTGACCCTTCAGAATCAGCATGACAGCGCGTCTGTGGACATCGAAGCAATCATCGTGCCTTTCATTTGCGAAGAGATGGCAGAAGCACCGAAGGACAACGCAATTCTTCAACGCCTTATCACCGAAGGGAAACCACTAGCTGGCGCATTGCCTTTCCAGGCGTAGAGTACGAACAAGGAGTGAGCCTACTTGTTGCCTCAGACCAAGCTAATGCCGAGATGAAGCGAAGTGCAGTGGGAAGAGAAGAAGCCCACAATATAAGAAAAAACTTGCAGTATTGTGAAGAGAACCAATTTGACAATTTGACGCCCATGCGTTTACAAAAATTACATTACAAGATGTGCTTAGGTGTCCTCATAATTTTGTCTATACATGAGAAATCTCACTAACATAGAACACTTCTTGGTGACTACAGCCTCTGAACTGTTTAACACCTGACAGACTGGTAGCATTCTTGCTTTGACTATTTACACATCCAATACACTACAGAGTGCAAATGTAACCTGCAGTGAACAGAATGAGTAGAAAAGTTATTAAATTTTATTATTATTCCGATATTGCCGTAATAAGCGCACATTTTCTCCAGACAGCAATGCCCGGTATTTGGGGAAGTAATAATGAATAAGTAATGTGCTTCTGAGACATAACTTGAAGAACAAGATAGACTTTCTTCCCTACCTACAAAAATTATAATGGTTACGGGTACCATATACTCATAGGTTATAGATTTGCATTCAAAGTACCCACCAGTAAACCATTTTTTTCTTCCAGCTGACACTTAGCAGTACACATTACATGCAAGGCGTTGATACACACCTACAAGTTTTATTGCACTTCATACACACCTAATGCTGAGGTGCTAAGACTGCCGGCAAGTGCAATAGCAATACTTATACAGAATAATTTGTCACATGATAAAATTCCTCCAAGTACATGTCTAGTTCCATCGGGACTGCCGCTGTATTTCCAGAAATCAAGGCCACCTTGCTGCCGGAAGGCACAGCTACGTCTGCTTTGAATCCAAACAATCACAAATGGCTTGAAACCCTCTTTTATCAGATGTTTTCAAAGTAAACAATACAAATAACATAGCACAACACGTTATGTAAGACATGCTTCAACTGTCAATACACCATACTCAAGATCACATTCATATGCTGTGACATCAATAGCTTCTATGCAAAGCAAAATTTTGTCTCTAAATACATATACCCAAGGAGTGTCCACTAACAGCTTCCAAGCTAGATTGGAATAGATTGGAGAAATCTAGAAATTTGCACTGAACTACCAAAACAGTTCGGGGTTATGTTTTATTGTAAAAGCAACATTAGCATAGTCCAGCAAGTTTCACCGTGTGTTGAAATTTTTATTCGAAGCCATACCCCGTGACTCACTGCACCTGCTGTGCGAGACACTAGCGCCACCTGTCGGCAAGTTGGTGGTGTAGGAAGAGCGACTACACGCCACGTGACGACAAATGTTTGACGAATTAAGCTTCCGTCACAGAGGGCTGAACATGCAATTTTCTACCATCGTTGATAAATCCAGTTTTCTTGTGCTGCATCGACCGCCGCCTGCACCGTGGGATCACCCTGCAGACGCCGCTTGTTTGCAAATGAGCAAAAGTGGAAACATGAACACGTGCATACCAAGTGGCAGGCTGAAACTAGTGAAGAACAGAAACTTTGGCGAGCTCAGCATTGGTGAGTAGAATGGAGAAAATGAACCACGAGCATTAGACGTCACATTGGACACCATGCCTTTGACTACAAAATCCGCCAAAGAAACTGATGAAACGAAAGAAGTGACCGGGTGGTCACAGCACAGAACATTCAACTAAGCATATTGTTTAGTTGGAACACTGTGCTTTGGCGGCTTTTTGTTGCATACCTAGGACTAACTGAGTTATGTCCCAGACATTTTTTTCATCTCAAGGGGACCAGCAGTAGCTACAACTGAAATATGTAGCCCGCGAATTTAAGTTTCAAATTACTCAGTCATTGAGCTTCCGTGCACAAATGGGGCAGTTGACCAAGCCCTAAATCGGGGAAAACTTTGACCCCACACTGAATCTGTCCTGACCAATAAATTTCAGAACAATGCGCACAGATAGCCCTAATACCAAAATAACATTTTTAGGCACAGTATAATGCCTGCATAAACTCAGTTTGTACAAAAAAGAATCAGGCTAGAGCTTTGTTGCGTTTTTCGGATGAAACAAGGTGCCATAGCAGCTCCTATAGAATTAAACATCCGCTTTGAACAATCTTAAATGAATAATGAGTAACAACATCCTGGTAAAACATTCAGCTGCATGCACCACACTAAAAAAACTCTAACCATTCTGGCCAGGCTTGTCCCGCAGTGCCGAACTCTGTGACAGTGCAGCTAGCGGAGGCGCAGCTCCTTGAGAAATAAATTTAAACTTCTGCCCAGGGTTCACTGCTTCTGCCGAGTTTTGGGACAACAAAGGTGCACCTCCAGAACAAATAAACTTCCACTTTCACAAATCTTAAATGAATTGTGTAAACTACATCCTGCGGGAAAATTCAGCTGCCTGCATTTAACTAAAAGAAATCGACCCATTCTGGCCAGGGTTCTCCTGCAGGGCCGAGCTCTATGACAGCAACGTGCAGTTCCTGCACAAATAAACTTAAACTTACTCAGAGTAATCCAAAAGGAATAGTGATAACAAATGCCATGAAATAGACTGTATCCCACTGCGCCCCACAAAATATTCTCACCCATCCGGCCGAGGGTCCCTGGGACTGTCGAGCTACACTACTGTACATGTCCAGTTTCTGCAAAATTGAACCCTTCAAGCCCTACAGAACAGTTATAAGCAGATAACAAGCACCGAGAATAGGTGGTTGGGTCGCTTGTGCATCGTGGCTGTGGTTTGGTTGCTTGTGGTACGTGATAATATTTTCTGTCTTTTGGTTATCATTCTTTTAAGAACAAGGTTAAACATTCACACAGTTTTGTTTTTACCTTTTCTATTACCTTCCACCTAAACCTGTCATTTATGAGCATTAAAACACTACTTACAACGCAACCAATTTTAGGCACCAACAACCGGCGTCAAAAACCCGTCCATCCATGTTTCTATCATATGTTGCTGTGTAAGCAACAGCCCTCGCTGCTCTAGCATATCTACCAGCATCTTTACTAGTGCGAGGTTAATCCAATGCAAGACTCTGATATCTCCAGAAGAGATAAAAAAGCTATTCGAGACGAAAATATTTTCTCTCCAGCCCTTTTCAAAACACCAATCACTAAAAACAGCGTACATCATGTTCTCCCCTCTTCTCCCCCTTCGCCCCATCTCCTTCCTCATCCCCAAACGGTATGTCACAGTGTGCTTTTTGTTTGATCGAAGCTTTAAAGTAGTCATTCTGTTCTGTAAAACATATTTTCGTCAGATAGGAGTGGCGATGTAGCTAAAAATGTATGCAGTTCAAGCCATTACCGACCTACACATTACACTCAAAAAGGAAAAAAAAACATCAGGCTAAAATTAGCAAATTAAAAAGCGTACAATGCTGCATATCCCCAATGCACCACACACAGACTAGCTAGTTGGCCTAGGAAATACACTCAAATTTTGTTATAGGGTAACGAGATATTACGAAATAAGGGTTAAAAGGATGCAAATAAATTACCCTTAAAATCTTGATAAAGAACCATGCCTTTAAAACGTTTTACCGAAAAAAAATTGACCTGTGAATTAGTGTAACGAGCGTTATTACTCGGCCCTCTCTCCCCCTAAAAAACAGAACGATTCGTGAAGTATTCCGCGGAGTTCAACACGTCATTGGCGTGGCTGTTTAAAAATGTCGTCGTAGACCTAATGGCAGTGGTGGAAGCGGGCTTCTGCCTGTTGGAGCAGCTCAAGAAGCTGGAACAATGCTGTTTTGGAGTAGCTTTGGAGCAGGAAAAGTGTAGTTTTGGTGCCGCTCTGGAGCACCAAAATGCGAATTTCTGAGCAGTGCAAGTCTCTTTTGGAGAAGGTTTCTAGAGCCAAACGGTATTTATTGGAACTGTTTTATTTCTAGTAAGCGCAAAAACTGTGCACACGGCTTTCACTCAAAATTTGATCGCTATCGAGCAGACGACTTTGTCGACAAGTTCGAAAAACACACATTCCCAGAATAAAGCACCATGGCTGACAGAGCAGTCACCAAGAACAAATAAGAGATAAACGATGCTTTAAAAAGCTGCGCATAACTACGCTTCAGGCAGGTGAAAAATAACTCTATTACAATCATGAGCCACAACCACGAGCAGCGCTAGGAAAAATGCTCTATCTTGCACCTAAGATAGAAGTTTAACGTCATTATATAACTAATGAGACTATAGACAAAAACTGCGACAGGAACAAATTGCCTAAAGATAATCCGAACTACAAGTGACTATATTCCAGGAAAAGTAAAATAAAAAAAAGGTTAATGTTCACAAAAAAAGGAAAAAAATATCCTATCATAGTATTCGCATTATTAAATAAATAATATTCATGCTTGTATATACTCAAAAGTAGTGTGCATGTTCGGCGTTTTGATCAAAAAAAGAACGTACCAGTGTTTATCACCTTGGTTTCTTCCCGGAGGGGGAATGGGGGAGACGACAATTCTCTCCTGCATTTCCTCCCTCAACTTCAAGAGGCGGCGTTCGTCAACATACCTACGGAACTGATAACTTGCAGAGAGTTACTTGCTTAAGAGCCTCACTTCTCGCGTGTGCAGAGCATCAGCTCTTATTTACTCCTGGTGGACAGGAAACGTATAATCTAAACTTGGAATGGCAGCTCACTCTTGATAGATCAAATGGCGAGGGGCCGACTGAACAACAAAAACTAGTTTGCTATTGCTTTTTCCACTAAGCGCAGATTCCAATGGCAGCTGCTGCCGATGAATGCATTACAATGCGGTGCGCTGTACGATGAAGATTTATTTCAAACCAAAGTTCAAAAATTCACCGCGGCGCACTTCAAGGTAACTCCCAAGACACGTGAAACTGCATCGCCAGATGGAGACTGGGATATTGTGACCACCTACTCAAAGCTCCGAGCATCCTTTAGGGAGTTCACCGGAGGGCACCATGTCGTGATTGGCAGCTAAAGAAGCACTGTCTACTACTCTGTGCGCGATGCGACTGGCAGTGAACTTCACCATACAGTTGCCTCACAATTTGAGGCCCCGCTTTGGAGCAGTTTCAGCGCAGTTATGCCTTTCCCAGCAGAATGAACCAAGAAAATCAGCATGGGGCATTGTGAAGCAAATGAAACAGAACTTCCCCCATCGTTGACGGCCAGGCACAGCCACGCTACGCATGGCCGATCCAGCAATCCTCCTCGCTTAACAAGTTAGAAAAGGCGCGAAGAAGTTTCCCTCAACACCGCAGCTGAGGCGGTCACTACGGAGGAGTTGGCCGACGATGCTGCTGTAGCAGATTTTACGGGACTGACCAACGCAAGCGACGACTAAGCGACGTGGTCTCCCATGCACACACGTTCGATGTCCCAACGTTTTCGCAGGCACTTGATGTCGTTGACCTTCTCAGTCAATTATTTGGCACCCATGGTGACGACAAAACCAGCAACACGTGGCTGCCACCGCGGAAAGAGAAGTCTTTCGCTTGCTTTGTCCGAAACAAGAGAAAATCACTCAGTTTTTTCAAGCAATGTCTAGCGGACAATAAAATAAACGGCATCCTCGTTGAACAAGAAAAACATTTGTCTTCTATTACATTTCTGGCGCATGCGAGGTCGCGTATTTTTACAAGTCTATGGTTTTGTACCCAAGTGAGTATACACTGCTCTAAACTGTTTTAATTGTTACAACAACTTAGAAATTTAACACAAAAAATTTGGCCTCCTGCAATTTTGTTATAACAAGGTTGCAGATCACACCCCAAGCGTGCTTGACTGACAGAGAAAGTTACTGTAGTACATCTCTCAAGACTTTCTGACTCATGTAGCCCCTCTGATGAAGCACACTGAAACTAACCGCACGTATACTGGTGAATATGCAAGAAATCCCTCTATGGTAACCGCGGATCATTTTCTCCAAGTGTTCAGCATTACGTGGATACAGCAGAGACAAATGTAACTCCAAAAGCACAGATGCATGCTCATGAGGCTGTACCTCAACCATCATGGCAATGAAAAGTTACTCAAACATTTTTTTGCTAAAAGCTGGTGTTATTACCGGTGGGTCGCCAGCACGCAAAAGGTTTCTTACCAGTGTTAGTGGCGAATTGCATTGGAGCTGCTGTGTGGCCAGAGGGCATGGCTGAAGCTCCTGAGAGGCTACAGCGACCATTCTGTACAGACCTTGCTAAGACCCAACATTTATGTCTCTGAAGAGGAAAGGAGATATGGATAAAAAAGCTCCAATTACAAGTCTTTACAAGCGCCAGCACAGACGTGGCTGACACAATCCTAGCAACTGAACATTTTACATCTCATTTACACACTTTTGGAACTTTCTGAATGTGTGGCTAAGCAACTATCCTGAATGAGAGCAGGAAATCGAACCATTGTATAACGCGGAATATAGGTCGAGATTGTTTACGGAAAAATTTTCCGAAAAGTCACCCTTGAAGCTGTTTAGTGGTCCCTGGAAAATTATACTAGTCATCTCACAATTGGGCAGCTGAGCGACCTCTTCCGAACCCCAAAACCACAATCGCCGCAACCATCAGTCGTACGGACGCCAGCTTTCTTTTGTTGCTTCTCTCGCTGGCAGTGAGTCGGAGCACGCTATTTTCTCCTTGCTCAAAATGCGTTTACGCACCATATGCCAGTTAACAGCGGCACCTTAAAGAAACGTTTCCAAGAAAAAGAGAAAGAAACAGAAAAAAAGCTGCGGGTTTTTCAAGGGTGTGGACGTGTCTTCTTTGCGTAAGTTCTCTGTTACCAAAAGAAGTGTCGCTAATGGCGTTAGCTGAAAGGGCAGCTCTCGGTATGCAACGCTAGGACGACCAAGTTTCGTGGGCACTGCTCTGTGCACCCGGGTACCTGTGCTGCTGTACAAAGTGGACTTTCGTCCGCGTGGGTCGTGCGTCTCTACAGCTAGCAAACACTGCCTCCACAGACTGAGTTTCGCTACCGTCTCCGCACGAGTGCCCCATGCTTTGAGCTCGTTCCACGCTGACAAGGTCTTGGGAGTGTTTAAGCGCTGCTCAAGCAATTCCGTGGACTGCACGATGTACGATTTCCTGTGTGGGTGACAGCCATCGAGACGCAGCCCTCCAACGACATTTCAGACGGCCATGAGGAGTAATCGAAGACGAAAAAAGCTATAGCCTGAATATAACGATTTTCTGTACCTAATTACTTTTTCTGTATTTTTCAGCTGCAAGGTAAAGGGGTCGACCGATATTCCGTCTCGACCAATATTCCGCATTATACGGCAGTTGCTTCACTGGCTCTTGGTGGTTAGCACTTTCTCGACCACTATTCAGGAAAATCAAGGTAGGGTCAAGCTACAGAGCAAGCATCACCTTAGTACGCAAGCACAAAACATACTTTTAGTCCATCTAACTACGTACTTTTGGGTAGAATAGATGTTGAGAAATGTGAGAGAACTGAGCTCCGTGTTGCAGATTTTTTTAAGCCTTAAAGAGAAAATTTCCAAGCGGAAGCTAATATTTATTTGTATTTTGCCCAGAAGAGTGCTGGTCACATACCAATAAATCGACGCCTCTAAACAGAAGCTTATACAAAAAAATAACCAAACAAAATTTTCCTTTCACCCTTTGTACTGATGGATCTGTGGGACCGTTTATGCGTACATCAGCCAAGTTACGTAAATCATCCGGATTTTTAAAAAAGTACAAAAACGTACTCAGGACAGAACCCAATTTTAATTCGCTAGACATTTCGCATTAGGAGCTTAAATATTGAGTTACTTATAAACCTAACCTTTTTATTTTTTGCCTGGCATTGATTTACCAACCAAAATACAGTAGCAAAAAAGAAGACCCATATGTTTTTTGAATTTACAGAACCCTTTTAACCAAAACACCATCTTAAAATGGGGAAACAGAAAAAAGGGCGTACTTATAATAGAAAGCAGAACACATTGAAAACAATTTCTTTACATGCCAACATTATGCCTTAACACAAGAACACTCCCAACACTGGAGTTCATTTCTTTGCGACTTTGACTACGTGCTCATATTTCTATTTGTTTCTCCAGCTTTATATTTACTTCAACTGAAGACCTGTCGGGTATTTAAATTTGTTGCATCCTTTGAAGCGCCCAGTATGTTGCAAAAAATGCCACAACTTTAAATTGTACAAACCAAAGCACCAATTTTTAAAACGTGCAAATGCATATGGCACTTACCAGTTGCGAATGCCTTGCAGAGTGGACGTCTTGGGAATGTCTTTGTTGATCCTTACTGCAAGCTTCACCAATTTTTTGGTGTCGTCAAGGGATTATTCTTTGTTCAGATGCCATATTAATATTCTTAAGATTATTCTATGGGAATATTGTATATTTCACGTATCATATACTAGACAAAGCGCATTCGAAATTTTATAAATATTTTCCAGAAAAGGGTTTTGCAAAATAACACCGGTGCCATGATATACTTCACCACAAAGTTTATAAATTTCGGTAGATTTGAAATGGTAAATGGTGAAAAAACCTTCAACTTTAAATAATGTGCTCGCAGTAGATTTCACATCAATGTTATATACAACAAAAAAACCGAAGGAAAGTAGAATCAGTTGTTTACAAACGCTTGTTTGTCAACGAGGGATGTGCATTTGTTTTTACCCCTGGTGCTCCAACGAAATATGGTATGGAAATGTACAGTTGCATCACGTTCAAGCCATTTTTGTTGAAAAACTGAAAATTCACGGTAGCTCCCACATCGATCCGTATTGTAATAAGTATCATTACAGCATATGGTGAAGAAACGAGAAGGACATTCTGATTATTTTTCTGCAAGAGCTCGCAATGCATAGTAAACCGTGTACTTACACAACCTCCCCGCACGTAAGAAAAATTAAGTTGAAAAGGAACGTACGCGTACAATCGCTGCTTAATAACACGATTCAAGCAATAAAATGTTTTTATTCGTTCTATTAGGTGTGATAGCCAAGTTGAGATTTGTTCATTCAAATACAGAACCACGTGTGTATGTGTGTGTGTGTGTGTGTGTGTGTGTGAGAGAGAGAGAGAGAGAGAGAGAGAGAGAAGTAGCCACAGGGGTTAATCGAGAATTTAGATTTTTGGGGGGGGGGTCGAAAATCCTCGTAGGGAGTTTGGCGGGACGAAAAACCCTGAGTTGCCAGAAGAAAGAAGAGTGTTCCCATCAATCGCACAACTGACGAGCTGGTAGTTTTAACCATTTTAATAAAAAAAAATATTTGTCTGGTAGTTTTAGCTTAAACATGAGCAAATATTGTCTATGTAGGCAGCAAACATTCCCAATGAGATCAATCGTAGAGTATTCATGCGGATGTTCTAAGACAAAATTTCTTGAAACCCAGCACTGAACATTTTTTTGTCTACTTGATCTTCACGGCGCTAAAAATCGCGACGCCACAATTCTTTCGCCTAAAATTATAGCCAAAATATTATGTATTTTGTTTTTTCGCAGTTTGGTTGGAGTCTGTTTTGGGTTTTTCGGAGCACACCTGATCCAAGCTACCTCCTTAAAATCAACTCTTTGAAGTGCTGTGTAACAACAGAACTGTTGTCAACAGAAGGTATAAAAAAATAGAGAAGCTCAGTGAAGCTATCCTGGCAGAGTCGCTAGTTCAGACGAAAGAGTGCAGAATGAAATTCCTAGGGGAGAGATTTTGGACCAATAGCTACACCAAAGGAAGACAAGCGCCGCTATTTTGTCATGTCTGTCTTTCGTCATTTAAACCGAGCAATGCTTGGTAAACTTTTGAATGTGTGGTTTAGGTGTGTCTCTTTTGTGTAGAGGATAATTGGCTGGTGTATGACAAAGATTTGGGGGAGCCGGGCAGTTTCTTGTTTGTCGTTGACAGGTACATTAATAACACACGCGCTCTCAGTATATTCCCAGGGTAAATAATGTTCTGAGTGTTATTTCGCTACAGTGATATCACAGTAACTTAGAAAAAAAAAGAATGAACGATGAAGATTTATGTATGCTAACTTCGGCTCTGCACACAACCGACAGGATAATATCGAAGTGTGGTGTTTGAAAAAAATAAAAGGGATGGGTTTGGTTGTGTTGTCTTCTTTCACTCATAAACAAATCAGACAATTGTGTGTCGAAAGGTGACTTTGCATGGCGTTGCGAATACCAACATCGTTTTTGACACAACTCTATTCACCAGGGAACAGGTCATTGCCTGCGTCAGAAAAGGAGGCAGGCCATTTGGAAGGATGACAGAAAGAGGCAACTGGCGATTTTCCTGGTTGGTTCAGGTCGGTGGGAGGGGGGTGTGTACGAGTAGTTAACCAAAGCTTTTGCTGTGCCGTCACCAAGCGGCGTAAAAAATCTTAGCGGCCAGGGTTGTCTCAACTACAAAAGTCAGCTCCTCTGACAAGAGCTATCTAGGCATGGCTGCGCTTGTGTTTTCGGTATTACGCGGTGTCGCATGGTTTACTCAAGCATCTTGTTTTTTGTAGCAACCCCCTACAGAGGTGGATGAAGCAATACACATTGTAGCTTGTAGAAAACATCTTCAGTAAAGGAAAGCCGGGGCACTATCGTTTCAGACATTTATCTATTGTGGTCTTGTTACTGGAGACATCAGAAAAGGTTCTGAAACACGGCCGGTTAGATGGGAGCAGTAAATTTAATTCCAAATGCCTTCACCCCCTCTATACGATGCATCCTAATAGGGCGGGTGCAAAAACAACGATAACCGCCCTGAGCATTCAACTCAACAAGATGTAATAAAGCGGAAACGCGTTGTACGAAGAAAAATACAACGCAGCTAAGAGCATTCTTGGAGGCGTCACCCCCTCTAATAGTAAATCCACCTGAAACTATAGAAGGGTATAAAAATATCCACAGTCTACCATCTGGTACAGTAGCCTCTGAGGGGAATACTATGTAAGACCTCGGGCCTCGTCGGTCATTGTTATGTGCTGTGGTCCGTGAGAGCAACAACCACACACATGTCATTGAATGGTTAGATGCCTAAATAACGTTCATGAAGCTCGTGGCAAAGTAAGTGTTGCCCAATTAGGCCGAGCCCACAGAAGCACACCTTGATAATTTCCTGAAAAGCTATGAGAATAGATTGCGCCTAGGCGCTCAAAATTATAGTGTCTGCCCTCCACCAGCTTCAGGGCCGTGTTACGTATACGGTCAAGCCTGAAGACTTGTTTCACACATCGCAGGTATTCTTGGACATATTTATTGATGTCGTTTATTGATACATTTGCAAGAAGGTTTCGAGCATCGTCATCGGCTTTGGTCCGTGGAAATCTCAAAAAAAGTCATCGCTGTTTTTTCCTGGACATCGTATTTTTGCCATGTGCAATGTTTATCGTAGACGTATAAAGAGAGCACATCGGTATTATTATTAATTAGGCGTTGGGTAATTATTCGCCTCCTAATCCTATGCCGTTTACCTTGGTTAGTCATAGTTTGAGCTATCACATTGCAAGCCATCTTCCATAGGCTCTGCTTTAAATTGTTTTCTGTAGTTCGTGTTGCAGAGATTATAATATTCACGTCGCAGCACAACCCAGTCGTTTTGCTGTTTCAATGTTCCTGGGAGGAGCTGTTGTTGTTTTATGGTACGCTATATATTCTTTGCATCCACGAATCGACGTGTTCCCGGTTTGTGACGTTAAGGACGGGATGAGTAAGAACACCTTAATAATTTGGAAGGAACGCAGTGGTGCGCGGATAACATTCAGTTATCTGTACGTACCATCTAGTGCTTCCGACGTAGTTAGTAACGTTTGATAGCAGGCTGCACTTGCAGTTTTGTGTTCATCATCTAGACCGTACGTTTCATGCCCAGCTACGTTGACACTGCTTCTTTTTGACACGAGGTGGTACGTCTTCTCAAGATGTGATAAAGATTGACACTGCTTTCAATATTACTAGTGTCGCTCAGCCTTTGTTAAGATATGGGTTTTAGCGCGAACTAAAATAATTAAAGTAAATTTTGGGTTTACGAACAAAACCTCTACAAAAATGACTTCGATACTGTTTGGACTGGTCGCTTAGGAATCGAAGATCGCTTCTCTGTGAGAAGTTTAAAACGTCAACTTGGTGGTTCTCATTCTTTTGTAACTCTTCAGGATGTGGGTTTTAAAACCTCAGCTGAATAAGTTTGTCGCGAATATCCCTGTCTGGACGATGCGCTATTTTCTTGAGCTGTGGCAGTGTGTCTTTAATTAGGCCAACGTTTTTTCGGAGGTCAAAACTGCATCGCTCAAATTGATGCATTCAGGTCGCAAGGTTTCCATTCGATAACTTTGGATATTGCCGCACAAGCTCTTCATTACTAAACTCTGTACAACATGGTGGGAGCACAATGTTCTTGTTTAAAGATAACAGAATCATTTAGGTCGTCTACACCTTAAAAATATTATTGCAATACCCTTTCGAGTGGCAGCTGCGTTGGTTTCGCATTGATGCTGCTTACGTGATGTTAAGATTGTTTTTGGGGGCAGTTGCCTCAACCGAATAAGAACCAATTTTTAATTAGTGAATCAGCAGTGTGTTGGAGTTTGCATACAGCGGTGCCGTAGATGATAAGTGATAATTCACGGGAACCTATTGTAGTGCGTGGGACATAACATGATTGTATGCAGTTTTTTCATTCAGCGAAAGCTAGTGTCAATGGGTTCGCAGGTCACGGTATGGCATCAAGCGAAATGTGAGTAGGTTCTAAAACTCATTTGCAAGCTTCCGTATTAACTTCACTGAAATCGGTATATAAGTCCAGAACTCCAAACAGCAAAGATAGGTAGCGGAAATATTCTAGAGAAAATTGCTTACCAAACCGCAAAAAGCATCAAAATGCATCCTGTGGGTATTTTAGCCACAAAAAATTGTTATTACAAAGACCGGGAAATTATCTGAAAACAAAACGAGAGAATAAAAATATTGCCCCAGAAATTTCGAGAAATCGCACACGAATTTTTAAATGGTTTCTAGGAAGTTGTTTTATATTCTGAGAATCACAGCATTTGGTGATATTTTATTCTATTTCCAAAGAATGTGTACAATTAAAATTATACTTGGAGATTTGACGAAGATCACATAGACATTTATCTCAATTGAGCAAAGTGAACAAATGAATACGAATATAAATATCAGTGATTACAAGAAACATGGCCATGAACAGTAAACTACAACTTCGGCGACTAGGATAGATTTAGGAATTTAAATTACATCATTTGTTATAAAAACCAGGTTTTTCAAATTTCTCTTTCACCAGTTTTAGGAATGCAGCTGTTCTACACAAGTTCCCATTTGTGAACATTTTAATATTAGTCAGGAAGCACCAAATATGCGCGGTCAATAGTACAGTCTAAAAATGAAGACTGTTTTTTGTTCAAGTGCAATATTTTTTATACTGTCACTTATACAAACCCATAACTTTGGCAGATGTGTAAAACGATGCTTTGCATGTTTAACTTTCTTCGAAAATTTTGGAGGGCTGTGTATTCTTTAGTACGTGCTTGCCTATTTTGTTATACCTGTTTCCCTTTTACTTCGCTCTGGTGCAAGAATGCAGCGTAATCGTTGCCCCTTTGATGCCTGCTGTATAGATCATGATATCGCAGGCTCCAAACAATTCCTAGTGTGCCAATATTTCTTGGGAAAGATATGCCACAGGGGTAATTACCACCACCTAAGCTGACCGTAATTATGGTCAATATTGTCATGGTGTACACAAAACTGCTAGCAGAGTTCATTATTTACATAGGCGAACTTGGCGTCTAGCCTTGGCTGAACTCTGGAGCTCTTCCTTCTCTTTTCCGGCTCCCTTTTTTTGACGTGTTCGCCTCCACAAGTTATCAGCTGCTCTCTCCCAAGTTGGGTACATGGAGTAACAAGAGCGGTTGGTGAATGCCTGACCAGTGCATGGTGTCAAATTTCAAACTCCTTACCAGCCGTGGCAATGCCCCCCTCCTTGATGGCATCGACAAAATGCCACTCGTTGAAAAACAAGAGGATAATCACGACCACCTAGGTTACAACGTCAGCATGCGGCGGAGATGTGAACACGCACGAACAGTCATCGCCTTGTCACCGGGCGTGATACGGTTTCAGGCGTACGACATGTACAACTTCTGGGCGAGGTTCTCGCCTTGGAGAAGAAAATCGCGTTTCCTTCGGGAACCACGACGTAACTAACGTCCGATAGACGCCACAGAAACTTGTAATGCCTGAAGTAACGCCGTAGTAGCTTCTCTGAAGGCCTGCAAGAGAGAACGGGTGCCCATACCCATACGAGATCTCCGGGTAGGTACTCCACATCACAACGTCCGGTATTGTACCGTGGTGTATCGATGTCTTTCTGTGTCCGGATTCTAAAGCGTGCCAGGTGGAGAGTCTCTTGAGCTCTCTGAGTCAGGTTTTCGATATTGTCGTTCGTCATTATACCGTGGTCAACACGCAGCATTGCGTCCAGCGTCGTAGTGACCCCGCGACCGTACACAAGTTGAAACGAAGTAAATCTAGTATTTTCCTGCACAGCCGTATTGTAAGAGAAGGTGGTGTAGGGAAGAATTTGGTCCCAGGTCTCTTGGTCAAGTTCAATGTACATAGACACCATATCTGCCAATGTTCGATTAAGGCATTCCGTCAAGCCGTTTCTTTGGGGATGGTATGCGGTACTTTTCCAATGAGCGCTGTGCGTAAACCGGAGGACGTCCGGCACAAACTCTGTGGTCAATGCTGTGCTGCCGTCTGTTATAACAGTGTTTGCGCCATGGTGCGAACGATGTTGTGGAGAAAAAGTTTGGTCACCTCGGCAGCAGTTTTACGTAGAAGCGCCGCCATCTCAGCGTACTGCGTGGAAAATTCCGTCGCAACAATAATCCACTTGTTTCCCGATGACGACTTCGGGAATGGGCAAAGTACCTCCATCCCAGTTTGGCGAAATGGTTTGTCCGGCGTATCCAGCAGATGTAGAAGTCCTGCGGGTTTTACGGTTGGTGCCTTCGGTCGCTGGGAGTCACGGCAGGCCCTCAGATACTGCTGCACTGATGTTAGTAGTTTTGGCCAGTAATATTTATGATGGATTCTTGGACCTGCGGCTGACTCCTAGGTAGCCAAAAGTTCGTTCATAATGGCAGGCCTGTAAAATTTCAGTTTGTAATGCTGAGGAAATAACTACCAGAAACTTCTCCTTGCTGTCGTCGTGGTATCTTTTGTACACGACATCGCCCACTACGCAGAAAAAATTTATTCCCTGAAGAAAGGTGCGTGGAGCTGTGGTGACGTATCCACGAAGGTATTCAAGTAGTGGCCGCAATTATGCGTCAGCCACGTGATGTGATGCCATATCCGCAGTATGCACAACTCCGATTAATGGATATTCCTCGTCGGCATCGGACGATCCTGCCGGAACTGGTGCTCGGGACAAGCAGTCAGCGTCACAGTGTTTCCTACCCAATTTGTATACGACCGTGATGTATTCTTGTAGCCGTAAGCTACATCGAGCAAGCCGCCCTGACCGGTCTGGAAGGTTTGCGAGTCAGCAGAGGGAATGGTGGTCGCTAACAGCATGGAATGGCCTACCGTCAAGTAAGGGCGGAAGGTGCTAATAGCCCACACTACTGCTAGGCATTCTTTCTTTGTCGCGGAATAGTTACTTGCCTAATTGAAAAGAGCGCGGTGAACGTATTCTGTTACTTTCTCACACCGTTCTACCAATGTACAAGGATTGTACCGATGCCAACATTACTGGCGCGAGTACGAATTTCGGTGTCCGAAGCTTCATCAAAATCAGCCAGTACCGGTGCAGTTTGCAAGTGCCCACCGAAGGAATCGAACACACTCTGCTAATCCTCTCTACATTCGAAGGCTACGCTATCTTTTATAAGTCACGTGAGGGGCTCAGCGGTGTGAGAAAAGCCTTCCACAAAGCGCCTGTAGTATGCGCAAAGACCCACGAAGCGACTGACATCCTTTTTATCACTTGGTTTAGGAAACAAGGCTACAGCAGTCGTTATTGTCTGGGTCTGGCTGAACATCATTACCACTCACAACATGGCCAAGCAATTTGAGCTCTTGGAAACCCAGGTGACATTTCTGCGGCTTGATAGTTAACTGTGCTGCACGAATGGCTTCGAGGAGACTTCTCAGGTGGAAGAGAGTTTCTACGAACGTTCTAGAAACCCAACTACGTCATCCAAATACACCAGACGTCTGCCATTTAGGTCCAGCCCGAACAGTGTCTATCATGCGCTGGAACATAGCCGGCGCTGAGCATAGGTCGAAGGGAAGGACCTTGAATTCGGACAGACCGTCTGGTGTCACGAACGCCATCTTTTCGCGATTTCGCTCGTCGACTTCGATTTGCCAATGGCCAGATTTGAGGTCCAGTGAAGAAAAAAAGTTAGCATCACGTAGGTGGTCCAATGTGTCAGCAATTATGGGCAGGGGCTACATGTATCGCTTTGTAACACTTTTTTTATGCGGTAATCAACGCATAAGTGGAGCGTGTTGCCTTTTTTTCCTAATAGCATGACAGGTGAGGCCCATGCACTTCTCGACGGTTGGATAAAATCGCCTGCCACCATCTCTTCCACTTTTTCTGGATTGCCCCCCGCTCCTCAGGCGACACCCTGTACGGGTGCTGCCGCACAGAGCTGGCGGACTCATCTGTAATTATTCGGTGCTTCGTGACCGGCGTATGGCGCACTTTATATGTCGTGGCAAAGGAATAAGAGAATTCGCACACAAGGCTTACTACAGCATTCTTCTATGTCGATTTCTACAGGTATGTGTATTTCAGCTGTCTGCGACTCATTCGAAGTTGTCCCCAATGTGGTTAAAGTGGTTAAATAGATCACTTCAGTGACTTTCTCGATGAATTCCAAAGTGGTACATGACACGAGATGGCGGCGCTAATTGGGGAATTTGCTAAGCAAGACGGGTGTGCACCCATTCTTTCTATACAGATACTTTTCTCCAGTAGGAACTGGATATTTACTTCGGCTATACCTTCCTAGTCAAAGAAGTCGTTACTTTTACGTCTGCAAGTATGCTTGTTGGGGCGGAAAGCATTACGTTATGGCCTACAATGCGAAGGGCCGTGTCATGTCGGCCGGTGATGCTTCCGGCTAACATTTTTTTGTGGAGAATATGATTGTGGACTTCGGTAAGCCTATAATGGCCCCATTAAAGTTGAAAAGTTCATGCCAAGTACTAAATCCCTGGAACAATCGGGTAGTACAACGAAGGTTCCGATGCATGTGAAGCCGCGGATCTCGACTCAGGCAGTGCACCTACCGGTATCTGTAATTAGATGACCCCCAGCTATGCAAATTTGTATGCCTGTCTAGGGGGGGGGGATAAATTTTCAAAGTGAAATATCTAGAGCCTTGCTAATAACGGAGTAATGTGCACCCTGGTCAGCCAACGCAGTCGTTGTAAAGTCATCGATTCGTGCCAGTAGGTCTCAGGAAGCCGGTTGGGTTGTGCAGTATTTGTTTTCACTGGGCGTCTCGTGATTGGTATCCGGTCCTTCCCGTCGTCCTAGTCGCAACGCAGGATCTTCGAGCAATTCGTGATCAGCGGCCGCACCGCCAGGGTTCGCTGACTTCAGTTTCCATAGCTTTCAGGGCTGCGGGATAGGAAGTTGGGGGAGTTAGGCACGAACTGAGGACGGAAGAAGCGGCGTTGGTTCGGTTCGAAGACGGCGAACGGGGCTCAGAGCATTGGTGGGGGAAGACGCGTCGTTCAGTGAGGTATGTCGAAATCTCAAGCGTCCGTTATTCGTTTCGTGGACGCGGTGCGTTGAGTGCGAATCCACAAAAGCGGCCTAGCGATATGAGCACGCGCGATGCAAATGACCAGCCACCACGCTGTGGAAGAAAAAGGGTGTGTGGTCAGGGGTACGGCAGACATCACTTTTCCGGACGTTTCTCTCTTCTGAGTACAGCACATCGGGTTGTGGCGCGGTGGGACGTGGCATGAAGTTTACGGCGGTAGGTTGCGGGTAAACACTGGCGAAGGTAGACGGAGGACAGTAGTGCACTGACGCAGGGTCTCTGCATACGTAGATCTGGGCAGCACTGGCCGTGCACACTGGTTAGCTGGTTCGAGTACCCGACAGACATCCTTATTTTTCCCTATCGAGCTCGGTAACAAAAACAGTAGGACGTTGCACCTTACCATGAAGCATTGCCTGGAGCCCCTCCCGGACACTCTTCCTTACCAGTTCACAAAGGCCGTTGACGTTGCCTTCCAGCACTGTCAGAACGTTCGTACTGAACATGGAAGCTTCGCGGCGGCTGTATTGCCATGCCCTTTGTTAAAGCGCCCTCTCTCACGCTGGCCTGTTAAAGAAATCCGGAGACTGTCCCTTCAGAACCCCTCATCAGTCGGTCGAAAATTCTTGCTTCACGCCGCGCATCAAATGCCGCAACTTCTTGTTCCCGGTCATAAATGGATGAGCACGCCGAAATAAGCGGACTATGTCTTCGACGTACATGGCAACGCTCTCATTCGGACTTTGGTTTCTCGCCTGCAGCGCAACCTCAGCCTTCTCTTTGCGGTCGGTTCTCACACAGGTAGCGAGTAGCCGTGGGCGAAAAGCCTCCCATGTGGTCACTGTAGCTTCGTTCTTCTCAAACCAGGTATGAGCGGATTCTTCAAGAGCATAGTAGGCATTTTTAAGCTTACGCTGCTCCTTCCAACCGGTAAATCTGGCGATGCGCTCAAACTGGTCGAGCCAGTCCTCTGCATTTTCGAAAGTGTCGTCGTAAAAGGGCTTCGGCACCCGTTGCTGCTGAACCACGTACCCAACAGTCATGGGAGTCTCAGGCGAGACCGGTGCGCTGCTGTCCCGTCCCGTCATTTTGGGTGCGCGATCGGGCAGCGGCCAGTAGTCCACTGGCAGACCAAGTAGGCGCCGGCTGGTTCTCTCATTACAGGCGTGATCGGGGTGTGCTGGAGGTTAATCGAAGCCCTCGATGAACCGGGTATCATCCACCTGCACCTCTACCACTTCTATCACGGTATAAACAAAACTGCAGGCAGAGTTGTTTATTTACACATAAAACTTGTGCCCACAAGAGAGCTGCGAACTTCTAGCCTTGGCCAAACTCTCGAGCTCTTCTTCCTTCTCTTTTTCTCCGGGTACCTTGCTTCGTCGCTTTTGTATCCACAAGTTATCAGCTGCTATCTCCCAAGTTGGGTTTGTGAAGAAACATGAGCCGTTGGTGAATGCTTGCCCAGGGCATGGCGTCAAAGTTCAACTTATTACCAGCCATGACAATACGACCTTTGCGAACACCAACGTAACAAAATATGCGAAATAATACCAATAGTTTTGCGCGGCGTACGGGCAAACACTAGCTAAGCCTTTCCACATTACACCGGAAATGTGCGATGCCACATTCACATTATTATTGTGACCAAAGCGACTTGTTCGTGAGTACGAGGGTACGCGCATGTATTCTCTTGCCCTTTGCTATAAGGCACATCTACATCATTTGATAACAGTTTACGCTAAAAGCATAATAAACCCTTATATAAAACTTGTTTTCTGCATGCCTACTTTTCTGTATATCTGTTTATCTCTGTATCTAAATTGAGTATGAAGCAACATTCTAGAAAATATAAAAACTGTTTCCATACAAAATTTGCACTTATTATAGACTGTAGAAAGCGCGATAGTAACAGAAACACACAAGTAAAATATTGAAACAAATTTGATTTCTACTTAACGTTAGCCGGCGAAGGTACTATTTTGAAATCATTTGCCCTAAAAATCCCGTTTTTTGTCAGGCATCAAAGTAACCTAACTCTACAAAACTGCTCCTCGAATCACGCTCATCACTGCACAATATAGGAAGAAAATGTAGCACGTTTTCCAGCAATTGCCCAAGCCTTATGTAAGGCAATTTCTACGCTCCTCTTAACCTTGTCTAGCTTCCTAAATACTTTACTTACTTGAATAAAACGTCAAAAAACTGTTCTTTTACTGAGGATACACTCACCACGTCTCGAATCTGAAAATACACGGTAATGGTTTCTTTTAGCGCGTTTATTAGGCGTACGATGCATCCTATGCAACGTAAGCTCCGTCAATGTAACACAAAACCAGAGAAAATTATTTCCAATGGCATATAGGAAGTACAATCCATGACGACATTTGGCAAACATAAAAAAGAAACAAAATATTTAGTGTACCTCGTGGAAATCTGCTTAGTGTTCAAACAAAAATAACTTCAATTGTTCTCGGGCATCAAGAAGGTATATTTTCTTCATCAGTACTCTATTGGGTCATGTTCCCATTCGGATGGCCGTTGAACTGTAGTGCCTGGCGCCGTTCGTTAAAAGTCCTTCAGCACACGCAAACCGAAGACAGTCGTGTACAGCTTGTTTATTCCGTGCCCTCATCTTTCGTTGCGCCACACCGTTACTACAAGTAATTCTCAAGTTATTTCTTTACAATTATTAAAATTATTCTTTTACAAAAATGGTGATTTTATTGCTGATTGATTCTTGTTGGTCATCTGCAAGTGCGCCAACTAGAATTTCCCGGAACAAAATAAAACCTCATTATTTTATTTTTACGAGGAACCCCGAGTTTATTATTTTTATAGAAGCCGATTTAAAGAGGTGATGGCGGATGCTTGCTGTCTAAAAAGAGCTCATAGTTGTAATGATTCCTGAAAGTTTATCTCTTGTAGTCAGTACCGGTGCCATTGAACTGTGGCTTATCTTGTTTATTGTCACCCAGGCACAACTATTTTTCTTGAAAGAGAATTTCCAACATGGGTGTATGAAGACTACGCGTTTTTCTATTCAGAGAGTAACTGCATTAGGCGGTGCTACGTCATCTATGGCCTCTGGTGATTCGGATGTACAAGCGTTTCTAGAGTGTTGCCTTCAATTCGGCGTGGTTATTTGTTTAGTATATTCACAAAGAAGTCCGCCACCTCACCAAACATGTCAATGAAACAAATAGCAATGATTGTCTCCTTATGATTGACATTGTCAACCTGGATGGACACCTTCAATATATTGACAGCGCCATAGGTCACTCGCATTCCTCCAAAAAACGCAATTTTTGGACAACAAATAATGTGCTCCAACATTGCACAAATTTACCATTCTATCCATGTGTTAACCATTTTAAAGATTCTAACAACGTTCTAAAATGAACAATCTGTACGCGAATATTTTTGACCCTGCATTGATTCAAACGAGACATGTTGAAAACGCAAGTGTGTTTTCTGGTAAACAAAAGCTTACCTGGCCTAGAGCGTCGTACCTAACTGCCTCTTGGTTTATGATAAGCTTGGCCGAAGAAATAAAGAAAACAACCGTATCTACTGCGCAGCATGTATTCTCTTGCCTGCACCCGAACTCAACTACTTAATTATAAAACGGGAGTGGTGGGCAGTGGTATGGGCTGTCACCAAGTTTGAGCGGTATCGGTATAGAAGGCCCTTCTCGGTGCTAACAGAACACCACGTCCTTTGCTGGCTCTCATGATTGAAGGGACCGACCAATACCCTCTGCCGCTGAGCTCTCCAGATTCAACAATAGTCATTAACTGTTGTCCATAATTGCAGACGGTTTCACCAGGACGCCCACGCCTTGTCGTGCTTTCCCATTGACAGCCAAGATGGAAATGATACTGAGGACCAATTAAGTCTGCTCTATCACATGCCTGCTCAACGTCGGGGTCGAGCAACGACGCGATGAATGCTTGAGGCACATCATCAAACGCCTACACGGTCCCCAGCAGGATCTTTTACTTTGTCTCAATCTCCTTACCGGTGGGACTTGATACCGCTGAAATCTTCGAACTGATAGCCGCGATATTTCGCTCCTCATTCCTGAGCACCTGCGATGGTCCCTTGTTCAGCAACTCCACGACAACCCACTGCAGGCTATGTGGTAATAGCGAGGACCTACGACCGCGTTCACCACCGGTTCTTCTATCCGAACATGTACCGATTGGTGAAGCGTTATGTAACCTAATGTGATCCCTGCGAACGACAGAACACCCCTACCATGGCCCTCACCGGCCTCCTGCAGGCTATCCACGTCCAAATTGAACCCTTTTACCATGACAGCCCAGATTTGCTAGGAACTTTTCCTACATGCATTCTAGGAAGACTTCCTCTTCCATAACGTATTTCTACACCATGGAGCGCCGCACGAACTCCTCGCCGTTATAGGGCGGTCCTTTTTAGCCCAAGGTATCGAAGACAAACTGCGTTCGTGCAGAACTAGGCACAAGTTCTGTACGGCGTATAGTCCACAAACAAAGGTACTCACTGAATGCCTTAATCGTACTATCACCAACATGATAGCCATGTATGTTTCACCTGACCATCGCGAATGGGATGTAACGTTACCGATTGTGACGTTTGCTCACAACTCTTTATGGCATGACACCGCCACATAGTCCTCATTTTTCCTTTTGTACGCAAGCGAACCTTCCTTTCCACTGGATACCTTGCTTCCTTGGTCCACGGTTTCTGTGACAGATTGCGCGACCGATGCCATCTTCGGCACGGACTAAGGACGACAGATTGCCCGTACCCGCATCAACCAGTCCCAAGACAACCAAAAGGCTGCTTACCACAAGCGCCACCTTCACGCAGAGTAGGCCCCAAGCTCCCTAGTGCTTCTGAAGTCTCCTCACCGCCACGTGGGTTGGTCATAAAAAATACGTTCACGCTACACCGGCCCTTAAAAGGTGTTACACAGTGTTACCAACGTGACATACGAGATCACCCCGATTCAGCCATCCCCTTTCGTCACTCTGACAGGCATTGTCCATGTCGCTCGGCTCAAACCATGCACCTGTACGTTGTCGGCTCGTGAATAGATCCCACCGTGATTGCGCGTCCACCGCAGGAGGTATTCGTATGGTGCAGCTTTCCATGGGCAAGTGAGGGAGCCACAGCTATAAAGAGAAATCCCCCTGCATGGCGTGAGGCCAATCGTGGAGGGCGAGAAAGACGAAGATTGTCATCTTCTGGGTCTCTGATTTCCCGCATTTTAAATCGCGCAAATACAGTGAATATTTCCCGCATCTACGCCATCTCAATATCACCAAAATTCAGGTGGCAAACAAATACAAGTACCTCGAAGTATTCCTTAGACCCTATTCCGTTACTCTTGCATTTATTTACTGCTTCTTGGGTTTAAGTGGGGAACTTTTATTAAATTCTATCATAGCACTAAGGGGAAACCACAGCTTCTGTCTGATTTATATTTGAATTCCCACTGCCGATGCCTGTAACACAAACTTCTTTTAAGTGACATACCTTAAGTGACATACTTATGACGTCCTTCTGCAACTTTCTCGCCAGATTATCACCCCTCCATTCTTACTCGACAATGCTGCTATTCTGGCACTATTCCAGGTTACCCACGCCGCCCTTCTGTGTGGCGGAGAATCAGTATCTCATGGAGAGCGTATGTACAACTACGTCCGTACCTTCCTAACATGTGAAACAGCGTTCGTTCAAATAGGGGACGTTCAACCTAATACGGTAACACTTCCTTCTATTGGGACTCCATAAGGGCCTTTTATCTCTTCTAATATTCAATTTGTCTCTACTCAACATACCAAAAAAACTTCAGACAATTCCGCATCTTCACTATATCGTATACGCGTGCGATAGTACGCCGTGGGTCACTGGTGGTAGCGATGCACTCATTGAAGAAACATTACAGCAAGGTGCACGTCTCGTGAATAAGGAAGCGCATTTGGTGGGCCTGGAGTGCTCTCCCGCAAAATCGAAGCTACTCCTCTTCCCACCCAAATCAACCTCTCAAACTTCTCCTGACATCAAAATTTACCTCAATGAGCATTTGATCCCAGAGGTGCGCACCCTCAAGGTCCTCTGTCTCGTCATTCAGCATATGCGTAGTAACGCTAAATATATCACGAGGTTTAACTCCCATGTCAATAAACAAGTAGACTCACCCAACGAATTACCAGACGCAACCATGGTCTTAAGGAGACCGAGTGAGTCAGGCTTACCCAGGCATTCATCCTCAGTCCTGTAACAAATTCGCTCCCATGCCTGCATGTATCGAACGCAGAAATGACAATAATTACCTGTCATATCAGAAAGTACTAAAAAGCTGCGCTAGAAATTCATCTGACTACATCCACTTTCCAATTTGAATGCCTCAGTGTTAACAATACTGCCCAAAAATAGGTCGAGGCGCATCATATCAATCAGCTCTGTCGTCTCTCAACTACTCCCATTGGCCAACATATACTGATGCGTCTTGGTATCGGGACCCAGTCTGTTCTGAATTAGCTATTCCCATCCCGCGTCCTATTCGTTACTGCCTCCGGGTTCATCCTATTCCGAGGAACATGCACTCCACCTACCACAGAGGTAGAAGTGAGCAACGGGCAAGGGCGCTCACCAAGTAACTCCCGATCCTGTACGTTGATACGGCAGAATACCGCCACATCGACACATTTGCCCTATCCAGTTTTTAACAGAACGAATGACCCCTCTGTTAACTCGTTAACGGTCCGCACCCTATCCCGGAAGCGGTAAAGGAGGCGGCAATAGCGCTATCACTAACGACTCGGCTGTCGCCCACAAATATAATCATGGATTCGAAAGTGGCCATTCAAAACTTCGCCCGTGGGTTCATAACGCCCGTAGCGTCTAAATTCTCCGTCGAAATTCCCCGACCTCCATAGTAGACATCGTCTGCACCCCGGCGCACACCGGCTCCACACAACGCACGATGGGGACTTACTATCCGTGCCGGTGCCGGCCTCGCTCCCTACGACGGCGCCAGGTCAGACCTGGATCACCTAATCAAGTACCATGATATCACTCCGCATTACTGCCGAGCTCGGCGATAACCTCCTGCCCGCCCTGAGCTGACGAACGATCAGGAGCGCTTATGGCGACTCCTTCGGACGCACTCTTTCGCCTGCCGAGCTTTTCTGCACAGCACGCAACCCTCGCAATTCCCCTCGCCAAACTGCCCGCTCTGTGGGGACCTATCCACGTTGGTTCATACCATGTGGGCCGGTGCAGAAGACCCCTTTCCACCCGTAGTTAATGAAGAGCAGTGGGAGGGAGCGCTGGGCAGATCGGGATAAGAGGTCCATATATTTCTGGTCACCCATGCTGCCAACGTCGCTGCCGGCCCTAAACCAGCGGCAACACCGCCTTCGTAACCAGCCTAAGGCTCAATGAAGCGATTCCTTTTGCTCTACCTCCTCCACCGCGCGACCCCCACCGGAACAACTCTGAGTGGCATAAACCGGGTGACAAACCGATTTGTTTCAGTTGCTGTGGAGTCAGCCTTATTTCCCCGTAGTGTCACAGCTGCAGGATCTCGTTCTTCCAGAACGGCTACACCGACTACAGTCCTCGACCACCCTTTGGCTCTTCATATGACCGCCAGAACCTCTCCTCTACCAGCGGCGACCTCAACCCGTCGACCTCTGGCAGTCCCAACACCAAATTCAACCGATCGCCGCTGCCGCAAAGCCGCCAATACCCATCCCCACTGCCTTACCACCCATTCCTCATGGCCGACTACTCTCGACCCCCTTCGGAAAACTAAGTCATACAGCTCAAGGAGGTGACGCTGAAATCAACGACCCGTCCCGTAAATCCTTCACTGACTGCAGACAATGCACAATTAACTTGAAGTCCTTGTCGATGTAGTTACAATGCGAGCTCTTATTGACACCAGTGCCCACATTTTCGTCATGAGTTCGATCATTGGCTGCCATCTGCCAAAAGTTCTTATGCCGCCCACGTCCGGCGTGGTTCGAACCGCCGACGGCAGCTAGCATCCGGTCGTCGGAATGTCCACTGCTCGCATTGGCATCGCTACCACGAAACAGCTGCTAAGTTTACCGTAGTAAACTCTCTGCTCATGACCTCAATCTGGGCATTGATTTTCTCTCTGAACATGCCGCTCTCATCGACTGTTCCACTGGACCCCTCCGCCTCCAGTTTCCATTCCATCCTCCTTCTCACGCGCTCCAGCTGTGCTGTTGCAACACCGAACACGTTCGTTTGCCGCCAAATTCTGCTCGCCACGTCTCCTTATCCCAGTCGTCCCCTGTTGGAAACGGCGACTGCGTCATCTCACCTATTCTGGATGTACTTCCGACACGTAATATCACTATTCCTCATACTATAGTAAGTATTGTCGACAACCAGACCTGTCTCCCATTCATCAACTTCGGTTCCTTCTCTCAAGTTTTACAAAAAAGAATGGTGCTTTCAACACTGGGTCCTATCGAAGAACATACCGCAACTACCCTGTTAGCGCCCTTGGCGACTTGTTTGCGTCCAACCATGCAGTCATTACTCCCAACGAATGAAGTCACAGCAATGATTGCTCCATAGCATTCGCGAGGAGACACCGACGTTCTTCGCTATCTCTTCACGCCCTATAAAGACAATTTTGATTTAAGCAGCCGCCCACTCAGTACAACACACGCCTTGACGCACCACGTAATCACTGCTGATGCAGCACCTCTTCGCTGACAGCCATATCGTGTATCTCATGCGTAACGCTTCGTGATAAAACAAGAGGTCAAGAAAACGCTCGACAAGAAAATCGTTCAACCGTCCTCTAGTCCGTGGGTATCTCCTGTCATTTTAGTCAAGAAGCACGATGGCAGGTGGCGTTTCTACGTCGATTAGAGGCATTTAAATATGATCACGACAAAAGATGTCTATTCGCTTCCACGTACTGGCGAACTCTGGACTGCCTCCATGGTGCCGGATACTTTTCGTTGATTTACATCAGATCTGGTTGCTGGCAGATAGCCGTTCACGAGAAAGACCGCGAAAAGACTGAATTCGTGTCCCCTGATGACCTTTACCAATTCCTGGTCATTTTATTTAGACTCTGCGATTCTCCGGCCACATTCGAGAGAATAATAGACACCCTTTTGGTTGGTATTACGTGTACCACATGCCTATGTTATCTAGACGAGGTAATCGTCTTCTGACCAACTTTTGCGACACACCTGGAGCGCCAGTCAGATGGACTTGAAATATTAGGACGCGTGTGTTGCTAACTAAATTCAAAGAAGTTTCGCTTTGGCCACCGCTAGATAACAGTTCTTGGGCACATGTCAATGCCTCTAGAGTTCCTCCCGATCCAAAAAGTTCGAGCCAGCACCAATCTCACCGTGCCACGCAGGACAAACGATGTCCGTAGCTTTGTAAGATATTTCTCCGATTTCCGTCGTATTATAGAAAATTTTGCCAACGTAGCTCGGCCTCTCCAGGCCTTTTGAAGATTTTTGTTACCTTTACGTAGGGACCCTATCAAGCCAAAGCATTCAGCCCTCTGGCCTTCCTCTAACCTCTACGCTAATTTTCGGTCACATTGAAGCTTCTGCTCCAGCAAAGTGCGTACCGACGAATGCGGCCATGCGATCGGCGCCATATTGGCTTCATCGCAAGCCGGTCAAAGCCGTGTGATCGCGTAAGCCAGCCGTTTGCTGTGCAAGTCCAAGCGCAATTATTAAATTACAAAGTGTCAGTGCCTTGCCCTTGTCTTGGCTTACCAACTTAAAAGACCTAACCGGGTAGCTTGGTGGCTGGGCATTACGTCTGCCGGACTATGCTTTTTCTATTGCATACAGGTCGGGTCTCTTGCATAAAGACGCCGATGGCCTCTGAAGTTCCCTTGTTGACTCCACGGTAAACAGCCACTTGCTGATGTTCCTTGCGTGTTTGCAATATCAGACTTTTGTCACATTCGTGATGAGCAGCGCCAGGACAAGGCGCTTCGTTCACGGTTTCAACACCTAACCACTTCGTCACCCGACCCTTCGGCGCGCCAATTAGCCCTACGAAATGGCGTCTTATATCACCATAACATCCGTTCTTACCGTCCGCACGTCATCCTCATTTGTTTCCAGCCACCTGCGTTTCACCGTCGTGTTCCAGCTAGACAGCGCACCCGCCGCAGGCCACTTAGATTAAACCAGAACTTAATATCGAGTGCGGCGTCGGTTCTTCTTGCCTGGCTTTTACCGATCAGTACGCCACTATGTTGAATTGTGTGGGAGCTGTCAGCGTCGGAAAAAGCCTTCCGCACTTCCTCATGGAGACCTTCAACCCATCGACATTCCTTGTGAGCCGGTCGTAAGGGTTGGCCTCAATTTACTTGGTCAGTTCCCGCTGTTCGCGGGAAACCGGAAACATTTCAGTCGACGTTAAGGCAGATTACACGGCGCGATACGCGATCACCCGCGCCCTTACAACCAGCTGCGTGGCTGACGTCGCTGACTCTCTTCTCTAAGACATCCTTTTGCCCGACGGCCTTCCCCACCAAATTTTATCTGACCGCGGAAAAAAACCTTTTTGTCCAAGTTATCAACAACATCCTCCGTTCTTCCTTGACGAAACACAAGCTTGTCACGACCTATCACTGGAAAAAATAATGGCCTCACCGAACGCTTGAACCAAACGGTGATAGACATGCTGTCTATGGACGTGTCTTCTGACCACAAAGAGTGGTACCTTGCATTACCATTTGAAACTTTCGATTACAACACCTCCCGCTATGACACGTCTGGTATCTCCCCAGTTTATGTTATATTTGGCCGAGAACAGGCTTTGCCTTTGGCATCGCTCCTACCTGCCTGCTCCTCTGAATACGATCGCTATGCTATAGCTTGCGCCCAACGAGCTTGTCAACTGTCTCGCGCCCACCTTGTCGAGTGACAAGTCTCAGAAAAGAGACGGTATGACGAACGACACAGCGCGGTCCACTTTATTCCGGGCTCCCTCGCAATATTCTCATCTCCTGCACGTCGTGTTGGCCTGTCATAAAATCTGCCCGGCCCTATTCTGGGACGTACAAAGTGTTGCGTCGTATCACGGGTGTGACGTGTTAGGTTGCTCCTACTGTCTATATTGGGGCCCCGTCCTCTACTGTCCCGCCGCTCAGCCTTCTCCACGCCGCGCGTTTCAAGCCATATCAGCCCCTCCGGCCTGTCCTCCTTAGACAGCACCGAGACGATGGCGGTTCCGCCGGGGTCGTGTGACGGGGCAATCCCTGTCCGAGCCAAGCATGCGGTACACGCTGCGCCTCTGAAGGATGACGAGGAGATCAACGACGCTTGGCCCCGGACCCACGCTGCTTCTTACCCCAGCGCTTCCCACCTATTTTTACTCATAAATATATGAAAATATACGTATCATTGCTACGTAACAATATTAGGCTTACTAAGTGCAATTACTTGTGCATACAAGCATGAGGTATTTTTAGTCTGTGTGACTGCTTTTCGCAGCTTCATATATAACAACCCCTAGCTTAATTTTGTGTTGTTTACACCACAACGACCATAACATAAAGGGAAGTCACGTAGCATAAGAAATCAAATGCTGAGGCCGGTCCTGTCTGCCACAGAAAAATACGTTCAGCTACTAATTCTTATATATCTAGTGTTTGAATGTTGTTACGTGTTTAATCCAGGACGAAGCGTAGAGGACGCCGATGCAGCGTTCTCTGATCAAGCGAATCATCCGGAGTGGGTGTAGCCGTTTTGGCATGGGTTTCTATCATCTCCATCATCGTCATAGGCATCATAAACATAATTATCACCGCCTAAGCCGAGAAAAAGACGAGGACGTACCGATTTGGGAGCACGTGTTCTTGATGTTTGACTGCAATCCAGACACCAGGCATTCTCTTTTACGCGGTTCTACTGCCCCTGATCAGTTGTTGCACCGTGGAACTGATGAAAATTCAAGGTACAGGAGCGCCTGATGCCCAAGTCTCCCTTGCACACTCCTGAGAGACCTCCCAGCGTCCGCACTCCCGCACATCGCTGCAGCCGCCGCAAGCTGGCCCAACTCCAGAACACGGCGCCTTGCTTGAAACTGCTCCAAAGCGCCATGGTTCTGAAGCAGATGTCATGGCTCAGTTCGCAGTGCCGCCTCAGCTGAAGCTTCAGCAGTCCCGCTGCAGGTCCCGCTGCAGGTAGCAGCAGGTATCACGGGGCCAATTTTGAGAACTTAAATGACAGGCTGCAACAATTCTAGTGCGTCGCAGTTTCAACCAGTTGATACATGCACAAAAGCTTCAGAATGTCTACTTTTCGCTAGAAGGCGGGGTGCAGATATGGTTTGAAATCCAAAGGATTGTTACAGACTTGGAACAACTTCTGTCACGAAATGCGCGACACCTTCGCTAGCACCGACCGCCGAGATCATGCACACAACCTGCTTGAAATACACATCCAAAAGCCTAATCAAAGCGTCACAATTTACGTCGGGGACATGGCCCGTCTTTTTTGGCGCGCGGTCCGAAATATGTCGGAGCACAAAAAGCTTCTGTATCTGATGCACGGCATCAAAGAACAGCTCTTTGCAGGCCTTGAGCAGAACCTCAACTGCACTGCGAAAGAATAAGGAGAGGACTGCCAACGAGCGACCTGGGCAGGCGCGTTTCCATCAAGATAACCGAAGGGCGATCAAAGCTCCAAGCCCATCGGTGGCATCATTGTGCACCTCCATGGGCGACAAAGACTGCGCGAAATGTTCCACTCGGATGTATGTCAGGGTGTGGAAAGTACGTAATCGCGCCATCACAGAAAGGTGTCATCTCAGTTGGGGATATGTTGGGTCAAAACATTCGTCATGCAATCGCCGCTTTTTGGCGTAGACACAAGCTTATGCCTCAAATGAACTATGCGACTGCTCTCTACTGTCAAATGTACACAGCAGCGACTGCAGGTACCGTGTTACCTTCGTCGTCCTCCCTACCGCACCGTCCCCGCTCTTGGCCACAAAGGGGATCGTCACCTCGTTCACAAATCCGCAATACCGACGTATGGCGGATCCAGGACCACCAGCCTTTGTGCTATAACTGTGGCGAGCCAGGGCACGTTTATCGGCATTGCCGATACCAAGGTATCAGGCTACCAGCATTGGCACCGACCACCCGTTGTCCTCGTTTTTCAAATCAACACTTCGACATTGCTGAGTACCTCGACACGCGTGAGCATTCCGAGGAGAGTCGACAGGCGTCGTCCCCGTCCCCAGACCGATATGCTTCACCCTACTTCGCGTTTTCAGAGCCTCTGCGACGAGGCGCTATTCAAGTCCGCGGCAGCCAAACTAGAAGCGCCATCTTGGGAGGCAAGGTTGCTAGCGGTTGAAGCACTGAATACCTCCCAGTACCATCGATGGCTGACAAGGTCACGGCTGCAAACAAGGACGTCGAGGCTGTCACGAGTGCCGATCTTTCAGTCGCCCTCGATGAACACAAGGTAACGGCACTTGTGGGCACTAGAGCAAGTTACTGAACAGTGAGCCAGCAGCAGGTAGACTGGCTAAGAAAAGTGAAGACGCTGTCGGGAACGCGACAGAGAAACGAGCCTAGACATATCTGAACGCTATAACATACACCGAAAAACTGAACGCTATGCCGTGTACCCGTTTAAATAGACGCTCGTGGCGCTTGTGGATGCTTGCACAGGGTCGGCACATGAACCGCACTCATTGCTTGGCCGTCAGCCCCAATGCCATCGCTCTTGCTGCGCCCGGCTGCAGCAGCCGACCCGAGCCGCTGAGGAACCACCACACCATGGGTAGACCCCAAATTCGAACGGCTTGTGGCCACTAAATGACACGTGTTGTTAAATGCCCCGCCAGA
This sequence comes from Haemaphysalis longicornis, assembly GCF_048455015.1. NCBI lineage: Eukaryota > Metazoa > Arthropoda > Arachnida > Ixodida > Ixodidae > Haemaphysalis > Haemaphysalis longicornis. The sequence goes on from NW_027526214.1 coordinate 40,575,499, forward strand.
TTTAGAACACGTGATGGTGATTACGTCGGAACATTCGTAATCCTTCTGCAGTACCGTAAGGACGTGAACCTCGGCATGGGTTTCCATCAGGAGCACGACATTGCCATCAACAACCGCGAACAGTTCGTCAGTTTTTGAAGGTTGGAGACCACCGTGGAAAGTCATGAGCAACGCGCACCTCTACATACCATCGGCGGCACTAGCGTGGCCACACGGCCCTGCGTGATTGTCCGCGTTAGGCGTGACGAGCTCTCCAGAGGTGACGCAATCTCAGTAGCTGTCGTCCCCTTCTACATCAGCATGGAATCGCAATCGCGCTGATATTTTCACCATTAGGCGCGGTGTTGCGGAGGTTCTGCTTACAAATTTCTCGAACCAGATTCGGGGAACCGCCGAAGGACCTACCGTCACCGAGTTTGAGGGTGCCCGTGAGACAAAGAATTGCTTTCTGCTTCAAAGCGACCCGACTCCTAAGATGACGAGCAAGCTTTCACTTGACGTTAAGCCGCGCTTAACGCAAACATAGCGAGAAAACTCTTGGGCCGGTTGCACAACTTTGGCGACTACTTTTCGTCAAGTTCATGCGTCGACAAACTGTGCTCACCCAACACAGCATCATCCCGTATGAATCTGTGCGACCTTTTCACCAACATCCCCACCACGTGTGACCAAACGAACGCGACGTGATACGGCAGCATGTGCAAAAGATGTTCGCTGATATGTCATTGATCCTTCGAAAGCACATGGGCGTCGCAAGTCGTTCTTGCCGAAAAGAAGTATGGACCCTTGGGATTCTGCGTTGTTTTCTAGAAATTCAATAAGGTGAAAAAAGGGAAATATATATGCTCCATCGGATAGACGACTCTCTTGACGGACTGATACGCTCAATAGTAATATTAATATTATTGTTATTATTTAAATAATATTAATTATTATTATTATTATATTTATCAATACTGTCAGCCCATTGTTGGGCTATTACAAGAGTGAAAGGGTACAATACACTTTGTTTAGAGGAAGAAAAAGAAAGTACATTTCAGGAAATGCAAACACAAAATACTGTTGTAAAATAGAACATGGAGGCAACATAAGATGCGCTACAATCACAGGTGATGACATTGTTCACTTTTGGCTTGGTCATATAGCGCGAACGTCTGAGCCTTTCACATTTTCGAGAAATTCACTTATAAATGACGTCTTCACCACGGCGTCAGTAAACATATTTCATTGTTTTATTGCTGTCGGAAAGAAACTGTATTTAATACAGTCGTAACGAGCAGACGGAGGGGAAGTACATGCTATGACGATTTCGAAAATATTCGTCAGGAGATATGAGAAAGTAGTCATTTTTGCAATATATACATTTCCATGAATTATAATAAACATACACCATTTTCCCGTGGAGAACTATGAGGAGGATGCGAAGCATTATAGGGGTTCCGTGTAGGTTCCATTGTGTTGCAGTTATGTTGTTTCATTTTTCAGAGCACGAATGGGAACGTAGTGTGAACCCCTATGTAGAGACAGAGAAATGTATAGAAATGTAGAGACAGCGAATTGACCGAAACCGGCGTTACCTGATCGAACACCTCCTGGTTCTCGCCTTTCATTATTGCGTGCTCACGCTCCTAATCCGCTGCCCGCCCTCTTCGTCCTATTCTCTGGTTGAGCTGCAAGGTGCGTGGCGCTTCCCGCCGCAGCTTTCCCGCGGGAAGTTCAACATCCTCCTCTAAAGTTTTCAGTTCGTCATTTCCGTTGACATTCAGCTTCGTGTGCCTTCGTTGTAGCTTCTTGACGTAGTTTTAATGAGTCAAGGACATAAGGTGCGTTCATAGCATTTGCTCCTGTCTCGGTTTTGTAGCGCAGTGGGAAGAGCGCCGCGTAGCTCTCGTTGCAGCCAGATAGTCGTGGGGTCGAAACCGGGTGCCGCTCACAATTTCTTTTTTTGTAGGACATAGGTACGAGCAACAGATGTTTTGTATCTAAAATAAATTTCAATCGTTCATATTCAGTTCTCAATTCTCAACAAAGACGTTCATCAGGTTCACATTAGATTGCTTTACGTCCACGGATTTGAAGAGTTGGTAATGGCAAGTAGAGTTTGAAGAGCGTAATCGTGAGAAGACCGCCTTCGTAACTCCGGATCGACTGAACGATTTTAAGATTCTTCCCTTTTGGTTCTTGCTCCGCTCGCAACACTTTTGAACGTATGATGGACACTCTGCTATCTGTCCTGAAGTGGCACATGCCTAGTGTACCTTGGCGACATCGTTGCATTCTCAAATACAAACAGGAACAACTAGACCGGCTGTCATCCGGCTTCAGGGTCATACGTCTCTTACACTCGAACCAGTAGAGTGTCACTTCGGCTTTGAGGAGCTGCTCTTTCTCGACAACGTCGTTAGCAGCGCTGGTGTTTTCGCCGACAACGAAAAGCTTTAAACTGCTTCTTGCTTCGCAGCAGCTACTGAGACGTCGGTTCGGCGTTTCCCCGGCTTCTCCTGATGATATGGTCGATTCATTACCACTTTCGCATATATTGCAGCCCCTCTCACACGTCCCACTCGTAAAGACGTCACTTTTGTCTGGTGCGCTCAAGCACAAGAAGCTTCAAACAGCTACGGCGTTGTCTCTAGACCGCACCTAGTTTACGCCGCTCCGACACGGAGGCGGCCACTTTGGTGCACACGGAGCCCAGCAATGCGTGGCTAAGCGCTGTTCTCGTCCAATGCAGACTCTGCCAAAGGAGTGAGTGCTTACCCCAGCCGAACGCTGACACGAGCCGTAACCAATTAGTCGGCCACCCAAAAGAAATACTAGGAGTTGTGTGGCCTGCCCAAAAATTTTGCGGTGCCTTTATGGCCGTAAGTTCAAAGTCGTAAGCGGCCATGGGTCCCTGTGTTAGCTTACGAACCTGAGAAACCGGTCTAGCCACTTGGAACACTGCAGTCTCAGACTTCAAGAGTTCGACATGACCGTCGTCTACAAATCTTGCAAGCTACATCCTTATGCATACTGCCTCTGGAGAGCACAAGTTGGTAACTCGCCCGCAGACGACGATAGATCTACGATGGGCCGTTGATTGAGGTCGTCAGTGCGGCCACCATTTCGGGACAGTGCAGAGGCCCCAAAAACTCCTTCTACTGATTAACTTACTGCAAGTCAATGACACCGGCCCGCCCAAGTTTTCATTAGAGGTGCACTACCATTCTACCTTCGCAGCGACATGTTTACACACAAACCATCGCTCCAAATGCCCGGCGTCACCTTGTTGTCCGCCGCTCGCACTTAAGAACCGACATCTTGCAGTCTTCTCATGATGAGCCAGCCGCTGATCACATTGGTTACTCACAGACGCCTGCAACAGTGAAGAAGGCGTATTGAAGGCGGAAGTGAAGAAAGCTCTCGGCGAATGTCAGGCAAAATGTCCGTACTTGTCGAAACTGCCAGAGGCCTGAGGCACAGCCTAGCAGACTAGGAGGTCTTCTCCACCAGGTCCAATTCTGGAAGTGCTGTTTCAGCAAGTGGAAATAGACCTACAAGGCCCCGTGCCCCCTATACAATAGGAAAGGGGTGGATACCAGTCGCTACTGCCTACTTTACCAAATGCGCAGAACCGAAAGCTCCTCTAAAGGCCACGCGCTTGAAGTTGTACAGTTCTTTTTTTGTCGCAGGATAGTTCTCCGACATGGGGCTCCTGAAGTTATTATTGGGGACCGTCCAACCGCATTTTTCGCGAAACTGCTGCGCGAAGTACGCACACTCAGCGGCACATCTTAACAAAAAGCCGATGCTTACAACCCGCAGACGAATGGCTTGACGGAACGGATAAACAAAACCCTTGCCGACATGCTCAGTATTTACCTGAGATGCAGCTCTCCCGTTCATCCCGTTTGCATATAATCCGGCCCAGCAGGAAACCACTCCAATGGCACCGTTCAGCCTCCTGTTCGGCAACGAAGGTACTACAATGCTCGATATCATGCTGTTTCAAGACATAAACGACGGATATGACAATAACTCCCACCAATTCGTACAGCAAGCGGAGAAATTGCCGCAGCTTGCCCGCTTCCGCATTACTTACACCGGCGCATGCACGCCTCTTGCTACGCCCCTCGCCGCCGTGACGCGGCATTTTCACCCGGTGACCTCGTTTAGTTTTGGATACAGGTTCGACGTCGGGGACTATCCGCGATATATCAGCGCGTATATTTGTGGCCCTGCAACGTACTTCGCTAACTCAGCGAAGTAACCTACGAGGTGGTACCCGAGAATTCTGGTGTTGCCGATCGCGATCAATCTCGTCTCGAAAGGCCTATGTAGTTTCTTTGAAACCGTACGTTTCGTGCTAAGCAGACTTCATGACCATTCTGTTTCCGGACTATGTTGACAGTAAGCAGCTTGAGCATCGGGACACGTCTATTCCAGGAGGGGGGCTGCGCGACCTGTAAAATCCGCGATAGCGCGTAGATGACGCCGATGCAGCCTTCCCTGATGCAGCCAATCGACCGAAGCGGATGCGCGCCGTTCTGGCGTGGGTCTCTATCATCTTCATGATTGTTATAGAACAAGCATAAACGTCTCAGCCAGAGCCGCAATGAAGTCGAGGAAGTTCCCCTTCGTTAGCGGTGTTTCTGGTGTGCGAGTGCTAGCAGGCATTTAGAATGCGCGGAAGCACATCTTCTTTTCCGCTGCTCTATTATCAATCATCAGTTGGTGCATCATGACAATATTTATCCATTTAAACTTCTTATCCTAAATGACTTTAGAAGTTCAATATGAACAAAAACACGTATTAGAAAACAAATTCTGGTGTAAATATATTGTGGAATTCTCTTGTTGAGGAGTATTTTTTGATCTTAGTAAAGGCGTAAAAATGTTCGTATTTCGAAACCAAATTACTTCAATGTGCGCTTTTACAGAGGACAAGTAAATTTTATTGACTCTGTTTTTGGGAAGCGCAATATTATATTTCCCAAAAAGTACACTATCTTCCCGTGGGGAACCATGAGGAGGATGCGAAGCATCATAGAGGTTCCGTGTAGGTTTCATTGTGTTGCCGTTATGTTGTTTCATTTATCGGAGCACGAATGGGAAAATACTAGCAACCCCCCTGTAGAGACAGAGAAATGATGAGACTGTGAAGAGACCGACACCGGCGTTACCTGATAGAACACCCCCTGGTTCTGGTCTTTCTTTATTGCGTGCTCAGTCTCCTACCCCGCCACAGCTTTCTCACGGGAAATTCGACATCCTCCTTAAAGGTTTTCAGTTCGTCGTTTCAGTTGACTGCCAGCTTCGCGTGCATCGTTGTATCAGTAGCTTCTTCACGTAATTTGAATGAGTCAAGGACAAAAGGAGCGTTCGTAGCACTTGCCCTTGTCCCGGTTTTGTAGCGCCGTTGTAAGAGCACCGCGTGCCTCCCGCTTGTGCCAGAGAGTCGTGGGATTGAAACCAGGCGCCGCGAACTATTTCTTTTTCTATATTCTAGGGGGAGAGTTGCGGACAATTGAGGAAACAGGACATAGCCCCGAGCGAGAGGTGCGTTGCGTATATAAACATTTGTATGTGATTTCGTAGCTTACTCAATCCTACACTTCGTTCGTGTACTGAATGGTTTAAGAGTCGGCGCAAAGTGAGTATTTAATATATTTTACAATCTGTTACAAAACAACCGAAAACCACACAAAAACTTTATCAATAATTCTGACTACATAAAGTGAATTTTGAAAAACCATTCAGAGTGACTAAAGTGCAGTAAACAGACTTTCCTTCGGAGCCCTCTTGTTACAAAAGGGTTTCGCCAATGCCAAGATTCTTTATTACGACAAACGCGCGGCTATATTTTTGAATTCAATAATAGGCAAGGCAATGAGAGGGGTGATGTACAGAAGAGATAAAAAATAGATACTATATGGTGGTACATTACGGCGGCATTGTACGTGCGTTTTCAGATACTTGCGTGGCGAAAATCTTTCTAGTCAGCGAAAAAGTGCAACGGAGCTAATTATTTAAAACTTGAACAAAGGCGTTTTCATTTGGAAGAGTTTCTAGCCCTGCCTTTGTCATCTTTCGCTACCTGCCCTACCTAACCCATTCTGCCTGTATACGTTCTCCCGGAAAAGGGACAAGTGCATGTGGTTTAAATGAACCGAACCATAGTCAAAATTATCAAGCTTTTTTTCTGCACTGAGCATCTTTAAAATGTGGCAATCATGTCCCATGTACGTTTTGACAAAACTTTCTTTAGCTCTACCTTTGTTCTTCCAAACGTTTTTTCAGCATGCCAGCTCTGCATGCACTCCTTTACTAAGCCTGCTCAGCGCTAATGCGGTGTTATAATACGTTTCTCAAGAGGCTTTCTCGCTGCATCAATTTTTTAGAACATCATTCCAGTAACAAGAGACAGCTCCTCAACACAATAGTATTTTTATGGTCGACTTCAGCTCAGTTATTGTTATCCATCGTTTATTAAACAACAGTGGACTCAGGAACGTATTATTCTGGAGCGAAATCACGTTGCCTTTTCGCTTGCCGTTTGGACAAGGTTGTTAGGGGATAGACGCCTTACCACAGTTGTTTCATGTTAGGCTTTCTGTGTTGATTTCCGAATCTTCTAGCGAAGTGCGCAGTCAGTTCTAGAAGAACGTAGCGTTGGTGCGCCCTCAAAAAAGGATAAATAGGGCTGAAAATTCTTTATCGTAACATCTACGTGAAGCAGAGATATTATTTATTGAGGCCCCAAGTGTTAAACGTGTTTAATGAGCAAGATCTAGGTGTTGAGAATAACAAATGATGACAGCTCCGAGTAACTAACGAAAGTATGAATTTGGACTGGCAGGCTAAAACACAAGCCTGCTAACTGGGTGAGAACTTGAAATGCAGAAAAGGAGATTTTAAATTTCTAATATTTGCCACCCAAACGTGAAAGTTAATTTTTGCTTATAAGGGCGCAAGGTGTTTTACGTGTTCTATGAATGGGATGTGGCTGCAGTTGATACCACATAAATGACAGCCAGAAGTGCGCTACTGACGAAAATGAACTAAGGCAGTTGCCCAGAACACTTTCCGATGCATTAGTGCACCGCATAAAAGGACGTGAGGAACATAAATATTTTCTTTTTATATGTCGCATCAACATTACATTAACATATTGCGTATTTCTTTGCTGCTCAGCCAACACAAACGTGGAGTCAAAGCATTCGGACGAGAAATTGCCGTGGCGTGGTTGGTGCTACACTGCAATATTCGTGAACGATTTTCGGATTTGGTTTGATATTTGTCACAGAAAAGGGTACCTCAAATATTTTGCTTCTGAGCGCGCGACGATTTTTATGTGGTATCAGAACGGTACCTGGGTGTTCTTGAGAACAGATAGGTGACATTCTCTGAGAGCGAAAATGAAGCTAAACTAGGGCAGGTGAAGACATTTCTTTGGAGCATTAATCCGGCACTGAAATGTTTATAAAGGATAATGATGATTGTTGGATGTTAATTCCGCAATGTCAACTGGGACAAAGAGCGCCAAAGCAGTGGTTATATATGAGAGGTGAGAGAATGTAAACACTAAAATCAGTCAGCAACAACGAAAGTAAAATAAATAAAAGGCAGTGAGGTAGGCTGGTGTATAAGGCCTGTTTGTGATCATGCGTAATATGAAATGAAGTCTAAGAATTTATTATCTGCTAAATATATTAAAACGAGCTTGAGAGAAAATATACGATCATCTCAGAGAAAAAACGCTGGATGTAACGGGATATGGTGTCTGTGAAGTTGGGTGAAGTGTTAGTGTTGTGTTGTGCCGAGTGCTTTGCATTTGGAGTAGTACATGAATTACGAATAAGGTCTCTCTACCCCCGCTACACAAGGGTCTTGGAGATCCTGTGTGCAGGTTGGAGTGTGTTACATGAGTGTGGCCTATCTGTAACCTAGCAAGGGCAACTTCTGCGTGTCTGTTGTGTTAATCGGTTGTGTATCGCCCCAGTGTGGTTTTACAATGTAGAGTTGTTGTCTGTTTGTTCACTCGAATATTTTTGCCTTGTTTCACGTAGTTGTTGTTTTATGTGTGGTTTCAAGTCAGTGTAGAGTACTGTGGTGATGTGCACTGCGTTTGTAAGGGCAGAATCGGCCATTTCATCTGCTGTCTAATTTCCCGCGATCCCGAGTGGCCCGGGACCTAATAAGCAGTCACCTCAAAGTTTGCATCAAATGCCGACAGGATTGTCCTAAGAAGATCGATGACGTAATTTCAAGATTTCTTTCGGAATGATAACGCCTGACGAGACTTAGTGAACCAATCGAGACGATGGATTTTGGGATATGATATTGCACAATGTGATTCACAGCAAGAAAGATCTCATAAGCCTCTGGTGTGAAGATGCTACAAGTGACACCTATGTATTCAGAAGCTTTAACATTACATCTGTGGGCACCACATGACACGGCGGCGGCAGTTTTGGACGCGTCGCTGTAAAATTCTATACACTGGTAATTCTTCCGCAGTGACAGATGGTGCTGCTGCAAGGTATTTCAGGGTACCCTATTTTTGTCGATTTGAATGAAAGACATGTGACACGACACACCTCGAAGCTGCCATGGCGCTTTAAAATTAATGCATGACTCGAAGGGTTATAAAAAGGAGACGTTAAATAAAGCCACCTCCTCCCTCACTCTTTGTTAGAAGGGTAAAGAAATGGCTGGGCCGTTTAAAAAGATCTGTGATATGGATGCATCTATAAAAGCAGGTTTAAAAGCATGGGTATTGATTGATGAGATTTCAGAAGCATATAAAAGATCAACATACCTTCGCTGGTGCTATAGGCACTATTTGTCGCATTTCACATACAGGCTTTTGGACAGAGCTTGAACGGAAAGCAAGAAACGAGAGGGAAGCCCAAAGTGCAGCACTGGGTAGATCATTTATCGCTTTTTTCTTGGCCGACCCACAGACAACCATTCCGTAATCCAGGCGAGATCCCACCACAACAGTATAGAGGCGCAGCAGGAGTTGTTTGTCTGCACTGTATGATTGGTGGGAGAGGACGTTGAGAATGTTTAGTGTTTTGAGGCATTTGTGTTTAAGTGCTTTAATCTGTGAGATGAACGTGAGCTTCTCATCAAATGTGACACCTAAAAACATGTGCTCCTTTTTCACAGGAATAGACGCACGATGAAGGGTAATCTCACGGTCCGCATTAATTCCCAGCTAGTGGGAGAACACAACAGATGTTGTTTTGCCAGGGTTTTGTTTGAAAAAGATAAGGTCCACCTAACGAGCAAGTTTCTAACACCGAGCGGCACTTGACGTTCGCAAATTTACAGGTTACACGATTTAAAAGATATTTGCACATAGTCTACACCGATGGAGGACGAACTGGTTGCCGGCAATTCCTTTTTGAGGGAGTTCATCTTAACTATAAACAATGTGCAGCTTAGAACTCCGCGTTGTGGTACACCAATTTCCTGCACATATACATTGGAGAGCGCACTGCAAAACACTAACTCTAAAAGTTATTTCGGACAAATAACTCCAAAGAGTGTTCACCATATTGCCTGAGACACAAGATGACGTAAGGTCCATGTGGATGCCGTAGCGCCGTGCTGTATAACAAGCTTTTTAATATTAAAAAAAACACTAACGAAAAACTTTGAAAAAATGCATCTTTAATGTAAGATTGCAGTGCAACAAGTTGATCATTGGTAGATTGCCCCACCGTGAAGCCTGCCTGGCAGCCCTCAAGAAGACCGTTGTACCACAGAACGTACATAAGCCTATGGTTTATCATGTCATCGAAGAGCTTACACAAGCAGCTTGTCAAAGCAATGGGTTTATACCTGGCGGGACAAAAAGGTTATTTTCTCTCCTTCAGAAAGGCAAGAACTATGGACTCCCTCTAAGACTTTGAAAGCTGCTCCGAAAGGCATATCTGGTTGTATAGGTGTAGGAGTGTCTCAAGAGTGTCTGCGTGTAGGTGTTGTATCATGGTATATGTAATGCTGTCTTCCCCTAGAGCTGAAGGCTTAACAGTCGCGAGAGCAACCTTCACCTCATGAATCGTAACTTAACGAGTTGTGATCAGAATTTGACTTGTTCTTGACTCGTAAGCGCTTCTTTATTGCCAATGTTTTGTGATGCACGAAAGTGGTGATGTAGTGTGCTGAGCTGGACACACGTCGGAAGTGTTGTGCGTGTGCCTTAGCCTGGCCTTCAAGTGTGTCCCATATTGTAATAACCAGGGGCATTCTGTGTTTCATTGTCCTTTTAGTTTTTGTATTCGTGTCCAGACTTTGTCTGTGTCGGTGTATTAATTCATCGAAGTAAGGAAGCGCGCCAACTCTTTTGTTTCGCCTCACGATGCACACGCTTCCCGATAACCTTTGCTTGTTTAAAAGAAATGAGATTATCCGACGTGAGGTACCGCCGAAGAACAAACCGACTTCCTGGTCCACGACGGTCTTCTCTGTTTGCGCGGAGCGTTGGAGACGTGGGGAATGGACTATTCGGCGGCGTCGAGGATGTGCGCATTAATGAGTTGAGGTGCTTCCTCCACGTGTAGGAGTTTTACAGTTGTGTGTTGTTGTTTAGACGTTTCTGTGAATGTACTCCAGTTGTTTTTGATTCATTAAACCTGTTATGGGAAGATGGACTGCATGGGCCTTAACCTATATATGGTATGGAGGTGGGGATGTGGTCACTACAATATGGGTCCATGCCCACACCCCTTAATGCATGGAAAAAGTAATCCAGAGTCAATTGCCAAGCCAAGGAATCTATATTGGTTGTGTTCTATGTTATGATATGTAGGCTGTTTCTTGTTGAAATGTCATGCTGCAGAGGAAGTCAAAAACTTCTTCATAAGGCAACCTGGGCCATCCGTGCTAGAAGAGCTCCAAAGAGAATTGTGCGCATTAAGGTCGCCTGTGAAGATGAAGGGTTCGGGCAGCCGGTCAACCAGAGCCATAAAAGTAAGAACTTGAAAGTGCTAGATCCGGGGGAATATATATGGAGCACACCATTATCAACCTATTAAATAATAATATCTGAATCACTACAGTCCCAAAGACAGTGTTCAAAGTGACAGGGTAGCATTTTAATGATTTCAGAGCGATTAAGCCACACCTGTAAAAGAATTTGTGCCACCATCCCTGCCATTTCTGAATACCATGTAACTATTCAAGAAATTGGTGTGATTAGAATTGAAGTGTATTTCCTGAAGAGACATGAAATTTGGCTGTTTCGAATGCAGTATGTCATAGACATCATTAGGATTTTTGAGGAGGCCTCTACAGTGCCAGTGAATAATATTTTATCTTCCTATTATGAAGATTTGGGAGCTACTGCAGTATCTGTGTATGTGTGTTCATGTGTCTTTTGGGGCTTACTCTAGGATTTGGCTTTTTGGGCCTTTGTGTAAGCTTTGACATCGGCGGTCGCTCCTTGCGTTGCGTTGCAGGCAGGAATGGCTCGACGTCCATCTTCTCGTCAGACTTAGTTATTTATTTTTATTAATTTAAAATGCCCCAAAATGCCCTAGAATGAGGGTATTGCATAGAGGGGAGGGGTGCTTCGGAGAACAATCACAATACATTTACATTCAGGTGCACCATAAATAAAGGAAAAAGCATAAAGAGGTTAACAACAACCGGAAGTTTTCTTGCGTGTGCCTTAGCACGCAACAAAGCAATGCAATTTATAACTGCATGAGAAAGGGAAAGAACAAAAAGTACCCAAATATAAAATAACAACGTATGAAAACAGTGAAGAGCAAGCAACAACGTAAGAAGCATCAAAAGTATCAAAAAGACACAGCGAACAAAGAAAAGGCAACACTGTTATCAGCACGTTACTGTAGTGAACTTAATTCCTTAAACTAAGCTACATCAGTTTCCATTGCTATTTGTGAGGGTAAATTGTTCCTATCAATCTTAGTGCGTTGTATGAAGAATTGTGCGTGTGTGGATGACCGACAAAAATGTGTTCACTTTGTTAGGGTGACCGCGCGGAGGTTTGATTAGCGGAGGGGACTGAAAAAAATTATCACGGAGTGCGCTGTGGTGGAAAATTTTCTGGAACCGCGAAAGGCGTGCGCGTTTGCGGCAAAGGATCAATGATTGCAAATCGGCTCATTTCTTCAATGTTGTAAGATTGGTGAATGTGGAATAATCTGAAAAAATAAAACGGGCTGCACGATTCTGCAGGGCTTCCAAATTAGTTGCTAAGTACGTCTGATGGGGGTCCCAAATGGCCACCGCGTATTCAATTTTCGGGCGAATGATTGTGATGTATGCCTGCTTTCTTACAAGTGGAGGAGTTTGCTTGAGGGTTTGTTTAATTAGGCCAAGGGCATGGTTAGCAGCAGCCATGGTTCAAATAATATTTTGATGCCACGTAAGTTCAGTCTGGAAATGTCCTAGGTATTTGTAGGAAGTCGTAAATTCAATCATGGCGTCAATCATAAACTAAGAGTTTTCAATTCGATACTCTCGGTAGCTAAATGCCTTTACTTTGTTTTAGAAATACTTAATATGATAAGCCCTTTGGAGCACCGTACGTTAATTGCATCACGGTCATAATGTAGGCATTTGCGATCTATATCAGAGAAACATTGTGCGGTAACTTACTACATCATCGGCAAAAGAGACGAACCATGGGCGTCCAGCAAGAAGGAATATTAATATATATAGATTAGTAAGCAGAGGGCCAAGTACGCTGCCCTGGGGACACCGGAAATAACGTGGGAAAAAGAAGAACTGTAGTTGTTAGCGGAAGTAAACTGCATTTGCAAGAAAGAAAATTTTTAACCCACGCGAGAACGTTAGAGTGAAAGTTGAGGCATGTAGGTTTGAGAAGTAGTCTGTGGTGTGGAACCCGATCAAGTGCTTTAGGAAATCAATAAAAAATGCATCAATTTGTAAGCCAGCGTCGACGGATAAATGTAGGTCATGAAAAAATCTGGCAAGTTAGGTTTCACAACAGTAGCCCGTGCGGAAACCACGCTGATACTGATAAATATTGCTGTGGCTTTCTAAGTATTTACAGTTTGAGAGTGAATGATCTGCTCCATAACCTTGCATATGGTACTTGTTAGTGATACAGGTCTTTAGTTCCATGGTGAAGAACGATCGCCTGACTTAAAAAAGGGTACTACCTTCGCTATTCGCCAGTCGTTGGGGATAGTGCCTGTCGCAGGGGATTGGGAAAAAAGGGCAGTTAGAATATTACAAATGCCTTGGGATGCATGTTTCTGTATAGTGTTATTAATACCAGTATGATCAGATGCACAAGAAAGTTTAAGTTAGCTTAAAATGGAAAATATGCCTGTCTCATTGACAACAATTTCTGCCATGTTAGGTTATCTAAAAAAATCACGGCGTTTGGTTCTAAGTAATGTCTGGTATTTTTTATCGCAGGCTTTGTTACAAAGCCAAGAAATCGAAGTAACCTTTTTATTGGCACGTCTGTAGAGTCATTTTTTCGTTGTGTAAACGCCGAAGCTGCTGCGTGAACCAAGGAGCGGTACGTTGGCTTTTTATTGTAATGACAGGTATGTACTTTTCTATTAGTTGTTTGAGAAAGTTTTTGAACAGAAGCCAATTTTCTTCTATCGTACATGATGAGTGACTGTCAATAAAAGGCTCTGAGAAACTTAATAATTCGGAATTCCTACTATAAAAGTTGGCTCTCATATAGCATCTGATTGTTTTGTTGGTGGCTTGTCGTGTATTAGACGGGCGGGTGAGGTTGCCGGTGATAATGACGTGGCCTGGAAGGCAATCTAAGTGGGTGATATCGGAGCAAAGGTCATGATCATTTGTGAGCATGAAGTCGAGGATATTGGCGAGGTTTCCGTGCGCCGCGTTGGTTGGCCTATAATTTTTGTTAGCCAGTGGTCTAGACAAGGATTGAGAAATTCGTTCGATTCGGCATCAATGCATTGAACTGAGAGGGTTGACCAATTTATTAAAGGAAAGTTGAAGTCACCGAAAATAGTTTGTACTGAGTTGGGGAATCGGAATATAGTGTCATCGAGAACTCTGCCAAATTCACTCGCGAAGGTACAGGTCCTATCAGGAGGGCAATAAAATACACCGATAAAAGAAGATGTCAGGTTACACTTTAGGGAAACTAACAGGCATTCACCTAAGGAATTACCAGCAATGAGAACAGCCACTATATCGTTTTTATAGCAATGAGAACACCGCCTCCCTTTCGATGAGGCCTGTCACTGCGAAAAAAATTTAATTTTTTACTGCTGAACAAGATACAGTTGTATGAAACGGTATAATTCAACAAGGTTTCGGTAAGACCGACTATTCAAGCTGAACAAGAATCTATCAGTGTAGACAGGGGGACTGTTTTAGGTTGAACGCTTCGTATATTAGTGTACAAAAAGCCAACTACACTTGACGACACTTGCTCGTTAGTTAAAGAAGGTGGTGATTTTATGGCGGGAAAGTATGTAATTGGGTATCACTCACTCCTGTCATTTATAGTAGTTGCATTTTCTGCGCCCTTTGCGTTGGTGTCAAGACAAACTGCGCAGTTGTTATCGGAGTCCCACAGGTACAAATCTTTATTGATAAAGATTTTGGTGAAAACGAGCTTGGTGCGATCGCCCTCTTTCTTAACGCTTTTAGCGAACTGTAGGAGTTTTCTGCGTTTTTCACGAACAGGGGTAGAGTAAGCGCGGGAGATGCTAAAATTGGCCTCGTATCCGCTCCTTTTGTTGCAGATGTCGTCAAAAGACAATAGTGTTTGTAGACATTTGCCAAGAAAATGCCCCCCCCCCTTCGATTTCCCGCTCACCTCCCATGCGGTTCCTGTTCCGTCGCGCTCAACCCAAGGTTAACACACTAAAGGTTTGCTCAAGGCGATTTGAATTTAGCGCGTTCCACTGTGACAAGCGGGGTTACTAGATGCCAGCGCTGCAGTACGGCGCAGACGCGCATGAATTGATTCGGCCCACTCTAAGGTTTATAAAACCGCGTTGCCATGCGCCAAGTGCGTTCCAAGCAGAACGTGAAAAGTAGCTAGTGGGATTTTTCTTTGCTGTTGCCGCGTTATTGCTCATATGTCGCCAGGAGGTGGCACGGGTAACAGCAGACGGTACGCGCTGTTCTGCAGTAGATGTACAATATCATCTGCTGTCGAAAAACCAAGCATCCAGGTATTTTTAATAAAGGAACACTGTTTATATCCCTTGTTGACTAATTTCTCGTCTTATATTTGCGAAATGGCTTGTTCTTCTTCAACAAAGTTGACAAGTATGAACATATAAACTGGGAACATATAAACCGGGCTTGAGACGTTTACATTTGGCTGTGAGTATATAGGACTATTGCGCAGTAAGCATTTCACTTTGGCCGGGTGGCTGAATTGAGTTACAGACAAACAGATGGACAGACAGATAGACATGCAGTCAGACCAAATTTTTACGGTTTAAGTAGCCCAAGAAAGAATATCGACTTTAATAGTAGTGCTCTATAGCTTATTCCCCTAGCCTAAACAGATTCCACCTGTTTCTCACTAAAAAAACTTTGCTATAATTGGGCGTTTCTCTTCGGCTAAAAATGCGCCTAGTCTGTCCGCTCTCGTCATGGTGTTCACAGTTAGTTCGAGCTTATAGGAGCGAAATTCACGCAAAAGTGTTTCAAATTGTTGCCATGTTTCCGCTTATTCAGTATCATCAATGCCAAAAAACAGAACGTTGGCAAGGCGGGAGCGAATTTCTAAGTCGTTAATTTTGCAATGCATGGCCGAAAATGTTTTTTGATAAAACTCAGAAAACGGTGCACAAGCTCCCACGCCAGCTTGTGACTCGAGCGCAAGGACTCGCATTTTAGGTATTTCTATATCATTTTCACGGTAATCTTCATGATAAAAACTTTGTTGACAGAATCGAAACGTTGGCTGTGCTTTTATTCAAGGCGAGTAACTGTGTTAAATGCCGAGTAAGGTTATCCATTTGCCCTCTATTCATTGGCCTCGAGGTTTCCTCAAAATCACCGCTAAGCAACAACATCTGCCAAACACACAGCCCAGCTCCACGAAAAATTGTCAAATTATTAGGAGACCTCGACACTGCAATCAAGCACACATCATGACTACGAAAGATGCACAACGTGTATTACTAACGTGGCTGTACATTTTTGGTGAGGGCGCTGACATGTCAGCAGTGCCGCAGACCGGTGTGCCGAGCTAGTGAGCAGACTTTTGAACATGTGCGCCAAGTGGACCGGTGCCCGTTTGCCAGACAGTGGTTGAAGCAATGGCTTTTTGTGGTTGCGAAGCAAACGGAGCGCCCAAGAAAAGGCCGTGCTGTGCCTGGATCAAGCCGTGAAAGTGTCGATTGGCCAGGGAAGACTCGAGCGAAACCATTGAAGTCGAGTCGAATTTCTGATAAACCAGCGCAGACAGCAGCAGCCCATGGGTGTACATTTTTGGTGAGTGGGCTGACACGGAAGCAGTGCCACGACACGGTGCACCGAGCAAGTGAGCGGGCTTCTGAAGGGGTGCGGCAAGTTGACCGGTGCCGGGTGGCCAGAGAGTGGACGAAGGAATGGCTTTTTTGGTGGCGAAGCAAACGGAGCGTCCAAGAAAAGGCCGGGCTGTGCCTGGATCCAGCCGGGAATGTGTCGATTGGCCAAGCGAGGCTCGAGCGAAGCCGTCGAAGTTGAGTCGGAAGTAGGATAGGCCAGGACAGCGAACAGCAGCACCTGGGTGTACCTATCTGTTCAGTGCGCTGACACGGCAGGAGTGCCGTGGCGCGGCGCGCCGAGCAAGTGAGCGGGCTGTTGAAGAAGTGCGCCAAGTGGACGGCGCCGCATTGCCAGAGAGTGGATAATGGAATGTCTTTTTTGGCGGCGAAGCAAACAGAGCATCCAAGAAAAGGCCGGGTTGCGCCTGGATCCAGCCGAGACCGTCTCCTTTGTCTAGGGGGGAGGGGGGGGTGGCTCGAGCGCAACCGTTTAAGTTGAGTGGCAAGTCGGATAGACCAGGACAGCCAACAGCAGCACCTGGCTGTACATCTTTGGCGAGTGCGCTGACATGGCAGCAATGCCGAGGCCCGGCTCAACGAAGTGCCCGATGGACCGAGTCCAACCGATTTCGCTCTCCTTCTGGGGCCCTTCGTTTGACCCGCAAATGCCCAGGGCGTCAGGGGCGCAAGAGGTTACGTGGGCGGTGCGGGGGAGGGGGCGAAGCGGAACCCCCGGTGTCCACCGCCTCGGCACCCTCTAACGCACCAGAGGACGGGGAGGACGTTAGGGAAACCGCACCTATCCCAACGAAGTGGTTGCAACCACAACCGTTGCTGCCTCAGGAAGTGGTGTGATGACAAGTTGGACTGCCTGATGCCGCTGCCTGATGCCGGTGCCTGATGCCGGTGGGGGGGCGGCGGGAGGGCAACTTGGGGCGGGAGGCCGGGACCAGGTCAGGCTCGCTGAACTAAGTCCCTGTGGACACCAGATTCCGCACCGTCCCCGGCGAGCTACGTCGGCGTACCTCTCCAGGTGGAAAGAGGCAAACCTCTTTCCCGCCTCCGGGAAGGTGATGTTTTCTTTCCCCTTCACATTAATGATTCGCTTTTTTTGCTTGATTTTCTCGCATTTTCTTGAGTATGCAGCATGCGGACCCTAGCAGTTTGCGCACGTGAAATTCTCATTATTGCTGTTCTCGGATGGATGGTCGTGCTGGGCGCATTTTGCTGAGGTGAGTCGTTCCCGAAACATTGGCCCTTGAAACAGCGCCGCGGGGTCGGAATGCAAGGCGGGGCTGTGCATCGGATAAAGCCTGCGTTTATACATTCGGGGAGGGTTGACCTGTCGAAGGTTAGGTTGAGGTGCTTCGTGGGTAGTTGTTTGTCCTCTGTTTGTATGGTGATACCGCTGACGCCATTTACGCCCTGACCACAAGGGCCCTCCAACAGATCAGCTTCAGTATCATTCAAGAGGTCCTGTTCGGAGATCACGCCCTGGGAGTTGTTTAGGCTGCGGTTGGTTCGTGACTCTAATGGCAAGATTGGCGATGCGGGTTAGTACAAGAAGTTTATCAGCCTGATTCTGGCTACTGAATTCTACAAGAACTTTAACGTTTTTTTGTTTTTTGTTTTTAGATGATCCGCCGATGATACATACAAGTTTTTGGAGATGGGAAATACTGAATACAAAACGAGAGGGTTCAACTGGTCAACTGATTTTATCTCTAAGAAGCGAGAGTAGTTGTTTGGTTTCGGAAAACTCAAGTTAGGAAGAAGTGGAAGAGAAACTTTGTTGCGGCTCCTTTTCGGGAGACGATCACATTTGGGTTGGGGTTAAGATAATACCATATAACATAGTATGAAAGCAGAAGGACGGGAGTACTTTCTTCGTCAGCCTTACCCTGATAGCTGAAGAGGTCACCGAGCTCTCTGCCGGTTAGACATACAGGGAGCCCATCCACCACAGCTTGACCTGGGCTCCGACGGCCACCGTTTGAGATTTCTACTCGTCATCTTAACAACACATCACCACGTTATGGCACAGCTTATGTTGGGGGGCTCGCGTCTGCGGTGTCGCTAATACCATCACCAAGGTTAATACAGGTGTCCCGCGCTGGCAAATGTTCATAAAGGGTGCTCGAGTTTATTTATTTGCGTTATATGGTATGTGACTACTTTTGAGAATGTGCATGAATATTTTTTTTAGATTTCGACAACAGCTAAACAATCAAAAATGTTCCGGGGCGAGAATATTTTGGAAGTTAACATCAATTGTTTAAGATGTTCAGTGGGTGTGAAACCACAATTTTTATACTTTATGCTAACAAGTCAAAATCATTGAAAGACCAATGTTAGGTCTGCTTTCTTCTTTTTTTGCCATAAATTTCCCTAAATGGGACGCATGACGCCCCAATCGTCGTTGTTGTTAACTTTGCCCATGCTTTATGCTGCCTGTTTTGGGTGCTACTGGGCTGGTCTTTTGCAGGTATAAGTCCTAGTCGAAGCCGTAATAACATAGGCTGGATTTCGTAAAAAGAAGGTGTAATCAAGTTCAGAATAAACAGGCTACTGAAGCGAACATTTTGTGGCTGTTGAGAGGCAGTAAATGACCCAACTAAAGACCATGTGGATGTGAAGGTATCCGAGGGTGCTGCACGCTTAAAAACTTGAAAGCAGCTGTGAAGTGCGACAAGGAGAACCTTTACCTCAGGTTAATAGGAATATATGTATGCCTATCCTCACTTTTTGCACAAGTGCCCTTGCTTTTCCATAATGTGTGTAAGCATACACTGCGTACCCACTGGTTTATGTGATTCAATGCGGCAATTGAATAAAAAAACAAACGACGTAGAGCAGAATATTTATACACATTATGCTCTGAACCTGGCCGCCACACGTCTGAATCATGTAGAAATGACCAATACCGTGTGCAGTGGCCAGTACCACTCAATGAAGGGTAAGGATATACTTGCAGCAAAAGTCTGTGAAAGCACTCGTGGCAGCTGTGGAGGGCCTTAGCGATGAAGCTGCTGAGATCTGAGATCTTTTTTTTTCTGGGCGTGATATCTCTCTTGTGTGCGGAACCAAAACTTAGGACTTTCTCATCTCAAAATTTCATTTCTTGCTCGTTTCTGCTGCGCCAAAGTTTCAACTTCAAAGTGAAAACATCACTTTCAGTAACACATTCATGCTTTTTTTAGTTAGATGTAGAATTTCTGAATAATTTTAAAAACCGCTGGTACGTTTTTGAGTATACATAAATTTATTTTTATTATTGTAGACAAAAACAACACACTTTTTCGTAAGTTCATTGTGTTTGATTTTTAAATATTTAACATCAAAGAACCCAGTTTGGTGCACACTATAGTTAGTATTGAACATCTGTATAAAAGACTGTTATAGTCTTGCCATCCATTTGCAAGCTTTGAATGTCCGATTACCAGACAAGTTTGGACAATTGGTTGCCACAAGCAACTAATAATGTAATTGTATTCACATGATTGAGCTTCAGAATATTTTTTTGAACCGTTTGAATGAGCTACACTCGCATAAAGTGCTGAAGTCGTCGACGTTATGTGCGTGGGTGAGCTCAAGACGATGCTTCTTGAACCGCAGACAGCTCAAATTGGCATACTATTGGAAATAAACAACCACTTCTCGACTGCTCACAAAGAAGCTAGAAAAAGTCTAGTGCCCAATATGTCTGACTGTTTCGTGATGTCTAACAATGGGGCACGTGCTCCCATCGTGAAGCATCGCATCGTGACCGATGAAAGCACACCTGTGAGGCAACAGCCCTACCGCGTGTCACCCAAATAGATGGAGGCCATGAAGGCGCAGGACAAAGACGTGCTCGCCTGCAACGTTATCCAACCATTTAAAAGTCGGTGTTCCTTCTTCGTTGCACTGTTAACAAAAACGAACGACAGGATTAGCTTTTGGGTAGAGTATCGCAAATGGAACTGTCCCTAAACGCGATGTTTATCCACTTCTCTGAATAGATGACACGTCGGACCATTTGCGTTTGGCTAAATTCTTCTCCAGCGTATTAAAATCTGGTTATTGGCAAATCGAAGTTAATAAAAAGGACGTCGACAAAACAGCATTAGTAACATCCGGTTGTTTATGCGAATTTATAGACCTCTCATTTGGCCTCTTTTGTGCCCCTACAGTGTTCCAGGATATGATAAATAGCGTGCTTCCTGGACTGAATTTGAAGACTTGCCTTGTTTACTTGGATGATGAAGTCGCGTGTTCTAGTTTTTTGAAAATTATCTAATACAACTTCAAAGCGTTCTGAAACCGTTCCGGTCTGCAGAACGTTGAACTCATAATTCAAGCAAACTTTAACAATGAATGAAGAAAGAAAAGACAAAACACACGCTAGACTTCAACTTCGTTTATGCAAAAGGGAACAGGATAATACGCAGTTTTCCAAAAACAAACAATCAAAGAAGCACAAGATTTTGCGGAAATGAAACGGCGGAATGTTTGCACTCACTCTTATCACTTTTACATTGAAGCCCAAACAACGCCTGGTCACAATACCTAAGATGATCTTTACCGACACGTGTGAACACCATTCGCCGATTGCGCATGATCGAGGGACACCCCCTCTTATACCAAAAAGTAGTTTTGTCTCATTGAATGTGCCAAAGTTGGTGCACTGGTGCAGTTCTCGCACTCCCTGGTAATCACAAAAGCCTCGTAGACGTCCGTATAGGTTTGAGAACGACTTCTAAGTAAGACGCTCGTATGCATGAATTTGGGTGTTCACTCACACTTCCGGCAATGGTCAGGAAGTTGGTGAACTCCACTCACACTTCCGGCAATGGTCAGGAAGTTGGTGAACTCCCATCTCCACCTTCACAGCTGCACGGTGTTTCCTCAGCCTGTCGTTGAGGCACCTGCCGGTTGTACCTACGTAGCACCGTTTTGCAGTCCAAAGGGATCTTCTAAACCACACCCGTCGCGCACTCCACGACCTTTGTTGCATGTTTTGTGACGCAGCAGGGCTTATTGCATATCTCATTCACCCTTTGCACTCTCTTCGAAAGCATCACAGGAGCCGAGGAAACCACTCGCCCACCACATTTGCCACCGACCTTCTTCGGGCGCTGGGACACCTGGTGCACGTATGGCGTAGCCACGACAGGTGTTCTCTCTCTCCGGCCATCCACACCTGGTGCTTTAGCGCTCTTCACCTCCTACAAAAGGCTCTCCACAACGAATACCACCATTTCAGCTGGATAGCCAGCCTTTGCAACCTTTCAGCTTGCTGCAGCAAGCTTGCCTGAATTTTGTGTGGCCAGGACATAGTGCGCGCGGCCTTCATAGCATTCTTTGCTATTTCCCGCTTTAGAAGCTTCGAGGAGGCTGACCGGTAAGGTACGATGCCCTGAGAGTGCAGAGAGTCTAAAGTTCACACATGAGATGCCGGAATTGGGTGTTCTGCAGTTTTGGAACGTGAGCCTGCTGCTTCGTGTGGGTCAGGCGTGTTGGCAGTATGCTCCTCGTAGCCAAAGGGGCATCGTACAATACCGGTCGGCCCACTAGAAGCTCGTGAAGCGCGGAATGACAAAGAATGCTATGATGGCAGCACTCATTAGATCCTGCCCGCACAAAACGCAGGCAAGCTTGCTGCTGGAAGCTGAATGACTGCAAATGGCTGAATATTTATCAAACATGGTGGTTTCTACGGCAGGGAGCATTTTGAAGCACGCAAAGAGCGCTAAAGCACGAGGTTTGGATTGACTGAGAGAGACAACCAGTGTCGTGGCTGTGCAATACGTGCACCAGGTGTCCCACCGCCTGAAGAAGGAGGATGACAAATGTGGTGTGCACGTGATTTTTTCGGCACCTGAGAAGCTTTCGAAGATGGTGCAAAAGGTCAAAAAGCCAATCATTGAGCACTGCTGTGCAACAAAACAGGCAACAAAGTTTGTGGAGTGCGTGACAGGTGTGGTTTACCGGATTCCTTTGGAGTGCAAACGGTGCTACGTCGGTCAAACCGGCAAGTGCTACACCGATAGGTCAGAGGAGCACCGCTCAGATTTGAGTGCCTGAAATGGGAGCTGGTCACCTTGCTGACAATTGCCCTTGGTGCGGGTGCACGCCCAAATTCATGCAGACGAGTGTTTGTTTAGAAGTCGTTCTCAAACTGATAGGGAAGTCTTCGAAGCTTTTGCGATTAATATGGAGGGCGAGAACTGCGTCAGTGCCCCCTCTTTAGCCCTTTCAACAAGTGAATTCCACTTTTTGGCAAGCGAGGGCGTGTTCCTTGATCATGCGCAATCGGCGACTGCTGTGCACACGTGTCGGTAAAGACCATGTCTTGTAATGTGACCAGGCGTTGTCTATGCTTCAATGTAAAAGTGACAAGAGCGAGTGCAAACATTGCGCCGTTTCATTAGCGTGGAATATTGTGCTTGTTTGATTGCTTTTTTTTAATCATGTGCCCTTCAAGGAATCCAAGAAAATCTCCCGTCACTTCCTCAAACCAACATACGCGTAATCACGGGCTACCACTTGGCACTTCGAGAATGAATTTGTTCTTTCACCCCAAACGCAACTGGCACTACTATACTGAGAAAGATTCAGGAGCTACGGCAAGAATTCTTAACCGTTCCATTAGTTTAGAACCTGGCGCACACCGTGGGTGACGCAGGTAACCAGTTTGCCTGCATTGCTACCCGGGAGAGCTTCTCACATCCTGCCATGGTTTTCTCAGACCTACCCTCACAGGGCGCGACCTGGCCTAAAAACTACCGCAAGGCAAAGATCCTCAGTCGTCAGCGCCTTCAGAAATCCTCCCCTGTAAGTTTCATCATAGCTTTAAAACGTCTCCCCAGAAAAGAGAAGTTTTTGCAAAAAACATTTACTCAAACTCTGCATATACTCCTGACATTCTTTTTAAATGGACCTATCCTCACCCAGCATGTAGTCTGAAGTGCAGTTTTGTGGAGAATTATTCGTCTCCAATCTTTAATATCTTATCTGTACGTGCTCTGCCCTTTAACAAGGAAGATCGGAACTTCTAAGACTACACTTTATCCCGTGTGATGAATAGGACCATATTCGTAAATTGTGCGGTAATCCGTCTCTATTAGAGACAATTGAAGAATTTCCCCTCCACAATGGTCTATATAAAGCAGTTCGATTCGTGATTGACTAAGCCGTGTATGGGTCAGCGATTCTGGAACAAGTGGGCACTGACTTTCTAATGTGTAAAGAAGAATAAATGCGTATTTGAAGAATTTTAAATTTATAACATTCCCCCTTTTCCCACTCTCCGCCATCCCCTTGAGGGTCTTATGACCTCCTACACTAAACAGTCAATCAATCAAACCATAATTTTGCATGAACCAAGTTGAAGGTTAGCGTGTGATTCGTCTTTTCTTTCTTCGCCCTGTGTTCAAGTTCGCTAGAAGTACGAGTTTGTTCGTCAGTAACCGAGTCGCCAAACTCTAGGCTTTAAGCATTCTGCAGAGCTTACTATAAGGCTTGAAAAAAGAAACCTTGGGTTTCAGGATCTGAAATTTTTGGGACACATCGGTAGTGCTAATAGCGGTCGCCCATATTCGGAAAAGCAACGCCCGTAAGCTCTTTTTCAATGTCAACGTAAGAACAGCTGTCCGAGGATTCCTAGACTACTGTTCCTATTACACATGCTTTCTCGAAGGATTCTCCTAAATGGCCGAGTCACTCACGCGACTTACAAGAGAAGACGTAGTCTTTGTTTGGACAGAAGACCAGCAGGTGGCACATGATGAATTGCGTAGCCCCCAAAAACGGCCCAAACATTGGCACTCTTCGATGAAGATAGTTACGCATAAATCCCAACTGACACCACTATCGTCGGCAGCGGTGCTTTCTTGGTTCAGTGGTGGCAGGGTGCCGAGAAACGTATATCCTATGCCATTCGCACACTGTAAAATTCTGAAGGCAGCAATTCGGCGACAGAAACGAAATGTCTTGCGGTGATATGGGCATGGGAGCAGCCATTGCGGCAGAATGTTCAGCACCCATCGTCTTTTCGCCCGCAGGTTATCCTGGCGCTGGCAATCGTCTGCTCCGTTAACTCATCGTTCCTCGGTCAGCCACACTTTGCCGTATCTGCTCGTGTCGAGGATTTGCATGCGTTCAGCGATACGGCCAACGCTGTCAACAAAGTGATGGCCATCACCGAGCTGCCCCTCGCCCTACGGAAGCCGACCGCATCAACATCGACAGAGCACAGACCCCGGGATTTAGGCCGACCGCGCATCGCTCCGTCCTTCAGTGGGCATGGGAGCAGCCATAGCGGCAGAACGTTCAGCACCCATCGTCTTTTCGCCCCGCAGGTGTGTAACAATTTTTGCCTGTACGCTAAGCGATGGGACAATCGATTTTTGGTACTGCTCCCGTGCCCACGGGTTATTTGTGCTTCAATGTGTGACTGTATCGATGTAGCAATGCTATTGTTACAAGCAGGTGATGTGGAAACGAACCCTGGCCCTACCAACAAAATGCAATTACGATCCACCGACTCAGCTGAAAGTGAGCGCTCCGATAGTAGCTCAGACGAAGCGAGCACAATGCTGCAAATGCTAAAAGATATAAATAAAAGAACGCTCGAACTGGCTAAGGGTCAAGAAGAAATCAAAAGTAATCAGCATGCGCTAGTTGCAAAGCTATTTCATGTGTCCAGCTGTCTACAATCACTTGAACGCAAGTCTGGCCCCATAGATGAGCTTGGACGCGACATCGTTGCAGGAAAGGAAACCTCATAACACCTGTCATCCCAACAGGTTGTCTTGAGTAATCGCTTAGATGAACTCGAAGACAGGTCTAGGCACAATAACGTTATTTTCTATGGCATTCCGAACGAACGGGAAACTTGGGATCAAATCGAAGTAAAAATAGTTACGCGGCGCCCGGTTTCGGTCCCACGACTCTCTGGCCGCAAAGGGAGGTACGTGGCGCTCTTCTCATTGCGTTACAAACCGCGACTGGAGCATGTGCTACGAACGCGCCTTATGTCCTTCACTCATTCAGCCTACATCAAGAAGCTACTGATACAACGAAGGCACGCGAAGCTGAATGCCAACGGAAACGACGAACTGAAAACTTTAGAGGAGGATGTTGAATTTCCCGTGGGAAAGCTGTGGCGGGAAGCGCCACGGGCCTTGCAGCTAGACCAGACAAGAGGACGAAGAGGGCGGGCAGCAGGGTAGGAGCGGGAACCCGCAATAAAGAAAGACGAGAACCAGGAAGTGTTCGATCAGGTAACGCGGGTGTCGGTCTCTTCGCTGTCTCTACATCTCTATACATTTTTCTACATTTCTCTGTCTCTACATGGGGGTTCCCACTACGTTACCATTCGTGCTCCGATAAATGAAACAACATAACGGCAACACAATCGAACCTACACGGAACCCTCATGATGCTTCGCATCCTCCTTATGGTTCCCCACGGGAAGATGGTGTAATTTTTTGCTTCCACTGCATAGACTGGCTCAAATGAACACACTTTTTGTCGTTTATTAGGGCGATACGGCGGAATTTACTTTATCACGTTTGGAAGAAGAAAAACTGCCATGCGCGGTTTGCGGCTGCTGCAGGAACTAAATGCAGTGACGTAAGATAAAGGTGCTACGTGATTGGACGATGTCCAAGATTAGCATTCTATCAAGTTTCGGTTTCCGTTCGGTCAAACAACATGCTTGACATCTGACGTTATCGTTTGATGGGCATTCTTGATATTTGAATATTCGCCATACCGCGCTTCTGTCATGTTGTAGGCTCTAAAGTGCCTCAGACAAGATAACCAGGACTGCTTGGAATCGAAGCAATCACTATCTGAGGCCTACGCAGTGGATGAACGCTCTCCGCGTCAGCGCAGACGCTCAAATGCCATAAGATTTCCCCCCATATTTAGAGATTGCCTGACTGATGCCTGTATCGTAGAAACCGTGTTCGCACCAGGCCAAGGGTCAGCTGATTCAGGACTGTGCCCACTGCCCGCAAGAAGTCTGTGCTTATGGCAACAACAGGCCAACTAGAACTCGCTAGCGCGTGTGTCAGTCTGCGCTCATTCTGCGAACTCTCTTCTGGAGCAATCATTGTTACGGCTCAGAAATGGTGAATTTAGTTAAGACAACATTGACCAAAAACGATGAAGTCAAATTACAAAAAAAAAAGACATCCCCCTCGCGAGGGGCACGATCAAATGCACAGCATTTCCGAGGAGGTGTGCCGGCAAGTCGTATCTCTCGATCGCGGGACCCGTGTCGCAATCTTTCGGAGGCGTGGGACAACTTGTGGCGCTTTCGAAAAAAACCAGAAATGACGGAAGGAAATAAGGCGCGTTCGGTGCATCGAAATCTGTGTCGGTTTCGTGGCTCGGTCGGTATTGCGCCTTGCACCTTGCGTTCCGCCCGCGGCGTCATGGGTTCGAAACCGGGCGCCGGAAACTGTTATTTCTTTTATAGTGTAGTGGTCTGGCTGCGGACTACGACAAGGCGCGCCTGCGGACTACGACAAGGTGCGCCTGCGGACTACGACAAGGCGCGCCTGCGGACTACGACAAGGCACGCCAACGCCGCGTGACATTGTGAGTTACTAAAATGCTATGCATTTAAAACGATAGCTCTTTTATCGTCTGCACTTGAAGGCGACTTTTCCCGGGATGCAGTAGAACGTACGCATCGCATCGGCGCCCTCTCTAAAGGTAAATGCCGGCCTGTCATCATGAAGCTTAACAACTTTTAAGTAAAAGAACAAATACTTTCACTACGTTCCAAACTAAAGGAAAATGACATCTCTGTGTCGGAAGATTTTTCGCCTGCATCAAGGCTTGCAAAAAAAAAGCTGTTGGAATTTGCCAAAAGCCGGACACAGTCCCCTCGCTATCAACTGAAATACAATAAACTAGATATTGATGGGGTGTGTTACATGTATGACGCTTGAACGATAAGATCAATGAAATAAGGCGCACGGCTTCCGCGCCTGTCGCCCCGGCGTCGCATCCAATCGAGAACACATAGGAATCAGCGAGGGGTAGTGGTGTATCTTCTTTAGCGCAACCATTGCCGGCAACGTCGAATGTATCTTTTTTTGCTAGCCAACACGAGAAGTGTTATTAACAAACGTGAACTATTCAATTCTTCCATCGACGCCTGTTGTGCTGTTGTAGTTGCTCTGACCGAAACCTGGTGACATATTAACATTCACAACAGCGCAATATTTGATAACTTTTCTTGCTTCAAAATTTACCGGTGTGATCGCACCCGACGTAAAGGGGGTGGTGTCTTGCTTGCATTAGAAGTCTATACCATCCACTGCTATTCATTTTCAAAGTGAACTAGAGGCCGTGTGGTCATGCGTAGAGATTGGCCACCGCAAATTTGTATTTGGTGTTTGTTACCGCCCGCCCTCCTATCATTCTAGCTTTGTATCCGAGCAACATGATGCACTTCACCATGTCTCTACGCGACACACATGCGCACCTATTCTGCTCTCAGGCGATTTCAATTTCCCGAGTATATGCTGGTCTCATGACCCTCCTTTATCTCTCGCTTATTCTTCCGAGGGCAAGGAATTTCTTGATCTTTGTTAAATTTTTTCCTTGTCGCAGATGGTAACTCAACCAACAAGAATTACTAATGATAGTGCTAATACTCTTGACCTTTTTCTAACTACTCATCCGGAGCTTGTGTCAAAAGTTTCTTACCTACCTGGCATAAGCGACCATTTACTACTTCCGTTCGATATTAACATTACAGTATGAAAATCAGCTAATACCACTAAGCTGATTCTGGATTAAAATAAAGCTAACTTCGGCGCCAATAATAACGAACTGTCCAGATTTCTTAGTCTTTTCTTGGATAAATTCGATAATTGCACAGTCGATGTAAATTGGAATTAGTTCAAATCGAAAATTCATGAACTAATAAACAAATACATCCATTTACGCAAGCTCTCTTCGAAACTTAACGCGCCATGGTTTAAGATTAACCTTAAGGAACTGTCTAATCGCAAAAAACGACTCTACCGGGCGATCAAGTGGTTTCCGTGCAAAAATCGTATTATTTCATATAAAGTTGCTAACTCCCGCTATGTAAGTGCACTAAAAAGCGCTAAACCTAATTTCCTTCAGCACACCTTACCTTCCATCCTTATCACTGACCCAAAGAAATTTTGGCGTGTCGTCAGACCTAACAAAGATACTTCTATTCGCCTAGTTGATTGTAATGGTTGTGTTGTCCCTGATGCCGAGTGTCATCATGTGTTAAATGGTGTTTTCAACGGGAACTTTGTCGCGCGTTTTGATTTTTTATTGCCCACTGAAGCATCCTATAACTATTTACCAATGGATCCTATTATGATTGATTCAGCTGGCATTGCTAAAATATTTGAATCATTAAAACCTTTGTGTAGTCCCGGAAGCGATCTAATCACTAGAACGTTTTTGAAAAGCACTCTTACTTACTCGTCAATAATATTGTCTAAACTTTATCAACAGTCACTAGATACTCGTGAAGTTCCGTGTGACTGGAAGGTCGGGAAGGTGGTCGCTCTGCACAAGTCTGGAAGTAAAGAGTTTCCTTATGATTATTGCCCCATCTCATTGACATCTGTCCCATGTAACATTGTAGAGCATCCATTATTTTCTCATCTTGAAAGGTTTCTTGATTCTAACTCATTTTTTTCGTCCGCAGAACATGGTTTTCGCAAAACATTTTCTTGTGAGACACAGTTGCTAACCTACACCCATCAACTTCAAGTCATTTTGGGTCTTCGTTCCCGTGCCGATTGCATTTTTCTAGACTTCTAAAAAGCGTTCGATAAGGGAAACCATAAACTGCTACTTTTCAAGCTTAGCAAACTAAATCTTGATCGTAATCTTTTCGCCTTGGTTGGAGCAGTTTGTTCTTAACCGTTCACAGTTTGTAACATGCAATGACCATGAATCTTCACTTCATCACCAGCCTGTCTACGCGCACTGCAGGGCAAAGGCCTCTCCCATTATTCTCCAATTACCTCGGTCCTGTGCCAACTGTGACCAATTTATCCCCGCAAACTTCTTGATCTCATCTGCCCATCTAACTTTCTGCCGCCCCCTGCAGCGCTTGCCTTCTCTAGGGATCCACTCTGTTACCCTTAATGACCAGCGGTTATCTTGCCTTCGCATTACATGCCCTGCCCAAGTCCATTTCTTCTTCTTAATTTCTACTAATATGTCTTTAACACCAGTTTGCTCCCTGACCCACTCCGCTCTCTTCTTGTCCCTTAATGTTACACCTATCATTTTCCGCTCCATTGCCCGCGGAGTCGTTCTCAATTTAAGTTGAACCCTCTTAGTGAGCCTCCACGTTTCT
Organism: Haemaphysalis longicornis; assembly: GCF_048455015.1. Classification (NCBI taxonomy): domain Eukaryota; kingdom Metazoa; phylum Arthropoda; class Arachnida; order Ixodida; family Ixodidae; genus Haemaphysalis; species Haemaphysalis longicornis. Next base: position 40,605,337 of record NW_027526214.1, read on the forward strand.
GCCCCGTAGGTGAGTACCGGCAAGATGCAGCTGTCATACACTTTCTTCTTCAACGACAATGGTAGGCTGCTATTCATTATCTGATAATGTCTGCCATATGCACCCCACCCCATTCTGATCCTTCTAATTATCTCTGCCTCATGGTTGGGATCTGGGGTCACAACTTGGCCTTAGTATATATATTCGCTTACCACTTCCACTGCCTCGCCATCTATCTCAAACTGCTGTGCTGTCCCCAGGTTATTGATAATTACTTTAGTTTTCTGCATATTAATTTTCAGGCCCACGGTTCGACTCTGTTCGCCCAGTGCGGAAAGCATGCTTTGCAATTCGTCCCCCGAGTTACTTAGCAAGGCAACGTCATCAGCAAATCTGAGGTTACTGAGGTATTCTCCATTAACCCTTACTCCCACCTGTTCCCAATCCAACGTTCTGAATACTTCTTGTAAGCATGCTGTGAATAACATTGGAGAGATTGTGTCGCCTTGTCTGACACCCTTCCTTATAGATATTTTACTGCTCTCCTTATGTAGGATGATGGTAGCTGTAGACCCATTATAGATATCCTCTAGTATTCTTACATAATGCTCATATACCCCCTGGTTCCGTAATGCCTGAATGACTGCTAGGGTTTCGACCGAGTCAAATGCTTTCTCATAATCTATGAAGGCTATATATAGGGGTTGAGTATACTAAGCGCACTTCTCTATCACCTGATTGATCGTGTGAATATGGTCCATTGTTGAATAACCTTTACGGAACCCTGCTTGTTCTTTAGGTTGACTGAAATCTAAGGTTGCAGAGATTCGGTTAGCGATTACCTTGGTAAATACCTTGTAGACGACTGACAGTAAGCTGATCGGCCTGTAGTTTTTCAAGTCCTTCATGTCGCCTTTCTTATGGATTAGGATGATGTTCGCGTTCTTCCAAGATTCCGGTACCGTTGCGGTCATTAGGCATTGCGTATACAGGTTTGCCAGTTTTTCAAGTACAATTTCTCCGCCATCCTTCAAGAGGTCTGCTGTTATCTGATCCTCACCAGGTGCTTTGCCCCCTTTCATTTCTTTCAAAGCCTTCCTTACTTCTTTGGTCGTTACTGGTGGGATGTCTATCTCCTCTGAACAACTGTCTCGTTCGGCATTATCCTGTATGTCCCGGCTACTGTACAGATCCCTATAGAACTCCTCGGCCACTGTGACTATTTTATCCCTATTTGTGATGACATTGCCTTGCTTATCCTTAAGTGCATACATCTGATTTTTCCCCACGCCAAGACGTCTCTTTACTGCTTTCAGGCTACCTCCGTTCTTTACAGCGTATTCGATCCTCTCCATATTATACTTCCGTATGTCAGCTGTCTTGCGCTCATTGATTAACTTCGAGAGCTCTGCTAGTTCTATTCTGTCATCTGCGGTAGAGATTCTCATGGTTTGCCGTTTCCTGATTAGATATTTCGTCTCCTGTGAAAGCTTACCAGTATCCTGTCTGGCCATAGTGCCCCCGACTTCTACTGCACACTCCGTGAGAATGCGTGTAAGGTTGTCGCTGGCTTCCTGTGTCGTAAGCTCGGCTTCCTCGTTAATGGCGGAATATCGGTTCTGCAATGCGATCCTGAATTCTTCTACTTTACGTCTTACTGTTTGCTCATTTATCGGCTTCTTTCGTACTAGCTTCTGGCGGTCCCTCCTCAACTCTAGCCTAATTCGAGATCTTACCATACGGTGGTCGCTACACCTTACCCTTCCGAGCACTTGCACATCCTGCACGACGCCAGGGTTATCGCATAATATGAAGTCTATTTCATTTTTGTTCTCCCCATTCGGGCTCCTCCAGGTCCACTTCCGACTCTCCCGTTTACAGAAGAAGGTATTCATAATGCGTAGGTTATTCCGTTCTGCAAACTGAACTAGTAGGTCCCCCCTGCTATTTCTACAGCCCAGACCATAGTTCCCAACTGCCTTGTCTCCAGCCTGATTCTTGCCTACTTTAGCATTGAAGTCCCCCATAACTACAGTATACTGCGTTTTTACTTTAGCCATTGCCGATTCCACATCTTCATAGAAGCGTTCCACTACTTGGTCGTCGTGGCTGGATGTGGGCGCGTAGCCCTGCACCACCTTGAGTTTGTACCTCTTATTGAGCCTAATTACAAGAGCTGCTACCCTTTCGTTAATGCTTTAGTATTCGTCTATGTCGCCAGCTATGCTTTCATTGACTAGAAATCCCACTCCCAGTTCTCTTCTGTCCTCTAGACCACGGTAACATAAGACGTGTCCATTTTTCAGCACCGTAAAGGCTTCGCCTGCCCTCCTAACCTCGCTAAGCCCTATTACATCCCATTTAATGCCCTCTTATTCCTCGAACAACACCTCGAGACTTGCTTCGCTAGATAAGGTTCGCACGTTAACCGTTGCCAGGTTCAGATTCCATTGGCGGCCTGTCCGGGTCCAGGGATTCTTAGCACTCTTCTGCGTCACAGGTCTGACCGCCGCCGTGGTCAGTTGCTTCGCAGCCGCTGGGGACTGAGGGCCGAGGGTTAGTTGGCGTATTCATGGGAGGTTGTGGCCGTTACCTACACCAGGGTGGCCAATCCTGTTTTGGTGAGGGAGTGCATTACCGGCAATGGTCGCCGGGGTCAGGCCACACCCCAAGCCCGTTTGTGCAATTCCATCAATACGCGGATTTTTTTTTTAATCCGGTGGGAATTGTCCGGCACCGGGATTCGAACCACGGTCCTTTTGCACGCGAGGCGGGTGTTCTACCTCTACGCCATCGCTGCTTCTACGCCATCGCTGCTTCTACGCCAATCTTCACTTAGTCCCGTTTTATCTGGTGTTCGCGAAGGTTCTGTTCTTGGTCCTCTTTTTTTTTCTGATATATATTACTGATTTGCCACACCGTGTTTCCTCTAACATCCTCCTATCTGCTAATGACTGGGTTATTTTTCGCGAAAAAAAGGATGTTAACGATACTAACCTATTGCAGTATGATATCGGTGCCATATCAGATTGGTGGTTGAAGTGGCAAATGGAACTTAACACTACTAAATGCAAAGTTTTGCATGTTTCACGGTCGGCGCTTTCTTCCCCTGCTTAGTACCTAAATAACACGCCGATCGAAAACGTTACATCATATCGGTACTTAGGTGTTAATATTTGTGATAATCTAACCTGGTCTTTGCATGTTGAGAATTTAATTAACAGCGCTAATCGCATGTTAGGCTACTTACGCCGCAACTTTATTTCCGCGCCGGTCTCATTAAAAACACTGTTATACAAAACATTAGTTAGGTCAAAACTTCAATACGCAGCTTCTATTTGGGACCCCAGCTCTGAAACTCTCATTAAATCATTAGAACTAGTCCAGAACAACGCCGCTCGTTTCATTCTTCACAATTACAGCAGAACAGCTAGTGTTACATCTATGAAAAATTCCTTGCAATTTTCCTCATGTGGTTACTCGCCGCTAATACAGTAGACTTTCCTTGTTCCATAAATTTTATTAGCACAACTGTATTTTACGCACCGCTCTCATTTCCCAACCTTCGTATGTTTCGTCCCGCACTGGCCACCCTCACAAAGTAGGCATTAATACATGCCTCACTAACACTTGTTTTCAGTCATTCATTCCTCGTAAATCGAACAAATGGAACCACCTTCCCGGACCAATTGCTGGCATGCAAGATAACGAACGCTTCCGCACTGCATAAAACAATGTAACAGATGTTAAGTTTACATGTTTAGTTGTTGTTGCTGCTTCTGCATTTTGTTTTATTTCTTTGTTGTATTGCTCCCACTACATGAACCCCCACTCCCCTGTGTAATGCCCATGGCCTTGAGGGTAAAATAAATAAACAAATTAATTAATAATTTAAGCAAAATTTTAATGAAAGACCCTTCGGAGCCGTAGCGACCATCATTCTTTGTGCTGGCTTGGCAACCTCGAGGACCCCTCTAGTAGACTTGCTCAATGGAGACTACGGCCGCAGGAGTTCTACGTACCAGCAGTGTATAAATAAAAAAAGTACAATGATGTGGACTGTTTGTCGCGGGCGGCCATTCTTCATGACGCAGAATAAACGAAAATGATTGGCCATTCCTCGGGTCCACCCATACTGCGGACGGGGCCCTTTACCAGCTGCAAGACGCTGAACTACGTTTACTGATAAAATACCATTCCGGCGAAAGCACTGCGCCACCGCGTTTGAGGTTCTTTGATGTTTGCATTTTCATTCCCTGCGAAACAATGTTCTTCGCAAAAGAAGCTGCGGCGGCAAATAGGAATTTGGCCTGGTGGTACCATAGGCTGTGTGAAATAAAATTTTACGACCTCGTTATGACGACCAATATATTGGACACCAAGGCTCACCACTTAGCCCACCTTACTGGAATATCACCATAGCTGACTTACTAGGTAAAGAACTCCGTAATGAAACCCACATCCAAGCTTCCGCAGATGATATAGTAATCATCGTTCAGTTTAAATCAAGAAAAGATGCAGAATAAAAAACCGAGTATTAAAAATAACTAATTACTGGGCTGTAAGCAAAAGAATAACAATAAATAATGACAAACCACACGCTATGATAATAGGATAACAGTATGGAACCTATCCACCTATACTCCAAATAGGTTCAAGCAGAATAAGAACACTCAACGAAATGAAGTTACTCGGTTTAGTAATAGATAATAAATTAACATTTCTACCTCATCTAAATTATGTAAAAGAAAAAAATAGCTAAGATAACATTCAACCTGAACAGGACGCTAAACGACGACAAGAGCTCAAAAAGAGAATTAGCGCACGATATGTATAAGAGAGGCATTGAAAGAATCCTTACCTACGCAGCATTGGTGTGGTACACTCGGAAGATAACTATTTTAAGAAACAACAGCCGATCCAAAGGTTACCGTTACTAATGGTAACGAAAGCTTTTAAAAAACAATTAACCTGTCCTTAAACATTATGGCAAAAATCCCGCCAGTTTATCTAACAATTGAAAAAGAAATTGAACAATATAGAGTACTAAAAGAGGGAAAACATTTTCATGTGACGACAAGCTATACACAGGCTATACACAAGAAGTAGGAGGAGCATTTGTAATATTTAACAATAACTACCAAATAGTAAGAACGGAACAATTTAGGCTTCAAGAATACAGCTCCAATTACGAAGCTGAACTAATAGCCATTAAAAAGGCAATAGAATTTTTAATAACCAACAAAGGAAACAGTATTCATCAGCGGTTTTCCGATAGTTGGTCGGTACTCCAAGCACTAAAAACCTACTTAACACAAATCCAAGAATTAACGAATTAAAACTAGTCCTTAGAGAGGATGCTGCAGTAAGTATAAAACTCAGATATTTAAAAGCACACAGCTCCTAAATAGACAATAACTTTGCAGATGAATTGGCGAAAGAAGCCGCAAGAAACGGAGAACCAGTTTTTGTTCCAATAACAAAATCTTTCATTTTGAAACATTTGTATACCAAGTTAAACCAGGAGTGAAATAAGGTGTGGAATAAAGATGGCAAAACACGTTACACGAGGATTAACAATGTAAATCTTATTCTGGACCACTTTCCTACAAACTTCTACTCTTCCCAAGCCCTGACAGGGCATGGTATATTCCCGTTTTATTTTTCAAGATTCATAATAATACAGGCATCTACATGGAATTGTAGCAAGGATATAGAGAACTTTGGTCATTATTTAACAGAATGCCCACTCCAAATTAATGAAAGGACAAGACTCGTTAAAAACTAAGAGAGCACTTAGAGAACAGAAAACGGGAAATAATTAGGAAAGGAAACAAGAATATTTTAGAAGATATCTTTTTTAAAAATTAACGAATTCATTCTACAAGCATAAGAATAGATCAAACATAACAGAACACCAACACGATGGGATATGATATGGGGATGGAGCAGAAACGCCTTTTTGGTGAGGCTTCCTCCCCCACATCTCCAGTCATTCCCTTCATACACCATAACAACAAAAGGAAACCAAGCAGAACACCAACAACACATAGTCACAAACCATCAGGCGTAACAGATCTATATACCCGGTCAAGTCAGGTCAAGAACAAATCATGACGAACAAGATCAACAAACTAAGATCAAATATTCAATAACCAAGTAAAGTTCAAGAACAAGTACACACAAGAAAAGACGTCTGCCAAGAATCGAAGTCGACACTGAAGATCAATTTTTAGAGCGAAGTGTTCTTAAGGTTTAGTGTTTCTTATTTTTGTTTAATACTTGTAGAGTGTTATGATTTTTGTTTCAAACAATAAAATTTTTCTTTCATGTTTAAAAAAAAGTCCGCCGATAGTTTTCCCGTTCCCAGGCACTGGTCGCTGATCCCTCTTTTCTTCTCCATTACCCCTTCCTTTTCCTGCCCCATCCACCTTTGTACCACTACCTCAACCCACATTTCTAACCCCTCCCCTTTCCTTTCTCTTCTGCCATACATATGTGGTGCAGGCTGGGAACCTCTTTCCCTATCACAGTCACCTAGGTGCTAGTAAGACATGCCGAGGCTCTCACCAAATCCGCATTCGCCATCAGCAAGAAATTGACACTCAGAACAACAAGGGACGCCGTAGCACCGAGTGTCAACCCGGCGACTTTATGTGGGTGTGGACGCCCATTCGCCGCCTAGGACTTTCGATGAAGGTGATTCGGTGATACTTTGGGCCGTGTCGTGATCTTCGCCGTCTCTTATACATTACCTACGAGGTCGTACACAAGGACACAGCAGCTAGTTCTTCACGCCGCAGGTCTGACCCAGAAGTTGTGGATCTGGTAAGCACCAATGACCACTACACGGGGTCTTGGGAACAAGAAGTATGGGCGTTTACATGGCCTGACAATCGTTGATAACTTAACATCCGCGTGCCTGTTTCTCGTTTTGCTTCCGTGGCGTCAGGGCGATGCCAGTTTGGAGGGAGGAGCAATGCTGCGACTTCATTATTGCGGGCCAAATTCTCCTAATGGCAAACGGGCTGTTTCTCGTTATGTGTGTCGGCGAATTAGTGACAAGCGAGTAAGCCTAATATGCGCCCATGAGCAGCGAAAAAAAATTTAAGGCGAAAAAGAAAAGGTCCACGCTTACTTGTTTAAGCTGTGGCATCGCCAGTGTTTGCGGGTACAAGTTTGCCTTCTAAATAAACAGTTTTACTCTCTTTATTTGAGGATAACTCAACGAAAATATTTAAGGCGGTCTCGGATAAGGTTTGTTTAAATTAAAAATATACACTAGAAATAAAAAAGACGTTTCACATAAGGGGTGACTTTTTTTAAGACATGACTTATTTACTTGTATGAGTGGGAACTGAGTGATGTTATACCAAACATGTGACATCCCAAGTAAGGGTATAAGGTAAAAAATTAAACATTGGACAATAAAATACGCGGGAAGGCACCTCTTCAAGCACTAAAACTTTCGTGCGAATGTTCTGTTACTCTAGCAGGTTTTGTCACGTACTTGTGAACAAAGTTTTTTGGGTTTTGAAGACATGCATGACGAGAAAATGACCAGAATGTATGACCTAATGTATTACCAGAAAAATGCCGCTGGCATTAACAAATAGGTGACACTCTACGGCGTTGGAAAGGAAGAGAAATAACAACCGTGACGTGGAAAACTCAACGGGGTTATATTTGGAACTGCAGGTCCCTTAAAGAGCTACAGATTTCCTTTATGTTGTCTTATATAAAAGTGAAGCCTAAACAGTTCAGCTGATAGGTGGATTTGTTTTTTTTTTCTGGCGGGTGAGAGCGCAAACTGTAAGAAAACCAGGAAATGGAGAGACACAAACAAGTTCTGACTTACAACTGCTTTTATTGAAACAAGCACAAAATTGTACCTACGTCGCATCCTCATGGAACATGCGCCAAAAAAAGAGGCAGAAAGAAACACCGTAACTGCTAACACCGGTGGTACAGAATACAAAAAATACTGCTCAACAAATGGCCAGATAAGAAATGTCTTTTTAATAAAAGAACAGAACCCTGGCTGACACAATGCGCTGAGAGTTTAATAATTGGCGATGCCTCGACCAGCTCCCTGGCCGTCAGGTTCCTATAGGAGAACAAAATCGAAGTGTTGGCAAAGCGGGGTGTGCAACCGCACTGCTTGCAATCTGCTGACAAGTAGAAACTTGTAGCACCATTGATCGAATTTTAATGTTCTAACATTCACACGTTAAGGCAGCGCACTGTCCGCCCTTCGTAGCCACGCTTGCAAGGCAAAGGGATGGAATAGATAACGAAAGTACGACAATGTGCATATCTATAAATGAGCTCTGCCGTGCAGCCAGGCGTGCCAATGGCCTGTTTTTTTTTTTATGCGGCGATCGACTTTTGCGCTCAATCGGCCCAATTTGTTGCCCGCATAAATGAACACCTGTAAACCAGAACGAGATGAAACCTTTTTAAGGCTGTGAGTGAAGCCATGTATGTAGTGGAATACAGCAATTTTCTGGTGTTCTTTTTCAGCTAATGCGAGCTCCGTTCTTCTACCTTTCCTAAAGTTCTGAACCAGGTTTTGGAATTCCAAAGACAGCATGTGCAGCGGAAAGCCATCGTCTTTTAGTTTCTGCGCCTCACCGTTCAAGCTCTCTTCCATCAAATGGGAGCACAATTTAGATACCGCCGAACGAAAGCAGGAAAGTACCAGGGCATTTTTCACCAATTTGGTATTCCATGGGATGTACTTTAGCAATGTTTAGCCGACCTTGGAGCATACTGCTACGAAACATAAATCGGCGAAACCTTTGGTAAAGTACTGCGCAGGGCATACAAACTTAGTGGAAAGTGCCATAGTTCTCCCCATATGGTAGCGACCACTTTCCCACTTCACTCACATATATAGGTACAGGCCCAAGCAGTTCATCTTCCCCAATGATGTTCAATGAATCTACAGCAAAAATGGACCACATATACATAAAAATCTAAACTACAGAAAGTCCTCAAACACAACTACACTTCGAAGAAGCCGGTCATGTTGTAGGAGCGCACATCCGCCGAGCCGCCAAAAACTCCTTTCCCGGGACCTCTGGTGCCCTATGCAATCAAAGGAGTCCCTAATAGAATGAGGACTGTAGGGAAGAACGGGAGGCCCAGAACAAGGCATGGGGTATCCTCCATACGGACCCCACGTCGAAGAACTTAATCTCCTTCAAAAGGGCAAAGGGTTGTGGAAAGCGTCTGCGCCGTGAACAAAACAACCAACATGGCGCTCCTTCATAACATTTATAAATTCATACAGATAAACACGCAAAGTATGGACCCGGATACGAACACGGAATGGACAACACACACACTTTGTCTTCCCCTGGTGAACTCAACTGGGAAAACATTTGATCAGGCTAACAAACTTGCACACTTTAAACACGTCTCCAGCTGTGAACACTACACAACAACGTTCATCAAACACAAATCATCGGGATAAAAGAAGGCACAACGTGACACAAACAAGACGAACACCTCTTACAGCTGGTAGGTTTTGGTTAATGAGCTCTAAATGGCTCTGCATAACTATAATCCTTACTCGGGATGCCAAAAAAATTGCCTCGAACCAGGTACGGGTTTATATATTTATTGTTTGTTTTCACTGCCTGGCCGCGCCGGCCTCTGTTATCTGTATCCCAAGTGAAGCGCGCGTTCAATTCTTTATTTTTATGCCACACGGGCTATCTCATTCAGATAAGCAAACAGTTTCGCCGATACATCACCAGCCTAGAATATTCTTCTTCGATCTACGATGTTCTGTATGTAAACCGACGGTTCGGAAAACACTCGAAAAACATAAAAACCTGCAGAGAAGACGCCGCGGTACTCAATCACAGACACTCGCCTAGGGACATCCCTTTGTTGACTGCAGTCTCGCTGCCTCTGTATTCTTTGAGTTGTTAGGGGAGCACACGTTCCTCCAATAAACTTGCTTTTACCTTCGGGTCCCCTCGTCCTCTTTGGGTGCGTCACAACGGGTAGAGCTGCGGGGTACGCACCTTTCATGCTCCCTACGCCTTATGGAAACCGACAAGCCAGCCTAAGCCGAGTAAGCCGCAAACTTCAAGGTTTACCAGCCGAGCTTGGCCTACTACCAGAACCAACCAAGGGAAAACCCGCTGCTACCAATGCCATGGCGGAACACGCCACTCCTCCCATCGTCCTGCAAAACCCCTAGAAACACAATCGTTCCGCGGCGCCCCAGGTGAAGACACTGAGGACTGGTTCGAATAATTTGAAAGTGTCTGGATCTTTATCATGTGGGATGACGGAGAAAATTTTCGGCATGTGTTGTTCGATTTGGGGGATGTACCTCGAACTTTGTTCGAGAATATTGAATGCTCTCTGACTCACTAAACCCTCTTTGAGAGCTAGTTCCTTAAAACATTTGTTACCGTCGTGCGAAAGGAACGACCCGAACTTTTGTTAGAGACGCGGACGCAATATCCCAACGAAGGGGTAGTGACCTTTGTTGAGGCGATTGAGACAGTTTCGCCGTGCAGACCCGGAAATGACCGAATAAATAAAAAAGGTTTGTGGTACGAGGAGAAAAGCAAGAGCTTTTTTCTTGTGTTGTCCGTAACCCTTCGTCGACGGTGGCTGAAGCAGCGTCTGAGGCGGCTGCGATGAAGAAGATGCTTAAAGTTAGAACGAGTCAGTACGACTGCCCAGCCAATGCGATGGTTTTGGAGACGATCGGTGCCGGGCAATTAGCTCCGAGACACTACGATAGATCGTCCTTGCAGGGGTGAGAGAGGAACTGCGGAAACGTTTCCTGACGACGCTGCAACCCCATGTCGCCTGCCTAACTGACGCGATCCGGGAAGAAGTTCAAAGACATTGGGAACTTCTATGCAATCCGGATTACCCCGTGAGCCACGAGCTATGACGTACTCCGGGGAAACCGGCCGCAAGAAACCAGAAAACCGGTCGCTGCGGCCAGGAATCGCGCCCACGTACTGTGCGCTTTTTCGTCCTCTCTGTGAACTGACTGTAATCTGTGTTTTATTGTTTATTTTAAATGCTTTATGCATAACTGAGCATAAGCACACACATGCGCTCTCCTCGCTTGGTATGTGAAAGACTTCCAAAATTTCGCATGTGGCTGATCTTTTATTGTACGAAAACTGTACTATTTTCAAACACTGGACTGCATTCTCAATAATGCAGTGCAGCGACAGATTCCTTGAGTGGGCTATTTGCTTGCATGTGAAGCGGTGTTCTTGAAGCTTCTTATTAAGGCACCTTGCTGTTCCTCAACATGGATATGCCTTATAATGTACCTGAAGTAAATAAGCTGATTGCAGCGTTTGTGTTGTCCCCTTGGTTGGTGAGTTGTCTCTTATTTTGTGTACCGTGGTACCTAAAACGCATCCCACAATGACGCCAACCCACCTAGTCCTCCATTCCTCGCCACTGCTGACACCACTTTCACAACTGTTATTCCCCTCGACACCACCGATTCATGTTTTACAAGCTGCGCATTCGGCTGATAACAGTGGCAGAGCCCTTATCAGGCGTTACCACACCAACTTCCGATCTTCAAAAGCAGACGTGAGAACATAATTTTCAATCATAAAATTCATACTGTGGTGTCAGAAAAACACCTCAACGAAAGCATTGAAAATGGCAAACGAGCTGGAGGAAGGCTACCGGAGGGCTTGGGCGTGCAGGCTTGCCCGAGACAAGGCTAGGGAGAGAGACAGGGCCATGCGGTCGGGCCAGCCCAGCGCCGCCTGAATTTAGCGTCGGAGTACTAATGGCGACGAGATGGCTGTCACCCGGCTCTCTCCAAATTGCCCCGTCCGCCTCCGTAAACGGCACCTGTCTCCAACGGAACAACGCCGCAGCTTGTTCCTAAACTGCACCGTCATGCGCCTGGACGGGCCTCAGGGAGGCGTTCACGTCGAAAGTTCTTACGAAATACCAGAAGAATGGAGGTCATCGGACACACACTCACACACGTAGGCACACGCACGCACGAATACGAACACGCACACACGCATGCACACAAACACAAAGGCACTTACACAAACGCACATGCGCGCACACGCGCACGAACCTAAGCACGCACATATTAACTCGCTCGCGAGCACGCACGCAGAAATATGCACGCGGTGGTACATGCGTGAACACGCACGCAGGCACTCATTCATTCACCCACTCACTCACTCACAGGTTACACTGATTGCCGAGCAAACGTACTATTCGTCACACCCAAGGCCGCCTGTATAAACATGGCCTAACGCGCCATGCGCTTTGCAAAGGGAATAGTAGGGACGCTTAGTTCAGGTACTTATCCGCTATGCGGAGCCCGCCAGCAGGCATCTCGCTTTACGTCTCTGCTCGTAAGTCGCGAACGCTGAAAACACTTCTACGACGTGTGTCTGTAAGCTTGCGTGTCGGGTTTTAATTTTTACTCCCATCTTAGCCCTGACGGGGCGATATTCCTGGGGCGCACTTGAGATTTCGTTCAACGTATCGCTCGCTCGATACTTGCTGCATTTTTCACAATATAACTGGAGAAGTCGGAATTGAAATAGTATAAGAAAATAATCATTTTTTGGAGACAAATACGAAAAAAAAAACTGTTTTTGGATGGTAAAGGCCTTATTTTACTTATGTTTTTCACTGGAGTATTTAGAATAAAGAATTGTGTGTACATTTTTTTTTATTCAGGCGCTAACTTGCACCATATTTCCAAAATATCATGTGCTTGTAAATATCGGAAGAGAACAGAAAATAAAATGATAAGCAGCTGATGGTCTCGCTACACTGTTCGGGCGCTTATACAGTACAGCCCTCAATTTTAAAAGTGCGTACCGATGCGGAGTGCGAACCGCGGGGACAAAACGAGAAGTAAATGCGCAGGAGACAGAGGGGTATGCCCCACTCGGAACATTTGAGGGCCCGTAATCCAAGTACGTACGCCCGCAACGCCGGTATCACCCAGAGGCAGAACAAGTGATTTTGCTCCTAGGTGAAGCCGTTTTTCTAAGCGACAGACCACGACGGATAGGTATGACGAAAAAAAAGAAAACGTAGGAGCGCCACCTGCGTAACGCTAAACAAACTTTGAACTATTTTGCGTGGTTTCCGAGAAGCGGCGCTGGCCAGCGGACATGAAATCACCCAGGAAGCCTACAGATTGGGAATGGGTAGGAGAGAGCAACAGAAGAGTGGCTGTTTGGCCACTCTTCGCTCATGCGTTAGACAATGATTATACAGGCGGCGGTAGCCACACCACACAATGGTCACAGCGCCTCTCGGCTAGTCGGAATGCCATTGGCAAGCTTACAGACAGGGCCGAAATATGAGGAAATCTAGACTGCGAAGCCCCTTTCAGCGACTTCGCGCAGTAAGCGTGACGGGGACTACAGTGTTTGTGCTAATCACGACGCGACATACGAAAATAAAGCAGCAGCAATACTTGTGGCTTCATAATTAGCTGGTTGGCGACCGTGGGCGGATGTAAATGAGGAAAGCAAACTCCCGGATCCCAGGTCTCAATTTCAAGTTGGGCAGGCAAATTCACAAGCGTATTGGTAAATGAGCGTCGATAACAAGAGAGCGATCTGAAGCTTTAAAATATAAATTTTAAAAACTGCACGCAAGAGTAACGATTCATACTCCACGAATCGTTAAGGCGAATGAGGAGTCAGACATAATGTGCGATTTTTGGGAATCTCCACAAACATCAGGTCACACAAACATAATAATGTGAAATTAACATGGTTTCATTGACACATTCAAACTTCGGCAGGAGAAAGGGAACTAAACGAACGGGTGCACTCGGGCAGTCATAATGACAGATAATATATCAATTCTTCGTGAAGGGAGCTATTTCATTTGCTGCACATTGCGAAAGGTACGAACATGGTCGCATATGAAGCAATGAAACATTCACGCAGCATAACAAAACGTAAAACCTATTTTGAATTTTGCAATAAAACAGCAGCGGTAAGCTTTAATGTTTGTCAAATGGGGCAGCAGCAAATTATATGCCTTAGTGCAAGCACTGTAGCTGCCGTAGAAAGATGTGTGCCGCCAGGTCCGTGCGAAAGCGAAGTATCATAACAGAGTTCGCGCAATGCTCCAAGGCCTCAAAATGAACTACTTCTACCCCAACACGCCACCTGCGCAATCAAACCGTTTGGCCATCCTGATGCACAAATCTATGAAAATCTGCGGCACCTCTTAAAACAAGTACGGGCACTCCGAATGTGCCCTTCAGAACTCCCTATATAGCGACATATGTAGCAAGCCGGATAATTATGTACACCAAATACTACAGAACTATACCGCTGTGCTTTCTAATCCTTTCATCGCAGTGCTCGCCTGTAGTAAGTGTATTCGCTGTTTTTCTACGACGTTACCCGCACAAATTTTAATCCAAAACGCCGTGAGCCAGACACATCATTCGGCGAGAGGGCGCGCAAAAGCCCCTGAATGAGTCATGACAGTGAAGAGTATCAGTGCATTATGGCGTCAGACGTCCATCCAAGTCGTATTCCTAAATCAACACATCACCGGAGAGTTGGTACCACGGTGCCTTAAAAAAAGAGAATAGCGGCATATTCCCGAAGCTAAAGGCAACCAATACATTACTAATGGCGGCGCGTACCAGTGGATATCGACAGGACCAATTGCCACATCAAACGGCTCCTGCGACGAATGCAAAAGCCACCGATTCTCACGGTGGAAACCACGGCACATCGCGCAAGAAGCGCGAGAGCTCGTACTCACGAGTGGCGAACGGGGCTCGCCACGAGTGTAACTCGCAGTCGCGAGTTGTGAGTTGGGCACACTGCGTGTGGCGTTCGCACTCACGAGTGCTGAGCGTGGGTCGCCGCCAGTGCAAATCCCACTCACGGAAGCTCAGCATGGCACACCGCGATTGCATAGTGGAACTCACCGCGAGTGGCGTTCGCACCCGCGAGGGGTGAGCATGGCTCTCCGGGAGTGGAACTCGCACCCACGAGTGGCGTACAGGTCTCGCCGCGAGTTGCCCTCGTACAGGCGAGAGCTGAGCATGGCTCGCCGCGAGTGGAACTCGCACTCGCGAATATAAAGTGGGGCTCACCATTAATGGCTATTGCACTCTTGCGTACTCGCACTCATTAGGCCGGAACCATTGTAAGGCTCACTCTCCGCGCTCTTGTGATTGGGGAGGGGGTGTGTCAGTGCACAATTAGTGAGCGGGCCGACCTATGATAGGTCCGCCATTACGTCGGAAACTGTTCGTTTGGAAATCTTGCGTGAAACAAGACTACCCTTTTAAAAAGTCTACCAAAACAAAAACCAATTTACATGTTGTAATTGTTTGCTTAATAAATATTTCGTCCTGTGATCCATACTTTTCACAAAAAACTGCTGTTGTGTAATAGCTGTTCCTAATTGAGTATTAGCTACAGAGTATAAAGGAGAGGTTGTACTTCTTTTGGCAGTACTGATTTCTCCCATGGTGAGCAGATAGCAATCTCCAACATTCTCAGTATTCTCGCTATTCAGAAAGTATGTTGTGGGTTTTAAGTTAGACAAATTCCTCTCTCCCTTATTACATGAAGGCAAACTTCGTGCACGAGTCAGCATCAGTCTATTAGTAATTCGAAATTGTTCTGTCAAATCATTTGGAAGGTGATCGTTGGAACGTAGATCATGGGACCTTCCAATCTGCAAGGCAGCAATTTTCGGAACTTTTAGTTTAAAATATTGCACATGTAGGGCAACTGTAGTGGCACTTTCGGCCACATTCTCGGTACAGAAGACTAAAATGAGCATGTGAGGTTGATTGTCTCACTGAAGGACACCTGAAGTCAAGTCTAGTTTCTTATGTTTTGTAACAAGCTGGCGAGTCTATCAAATATGATCATAAACTGCAGTTCAAAGGGTAAAAACAAATATTGATGATCCAACGTTATACATTTTTTTGCATTTTCGGAGACCAGTCCTGTTCTACTGTTTACTGTTTACCTACTGGTATAGTGCAAACGGTGGTTTCTTTCCCTAAACAGATAAGTACACAAAATGGCGGAGTGCCCTCTTTACTGGATCATTTGCTGTGTGCTTAAAATATCAGAAATGCTTAATAGGAAATTACGACCGACGTGGAATTGTAGCAACAAATGTGGGAAATTTGAACTTTCATTTATATAAACTGGTGCGTTGGTGTCGCTAACAATTTGTGGATTTTTGTGCGCAGGAATGCCCAATGATTCAAAGATGCCCGAATACACGAGTAATTCCAAGTACTGCACCACGAAAAATCCTATCCGCAGCAGAAAAACTAACAAAGTCCGCTTATCACTTCGAAATACATTCAGCTGGCCAGGAACCTGCTGCTGTGGAACATGCCACCAAGTACTGGCCACACTTTTGGACCCTTTAACCTCCGAAAGTGAGAATTGTGATTCCAGCAAAGTCACAGCCTCCGCTCCTGCATTCTCCGAGTCCAGTCAGTGTTCATTCAAGCTAGCTTGCAATCACTAAGCAACGTTGGATGAGTCCCAATGCAGCAATTGAAGGCAAGACACAAGGCTAATCACTTCAGCTCGCAATGAAACGAACTACTCTAGCCCACAACTCTAGCCCACGATCATTCGACATGGGAATCATGATGCAGCCCTGAGAGTTAGGGTTATATTTTATCCTTCAATTTTAAACTTCAATTTTGCGTTAGGAAATAGGTCATGAGCAAACACCCGAACTACCAGCATCATCAAAGACACGTAAAAATAACACAAAATCACGAGAAGCACTAAGGGCCTTCCAATAGAATCAGAATGCGAGGGCGTATGTGAAGAAAAAAGAAAAACTTAAGAAAAAGAACAGCAGGATGTGCTCCTGGAACAGACCCCCCCATCCTAGGACCCTGCCCGGGGCCTGCCGATATATCAGGATGCGATTGTGAAGTGAGACCCCTGGAGCGCTCCGTCATCTTCAGACTTTCGAACGAGAATGAGCTGGCCTACTAGGCAAGGACGCTTGGTCTTTCTCCCCACGAAGGTTCTAGTATGCACCATGATGATGATGATGGTTTGATTTTATTGGCGCAAGGCCGACATGGGCAAAGAGCGCCAAACAGAGAGTTATTTGATGAGGAGACAACACGAAATAAAATCAGTTAAAAACTATGAGTACGGCTGATGTAAAGGGCCAGGGTGAAGAACAAGAGTGGTTAAAAAAAAATATATAATGGGGCTGGTGTATAGGACCAGGGGTAAAGCTATGGGTGGTATGAGATGAGTTGTAAAAAGTGAACTTCTGATAGGCACTTAAAGGTGCGCTGAACAGAAAACATGGCATCATCTCCTAAGAAGTATGATGGGTGTGGTGGAATATGTCGTGTGTGTAGTTGAGGGAAGTGTTTGCGTCGTGTAGTGTCGAGTGCCTTACATTCTATGAGGATGTGGATCACGGATAGGGCCTCTCCGCACCTGCTGCACAGAGGTCTTGGAGATCCAGTGAGCAGGTGCGAGTGCGTTGCGTGAGTGTGCCCTATCCGTAATCTAGCCAAGGAGACTTCAGTGTGTCTATTGCGTGTGTCGGTGGTGTATGGTCCCAAGTGTGGTTTTATTACGTGTAACTTGTTGTCGGTTTGTTCGCTTCAGTGTGTTTGCCATGTTTTGCGAAGTTGTTGTCTGATGTGTGGTTTCACGTCGGTGTAGGGTAATGTGGTTATGTCTACTGTATTCGAGAGTGTAGCAGCAGTGGCCATTCGATCCGCTGCTTCGTTCCCGGCTATACCACAGTGGCCAGGGACCCAGCAAAGGACTAGTTCAAATTTGTGGACATACACAGACATAATACCCTTGACTATTAGATTTACAACGTGATTTTTTGAAGACTTTGTTGACGACAACGCCCGCACGACACTGAGGGAGTCTGTATATATAATGGATTGTGGGATGTGACTTTGAAGGATATGATTAACAACAAGAAGTACACCATAAGCCTCTGCCGTAAAGATACTCGTATTACTGTTAAGAGTTTTAGTGACATTAAGGCCGGGCCCATGCGCCGCGCAGGATACAGAGGTGGCAGTTTTAGAGGCGTCCGTATAAAATTCGGAAAATTGATACTTCTGCTGCAAGTAGAAGAAATGCTGCAGAATTGCACATGTGGGAGCTCGGTTTTTATCTACATGTGTGAAGGATGTGTCGCATGATACAGGGCGGTGATGCCATGGTGCTATAAAATCTGTTTGAGAACTTTGTATGGTGTCTAAAAAGGAGACAGAAAGCTCTGACGCTTCCTCTCTAACTCTGTAAGAGAAGGGCGCAGAGAACGATGGTCGGTTTAGGAGTAGTGCAGTCATAGACGTATCATAAAAAACTGATGTAAAAGGATGGTGAGGCATTGATGAGATTTTAAAAGCATAAAGCAGGTCTGTGTAGGCTCGCTGACGTGCTAGGCTCCATTTGTTGCACTCTACATACAGACTTTCGACTGGACTAGTCCGAAAGGCACCACATGACAAGCGGAGCCCTAGATGAAGCACAGGGTCCAGCATTCTGAGGGATGTTTTAGTGGCTGACCCATAGATAACGCTACCATAGTCCAGTCGTGAGCCTATCAAGCTGGTAAAAACACGTAAGAGAAGTTGTTTGTCAGCACCAAAAGAAATGTGCGACAGAACCTTCAGGATAGTCAGTGTTTTTAAGCATTTATGTTTTAGTTGTTTTATGTATGGGCTAAATGTGAGCTTTTCGTCAAAGATTATACCTAAAAACTTGTGTTCTTTCTTGACAGGAATCGAGACACCATTGAGATCAATGTCTGGATCCGGCCGGATGCCACGCCTCTTGGAAAACAAGACACAAGTGCACTTCCCTGGATTAAATTTAAAACCGTTGCTGTCTGCCCAACCAGCTAGCTTGTTAACACCAAGCTGGACTTGGCGCTCGCAGACAGACAGGCTACAAGACTTAAAGGATAATTGAACGTCGTCTACGTAAATGGAGCAGGAAATCGATGGTGGTAGCGCCTTCCGAAGGGAATTCATTTTTACAATAAACAAAGTGCAACTCAAAACTCCACCTTGCGGCACGCCGTTTTCCTGCACATGAACCCTAGAAAGTGCAGTTCCAACTCGCACGCGAAACGTTCTTTCAGACAGGTAACTGGCAAGCGTGTTCATCATGTTACCCGACATGCCAAAGGACTGGAGGTCGCTTAGGATGCCATACCGCCACGCGGTATCGTACGCTTTTTCTAGATCAAAGAATACTGTCATACAGTACTGCTTATGGAGAAAAGCATCTTTTAAATACGCCTCTAATGCAACGAGTTGATCGTTGGTAGATCGCGCCGCCCTGAAGCCCGCCTGGCAGCTCTCGAGAAGACCATTGTACTCTAAGAAGTACACAAGTCTCCTGTTTATCATCTTCTCGAAGAGCTTACACAGGCAGCTTGTCAGGGCAATGGGGCGGTAACTGGCAGGAGAGGAAGGGTCCTTCCCTTCTTTTAGGACAGCCACTACTATGGCCTCCCTCCAAGAGCGTGGAATGTGCCCCGAAAGCCATATTTTATTGTATAGGTGTAAGAGTGTTTCAAGAGTGTCTGGGTGTAGGTGCTGTATCATGGTGTATGTAATCTTATGTGCGCCTGGAGCTGAAGGTTTGCACGTGCTCAGGGCAGCCCTCAACTCATAGAGAGTGAATTCAGAGTTGTAAGAAGTTTTTGATTTGTCTTTGTCGTGTAAGGGCTTTTTTTCTGCAGATGTTTTGTGTTTCATGAAAGTGTTTGTGTAGTGTGCTGAACTAGACACGTGTTCGAAGTGTTGTGCAAGAGTGTTAGCCTGGTCTTCTAGTGTGTCCCCTGTTGTGCTAACCAGGGGCAGGCTGTGTGTCTGTTGTCCTTTGAGCTTGCGTATACG
The DNA here is from genome assembly GCF_048455015.1 of Haemaphysalis longicornis. Taxonomy (NCBI): domain Eukaryota; kingdom Metazoa; phylum Arthropoda; class Arachnida; order Ixodida; family Ixodidae; genus Haemaphysalis; species Haemaphysalis longicornis. The sequence goes on from NW_027526214.1 coordinate 40,625,231, forward strand.
TGTCCAGACTTTGTGTGTGTCTGTGTATGAATTAATGGATGTCAAGAAGGTGTGCCAACTCTCTCGTTTTGCCTCACGGCGCACACGTTTTCCAAACGCCTTGGCCCGTTTGAACAAAATAAGGTTACCCGGCGTGGGGTACCGACGAAGGATACCCCACGCCTTGTTCTGGGCCTCTCGCGCCCTCCTACAGTCCTCATTCCACCACGGCCTCCTCTGGTTGCACGGGGCACCAGAGGCGTGGGGAATGGACTTTTCGGCGGCGTCGAGGATGTGTGCCGTGAGGAGTTGGGTAGCTTCTTCAACGTGTAGGTGTCCTATGGATGTGTGGTGTAGTTTTGATGTCTCTGTAAATGTGTTCCAGTTAGCTCGTGCTTCATTGAACCTATTATGGGAAGATGAACTGCTTGGGCCTTTACCTATATATGTTAGTGATGTGGGGAAGTGGTCACTGCCATATGGGTCCGTGCCCACACCCCACTCAAGACATGGTAAGAGAATTGCCGAACCAATAGCCAAGTCAAGATTTGAGTATGTATTGTGTCCTATGTTATGATATGTAGGCTGTTTATTATTGAAAAGGCATGCTCCAGAAGATGTCAGGAATTTTTCTATCAGGCGACCTCGGGCATCCGTTCTGGAAGAGCCCCAAAGAGAGTTGTGAGCATTAAGGTCGCCTGTAAGGATGTAAGGTTCGGGCAGCTGGTCAACCAGCGCCTCGAAGTCTGAGCTCGTAAGTGCAACATCAGGAGGGATGTAAATGGAGCATACCGTTATCAGCCTATTAAATATTATTGTGCGGATGGCTACAGCCTCAAGGATAGTGTTCAAGGTGACAGGGTGGCATGCTAAGGATTTGCGGGCGATTATGGCCACACCGCCAGAAGAGTGGGTACAGCCATCCCTGTCTTTCCTGTATACCAGGTAACTATTCAAGACATTTGTGTTTTTGGAATTCAGATGTGTTTCCTGGACACACATTAAACTTGGCTGGTTGGCATGCAGAATCTCATGCACGTCGTCAAGATTATTCAGAAGGCCTCTGCAGTTCCATTGAACTATGTTTTCTCTTCCCATTATTATGTGTTCAGAGCTACTGGAGTGTGATTATTTATGTAGGGTCTTTCGGGGCTTGGACTCTTGGGAGGGGCTTTCTGGCCTTCTCTACTGACCTGGACGTCGCAGCCCGTTCTTTCCGCTGCGATGAAAGCCGGAAGGGCTCGACGTCCATGTCGTCATCTGAAGGCAAGGGGGTCCTCAGCGGACTAGGCCCCCTTGACGTGGTACCCTTTCGGGCATTCTTTGCCTGCGCAGCCAGTGCCGAAGGCGTGGGAAGCACGACAGGTGGCACAGGCAGTGAGGCAGAGGAGGGGGTCGCTGCGACTGCCTCCGTCTCCATCTCCGTGCCCTTGCGTGTGCTTTGGGCCAGTGGGGAGGATGCAGTGGATGCAGCGGCATCCCCAACAGACGTTGCAACCACAGCCGCTGCTGGGTGAGCGAGCGGTGCAGAGGCTGGTTGGGCTGCCTGGGGCAACCCTGGGGGGGGGCGCGGGCGGGACCAAGTCCGACTCGCGTTACTGGGTCCCCGCCGAAACCAGACGCCGCTCCGCCCCCCGGCGAGCTGCGTCGGCGTACCTGCCCAGAGGGAAGGAGGCGAACCTCTTTCGCGCCTCGGGGAAGGTGATGTTCTCGTTTACTTTCAAGGCAATAATCTGTTTCTCTTGTTTAAACTTCTCACAAGTGCTGGAATAGGCAGCATGCGGTCCCTGGCAGTTCGGACAGGTGAACTGCTCAGATTCACAGTTATCGGTTGGATGATCTTGTGCTGCACATTTGGCGCACGTCAGTTTCCCACGACAAGAGTTTGTGCCGTGGCCAAACCGCTGACACTTAGAGCAGCGGCCTGGATTAGGCACGTAGGGTCGGACCGGACATCTAACGAAGCCTGCGTTGACCGACTCAGGAAGCGTTGAGCGGTCAAACGTCAAGATGATGTGTTTGGTAGGAATGATTTGATCGTTTCGGCGTATGGTTATTCGCCTCACTGCCGTCACGCACTGATCATGGAGGCCCTCGAGCAGATTGGCTTCAGTTTCACGTATAAGATCTGGATCAGAGATCACGCCTTGGCAGCTATTAAGGCTGCGATGAGGTGTGATCTTGATGTCAACATTGGCCATGCGCGTTTGTGAAAGGAGGTTTGCGGACTGCTGTTTGTTGTCTACCTCAATCAAAAGTTCTCCCGTTTTCAGTTTCTTAGCCTTGTACGACTTTCCAACAAGGCTTTCAAGATACTTGGAGATTAGAAAGACGGACTGGGAAGTGATTGGTTTTGTTTTGTCAACAGATTCCATGATCAGAAAGCGCGAGAAATTATCGAGCTTTGGGAGCGAGATTGATTGCAACGCAGGAAAAGGTACTTCGGTGCGGCCCCTTTTCGGGGGCCGATCACGTCTGGGGGGGGGGGGGGTTTGGAAAATGCCATATGATACATTGGAAAGCAGGGAGACGGGGGTACTTTCTCCTTTGACCTTACCCTGGTAGTCAAAGAGGTCCCGGAGCTCCCTGCCTGGTAGACAGGCAGGGAGCCCATCGGCCGGAGCTTTACCAAGGCTCCGACGGCCACCGTTCGTGGTTTCTAACCCTCCACATATAAACACATCGCCACGGTTGGATCCAGCTTATGTTTGGGGCTCGGGGTCCGCGGTATCGCCAGTACCGTCACCAAGATTGCTCAAGGTGCCCCGTGCGGGGTCTAGTATGCACCAGAGGCTATATGGCCGTGGCGTCTGGAGGCGATGGTTGCTCTCTCTACAATAAAGATTTAACCATATGAAGAATGTGCTCCTTCGCACTACTCAGACGACGTTAAATATAATTGGGACTGCAAACTTGAGGTGCCACTATATATAAGAATCATATTTTGTGCACGGTAGCTTAAAGACTTTTAAGCGCAAGATACTGGGTAGAGTCTCTTCTGAAGTTATAAAATATTAGTAAAATTAGACTGTGTAATATAACTGCTTGATTGATTGAAGTGACAATATATACAAGGATGAGGGCAAGTTCACAAAATGTGGCAAAAGGAAATATGTACATTTCAGGACAGGGTTGTTGTCATGGTAGTATACCTCCTGCTGGAAATGGCGAGTTGGGCTAGTTGGCATAACTAAACCTTCACCCACCAGATCGCTGAAAATCTCGTCATGTTGGTTTGTCGGCTTTATAAGCTAGTCCAACGTTTCTAGGTAAAGTTTACGTTGTACAGCCGTCAGCATAAAAGTAGTGGAATAACTTTGTAGTGCATAAATACATTCAAACATAAGCTTTCCTTTATTTAAACTATCTTTATGTCAACCTTCCCTTGGCCATGGCATTCGAAATGGCCAGCATTGTATACGAATGTAGTAGGTTGTTAAGCGGGCTTCCATTTATTTACGTACATTTTGCTTATGTTCTTTCACTGGCATTTCCGCTTTCTAGCAAATAACGGTCACGTAAGTCCCACCCCACTCTATTTAGCTACCGCTGCACCTACCATACCCTGGTCCAAAGCACGCTGAATATTTATGAAATTCTACTTTGCATCGATGCACAGATAATTAGGCCACCTAGGTACTCTTAACACACAATTTTTACAATGCAGTGCAAGTCGGACCATGAGATTGCATTGGCTCTCTCAAAGATCTACATAGGGCAAACAATTTAACAAATCTATGTCCCAGTAATGCGGCCTATGCAAACTGTAAGGACTTGGGTGCTTGAATGGCATTTAAGCAGCAAATATGACTGGCAGCCAGAAGAATAAAGACGAAAACAATACGCTGGCGAAGTAAAACTCGGTACACACAGTCTGTCTTCGTACGGGCTCAATTTTCGAGCACGCAGGAGGACTTCTTTGTTGCATAGATGGGGGACCTGACTGTAATAAACACTATTCGGGATAAGTCTTCTCCAAATAAAAGGTGGCACTCAGTCTTGTGTGCTCAACATAACAGAAACATCAACTTGTGCAAAAACATGGTTGCTATATAGGGCAGAACGGCGTGTTAAAAATAACAACGTTACGGTGTCATTTATTTAAACCGTATATGGTAAATTTAAAGGACTGAAAGTGAGAACCGCCACATATATTTTGTCCTTCTACGGTTCCTCCACCCAAATCACGAAAATTATGCACACAGGATGGAGAAATAAAAATTCCGCAAATCATTTTCTTTACATCACAAAATTGCATCAGGGTTTCGCCGTTCTGGTTAGCACTTGGTGTTTTAATGTTTCTATTTTTCCCAACTTGACAAAAGGCACGAATGATTGTCTGTGTTGCGTACACAAAAAACATCTTCCGACGCACTTCTACGAGACTTCTCCGATACATCTTTAGCACACGTGCGAAACAAGGCTGCGCTAAAGACATGGAAAAAACATCCACACAGCTCTACCACTATTGCAAATCAGCATCGCGACGCAATTAGCAGAACTAGCTTTAGCTCTCAGTGCGCGAGATGATGTTGACGTTAGGTGGTGTTGCCGTTACGTTAGGGTATTTCTCGGTTTATAACATTCTGGACCTAACCAATCTTATTTTAAGTCTGCGCTTTCTTCTGTCTCCTCTTTTTGAGGTGTCTTTTCTACCTGCACAGAACATCTTTAGAAGATCGCGTCTCCAACAACCGTTTTTCTTGAGGCATGATTCAGAAGAGTTTTACCATGGCCTGGATGGTACATAACTTCGGGAGAAGGCGGGAGCAAACGGTGCGGATGGGGTGGAAACTAAAGAAACAAAGCGTAAATGTTTATCTATTGATCGCTCCGTCCTGTCTGTAACGCTGCCGCTTTCTTTCCACGTCACATTTCAGACAACGCAAGCCACAAAGTAAAACTTGTATGCTTTTTGACAAGTATACTGGCAAAGATAGTAAAGCCTGATATTTCATTCAAAGTGGTATTGAAATTCACAGTACCCACTTTTGAAAGGCGATGACCAAGGTGACAACTCTCGTTGCACTGTCGAATCGCTTAATTCTGGCAACGAATTGAGCTCACAACACAATTCACATGGTTGCACACAGTTTTCATTATTCACAGTTGTAACAGTAGGCATTTGAACACTATTGAAGCTCTACCCCCGCGGCGCGTTTAAACTAACCGGCGCAGACAACACGTGACAATGTATCTTCGAAATTCAAGAACAGTAGATTGGATTATCTCCTATCGTGTGGATGTATAGAATTGTCATTATTTTGAGCTCTCAAAACAACATATCAAACTATAAACTTTTCAACTGTTCAAACTATAGCGTCAGTAAATGTTTCTGGTACTTGGATAGTTTTTAACTTAATAATGAGAGGCATTTATGCCCCAATTTGGATAATTTAGGAAACATAAAGCGGACGGCGCTCATGGCACTAATAAATCAGACATTAATGACTGCGAACCTGGAGACCTAAATAAAACAGGTTCAATATAAGAATTTTAGTCACTAAAATAAAATATATAAGGTGCCTTATTCGCATAAGTATTGGATTCCATATCTCACGAGGATGACGGCAGTTTAGGTGCGAAGGGCGCACAGCTGACTTTGCCACCAAGCGCAGAAATTGCTGTTATACGTAAAAGGTGAACAGCTAAACACAAAAAGTGGTTAGAAGAACCACCGTAAAATCAGTGAAAGACAATATATAATGCGGGTGCAGAGGGCCAGCTCGAGATTATGATACGTACGAAGGTAGGCTTAACGATTTCATTTACAGTAAATATTTAAAAACGCGCTTTACAGAAACCATGCGATCCTCATACATGAAGAAGGCTTGATTTGGTTAGATGGCATGTTTTTAGAGTTGGGCGAAATGTTTGTTTCGTGTTTTGTTGCGTGTTTTACATTGACAAAGTACGTGTTTCACGAATAAGCAGTCTGAACACCTGCAGACGGGGTTCTTGGAGATTCCGTGAGAAGGTAGGAGTGTGTTGCATTGGTGTGGCCTATCTGTAACCTAGACAACATAAGTTCAGTCTGTCCGTTGTGTGTCAGTGGTGTTTTCTCCCAAAATTTACTTTAAAACAGGTAGTTTGTTGTCTGTCTGTTCAAACCAGTGTGCCTGCCAAAGGGGATGTCTGACATGGGTCCTAAGGTCAGTGTAAGGTATCGTTGTAATGTTCACTGTTTTTGTAAGCGCACCACCACCGGCCAATTGATACGCTGGCTCATTTGTAGAGGCTCCCGAGTTACCTCTCACACAGCGCACGGTGACTTCGAGACTTAACTAATATGACGACATATTGAATTCATAAACTAAATATTTAACTTGATTTTAAAAAGACTGCTCAGATGATAATTCATACCGAACGCATAAGGAGTCTGTGAAGATGATAGACTTGGGGATTTTATGTTGAATATGTTTTTTAAAGCTAGAAAAATAGCATAGGCTTCAGCTGTTAAAATTCTTCTTCTGGCTTTCAAATTCTTCCAGAGAGCGAATTGTTTTTCGTGCGTTACACACGACACGCCAAGCGTGGTTTTTGATGCGTCGCTAAAATATTCTGCACACGTAATTCTCTCTAACAAACAAGAAGTGCTGCAAAATTGCAGTGACCGGCACTCGTTTTTATCAATTCATACAAAAGACAACACTTATGATACGGGACGAAGCTTCCATGGTGGAAAAATGTCAGAAAGATATCAGTTGCAGGTGACTGAAGAGGTGACAGCTAGTTCTGACGCTCCTCTCTCAATTTATGTGATAACTTAACAGAATAGACGGACGACGTAAAATGAGTTGGGACATGAAGGTATAACAAATAAAAGGTTTGAATGACTGGTAGGTGGTTGATGAAATTTTCTAAGCGTAAAGATTGATGTATGTTTCCTAGTGCTCTACGGACCATTTACCGCACTCGACGTATAGGCTTTGTAAGCGGATAAAGCGGAATGCGCCCGACGCGAGGCGAAGCACTAGGTACAGCGCTGCGTCAAGCATTTGTAGTGCTGTTTTTGTTGCCGAACCATAAACCACACTTCTATGGTCCATGCGGTACCCCGCTATGTAAGAGGAGTTTCTTGTGCGCACCATGGGATTGGTGTGAAAAGACAATAAATGTTTTAGGCATTTATGTTTTAGGTGTTTGTCGTGAGGAATGAATGTGAGTTTTTGTCTACGACAAGCCCTAAAAACGTTTACAGGAATCACGTCGCCATTTTGTTTAATGTAAGCATCGCGCTGGCTACCGCGCCTCCTTGAAAAGCTGGCGTAGGTAAGTTCCCAAAATTACGTTGAAAACCATTTTCATCTGCCACGCGAGTAAGCTCGTTTATCCAAAGCTGGACAAGTCTTTCACATATGTATATATTTCCCCGTTTAGAAGATAGTGGTACATGGTCCTCATACATCTAACAAGAGATTGATGGTGGCAATACAATCCTGAGTGAATTCATTTTCACTATAAATGAAGTGCAACTAAAGACTCTAATTCTGGCACGCATTTTCCTGCCCTTTAACCTTAGAGAGTGTAAATCGAACTCTACCACGAAAAGTTCCCCCAGACATGTAATTGGCAAGCGTGATTATCATGTTACCCGACATGCCACAGGACTTAAGGTGCGTGATTATTCCCTACTGCCAAACGGTAGGGTACATTTTACCTAATTCAAAAAATACAGTCATATATATTGCTTAGAATGAAGGCATCTTTGAAATAGGCCTCTTAAGAAATGAGTTGATCGTTGGAACATCGCTCCGCACTAAAGCCTCTCTGCAAACCCTGGAGAAGGCCGTCGTACTTCAAGTACACGAGTCTTCTGTTAATCATTTTCGCGAGGAGCTTGCACCGGCAGCTTGTGAGTGCCATGCTGGGTACCCGGAAGAAGAGGTTGGGTAATTATCCTCCATTATAAAATACTACTACAGCCTGCCCTTCAAGATTTTGTAATGCGCCCCGACAGCAATAGTTTGTTGTACAGGTGTAGTTGTGTTTCAAGTGTGTCTGCGTATAGGGTTTGTATCATTGTGTATGTAATGTGGTCAGCTATTGGAGGGCAGGCTAACAAGTGCGGCAAGCTATGTTCAGGTTATGCTGTAAAAAGGGGGAGTTTATGCGAGGTGTTCGCCCTCTTATTATCCCGCAGAGACTTCTTTACGCAGGATGTTTGTGTTGAATGTAAATATTAGTGTATTGCGCTGAACTGGACACGTGTTCGAAGTGTCGGAGTGTGTCCGCCCGGTCTTCTAGTCTGTACCCTGGTGTACTAACAAAAGACTGACTGTGTCTGGTGTCTTTTGAGTTTTCGTATATGTGTACAGAATTGAGGTGTGTCGCTGCATGAGTTAATAGATGAACGGAAGATGCGTCAACTCGGCCGTTTCGCCTCACGGCGCTCAGTATTACAAATGCATTCGCCCCCCTAGATCATACAAGATTATCGCACGTGGCCGACTATGAAGGATACCCCATGCCTCGTTCTGGGCTTCTCGCGCCGGCCTGCAGTCCTCGTTCCACCAGGGTCTTCTTGGGATGCGCTAGCCACCCGAGGGCCGGGAGCTAGGTGCTTTTATAGGAAATGACTTTCCAAGAGACAGTAATGGGAGAGTTATAAACGGGGCGTAATTCAGGCAATAAAATCTGTCCGAAAGAATTATTCATTTCCTTTTATATATTTGTCCCACAAGAACAGCCGGTCAACGTTCCCAAATAAGACACGTCGTTCATTGCCTCTCATACGAATGGGAGCTGGAGAGACTACCCATAAGGTAGCTTATCAGGTGGTGTAATTGGACATAAATATACATTGGCAGGCGAAGAAAACGCGCTACGGGGGTTCCGGCAGCGAAATGTTCACCGAGTGCGTTCATATTCTGTTTTATGTTATTCATTTGAAAGTGAAAAAGGGCAAAGTTCTAATATGATGTCATGTTTTGTACGTGTTCTATAAATGGGAGGTGACTGCTGTTCATTACAAACAAAAGAACTGTGTCAAAGATCAAGAGGTTATAAGTATAGAGGCTGATGAATAAAACGCTCAGGTGGACAAGGTGTAGCATTCAGATGTCAGTATATTGGTTTAGGATTTGCTTTTATTTTTGTTGCGCAATTCTAGGCGCGAGTCCTTTTTCTTTAAGGACGCGATGTTTTCTTTGGGCTTCATGAAAGGGATCTTGGTCTTGGTATTAATGAATATTCGACACCCCAAGGAAACGTCACAGAAAAGAGAAAGGCCATACTAGGCACACTGAGTCTTGCATATAAAACTCTATGCTTTTTTTGCGGCACATTTCTATACACAATTTCGTGGCAGGTAAATTCTTGGTCTGGTATATATGATAAATTTTACACGCTGAACAATTTTATTTCTTGAATATCAGGTTCACTCGGTTTCTGGCTTTAACGATATGTCTCACCGCTATGCGTTTTGAGGTTTATCTGTCAATGTTACGAGAAGAGGGTTTTCAGCACGTATGGCATTAACTGTTCAATTTATGTTTATTGAGTTCAATTACTTAGAAGAACCAGGATACCTCGTGTTTCGTCCTTCCTCAAGTAGTATTCTCTCAAATGTGTTCTGCTCTATGAAAATGCTGATATTTTGTTACTGATATTGTCAGAAAAAAGTGCAAAGTGTATGTAGGGGTACGAAGAATTTTGTAGCTAACGCTAATGTAAGAAAAATTTGTTCGTTTTAGAAAACAATTTGTGGAAACCGCGAGAATTGCCAAGCTTTCACTTCAGTGTCGTTCGTCATCAAATTATTTTTATTGGTCGTAGGTAAAGAATTTAACTGCCAAACACTTTCCTATATATTATTAGTGTGTTAAAGATATGTGGGGTACAAGGATGTATTGTTACAAGAAAAATCCACTAACAGTTACATGTTAGAAGTAAGTATTGAGAAGTAGGCAATCTCTTATTAACAACCCTTATATTGAGATTTGTACCTGAAACTGTTTTGTATTATTGTGTGCTTAAAAATAAATCAATTGGTGGTTCCTGCATCATTCTGTATTTGCACTGTTTTCTTTTCTGTTCAAGTGCTATTAGAGTGTGATTCAAAAACACGTTTAATCAACTGTGACCGTTTTAGCCTAGCTGACAGTAATAAGGGTCGCCTAGTAATGAGTGTAGCATAAGAGACCTCTTATGTATTAATTGTGAACACTGCAAACAGAGAATAAAGCTGCGGGTAAAGGTACAAAGCCACCACAAACATGTGCTCTAGCATTGATCAATTTGATATTGCGAGGCAAAATGCACAATGTGACTATCTCCACATGAATAGCCTCCTTACATGGGAGCTATGCTACAGTGACGGAAGCCAATACTTGGAAATCGTTTCAGTGACAACTATATTACCGCACAACACCCTATTCGTTCACGAGTGGCATAAGACACGTCAACTAATGAACTTATGTCGAGGGGGTGCATGCGGGACTTGCCGGTGCATTAGACGCTCCAATGCCCATAGGACAAGCCCAAGCTTTTGATGCATAATTATCCAGATATCCATGTTCGGCACCAATTATGCTAGGAAAAGCGATGTATCGTTCCCAACAATGTCTAAAATAGTGTGAGTGAAAATCAACGCACCCCAAGAAACACTGGGCCAGAATACCTTTGATGGAGACGAATTCCTTTTCCCGGTGACATTGGTACCATGCGAACTTTAAGTACAAAGTATAAATGTGAAGTAAAAGTTGAAGGGGCAAAGTTTAATACAAATAAAAAACCAGAAAAACAAGGGTTAACCGACATTTTTCAACAACATTCTGTAGTGGCACTGTATTGGCGTGCGAACATATAGTGAAATTGCCTGTTTTCTTTTAATCACAAAAATGCTTCTTTCGGAGATCAAATACACAGCACCACAAGAAAAGAAATGGTGTGATTATAAAAAAAATCACACAATTTTGTCTTAAACAGCAAGGCGAAAAGCTGTTTCCCTCAGATATATGTGATGACAGGTTCCCTTGTTGGGCCATGCTGAGCAAGAAAAAAAATACCTCAAAACATTTTTCGAACGAGTGGTCAGCGTGCTACTTCTTCAGGCGTTGATAATTCAAGCTTCGAAATTAGGAGGGGAAGCCTCTGGGAAGTTAGGTTATCTGCCCATCCCAGAGGTGGTCGGTACCGTAGGCGACTACATATGTACGAGAAAGAGAAAGCATAATTTTAATAATCTGAGTTTACTTGAGCACGAAGAAGATGCTTCCCCATTAGGTGTGTAAGCATAATCATCATCTTCAACAAAAACCAATGTATATCCACTGCAAGACAAAGCCCTCTCCAGTGGACCTCCACCCGCTGCCCTCCTGCGGTGCTTTAGTTTATTCCATGCGTAAAAACGTTTTTTCGCATCCACAATCAAGGTATTGACTTCCTACATCTAGACCAGTACCTCCATAGCCCCTATGTTATTCCTGTTGTTCTTCGGATCTTATTTCGTCTAAGTTCATGACAACCTCAAGCCCGTTGCTTTTTATTTGAACTACGCTTTTACCACTCGAGATGGTTCCCAGGTCACAGCGGACTCTATCCCTCCTATCCCTCCCTTTGCCATTACAACTTTCATCCTTTATTTAGTCTGTCGTTCTGCAGACTATGGTTTTCTTTAGAGTATTTTGGTAAACGGCTATATTTACCTTTTATATGTTAATGGCGGCAGCGGGCTTGGGCTCCGTAATATTTTTTTAAGTAAAACAGTACGTCACTTCTGATTCGTAAACTGCTTTCTCACTGTTTCGGTGACAAAGATATTCCATGATGAATTTCGGTCGTAGTGTAAATAAACGCCGAAAAGTTGTCCAAAGTTTTTGTGCCCTTTTTATTAGAAAGCTGCATTCCCACTGTATCTGCGACATAGATATTGCGTGATAAATTTTGTTGTAGTAAATCAACACATAAAACTTCTCCAAAGTAGTTATGCCATTCTTATGACATTATCGTCTTTATACACGAATTAATTTGGATAGGTAGGTATAGCCGACAAGTCATTAAAATAGAGATCAAGTAACAATGGAGAAAGTGCCAGGTAGGTGGATTTGCCAGAAATAGTGCCAGTTCAGTGTATTTGGTTTCCCAAAAACCATATTATGCCTCACGTAAAACTTTGTACTATTTGTCCACAAACTCAGCCAATCGACACCTTAAACACGCTAAAAAGTTTAAACAAGGTAGGCAGCACGCAGATTTGCCTAAAACTATTTAAACTATCGCAACTTCCTTTTTTACTAAACATGCACAAGCTTGCTAATTTCTGTCATCTGGAAATATACCAGGTTTTAACATAGTATTGATAATAGTAGCAAAAGGTCGAGAGAATATATTTGCAATGTACTTCACTATAAACGGCTTCAAGGAAACACATCGGGAAGCTTTGGCGTCATTTAAACTATTTATATTTGATCTACCTCTTATACACTAGTGGAAAAGAACAATAATGACTTCGCTGCGTTTGGTTTTGGCAATATCATTTCTTCAAATTGGTAAATAGTAACCGGGGCACATTTTGTGCTATATAAAATTTGGGTGTTCAGAGCTAATCAAGCCTGTCCGAATGTCATTTTCCTTCTGTCGAGGATATCTGAACTGTAGTAGTTTATTAATTCATGTAAAAAAACCTTACATCCAGCAAATTTTTTATGGGCAATATATGTTCAGGAAAACAGCTTTTTCTAGTGCTACTCCTTAGCTTTGTTTATTTCTGTGGTAAGCTTGTTTCTAAAGTTTTTTAACTCGGTGAGTTTGCACGGGTCAGGGGTTTTATGAAGGAATGATAGTTTGTGTTATTTGAAATTTCTGTAAAAGGGGAGCAGTTATCCACGGCTTCTTGATTTTTTCTTCGGTTCATTTGCACCAGTCTTCAGAGGAAAAGCTTTGTCATTGAAACTTTGCAATTATCATAATAACCGCTTATACAGTTTTTGGGGTCTTTTATTTTTTTGATAAAATCCCAACTTGTGGCAATGATAAGCAAACGAAACGCGTCGAGCGATTGAGAGTAATGTCTTGGTGAAAAGAACTCCAATGTACTTTACAATGTACAGATTTACCCATTGAGAGTAAACAAGATTTAGGCAAACGGTCCCAGATGTATGTCGAAAAAAGGCCGTTTGATATATCCTGGTCATGTAGAGTGGTAATAGACACATCAAGAAAAGTTGCGTTTCCCTCGGCGGTGTGCCTCGATTCACACACCCGTATGAAAAGTGCTATATTAGTTGTTCGCTAGAATTTTCTCAGTACATCGCACATTTATTTTCACGTTGGCTATTGGGACGAAAACTGAACTTCAATGTTCAAATCTTTATCTTCAATGTAGAAATTTTAACTTATTGCCAGATGAGGGTCTATATAGTACGACAACTGTGAGTGTAATACTTGTGGAAATGCGTTTTTATTTTTCCTGATAAAAGAAAATAAGGTAGTACTTCATAGGTAGGATTGATTTTGATGTCAATTTCCACAGGACCATACCGACTAACGGTTCTGGTAAGACCTCATCCACCGTACTTTTAAAATTTGGGCGGTGTATCGATCTCCGATTACCAGGTCTTCAAAAAAGCAATACAGTAAACTTCTGAAACACCAGAGTAAAACATTATCTAATATGTCTTGTTTGTTTCTAATACTTGTTTCGTTTAGGTGATAAAGACAGTAACGTGCTCGAGCATAAAATTTTTATCCTCTATTGAAAGAAGTATGTTCCTAATAGTTTGATAGCATGGTCATGTGAAGGCTACAGGGAAGACATTTTCATTCAAAAGCCAGTGTTCCTAATTCTAGTCATCTTTTAGAAGACATCGAAGCTGAATATACGCAAGGCAGCCGTTGCTTCGTTTAATCTGGCATACATTTTACTAGCAGTTGTCCATACGTACCTCCCAGGCACATTTCTTCTATTTAATGGCAGCTAGGAACACTTGCCTACCAAACTTTGTCAAGTGCTCATTTACGAACACAGGGCTCGAGACATTGAAACCTAGCATTTTTGTTTCCAGTTTTACTTTTTTGACTTTATTGATAATAGCGTTCCTTTTGTTTCTCCGAGCAACACAGACAATGATGTTATATTTAATATTTCTTGGGGTCGGAAGTTTGTGGCAAATGTCGATGCCATCTTCCCCTATATTTTACTTCACAATATGCCCTTACTTCCTAATCAGATCCGGAGGTTCACCGTTTAGCCCTTAAATTCAACTTGCTTAGAACGTTGATATGGTTCTTGGCCGTAACTTTCCGCGTGAGATCTTCGTTCTTGCTCTTAAGCTCGCGGTTTTTACAAAGACGCTCTCGAAACTCCTATTGTACAAATTTGAGTTCGTTAAAGTCGTCTTTGATTTTTTTCAGCTCATTGAAATCGTCCTCAATTACATGCACCTCATCCGTGAGCTAATAACGGAAGTCTTCAAGAGCATCTCGGCTGCGCATACCCCTGGACAATGCAGCAGGAGGAAATTTTGCACTGCAAAGCAAATACGAAGTTATCAAGGCAGGCTTGTCTAAAAGCAGCCAACCGCACAATACGCAGCAAAATAACCGCACTGCAAATTTCTCACCAGCGAGAACAAAGAAAGAATGTAGTGCTCGGTGTGCGCCGCTGTATAATATAACCGTCCTTCCTTGCTTCCGATGTTTTATAGCCGGCTGGAAAATCTGCTGCCCCCTCTAAGAAACTGCAGATCCCTTATCTTGGGAGAAGCGGCCAAGCTTGCCGAGATGTTGGATGTGCTCACGTTCGTTGCGTCTACGCAGCTTTGGCGCAGCGTCAATGCAGCCACGGCATTTTACCCTGTGTAGGTGCTGCGAGAACAGAACAGGTAACGCGGTTCTTGAGGTCCGCGGCTGCCGATTTGCTTCTTCTACGTCGTGGCTCTGCTTGATGATATGCAGCGTTTTATAATTTTCGAGAGTACTTTTTTCTCTAAGGATTGAGTGTTTCCTGGGCTCTATCTATTCTATAATCGCTTCTCCGAATGTCGAGCACCAGCTTCACACCCTGGACAATGCCTTGCTGTCAGGTAAAACGAAGGCAATATTGTTTTTGTATGCCGCTTCGAGTTTTTATGTTTGCGCGCTTTTTTTGTTTTACAAATAGTGTGCTTATTAGAAACCAGTTTGCCTATTTTCACAAATATTTCCCAGTGCATCTCATTCAGTATTGCAATAGATTCTTTTAGTGTCTCGAACTTGCTTTTGATTTAAACTTGCGTAAATCCTTGGAAATCGTGAACTGCGTTATTCTCTTCGTTATTGCTTATTCGATATCCTCGTAGAAACTGTCTGCCCCCTCATTGCCATACAAAAATGTTGATACGTATGCTTGCAGTATCTTTAGTCTTTATAGCTTTCTTAGCTTGAATTCCATTACTGGATATTTTGTTATTGCTAAACAATTTGCTTGTGTTTCCTCATAATTCTCTTTGGATTAAAAATCTGAAATTGCACTTCACTTTCTTTTAACGTTTTTGATAGCACAAATTGTGTCCACGAACGAAGTCTGTAAAGCCTTCCGCTGAATTTCGAATGTAGTTTAGTCCCAAAATATCCATTTGTTGCTCGATAGGCACACTAGAAGTGAAAATTGCTTCCTTCGCAAGACAAAACTCGCATGTTGCATGTCACCAAGTTCAGGTTTCAAAGGTGGCCTAACGGGACACGGAGGTACCAAGAACACTCAGGCTTGTTGCTGGAACCACTGACGCAATGGTTAAGAGCTCTACAGGTACTCTGGATTTAATGCCGACAGTGGCTTTGGTGGAATACGGGGAAGTGGCGCTCAAATTGTAGACGAGGGTTTCAAGATGCTTCAATAGTAAGGGAGCCTGGTTTTCAGTATGCAAACATTGTTCGCTTCTTTGCAACGATTGAGTGTAGCCTGGGAGTTTTCTGTGCCCAAGGTGATGTCCCGAACAGCAAGCATTGCATAACTTCGGTAATTCTCAGGGCCTGGCAGAACTCTTGGTGCGTCCATCGCAGTACTACATCTCATCCTAGTGAAGCTGTTATATTCGCAGACGGTGCTTGTCGCTGCTTATGTCCGTGTGACGGGTCTTTATTGCAAGAAAACTCTCGCTCCAATTGGCCGTTTAAATTCAAAACTGTAATTCATCTTTGTGTATACATATTGTAAAAAGTTACAATGCCTGTCCGAATGGGTCTTCCCGGTCAGCGCAAACTAGCGCCATAACAGTGCCGGGCATCCGTCTGTGCTGAATACTTGGCAGACATTGGTTTTTGTCCAGCCCAATATTTCAGTATAGTGTTCTTCTAAGATAAAGTAATGTGGCATTACCGGCGCTGAAACAGGCTAACCAATAGTGCCTGCTCAAAGATACAGGCTAAAAAAGCATAGCGCTACCAAGCTAAGCTGAGTTTCTGGTAGTTTTCGGTCGTTACTTACGCAAATCTATACAGTAAAAACACTAAGCAGCATGGATACGGCAGGTGCTAAATTAGCGGCAGCCGTGGGCAGTCGTGCGCGAGCCTAATACGTGGACCGCTTTTACTATACTGCAGAGATTCTTGTCAGGCTGAAAAGGCCGTCGATTCGCAAAGCCCTATACAGTACGCCTGTTTTTGATCAATTTAAATGTGAGAAGGTGAAAAATGCCTGATTTGTAATAAATTCGACTTCTTAAGACACTGGAACAAGGAATTTAAAATCAATGAGCGTACGTAGATAGCCGCCAGGACAGTACTATATTGTACAGTTTACGGATTGTTAAGTTCCGCGAAAAACAGTCCTGTGTAAGGAGTTTTCAGTGGTTAATATGAGCCAATTTTTCGAAACTACGTCTGCGATAAAAAAATGTTACTGAGAAACTGCGGCCAAAAATGTTCAGAAACTTTCGTCGCATCGGCTCCTGGAGTTACCGATAAGTAGCACCTCCATAGACCAAAGATACTAAACCGCTTCTCCTCTGTAGCTTTACAGGAATGAAGAAGACAATTTTGAAATATTTGAGCAAATACCCAGCCAGGTATTGGGGATGTTGCATTACGGCTGTGCTACATATTAAGCTCCAACAGCCGTGACGTCATTATTATAATTTGAACCCGTCGCAGCCGAATCCTCTGTTGTTGCACAAAGGGCCAGCATGCAACTTCTCGTCACACAGTTCGTTCCTGTAACCAGGATATTTTCTGTGCAAGTACTCAGTAAAGATAAGGTCAACGCTATTACATTTCAGTTTTTGGTGCAAAGGGCAGGAATAGACATTCCCGTCGCATTGTTCGTCCCTTGAACCAAATGATTTATTGTGCAACCACAAAATATAAATAACGTCATTCCACCAATAATTATCATTGGGGCATAGAGAGCGAATACTAACTGAACTCCCTGTGGAAATTATTAACCATAGACGTGCTGTTCTATCTATGTGTCCACATTGTTATTTTCGTGTAAGAACACCGGGTATTGAGTGGTGGTAAAACATTGAAGACGAACAACTCTACATGCACACTAGAAAGAGCTCCTAAGTTTTATTAGATCCGGTGTTGTATTAAAGAATCTCTGTATTCCTAAAATATTATTGTTATGGGGAAGAGGCTATATTTAGGGGCTTGGTACAGCGAGATGCAAGCACCGGGCTAGGCGAACAAGGCTGACTGCGAGAGAAAGCCGTGATGATAATAACAGGGTGAAATGATGATGATCGCAGTTAGGCGCGTAGATTGTCCACCTTGTATCATGGGTCCTGCTCGCCAACAACATAACCATGCCTTGTACCATGACTCCCCGCTGGAAAAGCGTCGTCCCGAAGCTAACTGGTAGTCGACGAAGGCGCACAGTATGGCTTGAGGCGGGACACATGCACAATGTTAGTAGGCGGGGTTCTCTCGG
This sequence comes from Haemaphysalis longicornis, assembly GCF_048455015.1. NCBI lineage: Eukaryota > Metazoa > Arthropoda > Arachnida > Ixodida > Ixodidae > Haemaphysalis > Haemaphysalis longicornis. The sequence continues at coordinate 40,643,061 of NW_027526214.1, forward strand.
AAGGTGAAGGAAGTAGGGGGTGATCTCATATGTTACGTTCATAACCGAGTGGAGAACGCGGTAAGGACCGGTATAAGGCGCAAGCAGTTATCCTGAAAGTCCCACGCGACGGGATGGTGTCCAGAGAAGGACCAATGATCCCGGAGGGAAGTGTACTGGCCGGTGGCGCTGGTCATGTCTGTTCTTCTGGGAGGCTTGCGATTCGTGAAGATGGTCGTGGGCGATCTGCCTTGCAAAAGTAGCTCGGGTGATCGCATCGTGAGCGTATTTGGTGGACAAGGGGGCAGAAGGGGGCAGTAAGGTGTCCAGGGGCAATGCAGGCTCACGGCCGTAAAGAAGGCAGAAAGGGAAAAATCCCATGGTGACGTGACGCGAAGAATTGTAGGCGAATGTAATGTATGGAAGGGCGACGTCCCAATCGCGATGGTCCGCTGAGACGTAGGCAGACCGCATGTCCGTAAGGGTCCGGTTGAGTCGTTCGGTGAGTCCATTTGTGTGCGGATAATATGCTGTGGAAAATTTGTGCTGAGTAGAGCATGAGCGCAGAAGGTCGTCAACCACTTTGGATAAAAGTATCGGCCACGATCGGTGAGCAATTGACGGGGAGCTCCGTGGTGCAGAATGACGTTGCAAAGGAGAAAATTGGCAACATCGGTCACGCAACACGTAGCCAGGGCACGGGTGATGGCAAAAGGTGTTGCATAGTCCACCGCGACGGGCACCTACTTGTTTCCGGACTTGGATAGAAGAAAAGGGCCCAGTAAGTTCAAACCTACACGGAAAAATGGCTGAAGGGGAATTTCGATCGGTTGAAGGTGACCGGTGGGGAGCGTGGTCGGTGTTTTCCACCGTTGGCAGAGGTCGCAGGCGGTGATGTATCGTCGCACGGATTTGTATAGTCCGGGCCAAAAGATACGACGTAGCACACGGTTGTACGTGCGGGTTATCACGAGATGGCCAGCAGTGGGGACCTCGTGAAGCTGGTGCAAGATGGCCGCACGCAAGTGCTGATGTATAACAAGGAGCAATTCGGAACCATCGGCGCGGAAGTTGCGATAATAGAAGGTGCCATCACGAATTGCATAGGAACGTAGAGAAGGGTCAGGTGTTGCGGATTCAAGACCGTCAAAGATTAGGCGTCAGGATGCATCACGGCGCTGTTCTTCAGCAATGTTCAGGAGGTCCGAGATGAAAAAAGGGAGATATCAGAACTTGCTCCACTCAGGTCTGGACGGTCCACAGGATGCCGTGACAGGCTATCGGCGTCCTGGTGTAGGCGACCAGATTTGTAGAGCACAGAGAGTATACTCTTGAAGGCGGAGAGCTCATCGACCAAGCCTGCCCGTGGGGTCTTTCAAAGACGAAAGCCAGCAGAGAGCGTGGTGGTCTGTAATAACACTAAATGGCCTACCGTATAGGTATGGGCGGAATTTTCCGACGGCCCAGACAAGCGCAAGACACTCCCGTTCCGTGATGGAGTAATTGCGTTCGGCTGGAGACAGGAGACGGCGGGCGTAGGCGATGACGCGGTTCTGGCCGGCCGGTTGTTGTGCCAAAACCGCCCCTATACCATGGCCGCTTGCGTCAGTGCGGACTTTGGTTGGTGCCGATGCATCGAAGTGACCCAGAATGGGTGGCGACGTAAGGAGGGCGATAAGCGTAGTGAAGGCTTCATGCTGTTTGCGGACCCATGCGTAGGGGACGTTCTTTTTAAGAAGGTGTGTCAGAGGACGGGCAATGTCGGCGAAATTCGCTATAAAGCGACGAAAGTAGGAACAGAGGTTTACGAAACTTCGGACATCTTATGATGACTGTGGTTTTGGGAAGTTCTGCACAGCGTGAAGTTTATCGGGGTCGGGTTGAACGCCGCTGGCGTCGACAAGGTGTCAAAGAAGCTTATTTGGTGGCGACCAAAGTGACATTTTTTTTGCGTTTAACTGAAGGCCTGCACGTTGGAACACTTCCAAGAACGATGAAAGCCTCTTGAGGTGGGTGTCGAATGGAGGGGAAATAACAATCACATCATCGAGGTAGCATAAGCACGTCGACCACGTGAACCCATGAAGTAGCGAGCCCATCATCCTCTCAAAGGTAGCAGGCGCGTTGCATAGGCCAAAAGGCATTACCTTAAACTGGTAGAGGCCATCGGGTGTAACAAACGCCGTTTTTTTTGCACTCGGATTCGTCAACAAAAATTTGCCAATATCCAGACCTGAGGTCTATAGATGAAAAGTATTTAGCGCCATGCAGGCAGTCCAGTGCGTCATCAATGCGCGGCAATGGATAAACGTACTTCCTTGTGATCTGGTTAAGGCGTCGGTAGTCAACGCAGAACCGCCAGCTGCCATCTTTCATTTCAAAACGATCTTTCAAAACGACAGGGGAAGCCCGGGGGCTCGACGAAGGTTCGATGATGTCCTTGCGGAGCATGCTTTCGACATCCTGCTGAATGACCAGTCGTTCAGCAGGGGACACACGGTATGGACGGCTGTGGACAGGGCTGGCATCACCGGTGTTTATACGATGTTGAACAGCGGTAGTCTGACCCAAAGGACGATTATCGAAGTAAAAAATGACTCGGTAGGTGCTCAAAAGAAGTTGTAGAGCGGCAGATTGGTCTGTGGGAAGGTCGGAGGCGATCATGTTGGCGAAATCCTCGACAGAAGGAATTGAAGTGGTTTGGGTATCGGAATGTTCAGGTGGGTCCATGCACAAAGCTAAAACTTGGTGGTCACCTATCGGCCGCAGTGTAGCCAGAGATATACCCTTCGGTAAAAGTTGCGGGGATGATCCAAAGTTGAAGACTGGTAGGGGAATGCTCCTGTCCACAACTGTCACAACAGTGTGTGGCAGAGCCACATCACGCGATAGCAACACTTCCAGAACAGGCGAAAGCACGTAGTCACCGTTAGGAACCGGAGGGCTTGCCAACAAGGCAACGGAGGTTGCTGTTTGTGGCCGTAAGCGAACATCATGAGTGGAGACAATACGGCATAAAGGTTCTTCGGCGTTGAGCACGTCTGAAGGCATCTGGACGGGTTCTTCAGGGGCCGAATTGGGGGAAGGCAAGTGAAGGTGGAGGACACCGGTGGAGCAATCGATAAGAGCTGAATGCTCCGACAGGAAATCATGGCCTAATATATTGTCATGAGGGCGTCGCTCCAATACGGCATATAGAACAACAGTGTCATGGCCCCCAATGCGAATTCCGGCAGCACACATTCCGGCGATGGCAGACGTCCCTCCATCGGTGACCTGTACGACACTGGGCACCGCCGCAGTGAGAACTTTGCGCAGGCGGCGGCGGAGGTCTGAGCTCATAACTGAAATATGGGCGCCGGTGTCAATGAGAGCACGTACTGGAATGCCATCGACAGTAACGTCTAGTAAATTTCGTCTGTTGGGCAAAGTTAGCAGAGTAATTGGTGGCCAGGTCATAGATGCAGCGTCACTCCGCGAGCTGCACTGCCTAGTTTTCCGGACAGGAGCGGTCATACGGGGTCGGCGACAGGAAGCGGCGGGGCTGCGGTGGACGGGACTGGCGGCGGTGCGGGGGCCATGGCCACGAGCTCTCTACGTACTATTCTTGTCAAATCGTCAGGTGGTGCCATGGCCGTGGTCACGCCAGATAAAATTGGAGGCGAACGGGTTTGGGTTTGTGGCGGAATGTATTCGCAATATAATGTGGCGGCAGTGTTTGGGAGCCGAGTGAACTGCAACATAATTTGGCGGCTCTTCACCTGCTCGAACCGGCGGCACTCGGTGATGATAGCCTCGACCGTAGCACAGTCTTTGCAGATGAGCAGGTGGAAAGCGTCATCGGCTATCCCGTCATCGGCGTCAGCTTTTTTGCAAAGGGACAGGACGTCCTGAATGTTGGCCACGTATGATTCAGTGGAAGTCTGTGTGCGTGTGGCTAGCGCGTTCTTGGCTGCAAGTTGGTGACCAGCTGGGTTGCCGAACAATTTGCGCAGCCTTTCCTTGCAGATGTCCCAGCTTGTTACTCCGCCTCGTAAGTTCGGAACCAGGCCCTGGCCGGTCCGCCCAGACTGTAATCGACGTTGGCCAGCATGATAGTTGGATCCCACCGATTATAGGCGCTGACCTGGTCGAACGAGTCGATCCAGACCTCAACGTCGAAGTCGTGGGCTCGGGTAACTTACGAGTTTCACGGGGTTGTTGAGAAACCACAATGAGTGGGGTGGTTGAGCCGGTGGCCCCATTATTGGCAATGATAGTTGGTGGTTGAGCAAGGTGACGTCCGCTCCAAAGCTCCGTTGTGCGTAAAGCGTTACCCAGCACCTCCCAACAAAATATTACGTGGCAGCAGGACACAGATGAGACGAACAATGGGATGGGGTTAATCGATCTATTTACCTAATGTACATAGCGGCCATGACACAGAGCTCGCACCAGGTGCGTGCCATAAACTTCGTCGTCGCCGTCATCGTTGTCGATTCAAGGAGATGTGAGACATTGCCTACGTTTGTCCCGTAACATCAACCCCCGGGTCGAGGACGACCGTCCCGGTCGATGCTGAGGAAATGTGAGGATAGCGATGCGGTGAGCGATGCTATGAAAACATACAGTAGAAATTTGCCTGCCACCACAGATGAAGATGACGACCCTCTTGATGCCTGGCCCCAGAGAAGCGATGTCTGGAACGAACGGTCTGCGGAATTCGAATCACGTCGGACGAAAGGGCTGGGGACACGGCATCTTCTTAGGTCTGTTCTTGGCTTGTATCGGCTGGCCTTCAGTGGCGACACACAGGCTGGGGACACGGGGCGGGGGACGTCGTCGAATGCAGGTCGCAGTGGGCTGGGGCTGCCCGACATGGCCGACGGTCCCTCGACGATTTCACCCAAGGCCGAGACGATGCGATGCTGAGGCGAGGATGGGGATGATCCCGCAAGCACACCAAAATGTTACGGGAAAGAGGCTATATTTGGAGGCTTGGCACAGCGAGATGCAAGCACTGGGCTAGGCGAACAAGGCTGAGTGCAAGAGAGAGCCGTGATGATAATAACAGGGTCAAATGATGATGATCGCAGTTAGGCGCGTAGATTGTCCACCTTGTAGTCTGGGTCCTGCTGGCCAACAACATAACCATGCCTTGTAACAATATAAAAGCTGTTATTTTGTTGTAAAACCTGCGCGGTCTTCTTTTGTGCGTCCTAAGAACAATCCAGGCAAGCAAAAATGTTTGTGACATCAAGAACGCTATATCGATCTGATGCGATGCTTATTAGGCAAACATGCCGTTTCTTAGCGCGCATTTAGAGAATGGAGAGGGTGTTGTATAAGACTCAATTGTTTCGCCTAAAAAAATATTTGTGGGCATAGTGGCAGCTAGGAGTACACTGGGCTAAAAACGACGCCTATTCATGACGCAGCTCATTGGCAGTTTGATTTAATGCAGGTTCGCGCAAGTGCCTCTTCAGCTTGAACGCTGCATCGCCTTCTGCAGTGCAATTCTGTCGGCAGTGCCACGTATTCCTTTTTGGTGACACGCACTCCGAGTTTTCCGCGTTAATTGCGATGTGTAGACCGGTTGATGCCATACTGGTTGATGTCGTCCTCTCGCAAAAACCTTCTGTGGCAGCAGTGCCTTGTGGGGCTCTGGTTGATGTTGTCCCAGAAGAAATGAAACATCGGTCCTGCTGAAATAAAATGCTAGGAGCACAAAAAATTGCCGAGCCTCCTGTATCCAGTTTCAGTGCAGTCCCCTCACCTTGAAGGCCTTACTGAGTCCTGGGAACATGCTGGTATTCTAGATCCCCAGTTCACACCCCGAGGGTATACGGAAGTTCGCGCAGACACACTCTAGGAGAAACGAAGAGGTGTCGCTGTGCTCATCACTGTCGTCTTGAAATTTTCTGTTTTCTGTCCCCGCTGAAGCTGAGTCTGCGGGTGTAAGATTTGCGAGTACCAATACGCTATTGTTACAGTTTTGTATGCGCCTCCTGGCTCGAATGTTGCAATATTACCAAACTCTAATAACTGTTGGCACGTGCGACCCTACGTGCCCTATGTTATGCCCGTGCGGGTTACTGTGCATAGTGAGCGTGCTGCTAACACAAGGGGGTTAAGTTCGCGTCAAGACGGCACATGCGCAAATAGACCTAGTGGCGTCGAAAAGAGGCTCTCGTGCGAGCGGAAGGGGGAGTGCGGAACGGGGAACACGCGAGAGCACCTGTGGCGTCGGCCGGCGGACGGGATCGACATTGGCGGCGAGCTAGAACCATGCCTCCCAAACAGCGAGGACAACGACTGTCTGGCGGACGCTGTTCGGCCGACGGCGGCACAAGTGACTAAAGGCGTCGTCGCCAGTGCACGGTACATGCAATGACTTTCATGGGCAAGCAGTGCTCCAACTGCCGCAATGTTTTCTTACGCGCTTTGCGTGCATGCTTGCTGTACTTTAATAATGGTGCCTCCCAATGTGCTTTTTTTATTGTTTCCGCTGTTGGTTTTCTTGGAATAAACCGGTGATTTGTCCTAATGCGGATCGGCGTTATATCGACGGGGGGGAGGGGTAGGCCGCGGGAACCCTTTCCGGTGGAAGGGTTTCCTTCGCTGGCGCCAAAGCGGTTGTGATGAATGGCCATGTGAGTGATTCGCCGCGAAACTGAGCCAGCAGAACGGCACGGATGATGAACACGAAGATGGCCGCGGATGAGTGATCGCGAAACCTGGAACAGAAACGGCTGACAGCCAAGCGGCAGAACAAGGCGTGGTCCATTGGAACTACCCTGTCAGACGCCTGGGCCACATTAAACGGGACCGCCGCTGCCCTCCTCCAAGGTTCCAAAGCTCGTCTTGGCGCCGTCATTCAGGTGCTGGTGCGTAGACTGCTGACGCGCCATTCCGGCTGTTGGGCGCTGCCGTTCCTGCTCTTGGAGTGGCTGGAAACGCGTCGCGACTGAGATTGAGCTGAATTGCCTATTGGGCATTGCTCTCGGACCTTGTGAACTGCGAGGCTATTTTGTGTATCTTTGAACTGTTGACTGTGCGTATGTGTGACCCAAACCCACCGTGTTGGTTACGTCCCGACCTTTATTATGCTCACGTCCTGCGCTTGTGTGCCATTCTGTTGAATATAGTCTTCGACGTGCTAAACAGTGTTCGTCTGCCTGCCTGCGTGGTCCTCGGCCCATCCATAACAATAGTGGCGAGCCTGCCAGGATCCCACCAGTATTATCTGCAGAAAAGGTGAATGCTGTGAGAACACGTCACTAAAGAACAACATGATTGAGGAGAAGGTAGTGGTGATGGGGACGCAGATGGGTCTCTCAGGGCTCGAACTTCGCTAGTGGGTCGACACCAAGCGGGCGGAGCAGCGTTCAGAAGGGCAGCTGATATGGAGGCACTCCTTGAGGCTGCAGAACGGGAAAGAGAGGGACGTCGAGAAGCTACCGAAATAGCCAGGGAAGCTGCTGAGCGGAAAATACGAATTCTGGAGTTGAAGATTCGTCGCGAAGAAATGTCGCAAAACGCCACCACCGTTACTATCGCGAACGAAACCAATCCATTTTTGCCCGTCGTGAATCCACAAAAACTCCTACCTCTGTTTGATGCGATACGCGACGATCTACACACGTACTTGCAGCCCTTCGAGCGCGTGGCGACAGCAGGGGTGGCCACAGGAAAAATGGGCCGTTGGCCTCGGCATGTGCTTGTCCAGGGAAGCGCTGACCGTGATTGGCCGCATGACTGCAGAGGCGTCGGTCGACTACGCCAAAGTCAAGAAAGCGTTATTCAAGCTGTTCAGATTCATGGCACAAGGGTACCAGGAGAAGTTTCTGAAAGCTCAGGCAGAACTCAACGAGACGGGAAGGCAGTTTGCGGTGAAAGCTGTCCGGCTACTTCGACTACTGCGTGGAAATTACCAACATTTCCAAAACGTATGAAGGACTCCGCGAGTACGTGATTTCGGAGCAGTTTTACTGTTGCTGCCACCCGACGCTCATGGCCTTCTTAAAAGAACGCGACAGTGCCACCCTGAGTGTCCAGGCCGACGTCACGGACCGTTTCCTGGATGCGCAAAGACTTGCGAACTTTGGAAACACTCCAACTGATGCGCCAGACGTTACTAGCTCTGCAGCCAACACATCGGGAAAGGCAACACGGAAGCGATTTGTATGGGATCGTCCTCGACATCGCGCGCGAGACTGTCGCACTATGATCAAGGAGGATGAAAACTGCTCTAAGTATAACAGGCGAGGTCACAGTTCCGGCAATTGTTGTCAAAGTGGATCAGGAGAGAAAGTGATTGCATGTACCATCTACAAACCACCAAGGAGAGCCGCGAAAACTGAACCACAGCCAACCACACGCTTTAACGTGCCACCGTCCTGGCGCGCTTTTTTTACCCGAGCTAGACTACCCCAAGAGCAGCGCAAAGACCGCACTTTGAGGTATTGCTACTTAAACCTTTGGAGGGATTCTTGTTCCGCACGAGGTCACCGGTACACTTTCTTTGAAAGCGAGGGCCTCTTATATAGAGTGTGCCAATTTGCGACTGGGAAGAAGATTAAGCAGATGTTAGTGCCGAAAAGGTTTCGGGAGTTCATCATCCGAGCCGCAGATGTGCCCGTCCAACCTCAACATACGGGCATTCGTGAGACTGCTCATCGAATTTTAGATGAACTCTACTGGCCGGATCTGCAAAATGATATTAAGTTGTTTATGCGCTCATGCCATTACTGTAGCCAGAGAACTCAGCTGCATACACGCTGAACAACGTGGCCTAATGCAAAGTTCTGACTTTGATAGTTCGAGAATAAACCTTTCGTCCGCTTGCTTACTCCATGCGTGTGAAACCGCACTGACAAGTCAGTGTGTAACTGACTTATTCTTACTGCAAACTGTGAGTGAGTGTGCTGTGGGCGTGACCCGGGGCCGGGACTAGTAGAATAATTGTTGGCTCCCCTAACAACTTTCTTAACGTGGAGGTGATGTGATGAATGGCCACGTGTGGGATTGGCCGCAAAAGTAAGCCAGCAGAACAACAGCGACGATGACGAGGAAGAGGGCCGCGGATGAGTGATCGCGGAAGCGGAAACAGAAACGCCTGAAAGCCAAGCGGTGGAACAGGGCGCGGAATGTACGAACTACCCCGTGAGACGCGTGGGCCAACTTTAACGGGACCGCCGCTACTTTCCGCCAAGGCTCCAGAGCTCGTCTGGGCGCAGTGTTCGAGGTCCTGCTGCGCCGACTACTGACGCTCCATTCCGGCTGTTGGGCGCTTACGTTCCTGCTGTTGGAGTGGCTAGAAATGCACCGTGACTGAGATTGAGCTGCCTTGCTTATTGGGCATTGCTCTCGGACCTTGTGAACTGCGAGGCTATTTTGTGTATCTTTGAACTGTTGACTGTGCGTACGTGGGACCCAAACCCGCCCTGTCTGTTGCGTCCCGACCTCTTCTATGCTCACGTCCTGCGCTTGTCCTCCATGCTGTTGAATATAGGCTTCGACGTGTTAAACAGTGTTCGTATGCCTGCCTGCGTGGTCCTCGGCCCATTCATAACAGCGGTATTCGAGCCTTGACTCGCCTCGCAAAAGGCCCTCCCACCTGAATGCAGGAGAGCTTGTAGAACGTATTCAGGACTGTGGATGTTTTTCTGGGGTCGTAAAAGTTTATCACGCAGCAGTGACCGGTGAATAGCGTGCTGCAAAAATCGGCCGTTCCTACTTTGCGAGCCTCACTCCGCCAGCGAAGAATTGTCGCAACTGTCTGCCACAATCCAACTCTCAACAACGAAGCTGGCGTAGAAACGAACGACCCAAAGATGTGCGAAAAATCCTGGCAAACGCGCAACCAATTCAAACAATTTGCGCTTCTTGCCAAACTAACCACTGGTTGACCGTGCGTGCTCACCGCAAAACATTTTTTCTTTCTGCGCCCAAAATAAAGGCTGTATTCCAGGTCGGGTTGACAGTATTTTTCAACTGTTGCTCCGCTAAGCTTCACTAGGATTGTATTTCGCAGACTGATCCTCTGTCAGACAATACAATGCCAATTCGGGACTTCATGGCCCAACTCATAGAATCGAAGGTCCCGTTTGAAAAGCAACTGTTCGCACTTCAGGGTAGCAAGCTTAACACTGAGGCATCATTGTGTGATCGGGCGCCACAAGCTAATCAATGCACTTGTCACTGAAGCGCTTCGTTGCAGGTAAACTTGGTTGTGGCGATGTATAGAGGGTACACGACAAGAAATCTGTTTTCGAATTTCTTTATGAACTGTCAGGCTACAAACAAGGCATAGCAATAGCAGATGGCGTGCTAATTGGCAGGATCCTGCCACTTGCCTGCGGACGGCACCCGGTGTTTGGAGACGTCACCAGAAGATATTCGTGGACATGACGTGCTTGAAGGAACGATTTATGCTGGAGTTTCTGCCCCCTGGGTATGAATACCGGTATAAATACGAGCTTAGTGCGCCGATACAGGGAGAGAAGGAAAGCCATCGGGGATATGTGGGTTTCATGCAGGACCTTATGGGCGAGTTGAACCGGCGGCACACTAGTGGAAAGTGTTTTTCGTGTCATGCAACCGTCTCAGCCTAGATTCCCTCCGTACTTTTGGTCCCGGCAGTGCTCAGACGTGTGTGACCTTTCCAAAGAGGCAACAGCTCTGCAAGCTTTGCTATTGGCGGTAGAATCTTCCTATCCGCCTCTGCACAAGGAGGCATGCTTACAGGCTTCCTGTGCGTGCGCTCAACCAACCGTCGTCCCCTCCATCCGGGCTAGAGCAGCCGAGGCCCCGAGAGAAGTATGTAATGCAGCGAGGAACGAAGGCGGCGCTTTTCATAGGCGCGGGGCCGAACAACCGGCCATCAAAGGAGCAATACAACAAGCTACCAGCGGAGGTGATTGATGGCAAAGATCGTTACAGTGCTCACTCACCCCAGCGGTGCGGCGCTACGGTGGGAGGTAGGTGCACCGCTACTCACTCCGGCGGTGCGGCACCACCTTGGGAAGCTGTTGCAGTGCCGACTTACCCCAGCGGTTCTGGGGCAACGTGGGAAGCTCTTGCAGTTCTGACTCACCCCAGCAGTGCGGAGCCACCCTGGAAAGTTGCAGCAGCGCTCATTCACCCCACCGTTGCGGCGCCACAGTGGGAGGCTGTTGTAGTGCTGACTCACCCCAGCGGTACGGCGCCACCGTGTGAAGCTGTTGCACCCCTGGCTTACTCCAGCGGTGCGGCGCCGCAATGCGAGATGGCTTTCAAGCCCTAACGCTCCTCTGCGGTCAGGTGCTACCGGGGGAGAGCGCTTTAGGCCGGGCTCACCAGACGCAAGTAGTTCATGAAGATGATGGTTGGGTGTTTATGGCTCAAGGCCAGCTAGGGCAAAGAGCGCCAAACGAACAGTCATGTAAAACGAATAAAGATAGAAACTCTAAAAGTGCGAATCAAAAAATAAAATCAGTGAACGCAAACGAGGATGGTTGGTTTAAAATGCCAGGGTGTGATAGTTCATGGATGAAATTAGGTGAACAACTATGCGTTATACAAACTGACGGGTTAAAATTTGTTTTCGCTTACAAACTTAAGAGTGCGCTGCAAAGAATTCATGCGATCATCCGCGCGAAACAGTGCTGGGTGTAGCAAGATGTGTTTCTTGCATAAGTGTGGCAAATATTTGCGTCTGGTTGTGTGGAGTGCTTTGCATGTAATTGAAACGTGAATTGCCGATAGGCCCTCCCCACACCTGCTACACAAGGGTCTTGGAGATTCACTGAGCAGATAGGAGTGTATCGCGTGTGCGTGGCCTCTACGCAATCTTGCTGGGGCAACTTCGATGAATCTGTTTTGTAAATTTGTAATGTATCCTCCTAAGTGTGGTTTTACTAAGTGTAACTTGCTCTCTGTCGGTTTACTCTGGTCGGCTTCCCATGTTTTGCAAAGGTGTCTTCTTATTCGTGGCTTGAGGTCAGTGTAGGGTATTCTTGTTCGATCCGCTTTCTCGCTCCCTGCAATTTATGCTTTGCCTAGAACCAAGCACAAGATTAGTTTAAACTTTTTTGCATACGCAGACCCTATAGCACTACACACTACATTGACAATGTGGTTTTTGTGGGTCTGTGTGAACATAACGCATGCACAATGCACAAAGAGTCTGTGAAGATGACGGACTTAGGAATTTGTTTTTTAAGAATGTGCTCAACAATGAGTGAAATGCTTTATGCTTCTGTGGAGAAGATAGTGGTGTGTACGTTAATGGATCAGCAAGAAAAAAAAGTTAGGACCATAAGCGGTACACGACACCATAGTTAAAGGCTTCGATACAATTCCGCACATTTATATTTATCCTAAAGCAAAAATAAGTGCTGCAGAATCGCAGCTCTTGGAAGCCTGTTTTATCTATTTTCATAAAAAAAACATCACAACTAACAGGCTGCAGTTGCCATGCTGGTATAACGTCAGAACAAGATGATGATGCGTATACATCTAAAAACCCCACGGAAACACCTGAAGCTCCCTCGCTCACCCTCAGTAAGTAGGGCAAACAGAGAGATTGACGATTTGAGAAAGCTGCATTGTAGATGTATCGTTCAGGACATGTTTATAAGGATAGTTATTCAATGATGAGAACTTAAAAGCATATAATAAATTGTTGTACATTCGTTGATGGTCCAGGCACCTTTCGGTATTTTCAGCCTAAAGATTCTGGGCCGGGCTAGTGCGCCACGCGCCAGACGCAACGCACAGGCCCAAGTGGCATACTTGGCCAAGCATTTTTCTGCTGTTTTGATGCCGACCCATAGACAACACTACCGTAGTCTACCCGAGACCCGACCAAGGCGGTAAAGACACGGAGAAGGAGGTCTTTGTCTGAACCGTAGGATTGGTGGGAGGGGACGTTTAGAATGTTTAGTTTTTTCAGAAATGTATGTTTAAGTTTTTGGATGTGTGGAATGAACGTGAGTTTTTCTCAAATATGGCACCTAAAACTTTGTGCTCCTTTATACAGGAATAGGTGCATGATGAAGGGTAATCTCAGGGTCCACCTTAATCCCGCGCTTGTGGGAGAACCCTACACAAGTACTCTTTCTGGGATTTATCATGGTCTGGAGGCGTGGTGCTTTGGAAGCTCAGACGAAAGAAGCCCTGTAAACAGCGCTAGACATCTCAGAAGAGTACCTAAAGAAGACGGGAATAAAACTCTCGCCAGGCAATTCAGAACTCCTGCTATACTGGTCCAAATGTAAGGGCGGAGCATAAAAACCGCACCCCAGTCATGCGGAGTTTGTCCTGCGCACGAGAGACCGCTCCGTCATACCGAATGTTGATGTCTTTAGGATACTCGGTATGCTCAATCAAAGTCGATGCAACGACAAGAATACCATCAAGAACATGACTGGTAAAGTGGAAGCGACTATCCGAATCATGATGCGCGTCTCAAACCGCAAAAGCGCCCTCTCCGAGAGCAACCTCCTGGGACTGTACAACGCCTTCCTCATGAGCTACAATAACTACGTGGCGGGTGCCCCCGACTGGTTCTGCAGGGAGGAGAATAACGTCAATACGCTAATGAGGAAGAGCATAAAGAGAGTGCACGGTATCTCCTTATCCGCAAGCACAGAAAAGTTGGAACAACTGGGCATCCAGAATTCACTGGTCGAAATAGCAAAAGCGCAAAGAACCCCGCACGAACAGAGGCTGCTCTCCACCAGGGCTGGCAGGAAGATTCTTGGAGACATCCGCTACATGAACGAAAATTTATTGGCTTACACTGCACCGGTCTCCGGAACGGTGCAGGAAACGGTCCATGTAGATTTGTTACCAAAGAATGTACAACCCCAATATAACAAGCGGAGAAGGTGACACATGGCCCGAACCATCTTATAGCTCTCAAATACAGGATCGGCCAAAGCTCTCTTCGTGCAGGTCGCCCAGTACGGCCCCTCGGGCTGGTTTGGCATGGCAGCGGTGGATGTCACAGAAAACCTCGTTCCCTCCGCGTCCTTCTATGCACCAAAAGCCACTACAGCAGAACAAATCGCCTTATACATCGCCATGATGTAAACCCAGTTCCAGCAATACAACACGAACTCCCAATCGGTGGCAAGAGCCTTCCTCAAAGTAAGGATTGCCAAAGAGGCAGCCAGGATTCAACACGGTAGAAAATAAGAGACATTCCATAACGTCACATGGTTCCCGGTCCACATGGGCCATGGAGCCAACACCTTCCCCAACGACGAGTTCGCTCACAATCGTGCGCGAGAAACCCTCAGCCACGGCGATCGAAGAGGCCAAGCTCCTGCGTCCTCCAGAGAGTTTCGAGAAGTGTTACTCACTTTCCCCGAGGCATTTACACACTACCAGCGTACGTGAAGAACACTCCCGCTGGCCCACCCTGCTCTCACACATACATAGTCAGCAGCCTGTGGACTGCTTCAGACCAGTTCCTTCCTAACCTGAAGACGGTTTATCTTATTTCACCCGGACACTGGCCCTCACAGTCCCTTCTGCGACGCAGCTTAGTGTAACTTACACCGTATGCAATGTCAGTGCCCGGCGTTACAAGAGGGTGCCAAACTCATTACTCAAGAAGAATTACACTGTGGTTTATAGACTGATATATGAAGCACTGCGGTGACGGAGTGTCTAGGAATAAAAACTAGAGAAACACGTGATGCGAACGCCGCAATGCGCTTTGTTGGGCTCCTACTTGAGTGCTTGTGTGCATCTTTCAGTGCAAGCGAAATGATTAATGTAAACATCCAGTACATATATCTGGGGTGCACGTTCCGAAATCTGAAGCAGAGCCGAAGATTGACGGGACAGACTGAGTATTGTCCTTCCTTTCGCTAATGGTAGCTAAGCTTCGCAGTGCGTTACCTGATATATTTTTTCACTGTGTTAGGAGGTAGTTAGTGGTTGCTTTTTTTTTGGTGGTTGTCAGTACAAACGCTTGTTATTGAGTATTCAGTGCTGAAACATTTATCTAGTAGTTGTATATATTCTCTCATTTTTCTCTCTACGCTGCCAAAAACGCGCTCCCCTAAATAAACAAGTTGGTGTGAAGGAAAAAAAAATGTGTTTAGTTTCAAATACGAAGCATCTCTTGCTCGGGCGGATGTGCAGCGTCCGTGCCCCATCCGCAGCGCCTGTGTGATCATTGTGGCATAATGCCCGTAGGGATTGGCCAACCAGTGAATCCCTCACGAGATAGCTTCGCATTCAACCACCGTCGCCATGTTCCCGTAGGAGAACCGCTAAAGAAAAAGAAGAACAAGGTCGGAGGATGCCCCGCATCCATGCCCCGTCCGCAGCGCCTCTGATGATAATTGTGTCAGGATGCCCCTAGGAATTTGCCAACAAAAGCATCTATCACGTGATAGCTTCGCGTTCAACCACCGTCGTCATCTTCCCGTAGGGCAACCGTTGAAGACGAATGAGAAGAGGACAAAGCTCCGAAGAGGAGGGCGTTTGCGTTGCTCTCAGCGGGTGCACCAACGTCAACAACCTTTACCTCACCAACGCTGAACGTGACTACCGATTCTACCAGAGAGACGACAACATCGACAAGAACATGGTGGACTAAGTTCGGCGCCTCGAGAACCACCGCCTACTCACTGTGACACAATAGCACTTTCGTGCCATTGCCACCGGTTTAGAGCAGGACGTGGAGTTCTCTGTGGCGCTCCTAAACACAAGATCACTTAACATAACGGCAACACAATGTAACCACACGGAACCCCTCTGATGCTTCGCATCCTTATGAGGCTTCCTCACGGGAAGATGGTGTAATTTTTTGTTATTTTTCCTCCGTTACTGAAAACTTCAGGAATTTTTCAGGATAAAAATATCGCATCCAAAAACGACATTAACAATTTTACACTGTGATTCAAATTTCTGCCAGGACGAGTAAATATACCCTAATGATTAGAAGAATATAGGGGTGGTATATATGCTGCAGGGAACAATACCCACAAAGTTGACGACATGGTGACGAGAAAAGGACAGGACTGCGTAACTGCCTTGGTGTAGAAATATGTTTCACACATCTTTGCCACAACATTTCTGGTTCCAATAAAAGGCACGTCCAAAATTAAAGTATGGCAGAATATCATTCGACATGCTTAAGCAACTACAAGGCTCAAATGAAGCCGTTGTTTTCGGTAGAAGAGCCGTTGGGCGCACAGACCTATCGCAAAGCGTTCTTTTTCCGGCTACATGGAGGGGGTATTACCTTTGCACAGCATACTAGTAAAAAAAACTTCGTGCTGGATTGGCAAAGTAGTACATTCCGAGCACAGCCCACACTCACCTTCTAGTACAGTCCAAGAACGTTCCTTATATATCGCGTGCTGATATTTACTGGCCAAGAAACATCGATCGGAGTGGTATCTTTTGAGATGTATTTTTAGAAAATATGTTTTTCTGCACTAAGCCTTTACCTTTCTGAAGGATTGGCTCTATTGCGAACATACCCCACCTTGCATAAATTATCACACAAAATACTATAAATCCTACCGCAATGAACATTTCCAAAAATATTAAATGCTTTCACATCCCTGTTGCAAAAATACTACCCCATTTGATATGCACAAAGTAGGTTCAAAACGATATGCCTTACATTGAGGCTGTAGATGAAAACTTACATTGCATATCTGAAAAAAAATGACACTCAGTAGTAAACAATATAGTTCAATTTACCTAGAGCACGCATCCGGACGTAGTATGTCGTATTTACCTTAAACGGGCCACCAGTTATGTATATAAACCCCCTATTGTTGCGCTTCACACCACATTGGGATGTTGAGGATGACAAGGAGGAGCAGAAGGAAGAATACACTTTATTTCTGTATTAGTTATGTTACCGTAGTAGGGGCAACGGGGGGTCTTCTAAGCCCAGAAGTCCCTCGGCGGTCGCTGCCAGGCGGCCCTTTCAACCAGCCGAAGCTGATGGCGGTGGTCCAGGCTGACTAGGACGCCTTCCCACTGCTCATGGTTAGGGGAAGGGAATAGGGGGAGGAATTGTGTGTGGGAGCAGGCCCAAATGATATGGGGACAGTACTTGCAGGTGGCGGACTAGGAGGTGGGGTGGATGGCGTGCAGAGAGAGAGAGAGAGAGAATACATTTATTAATTGAGAGGAGTCAAGCGGGCGCTTTCGTCACTTAAGGACCCAGTTAAAGCGTGCAGTTGCCTCAGCCCGGTGGATCAGCCGAAGCTGCTCTTCGAAGCTTGAGCTGGCCAGCACTTCCTTTCACTGCTCAATCGAGTGATTAGATATCGGGGAAAGGGAGGGGTTACGTTGCCACTCCCACGCCATGAGATACAGGGTGCACTGCAGAATTGGAACTGTGAGTAGTATATTGTTGGCCAGAATAATTGGAGTTTGGTCGGGTGGGGGAAAGTGTTGGTTTGGAGGAGACGCCAGGAGGTCGCTACCATGGCTCCTCGTCTTGCATAAGAAAGATGCGGGATTAAATGTGGTAGTGTTCGAGGATGTCTTTGAATTTTTGATCTACAGAATGGTGTGCTTCTGACGGTGACGATGGAGTGTTGGAGAGGAACGCCCCGTAGATGTGCGCACGGGTGGCAACATGAGCCACCTCATTCCCCTCCAAAGACTCATGTCCTGGGCTCAAGAGAATATAGAGGTAAGTAGGGTTAGGGATGGACTGTAGGATGCGGAGGCTAAGGGTTCAATTTGAAATGCTGCGTAAAGGCGAAAGGCAGCTTGTGAATCAGTGACTATGGTGATAATGTCTTGAGATGTAGTGGCTGCGAGGGCGATTTCGATTTCTTCTAAAACTGTGGAGTCGTTCCCAACTACTCTTGCGGAATTCAATTCAATTCCTCGGCTTTCTACTGTTAAAATTGCCATGGCTGCGTTTATCAGCATACCTGGCGGTGTTAACGTAGCGGGTGTCCCGTAGCATGACTTGAAGCATCTTGCGAGGCATTCCAATACGGGCTTGTCGGCGACCTGGTTATGAAGGGGCTGCATATTCTTGGGTATTGGGGCGACGGAGATGCAATCGCATAGTTCCAGAGATATGCGTTGGCGAGGATGAGGGTTGGCAGGTAGTTGGCAGCCGAGGCGTTGGAGGAGGTGACAGCCAGTGTGTGAGAGCTTAAACCGTTCGATCTGGTTGACTTGATGGGCCTCTCGAAGTACTTCCCAGGTGTTATGAAGTCCCGTCGGTAGTGATTTGGCAGTGGAAGTTGTGGGCGGTAGCCCTAGTGCTAATTAGTTGGAGAATAAAACTTTATTCAGTGTATATGCAGGAATAGAGATGAATAACAGGCGTATCAGTTTTATTGATGATTATATAGTATCAAACACGTAGTGCGAGTACAGTCCCGTGCTTATTCGCTGAGTTCACTGTTCCTCTCTTACATTACCATAAACAACGCTAGCACTTAACTTTTCGCCTCCATATCCGCCTGACAGCAAGTCCGTTTTTGTAACGACGCTTCAGTGAATTTTTTTGACACGTGGACACCTTTGATGCAACGCTAACGGCATTGTTATTTAAAACTTCAAAGAGCGTTCTAGTTTATAGCTGTAATTACCAAGTGTATTACGAAAACATAATTGCCACACAGAATACATTTTTTATAACTATGACGCATACTAACGGGAGTTTAGAGAATCACCTTTTCTTTAGGACCTAAGCGCGCAGAACGATTCATTGAGTCACACAGCTTTCGAAGGTATTGATGAGTTCGAACGCGGAAAATTGAACCTGTCTGCTATGTGAGGCGCGAGGCTTTCGTAGGTTAGCTCATCCGATAAGAGAGGTGTGCGTAAGAAAAGCCGAATCGAAGGAGTAAAAAGCGCAGCGGCCCAAAGTGGGAACGCCGACGGATCGGTTGTGTACTGCACTGCAGTGGGATGAAGAAATGTTACAAACTTAACAATGAGGTGTCATACCAGATCGTGAGGGCTAGTGGGCATAAGAATGATTTTCTGAAGTATTTCGAAGTGGAGTGGAGGGGAATAAACTTTATTATGCGCCTGCAAAACTCGCGTGCACGCACGCTAGTCGACCGGGCCTAGGTCACCGTCGGGGTGACGTCTTGGTTAGGTTTCTTCTCCCCACAGGCGGAGTCTCGGAAGCCTGCCTCGTTGTCGCCTCTTGGGCTTGCTGGACGGCCCAGAGTTGTTCTCCTTGGTCGTAGGATGTCAGCGCCGCTGCTAGTCGCGGCAGAAGGGTTCAGGAGTTTGCTTCTTCGGGGCGTTCGTTGCAATTCCACAGCATGTGCGTTAGAGTAGCCGTCTCCCTTCGGCAGACCCTGCACTTGCTGTCTGGGTAGGCATAGGTGTATTGTCGGTGCAGAAGTAGCGGCGTTAGGAGGGTCCCGGTCTGCAGTTGTCTGAAGATGACGGCCTGGGCTCTGTCCAGCTTGTCGCTTGGTGGAGGAAGGGTCCTGCGAGCCAGGCGATACGCTTTGGTGATCTCTTGGTAGTTGATGAGTCTGTCCGTAGTGATGAACCAGAGTTGTGTGGCCTCATCGTGGCCAGCGCGGAGAGATAGAGCGCGCGCTGCGACGTGGGCCGACTCGTTTCTGTTTTCGTTTGTCTCTGAGGCCTTGCCTTCGTGTGCTGGGAACCAAGTGCCGTGTTTCCGGTTACGAAGGTCGGCTCGCTCCAGGATGCGGGCCGCTTTAGGTGAGATCTCCCCTTTGGCATAATTCCGTAGTGCTTGGCGTGAGTCGCTGAGGACTGTAGTGCAGCCTTGGTCGGCAAGCGCCAGGGCTATCGCCACCTGCTCGGCCTCCTCGGACTTGACGCAAGTTATGCTTGCAGCGGATTTTGAAGTGCCTGCAGCGTCAACTACCGCCACGGCGTAGCGGCTGCCGCACGCGTATTCTGCAGCGTCGACGAAGCGAGCGCCGGGGTCCTCGCTGAGTTTGTCCGTGAGGGCCTTGGCTCGGGCTTGGCGCCTGCCTTTGTTGTGTTCTGGGTGAACGTTCCTAGGTATTGGGTCTATGCGTAGGGCTTGGCGAACTTCGTTGATGAGCGTGCTCTTGTTTCCTTGCTGTCGGTGGTATCCTATATGCAGTTTTTCGAGGATTTTGTGGCCTGTGTTTGTTGCTGATAGCCGTTCGAGTTGAGACACTCTCTGTGCTTCTGCTATTTCTTCGAGCGTATTGTGGATTCCTAGTTGTAGCAGCAGATCGGTTTTCGTGGTATCCGGTAGGCCGAGGGCGATCTTGTGAGCCTTGCGTATCAGTATGTTGATCTTTTTGCTTTCACTTTGGTACCAGTGGTGATATGCAGCCACGTAGGTTACGTGACATATCACAGACGCTTGAATTAGGCGGAGTACATTGTCCTCCTTCATGCCTCCCCGTTTAGAGGTTACTCGTTTGAGTAGCCGGGTGGCGTTGGCTGTCTTGTATATGAGACGGTTGACCGTGTCCCCATTCCTCCCATGAGATTCGATTATCATTCCGAGGACTCTGATCTTAGGTACCGTGGGTATGATGGTACCATCTTTGGTGCGTATCGTGATCTTATCCTGTTCCCTTTGTGGTTTACTCTTGTGTTTTCTTGCCGGTTGGTACAAGAGTAGTTCCGACTTCTTTGGTGAACATTTGAGGCCAGTGTCTTGGAGGTAATGTTCGATCTCGTTGACCGCTCTCTGGAGTACTGTCTCGATGTGTCCGTCGCTGCCTTTGCATACACATAGGGTAATGTCGTCGGCGTAGATCGTATGTTCGACGTCATCAAACTTCTCGAGTCTCTCGGCCACTCCGATCATGACGAGATTGAAGAGCATTGGGGAGATTACAGACCCTTGGGGGGTGCCCTTGTGCCTCATGGTACGTTCGCCGACTCTTAAGTCTCCCGCCAAGAGTTCAGCGCTTCTGTCTGTTGGGAAGCCTCTAACGTAGTGGTAGCTGCGCTCTCCCAGGTTGAGTTTCGATATTTGTCTTAGGATTGCCGCGTGTTCGATTTGATCAAATGCGCTCTGTATGTCGAGACCTACTATGGCTTTGTTACCGCTGGTCTGGCCGTCTATTACTTGGTGTTTGAGCTGAAGCATGTCATCTTGGCTGCCCAGGTGTTGCATGAATCCGATGACCGTGTGGGGGAAGGCTTCTATTCGTTCGAGGAACTTTTGCCACCGATTGAGGAGGACGTGCTCGAGAACTTTTCCAACGCAGGACGTCAGCGATATAGGCCTGAGGTTTTCTGGGTCTGGGGGCTCTC
Organism: Haemaphysalis longicornis; assembly: GCF_048455015.1. Classification (NCBI taxonomy): domain Eukaryota; kingdom Metazoa; phylum Arthropoda; class Arachnida; order Ixodida; family Ixodidae; genus Haemaphysalis; species Haemaphysalis longicornis. The sequence continues at coordinate 40,664,250 of NW_027526214.1, forward strand.
CCGGCTTCGGGATTAGAATCATTTTGGCCTTCATCCACTGTCGGGGGAGCTTGCCTGTTTTCCAGCATTCGTTGTAGTAATCTGTTAGGGCTTCTATTGACTGGTCATCGAGGTTCCTAAGCGTTCTGTTCGTTACCCGGTCAGGGTAGGGCGCCGATCTGCTGTTGAGGTCGTAGAGTGCCGTTCTTACTTCATCGATGCTTATGTCGCGGTCTAGGGCTTCATTGGTCTCGCCAGTATAGGGGCCGTGTTGTTTCGCGGTCGACCGTGGCACGTACTTGTCCAATACATGCATTTTGACAGCCGTCTCGCCCTTGGCCATCGTCTCCTTGTGTATTAGTTTAGCCAGTCGGTCACGCTGATGCGATTTCGTCTTCGTTTCGTCTAGTAGCTGTCTTAGGATGTTCCACGCTTTGCCGTTGTGACTTTGTCCGTTGATCGCATTGCAAAGCTCGTGCCATTGCTGTTTGCAAAGCTCCCGGCAGTGCTCCTCTATGTTGCGATTTAGCTCCGCGATCTTTTTGCGAAGTTTGCGGTTAAGGCGTTGTTTTTTCCAACGCGCGAGTACAGAGTTCTTCGCCTCAATCATGTGTGCCAGTTGGCTGTCCATCTTGTCTACTTCAAGTTCAGTCTCTATCTCCTTAGTTGCTGCCTCGACGCTGCCTGTGAGGTCTCGGCACCAGGCATCGATGTCCGTGATCTGGCTTGAGTTTTCGTCGTGTTGCGATGCTCTTAGTTTCCTAAAGTCGTTCCATTCAATCCATTTAAATTTACGTGTGCCAGCATGGTGTGCCCCAGGAAGAGGGATCTTGATTTCTATTATCAAGTTGTCGCTGCCCAGGTCCATGGATGTGTTGTGCCACGTTGCCGGCTGCGAGCCAAAGTTCTTGATGAAGGTAAGGTCGGGTGTGGTATCTCTATATCACCGAGTTGCCTATCCTTGTCGGGTGAGCCGGCTCTGTAATGAGGACGAGGTCGAGCTCGTGTGCATCTTGCGAGAAGTTTCTTCTTTTGGCGAGGCTGTAGCTGTAGCCCCAGGCCGGGTCAGTGGCGTTGAAGTCTCCCCCATTTAGGAGTCTATGCCGGTCGGCCGTCTTGCAGGCTCTGTGCAGGAGTGACCTGAAGCACTGAAGTCTTTGTGTGGGACTGCTATATATATTGAGGATGAAGATGCTGTACTTCCTTTTCCTTGTTGGTATTATTTCGATGAAGGTATGCTCTATCTTGGTATTTTTGTAGTCGTGCTCTATGAAGGGGAGCCCTTTCTTGACGAAGGTGCCGACGCCTCGGCCCTCCATCGGACTGGAGTGAGATCTGTATCCGGGAAGGGCCGGGGCGTCCTCGAATGTTTCTTGAAGTAGTAAGACGTCTGGTGCATTCTTGGCGTATTTGACGTGCTGTTGTATTGCCGCTTTCTTGCCGTTAAAGCTGCTGCAATTCCATTGCCAGACTGTTAGTTGTGGTGCGTTGGAGGCCATGTTAGCTGGAATGTGGGTTGCGGGTGATTGCCTTGGTCGCGGTGCACTTGGGCGTATTGGGTGAATATCGGGTTGTTCATGATGGCCTCGATCGCTGATTTCATGCTGGTGAGAGTCTCCTTGATCTCCTGGATCTCTGGTTTGAGCTCTTTGTTTTCTGCTCGCAGCTCCCTGATCACTGCGCGGGTCTGCTTCTTGAATGAAGGTTCAGAGACAGCCCTCTTCTTGGGCGCCTGAGTTTCACTTTGCTGATCTTTATCGGTGTAGTCGTCTTCGTCGGACACTGGCGTAGGCTGTTCCCTGCTTTGGGCGGACTTGCGACGCTTGCGACGTTCGCGGACAGGTGTTCTTTTCTTATCGCCGCGATCTCCTCAGTGAGCTTCTGAATCGTGGCTCTCATGAGTGCATTTTCTTGCTTGAGCGAGTTGATTTCGTCGTCTCTGTGTGGTTGCCTTTGATTTTGGTTGCCATTCGTTTTTCCTAGTGCTTCCTTCTTTCCACCTTTAATGGTATCGGCCCAGGTGACTCCGTCGCTCGACGAGCGCCTGTCGGTGCTTGCATCGTTCCTACTGCAGCTGCTCTCTCTCGAACAGCAGCTACTTCTCATAGTGCTGCGATTACGGAGGCGGAGCGGTCTCCAGAAGGCGTTCTTTACTTGCTGGAGCTCCGGTGGAGAGCCGGGAATTTCTTGCGCCGTGGAAGTTGTTCATTGACCTTTCGGCTCTGTCATTGCCTCCTGCGGACGATGTAAGGCGTCTTGTTGCGGGCCTTGCATTCTCTGTCAGCGGTGAGGTGTGCTCCTCCACAAAGTCCACATTTTAGGGTGCCATTGTGGTCCGGCTCAGGGTTTTGCGTGCCGCAGCCCCTACACGTACGAAGCGTTGGAGTGGGATACACATCCTTACGGTGGCCTAACCGGCAGCATTGGTGACACATGTCGATTTGTTTCCGGTATAGGTGGCAGGGGATGAGTGCCGCACCGTAACCAACGTAGTTGGGAAATTTGTAGCCGCTAAAAGCGACGATCACTGTAGTCGTGGTGCCGATGCGTTTGGCCCCCAGGGCCAAAGGGTTCCTTGGGTTGACGATGTTTTTTTCGAGGTCGCTTGGGCTATCTTCTATGGGAATTCCACGTACGACGCCCTTGGTGGAGTCGTACGGGGCGGTTTCGTAGGCGTTCACGTCGTGACGGTTTCCTTGGACTACGATCATCTTGATCGCTGCGTAGCGAATGGTGTTGGCATCCTTTGGGGTACTGACGACCACAATATTTTGCTGTGCATTGGGGCAGATGGTATCCCCCATGCTGTCATTGGTTGAGATGTTAGCAGCTGCTAGGATGGCTGCCGATACTGCGGTAGATCCCACCTTGGCGATATTGAGGCCACCCTGCTGCCTCAGCACGATCTTGAATTCTTCTCTCGGTAGTACCGGCATGCGTGCTAATTTGATGATCTGCATCTTCACGTTCTTGGTTTCCTTGTCCCGGGACTTCATTGAGCCCTTGATTGTAGCGCCGCTGGCAGAGTACGACACGTTCGCGCTTCGCTGTCGAAGCCTCGACTGTCGTGCGCCGGCATTTCTTCACCCTGCCTCCGTGGATAAATCGTCGTGGGAAATATCTTCTCCCATCACTTCGACGTTCATGGTCATTGCTAGAAGATCTTCGCTCCGCAGGGAGCCTTCGTAAAGGGCAGCTGGCTGCGACCGCCCGTCGGCGGAACGCTGCTGTTGCGTTCGATAGGCTTAGCACCTGCTGTGGTAGGCGAGGCTTAGCCAACGGCTGCACGTTGCTGGCACAAAATTCCCGGTAATGTTCATAAAACCGGTCACACACCTGTAATCTCGGTGTCTGTCGATGCACGTCGACTTCACGGATGTCCCGGCGAAAGAATCCGGCGACGCGACGTAATTAACTGAGCGAGAACATTATTTAAAACCGGAGCCGATGTAAACACGACTGTTCCCCGCGGCGATCGCAGCGCCACCCCAAGAATTTCGAATAAAATATTTACTTTGACCGTTCTTGTGTAGGCTGATAGCCTGGAGATTTATGCATACCGTAATGAAACAAATACTGAAGGCAGACCAGACTCTTGGCTTCTCGTAACCAGGACAAGATCGTTATTGAACCAGTATGTCCTCGAAGAACATGCGCGTGAATATTTGTCCGCAACTAGAGGTAGATTTGTTTAAAAATGCGGGGTTTCAACGCGGAGACAAAAACAGGGTAACCCAATTGCAGGCGTCCTGTACAAAACTCTCCATGCTGTGCTGGAGCATCGAGCATCCAGCACCCGTTTCGTTTTTTTATGTTTTCTGGACAGCAACCGTCGCCAGCTGAGAGTGCTGACGAACGGGCGCTACCTAGCCACCCGCCTTGGTGGGACGGGGGGTGTTTTGTTTCAGATGAAGGAAGATGAGACATTAGGACTGCGACTTCTGAACAAAATTTCATTCCTGCCATCCTCAGTTAGGCAAGTTTGAGACGTCCTAACGATGTGACCTTTCGACGGCCGTTCCTAAAGATGGTGTAGGACTTCAGCGTCTTGTTTATTACACGGGAGAGCCCGTCGACTAAGTGTGCACAAAGCGCAATTATAGCGATTCGCCTATGAAAAACGTGCCTCTGAAACGTAAGGTACAGGCGGTCACAGAATAAACCGGACCAAGCGAGCGGCGCGCGAGAACTGTCAGCGCGACACCTTCAGGCCCAGCGCCTGCTGTCGAGATAGCAGAGGGCGCATGCGTGTCCCTCCCCAGAGTTTGTGCATGTCAGTTGCCTTGAATGCGGCTGCAGCACTCCGTTCCTCTCTAATGCGACGTGCGGCGGCGCCTTGCGCTGCTCGCCTACCGAGCGGGCGTGATGCTTGTCAGCAGCCGGCAGCGTGCGCCATGCGCTGATGCCGCGTAACTGTGCGTTCATCTGAGAATGTTTGCTCGGCGCTGTTTTTATCATTTTAATGTCTGGAACGCAAACTGGCGTTGATGAAAGTCTGTGATAAAGATCCGCACATGACTAAAACAGTGCTGGTCGTTATGCGACCAACACACAGTTGATAGAACTAAAAACAGCGATGTTTTTTTTAATTTCGTTTTTTTCTCTTACGGCATTTGAGAGGCGGTTTATAGATGGGAGGAGGGAAGAAAGTAGGAAGGAAAGTGTTTATTCGCTTCGAAAAATAGACCAAAATACACAGCTGTCGGTGTGCGTGAATTGCTATCAAAAAGCAATGAGGCGTTTCCTTCCATGTCACCCAAAGGACAGTGATAGCTATGAAGCATATAAAGCACGTAACTCGTCCGGCATGGCCATATTCTTGAAGAATGCCTTCTCGCGTCCCCATCGAGCCACGGAGGCACTTCGTGCGACTTTTCATCGAAGGGACTACTCAGTGGGAAAGTTGCCACCTCACCAGGAGGCCTAGGACTTCTGTAAGCCGCATTATTCAAGCTTATCGCGATGATCAGGGCAGACTCATTGACGCAGAGCGCAGCGGGCGGCCTAAAGTCACCACTGAGGAGCCGGAACTACTGATTGTCGCAGCCGCTGTGGCACATCCCCTCCTGTCTGCAAAAGAAATTCGACAGCAGCTGTCATTGAATGTTTCTTGCGAGACAATTCGAAGACGACTGAAGGAGGCGGGACTCGGGAGTTGCGTGGCAGCGCAGAAACCCCGCGTGACGGACCGCCAGAGGCTGGAAAGGCAGGCTGGACTTCGCCCGTGCAGTGGAGCGGCCGGTGGGCAACGGACGAGCGGAAGGAAGTTATATTCACAGACGAATCGACTTTCTCCACTCGCTGGGGTGCACAGCGGCGTGTGTGGCGTCCGATGAGCTGCAGGTACGAAACTAAACTGTGAAATGTAACTGGTAATGTGCGTTCTAGATGACATCTAAACTACTACAGTGTAAGAGGTCAAATCGGGAGCACGGTTTAATGTGAGAATTGCTGAGCATTCCTTCGAGGGTCCCTAGTGCAACGCTAAGCGTAATTGTTAGGCTGCCAATGCATAACTACCTGATAATAACTATCTTTCGGAGCAACCGATATACAACGTCCCTGTAAATTTTATTCAGCTGGTTCTATGTGAAACGTTTTAATCGTAGTTTTATAAGCACCGTTTGTTAAGCGTTTCTTGTCGATTTTTTTTACGAAACGCTTCAGGTAACCCGCATCGGCTAACGGGACTTTTGCAATTCCCGATGTGGAAAGAGGATGAAATTGATGTATAGTTTTATACAGGATACTGTTCGCCTACGTGGCAGTGGGGGTGCAGCCTCCCGCTAAAAAAATGTGCCAGTAATTTCAATCGATGTAAACTATCAAACACGGCGAATGTCATTTCATTGATTTACCTAATATGCCCTCTCAACATCATAGAAGATATTTTTCCTCGGAAATATCTTTCCTGAATGTATTTCTCTATTTAGCCCGATGCTATTTAGATTCCAGCCCGGCTACATCCAAAGCGTCCTTTCTAGTGAGAGGTGCTCCGTCAGCGTATGGTGCACATAAGTGCGGAAGGCCTGGGACCCCTCGTCAGAGTTTCTGGGCCATTCAATGCTTCCCAGTACTGGTAAATCATTTCGACAAGTATGCTCCCCTTTTCCTGGACGGTGCTTCATCCTGTAACAGGACCGAAGCCCTATCTTCACAGCACGAGCCGTGAGCTCACTGCTCGAGGACCACGCGGTGCGACAGCTGTGGTGGCCTCCATGCGGGGCAGACCTAAATCCGATAGACAATGTGTGGGGGATTATGAAGATGAATCTCGGCAAACGAAATGACTGCGGTCGCACGGCGGACGAGTTGTGGCAGGCAGTGGAAGATGAATGGGGACGCTTGTGCTCCCGTCCCGAAATCATAAAGTCGCTTAATTAGTCGCTCCCCCGACGCATTCGTGAAGTTATCAAAAATGACGGAATTTTCACACACAAGTAATAAGGGGAACCACTCGGACAATCACCGATGGCTTTTTTTTGTTCTGAACCAAATAAACCTTCGCTGTATTCAGTTCTTGCTATCAACTGTGTTCGTCGCATAATGACCAGCACTGTTTTAGTCATGTGTGAATCTTTATCGCAACCTTTCTTCAACGCCAGTTTGCGTTCCAGTCATTAAAATGATGAAAAGGGCGCCGAACAAATATTCTCAGATGAACGCACAGTTACGCGGCATCAGCGCATGGCGCACGCTGCCGGCTGCTACCAAGCATCACTCCCGCTCGGTAGGCGAGCCGCGCCAGGCGCCGCCACGCGTCGCATTCGAGAGAAACGGAGTGCTGTAGCCGCAGTCAAGGAAACTGATAGGCACAAACTATAGGGAGGGACACGCATGCGCCCTCTGCTATCTCGACAGCAGGCGCTGGGCCTGAAGGTGTCGCGCTGACAGTTCTCGCGCGCCGCTCGCTTGGTCCGGTTTATTCTGTGGACGCCTGTACGTGTTCGCAAAAATGCTATGGTGAGAAGCTCGAGGCAGGATCTTGTGCTGGATCTGAATGCTTTGAAGGTACTGCAGTGGTTTCGGCTCAGATAAAAAGTAATGAACCTGCCACCGGGAAGCCATCGGGTGTTCCGTAACCAAATTCAGCCTTTGTACACCCAGATCCTCAGAAACGAGACGCAGGCTTAGAAGCACTAGGGAATTTTTTTTGTCCCAGTCCTTGTGGTCAGTCGAGGCGAACATACACCAATGGCAGGAAATTCAAGCAATGGGATCAAATGTGCGCAGGTGGTATATTTGACATCTCAATACGTTAGGTATTTATAACTTTGAATAACAAGGTTCGCACATGAAATTGGCGTCCTATTTCAATAAAGCCCACTAGGTATGCGCATTTCCAATCACAGCAGCAGAGTAGGCCTCGGAAACGTTCGCCACCGCAGTGCACAGTTATTTTTTTAAAGCGTTTGCTTCATTTTGGGCTTGTTTACTTCATAATTCGTAAACTACACGTGCATGACACTTCAAATTGTTGATTTTCTTCTACTGAGAATTAAGCACAAATAAAAACAGCAGTCACTTTTCGGCAAAACACATGAACACTCCCATGTGAAATAGCTGACCGCAATGTACGGAGTACTTGACGTCTTGATATAACTGAACATGAGATTTTTCTTCACCTCTTGAATTAGCTGCCACTAAGGTCGGTGTTGCAAAATGTTTGAATTATTAGGGCCCAGACAAACAAACCTTTAAACTGCAAATTGCACTATTTCAACCACAATGAGCCTTCGAAATTTCAGCTATGAATTCTGATTATCCAGTATAGTAACATATTATGGCGAAGTGCAGAAATAAACGTAAAGAAAAATATAAGAGTGCCAATTTATGAACTAATAAAGTATCTCCCAACTTTATAGAACAGCCAATTTCAGAATTCATTTAGAGCTTCTTTATACACCCTATTGCAGATGCATTCGAGGCTGCAGATTTTACTGCTTGTTGCTAGAATTTCTCTCAAAATACGACTTAGCGGTCTTGCGGAACCAACTTTAAAGCACTAAAAACGTCTTTACGCATTTTTTCTGAAACGCTTCCGAACTTTCAATAGCAGAGCTGTTTATGCTCTTGGTTGCGCCACCCACGAACGGGAAAACTGCGTAAAAAAAGCCTACCGCACGTAAGCGTGCGCTTTGTAAAGAGCCTCCGACACCTGTCCTGATTTGGGCGTGGGCTTGTTTCACGTGAGGGGATCGCGAACAAACAAAAAACAAAAAATTACGCTCACAAGTGAGCGTGCGCCTCGTGACGAGCGCCCGTCATTATCCAACTCACCTCTACAGAAAACTCTGCCGAGTTTTATGGCGTGTTTTCTTGCAAGCCCTCCTGTCCCAACATCACGTATGCTCGCGTCGGAAGTTCGAGCGCGTGCTAACACAGTCCACTCTGTGGCAGATGTAAAGCCAGCCAACGAAACGATCCACGACTGCCCGTCTTGGAGAAACTTCCACAGAAGTTCGGAAATCCATGTCCGGATCAAGACCCGGGTCTCCGACGACGGCGAGGGGCCGTCAGCTCTCTTATTCCTTCAACTAGGCACCACTATTGCGTGGTGCGAATATTTTTTGTTAATATAGGTGGCTGCACAGTGTCGCCAGCCCTTTCTCAGGCGAGCATTTGTATTCTCTTACGCAGGTAGAACGATCAAGCAAAATGGTGGTTTCATAAAATTCTGCTAAAAAACCTTTTTTATATTTATATATACAGATAGTGTATATAAGGTGACGGTGATGGCGACACCACGGATCCCGAGCACGCATAATTACGCAATATCCTAGCAAGGGGAAGGGCAGAAATCCCAAGCGGTGTCAGTGGGAGCCGTGGTCAAGCTGCCGTGGCTCCCTCTCTATCAGAAACGGAGCTCCGAGACCGCTGAAAGGCAGGGAAAGTTTAGAAGAGAACGTACCCCCACAGCTTGTATCTTCTAAGTGCCGTATGGTAAATCAGAGCCCCCCCCCCACCCCAAAATGATCGGATCCTGAAAAAACACCGCACCAAAGATTCATTGCAACACATGTCAACCCTTGCTGTCTGAAAGATAAACAATCACTTTCGTTTTGTGATCACAAAATGTGTGGACAAATCGACGGTGGTTACATCTCAATTGTTATTTCTTGTTTCAAATTTTCTTCACGGCATCCTAGGTAAAACATAGCAAGCCAAAGAGCTCAGCACTGGTGAAGTACAAGTTTAAGTCAAAACTCATCTGCCATCTACAATTGTCCTGAACAAGCCCAGACGAAAGATCTGAATATGGGGGTCACACCCCACTGCAGCCTCAACATCACTCAGGGTGTGATATCGAAAATCGATATTATAAAGCTAACGGATGCTGAACTTCTGGAAGGCCTGAAGGAACAGGGTCTTGCGGCTTTCAGGAGGATAACCATAGGCCACGATAACAACGAAATAAAGACAAAGAAGCTGATCCTAACATTCGTCCGCTCCATGCTTCCAGTAAATATCAATTCAGCAATCATTGGTTGCTCTATCCGGCCATAAAAACTTCACCCGCGCCGCTGCTTCAAATGCCAGCGGTTCGGGACAGTACAATTTCTTGGTGGAGCGAAACGACCTGTGTAAATTGGGCATAACAGGACCACCCCAGTGACAACTTTAACTGAACCACTTTCACCCGTGCTACCTGCAGGGACCTCACTGGGCGTGGTCTTGCAACTTGAGAATTTGACGCAAGGAAAGAAAAAAATCAATTTAAAAAAACACAGAAATCATTCATTCAAGGTGCGCGAAAGGGCTTTGCCTTTTCTTCTTGAGAGAAGTGTGCCGACGCATAAAGCCGAGAGCCGCTCTTGTCTCGGCAGAGAACCAGTACCGCGTGTTGGATCCTGGCGCACGGTCCTCCCCACGGTCCTACGCCAGCCCAGCACGTAGTTGCTGAGGTGGCAACAAGTACTGAAAGCTCTTCCCGTCTCTGATTTCCCCGTCCCCATGATATCTGAGGGACCCATGCAGATGGAAGTCGAGGGACCTTTAGCAGCTCTCAACTCCGCCGCTCCACCTGTGCACTCGTGGCGCTTCGACTGCCCGTGGTAGTGACGGCCTAAAGAAAGGCAATTGCAAGAGTGCTGAGTTCCAGGGCGCCCGTCCGCCGCGGCGCACTCGCGGAGCCCGTCAGCCGGCCACTCGCGATAAATCGAATTAGAAGATGGACGTCGTAATCTCCATGTCTGCTTCGCGGCATAAGAAACGGGTCCCTTCATCGCACCCACCAGAGATGCCAAACAACCTCTGAGAGAGCTCAGGCTCAGAAAGACGATACATACGTAATGTTGCGGCGCTCCAGCGTCGATGGCGCTCGTGCTGAGTGACAACCAATGAGCGCTGGCCACGCGGTGCTGGTGCGCCAGCAGCCACGAACGCGACGAGCGTGGAATAAACGGCGGTCCCAATTTCCTGGCTCACAGCATAGCGTTCAGGCGTGTCTCGGCTCGTCTCCCTGTCCCGTACGCGACATTGGTGAACCCCACGCTGCAGCGGAGTCAAGGAGCCATAATGGACCCTCCACGCGATACCGGCGGTAATTTTGCGTCCTCCGCTACTTCTTCACATGGCATCTCCGCCCTCCCTTCTCGTTTGCCCATTCAGCGCTCAGAACCCAGGAGTATGGTTCTTTCAAGCCAAGCAAGTTTCCAAATCAGTCACATCCCGTCGCAAGAGATCCGCTTCAACTATCTCCAACAGTCACTACCTATTGAGATCGCGTTCGAAGTTCAAGACATCCTCACAAATACACTTACCACGACCCCTTAGGACATGATAAACTCTGCCCTCTTATGCCGCACAAGGCTTTTGGAACGGCAGCATTCCCAGCGGTTGCTTTCAGTAGAGGAGTTGTGTGATGGTCGACCTTCGCATCTCCTTAGGTACTTCAAATCCTGCTCAGTGACACACCTTATGCCACGGACTTCCGCTTGCTGAAGGAACTGTTCCTACAAAGGTTTCTCTCGCCTGTGCAGATGATCCTCGTGACGGATTTTGACCTTCCCTTGCCACAAATAACCACATTACATTCTTCTCCTACCACGGTAGCGCCCGCGCGATCTCCCAAAGTTACAACCGTTGGGGCTTCTACCACTTTGCCCTCACCGGTATCCAAGGACGTCACTGCTCCCCAAGGGTGCATGCATACCTGGAGGAGCTTCGCCTATGCTGGCTACCACTCGTCGGAACAGGGCAACACTTCGGTTTCACCATTCTCCACGTGCCTCGTCGCCGCACGTTAACCGCCAGGAGTAGAGGACTCGCCAGGAGCCTCGTCACACTGATTCGTTGAGCTGGTACCATTGCCGCTTGTGTGCAGCGCCGCAACGTTGCACCCGTCCTTGTGGCTGGTCGGTAAGCGCGGCAAGGGATCGTTAGCAGCGACGACCGACTCCTCAGCGAGCGACAGTCCCCTGTTCTACATCCCGAATGTAACCAGTGAGCGACGTTGTGTAGTTGACACGGCTGCTGAAGTGAGTGTGCTCTCCGCTAATTCCTATGACCGCACTGAAACACCACTGTGCCATCCCTAAGCTATAACATATCCAGAATCCGCATCTTGAGAAAAACAAATCCCTGATGGTAAACATTGGCGGACGCTGTGCATTACCCTGGATTTTCCTCGCAGGCAACGTGAGTCACGCCTTTCTAGAAGCCGATTTCCTTTTGATCTTCGGCCTCTTTGTTGTCATGGGCCGAAAAAAATCTCGGACGCCACAACCAGCCTTTCTGTGACAGGCCAATTGTCTACCGTCTACCTTTTAGCGTTCACGCTTTTTTGCGACCTGCCTTCTCTGTACCAGGTGTTCCTGAACGTGTTTCCTTCGTTGACTGCACCTCCTGACTAGACAAAGCCAGTGGAGCGTGGCGTCATTCATCTGATCATTACAAACCGTCCTCCTTTTCATGCCGTGGCGCTTCGCCTGCCTTCGAAGAAAAATAATATCCCCGAGCAGGAATTTCATCACATGGTCGAGATAGGCATTGCTCGCCCGTCCTCGAGCAACTGGTCCTCGTCATTACAAGTTCCGAAGAAATCAGGTTACTGGAGGATGCAATGCGCTTTGCTTGTTTGATGACATGACAGGGGTAACTTCCTTGGCCTCTGGGGCGACGATATATGTTAAACACGTATAAGCTCGCTGCCACTTTAAACTTACTCGGTACGATTTTAGTTATTATTCTTGTCTTTTACGATTGCTGCAGTGGATGCTGTATGGCTATGAGTCGTTTGCTTAGCGTGGAGGGAAAGAGCTCGTGGGTCCATCTTCATAAGTGACGAAGCCTGAAAATTTCGCAGTGGAGTTCGTTTCCTGAAGTGTATTTATATAGGGTGAATCCTCTTTTTTTTGCGCCATACAAGAGCAAATAATGGCGTTTCTCTACTCCCCTGGTTGCGAGCTTCTGACGTGCAGAAGACGTGGCGCGATGGGCACAATGCTGATGACATTTGCTGGGAAGAAAGTCTCTTTTTCGTGTACGTTGAGGAGTTGAAACCAGGTGCTACCTATACAAGCAGATTTACGCCTTCTGCAACTTCTGCCACACAACAGGTCACAGAGCAGATGTTTGCCCCAGCCTAAGGCTTTCACAGATCCCCACTACAAGCACGGTGGCCTGCTGAGACAAAATGACGTTCCGCGCAGCTGCCAGCCTAAGTGTGCCCATGGCGCCGGGGAACACGTCATGGCTAGCAAAGAGTGCCCGAAACGCTTTCTTCAACCGGTGAGTTCAAGAAAAAAGCATCGCAATGTACCAAGGGTCGCCGCACAAGCTGAGCGTCAAGATACGGCTTCACACACACAGGGCCCTCCAGGGAGAGACGAAAGACCCGATCCAGGTCAAGGTCCCGAGGGAGAACACGTACCGCCAAGCGATGATCTGCTGAAGATGCCACAGCAGTGCAGTAGAGCTGGGCCCAGATGCTATCTCCACGTGCTCAGACCCCCCCTGCTGGTCCTTTAATCCCCCCAAAACCTTGCGAATTGGCAGAGCTAAAACGACTAAACACTCAGCTTCTTGCCGATATTCAACTACAACTGGAGAAAAATCGAAAACTTCATACTGAGCTCCTCGCACTGAAGGCAGAAATCAGGCAAAAAATAAACGCTACGCAAGGAAAACAAAAAACCTGAGCCCACCACACCAGACCCCGTACAAATACCCTTTCCAGTTCAACGTCCAGATGCCTCATTACGACAAAATTCCCACTGGCACAAGAGAAATTAAAAATCGCCAAACCTTAACGCAAATGATTGTCATGTTGAAACAATTCAAACAACGGTTAGATAAATTAGATGGAGAGGGGTAGGCATACACTGCTCGTCACTTTCGTCGAGAGCTGAAGCCTTACAGTAGCCCATCAACCCTGAAAGACGATACCACCTCTCAAAATGGCCCCTCCCGAGAATATTCTCACTTCTCAACAGGAATGAAAGCCTAACATATGACAATAGAACTGTACGGGTTACAAGAACAAGTGCAGCTCCCTAGCTTCGTACATTGGCTCCACTGAGTGGAAGGGGACGTTGCAGGTCCGGGAAAGGGCACCAATGCGTGGAAATGTGAATTCTTCTGTACACCATTGGGAGGTTGCTGTTTCCCGGGCAAGTATGTGGAGGACCCTAGCTGGGTCCGTTCTAGACTATGGAATGAATACAGTCTTGGCTGTTTGGTGCGACAACCGGGCGGCAGTATCCGCACTTTCGTTGCCGACAATGCCGCAGTGGTTGACAAGCCACGGCAGGGTGACATGAACACCCGCCTGGGCAGCACGGTCTTACACCATTATTATTTCGGTAAGGAGCTGTTTGTTTGGTCCCCGGCACAGAGGTGACTGGAGTGACTGAAGTGCAAGCTTCGAATCGCTGAAGATAGCCGTTTTGCGGCACGAACGTTGCTCGATGGTGTAAAGAGCGTTACGGATAGTCATAAGTTCTGTACCCGTGGAGGTTTTAGGATTGGCTATCTTGAATTTGCAGGACCGTGACATTCGTGATGTAATAACAGCGCCGTCAGAACCCGACGCTGTAAGTGTATACATGAATTCGGTCACTGTGTGTCCAGCGCATGTACGTCAAACTTAGCTGTTGCAGGGCCGGTATTGGAAGATCACAATTTTCTTCACTCCTGGAGCATCTAGGGCTGCTACATTCACGACAGTGGAAGGAGCGCTCGCACCGCCGGCATGTAGTTCGATGGAAAGATGGTGTTCTGGGCAGCCACTACCCTTGACAACGACGCCCGAGGAGGGGGTCACTGGTATTTCTGCGAGGTGATGATCAGGTAGGCGGGCGATGCGCCTAATTTGTATCCTGAGTACTTAACCTTCCACCAAGATTTCCAAACGGCACTTCTGAGCCAGGGAAATGGTCGCTACTGCGGACGTACATCATGGTAGGCCAAGAAAGGTTCACAGGTCTTGAGGTAGTATACCCTGAAGTTACTGAGTGTTTGTGGAGCACTCTTCAGACAGACATCAGCACTCTACCGCAGACAGTCCAAGAACAGTGCATATAGAGCTGTAACCACAACGTCATTGGTGTTCCCCACGTCTTGCCGACGATGAGTGTGAGTACATGCGCCACCGCAGAGAGCCTATTCTTTATTACGTTACGTGAGCGCTAGAAGAAAGGCCTCGGGTGCCAAATATGCTGATAAATTTGTGATGTCGAGCATAAGACACCCTTTCGTCCTTTATATCTAAAGGGTATGAAAACATAGGCGTTCCTGTAAACAGATGCACGGCGCATTTCTTCCGGTTATTTTCAACTCTTGTGTCTGTATATAGGAGGATGTCAAGTCTGCTTTATTTCGCAGCCGGGTGCTTGCATAGTGACTAGTTCCGCCATCTGCACAAACACATATATATTCGGCGTATTTCGACATGTGAACAGTCCTTGGAAGCTGAGAATTCAGGCCAACTAGTGTAAGGTTGAACAGTGTGGGGCTTATAAAACCTCCTTGGGGAACATCGCGGTGCGTATAGTGAGATGATGTCGGCCCATCTGCAGTCATAACAAAGAATGACCTCCCTATTAGGTAGTTTCGTATCCACTCGAAGACCCGGCTACCGACCCAACAACCTGCAGTACTTTAGGAATGGCATCGTGCTCCACTATATCATAGGCCCCTTTAAATTCGAGGAACGACGCAGCGCACATGCGCTTCGAACGTTTCCGTTGCTGCACCAGTCGCCAAATAACTTACACAGTCTATGGATGAGCGTGGAGGTCCTAATCCAGTCACGACATCAGGGTAGACATTGCCATGCTCCAGGAACCACTCCAGACGTGCAAGAGTGATTCCCGCCATCAACTTTCTAACGCAACTCGCAAGTGCAATTTGTCGGTATGCCATTGGATCCAGCATAGATTTTCCGGGCTTCAAAAGATGAACGAGACGGCTGGACTTCCATTTTTGAGGAACGAAACCATCACATCTTAGGTCGTTGAAATATTCCAACAAGGCTTGTCGGGCATCCTTAAGAAGATGACGAAAAGCAGCGTATAAGACTCCCCCAGGCCCAAGATACGAAGATCATTTGCACGCAGCCAAGGCCGCCTACAATTCTTCCTTGCAAAATGGGACGTCCATCCTTGAATCCAACGATGCTGGGATGTCACTGGCGAGCAGTAGGACATAAGGAACTTATCTACAGGCTATCTGCACGAAGATGTCCCCGGCCACTTCCAACCCCTGGCGGTACTAATGAATAGCCACAGCCCTAAAGTGGGACCGCTGCTGTACGGAAGGAATAAACCCTTGCAGAGTTTTTTATAACATCCACAAAGGCTTGCGAGCGTCTAGCCAGACCCAAAAAGATTTCCAATGTTGTGCTTGCACTTGGGCAAAGCGTCACTGCACTTTCTTTTGCGGTCGTCTGCAAATTCGCAAATCTTCAAGATATTTTGTCCGCCGGCATCTGCGTTCGGCGCGGCCACAAACAGCTCGACGGCGCTACAACTCCTTTTGCACAGAATTCTCTTGTGGGCTCTTTCCTCACCGATGCCGGAGGCCGTCTTTTCCGGAACTTTTAAGATCCCCAAGAGCATGCCTTTTTGACAAAGAACAGCCTACATTACAAAATGTAGGTCACAACACGCACTCATTTTGTCACGATGCCAAAGAAGACGCAGTTGTCTTCAAGGAAAACAAGTTTATTTGAGCGAACTCGTGCTCCTCTAAAAACTCAAAGAATGCTTAGGGGCGAAGCAGCAGTCAACGAAGTGATGCGCGCAAGCGAGCGTCCGCTAGCCGAAATACAGCGATGTCTGCTCTGCGGAAGTGTATCTTTGGGCTCAGGTGTTTCTCGAAAAGTCGAATTACATCTAGACCACTATAGATCAATGACGAATATTCTAGGCTGTTGACGGTAGTTCGAAACGCTCTCCCTATCAAAGCAGATAATACGTGTGGCATAAAAATACCGAATGAAATAAATGCTTCATTTAGTCCACAGATAACACAGATCGGCGCTGCCGGGCTGTAAAAAACATAAACAAATTACCAAATGCATGGTTCCCTGCATTACGCCCTATATAAGTGCATTGAACCGATGCTAAATAAAAAGGCAGTCCGAACAAACTAGCTAAAAAGTCCGTCAATGTGCGTAGTAAGGTTTAAGGTAAACCACGTGGCCGACGTCGGGCCGCGTGGGTCGTTGTCATGCTCCGGAATCAGTATTAGTGATCACCTCGTAATTATTTTTGCCAACACGTCGTAGAATCAGTTAGGGTGAAAAATACCATCGCAGAAGCTTCTCACTGAGTCAGCGTCGTCGAATGGCTGTCCGCACGCACACACGATCCGCTGCGTAGTACCTGGCGTATCAGTGTCGGAGGTTGTAGCATCCGGAACCCACAAGATGTTGATTCATTGTACAAACTCGAGCTAGCTGGTGGGCCTGATCAGAAAGCTGAATGTATATTTGGACGTCGGCGTTGATGTCGTCGTCTTCTACATGCCGAAGCATGGCGTCTAGCATCCTAGAGAGCTGTCACCTGTACGCGCGCTCGAACGGTGTCATCGGCATATTATCCTGGATAGCCGTGTTGTACGCTCAGGTGACACACGCAGGGACTTCGTTCGAAGTACACAGACAGCATATCTGCGTCGATGTACATAGACAGCATATCCGTGATCGTCTTGCTGCGACGTCCTGTGAATCCGTGGGTTTGGGTTAGTACGCTTTCGCTCCTCGGTGATCTATGTTGCTGTAGCGTAAGATTCCTTGCAAAGGCTGCGCAGTAAAGGCCGTCGCGCGGTCTGTGATTAGGGCTTCAGGGTCTCCATGTCGCAGCACAGCTTGGTTTATGCGGAACTTTGGGACATCTTGTGGAGTCATCCTCGGAAGAGCGGCGGTCTCTCCGTACCGCGATATGTAGTCTGTCGCTACGGCAAAACCACTTGCTCCCCTCCCCCCACGGTGCACCTCGAGTAGCCTTGGTGATGGTATTGGCGACACCGCGGACCGCGAGCTCCATATTCACGCTCTAACCGACTGTGGTAAGAGTACAAACCTGAAACGGTGGCCGTCGCATTCCAGATCAATCTCCGGCGGATGCCTTCCCTGTCGGTTTACCAGGAAGAAAGCTCCGGTACCTTTCTCAGTGTCAGAATAAGGAGAGCGAAGAAAGTAGCCCCAGCCCATGCTTTTACACTATGCCATAAGGTATTTTCAAATCCCCGCCAAAACATGAGTGGTCCATCAAAACGGGCCTCACCGAAGCTTCTTTTCCTCCTTTCCCTTCGATTTCACCCTCAATGCCAGAAAAGTACCCTCCTTTTTGATCCGGGAATCTGTTCACAAATTGAAGCCGGTTACCTCTGAATTTTATGTTTCGAAATCTCTTGAAGGTATTATCAGCAGAACATACCACGCCAAAAAGCTCAGAACTGCAGAAGTGATAGTTGAAGTAAAAACTCAACGGAAATCCACAATCTTTCTGATAAGAACCCGCATGGCAGGTCTGAAGATCAGGGTCACACCACATCGGAGCTGCAACAGGTCTCAGGGTCTCATTTCTGGGGCAGATGTGATTTCCGAAACCGATGCTGACCTTTTGGAAGGCCTAAGGGATCAGGGTGTCACGGCTGTAAAGCGCATATTCATATGCCGCGATGACAAACAGATAGCAACTAAACACATTATCCTTACCTTTGATCGATCCACCCTTCCACAATCTATAAATGCTGGTTATATAGATTGTTCTGTCCGCCCGTACATCCCGAACCCACGGCGCTGCCTCAAGTGCCAACGGTTCGGGCACGGCAAAACTCTTGCTGTGGCCGACTTACCTGCGCTAAGTGCGGCCAGCATGAGCATCCTTCACAAAACTGCGAAACTGAAACATTCACCTGTGCCAACTGCAAGGACTCCATGCAGCGTACTCGCGAAATTGTGACAAGTTTAAGCAGGAGAAGCAGATAATCAATGTTATGATCACCGAGAACATCACCTTCCCAAAAACGCGGAAGAGCTTGGCCTTATTTTTTGGGGGGGAAGTACGCTGACGCAGCTCGCCGGCAGGCGGAGAGCCGTCTGGTTTCACCGGGGACCCAGTACCGCGAAACAAACTTGGTCCCGCTCTCGCCCCCACCGGGAGGCCTCAGGCAGCCGAACCCGCCTCCGCACCGCTCCCTAAACAAGCACCGGGTGTGGTGGCAACCATGACAGTTGGGAATGCTGCCGAATCCACGGTTTCACCTCCACCGGGCCAAACCATGCGCGAGGGCAGGCACCGGCAGCAGCTCCCAGCTCCGCCGCACCACCTGCGCCATCCGAAGCGTTCTTGGAGTCCTCGGCGTCGCTGGGCAGGCAAAGCGCTCCGAAAAGGATGTGCGGTCCAGGCAGCCTGATGACTCAGTCACTCCGAGGACATCGGACGATGAAATCGGATCGGATCGGATCGGCTAATCGGATCGGATCTAAAGATCGGATCGGCTGATCTTTCTTGTCTGACGTTGAATTTAAGTAACGTGGCCCAACGCCAACGGCTCCCGACAAGCCGGAAAAGAAGAGAGTCACTGACAAGGAAAACAACACAAACATAACACCCATGTCGCTCTCACACTAAACAATGGAAATAAAAAACAATTCAATAAAACTACGGAGGCCCTCATATTAATCTTTATTATGTATACGAAATACTTCATGTTAATCAGCCAAGTGTAATGTCTGTTTAGGAAACACAGTTAAATTTTGATCACACAAATTTTTTGAATAGGTACCGAGCATTCAGAAAGGAAAGAGATGGCTGGACGCCCTCTTCTGGCGGCGTGGCCATAATCGCCTGGAAGTCCTTAGCATGCCACCCTGTCACTTTTACACTGTCCTTCAGGCTATAGCAATTCGCACAATAATTGTATTAGGTTGATCAGGGAATACTCCATATACATTCCTCCTGATCTTGCACTTTCGTAGCCTGACTTCGAGGCACTGGTTGACCAGCTGCCCGAACCATACATCCTTGCAGGCACACAAATTGTCTTTGGGGCTCTTCTCGCAGAGATGCCTGAGGTCGCTGATAGAGAAGTTTTTAGCAGCCTCTGTAGCATGCCTTTTCAACAAGAAACAGCCTACGTACTAAAATAGAAACAACACACACTCGGTTCTTGAATTGGGTATGGGCTCCGCACTTCTCTTTCCTTGTCTTGAATGGGGTGTAGGCACTGATCCACATGGCAGTCACCACTTCGGTGCCTCACTAACATATATAGGCAAGGGCCCATGCAGTCCATCTTCCCAGAACAGGTTCAATGAAGCAAGAGTCACTGGAATACATTTAGGGAGACATCCAGACTACACTACACAACCATAATATACGTTCACATTGAGAAAGCTTCTCAACTACTCAGGACGCGTATTCTCGATGCCGCGTAATAGCCCATTCCCCAGCGTTCAGGTGCCCTACGCAGCCAAAGGAGGCCCTATGGAAATTAGGACTGTACGCATACGCGAGATGCACAGAACAAGGTCTGGTGTACTTGTGAACTCCACGTAGGGTAACCTTTAATTGTTAAAAAAAGGCGCTAAGAAAACGTGTGCGCCGTGAGGCAAAACGAGATTTGATGTTCACGCATAACTGCAATAAACGCCTACACAGACACATGGACATTATGACAGGAATGCGCCAACTGAAGGCAACAAAAACGCAACCTACCTCAACAAAAGGCAACAAAAGGCAACAAAAACACAACCTACCTCCGGTTAGTACAAGAGGGGACAAACATGATAACCTGGCTAACACATTCACACAACACTGCGATTCCAACATGTGTGCAGATCAGCACACTACGCAACCACTTTCGCGAAACACGAAGAATCGGCCTAAAAGAAGTCGTTACTTAATAGCGACTAGTCAAGTTCCTCTCATAACTGCGAGTTTTCACTTCATGAGCTGAGTGTTGCTCTGAGCACTTCTAAACCGTCCGCTTCAGGCACAGACTACATCATGTATACAATGATACCGCACCTACACACAGACACTCTTGTAACACTCCTTGCATTCTGGGAACATTCAAAGTCTTGGAGGTAGGCTATAGCTGTAGCGTTCTTGAAAGAAAGAAGGACGTTTCTTGTCCCCCTAGCTTCCGACTCATTGCCCTGACTCATTGCCTGTGCAAGCTTCTCGAGAAGAGTATCATTCGAGACTAATGTACTTGCTAGAGTACAATGGCATTCTCGAGAGCTGCTAGGCTGCTTTCAGGGTGGGGAGATTCACCAACAATCAACTGGTTGCGTTGGAATCATATGTACAGGTGCCTTCATTCATAACCAGTATTGTATTACAGTCTCAATCCATATGAAGAAGGCCTATGACAGGGCCTGGTTGTACGGCATCTTGAGTTACCACAATTCATTTGGCGTCTCTGGCAACATGCTGAACACCCTCGCTAACTAAAGTCGGAAAGGACCTTTCGAGTAAGGGTTGGTAGTGCTCTTTTGAATTTATATGGGCAGAAAAATGGAGTCGCTCTAGGTGGTTTCTTGCACTGTAAACTATTTATGGTAAAGATGAGTTTTCCAAGAAGACATTGCCACCAACCTTTTGCCCTTCTATATATTGAGAGGGCAAGGTTCTATGGAGCGACCGATGTTCGGGGCGACCGTTTAATCGGATACTCCAGTGAGGAGCGCATGAGAACACACCATGATGATGAGTATATAGACAGATAAGGACGAAGTGCTAGAGCACGTGCCCTACTGATGACACAAAGGGCGACTGTGACAACCCGTGCCGGTAGATTTATCCACGATATTCGCACTTTCCCGGTACCGGTATATTTGCCAAGCATGCCCCGAAAATTAGGATGATTTTCAAATATCTTTTAGGTATTGTACTTCTCAATTTCTGAACGCTAATGCAAATTTTGTTGAGCAACCAAGCTGACTGCGCGGACACAAACGGTTTTAAAGTGAACCATGGAAAGAGCACTTGAGTGTTTCTGCAAACGCGGGATATAGGCGGACCCTGAGCTTACCCCTTATGGCGCAAATATTTCCTTAAAAAGGACCACAAGTTTCTAGGTTTCTTTTTGATAAAAAATAATGTTCATTCCACACACCAAACAACTTAAACATAAATGCCTGAAAACAGTGAACATACTCAAGGTCCGCTCCTACCAATCCTAAGGTGCAGAGAAAGAACTCCTTTTCTGTGTCTTTACCGCCTTGGTCGGGTCTCGGTTAGACTAGGACCGTGACGTGAATGGGTCGGCGTCGAAAACAGCACTAAAAAGCTTGACTCAGTCCTCCACTTGGGCCTGCGCCTTGCGTCTTGTGCGTTCCGCACTATGCCGGCCCAGAGTCTGTACATTAAAAGTGGAGAATAGTGCCTGCAACATCAACGAGTGTACGTAGATTTATTATGTGCTTTTAAATATCATCATCGAATAACCATCCTTTTAAACCTGTCCTGAACGATACACCTACAACCCAGCTATTCTCAAATCGTCCGTTTGTCTCTTTGCCCAACTCAATGAGGGTGAGAAGAAGCTTCAGGTCTCTCCGTTGGGTTACTACATGTATTCACATGAGCATCATTTTCTGATCTTGTACCACCAATGCAACTGCAGCCTTTTTCTTGTGATTTTTCTTTTATGAAAATGGGCAAAAGCAGGGTTTTGAGTGCTGCTATACTGCAGCACTTGTTGTCCCTGAAGGATGAATATAAATGCGCCAAATGTTACACTGATGCCTCGAACACTTTTACTAAGGTGTCTTGCACTGCTCATTGTCCTAAGTTTATTTCTTGCAAAATCATGAGCGTACACACAACTACCTTCTCTGCAGATGCCTATAGCATTTATTCACCATTTAACACATTCTAAAAAAACTTCCTATCCCCGTCATCTTTACAGACTCCTTGAGTGTTGTGCATACGTTGTCGTCACACATACCCAGAAAAACCTACATTGTCAATGCAGTTTTTAGTGCCGTAATATCTGTGCATGCTAATTTTATAGAAATGCTGTGTTGGGTTCTAGGTCATGCTGGAATCGCAGGGAATAATACCGCGGATTGAATGGCTGCGGCTGCACTTACAAACACAGTAGACGTAACCACAATACCCTACACTGACCTGAATCCACACATGAGACATCACCTTCGCAAAACATTGCGTGCCAGCTGGGATACACAGACAGACAACAATTTACACATATTAAAACCACACATAGGATGATAAACAACTGACTCACACAGCAGATTTTTCGAAGTTGCCCTAGCTAGTTTACTGATTGGCCACACACACGCGACCTACACCCATCTGCTCACTGGATCTCTGAGACCCTTGTTTAGCAGATGAGAGGAGGGGCTATCCGGAATTCACGCTCTCATTACGTGCAAAGCACTCCTCAGAACAAGACGCAAACATTTTTCACAAATATACAGATATACAAGGATGCAACTAGTGTGTATACAAGACTGTGTATACAAGTCGGTATGCAAGCACTTTGCTAGCCGGGAACATCATAAAAAAGGGAGAGAAAGAGGACGCTGTCTGTGAACACTTTCGTTATCTGGCTTGCGCGCTGGTTTCTTCCAGCGTCTTTTCTAATAACTAGACTCTGACTGAGTACTGTAAATACCCCTTTACCTGGCGTCATTTGGTGGAGAGTGCTGCATATGCCCCGTCCTGCTGTACCTCAACCCTTCATTGGACCAAGTGGGACATGGCCACGGCTGACTCGGAGGTGCTGAGAACGGATCTCCGAAGTGGGCGTCGTCTCTGAGGCCCCACAATGGCATCACCTTCTGAACCAACAAGCGCTGCTACGCCACTGGTCATCGTGAGCCAGCTTCGAGATCCTGCTTTCTTCTACGGTATCGGCGATGTTGACGTGGTGGACTGGCAGAGCCTATAAGAGCGTGTGAGTGCCCACAATCGCTGTGATCCCACTGTTAAGCAGGCGAACCTCGCGTTCGACCTGAGAGGTTCTGCGGAAACGTAGTATGACACGAACGCAGCCAGACTCATTTCCTGGGTTAGCATTAGGGCGGAGATCATTTCCGTTTTGTGAAAGCCAGCTGGTCGCCACCTCGCGGACAAAAAGGAGCTTGCGTCGTGAGCGCAGACGTCAGCGGAGCGATACTTCAGCTACAGCCTACACCTACTCACCCTTTGCCACAAAATTATTGATCAGATTCCCGAGCAAGATATAGTCGAAAACTTTTTGAAATGCATAGCTGGTGATGCTTTTAGTCTAATCGTGTGCATGGACTGTTCCACCATAAACTCAATTTCGAGTGATTGCAAGTGTTTGGAGCAGGACAAAAGCCATCGAATTACACATAAACTCAATCGCCTTGCAAATGCCGCCGCCACTTCTTCGTGTTAGCCACCATTGGCTCCTTCCCGTCAACCATCTTCGGAGAAAACAGCGGACATACGCATTGTCTGCCGCGAGATCGAGGCCATGTCACCGGTCGACGGCCGCCACATCATAGCTGACGGCATTCTTCCGGCTATCTCAGTAATACAAGCAGTTGTGCGGGCAAAATTGCGAGCATGGGCCTGCACCCAGTCTGCCACAGGAGCTACTGAGCCCTTCTTCAAGTTCCGTTGAAGTCGCTTTGATGCAGTCACAAAGATCCCGTTCACTGCCCTCCGAAGTTCCCCGCCCAGCGTAGGCCCTCGTCTTATAGAAACCCGGTGGTGTGGAGGAGGTTCGATGACAGGCCTATATGTTTCAATTTCAGGGTTGTCGGCCACGTTGCATTGTACTGCCGCAGTCGTTGGTTCCTTTCCAATCAAACCTCCCGGAACGCCTCATCAGTTTGGGATACACCAACTAACACGCTCATTTCCACACTCGAATCACTCCAGAATCGCGCAGCACGATTTATACTTTCAAATTATTCCCGTTTAGCTAGTGTCACGCAAATGAAATCTTCATTACATCTTCCAGAACTTTCGTCCCGCCGACAACTATCTTTTTTTTATATTTATTGCATTTTTTATACCAATGCAATCCTACAAGAAAGTCTTTTCACTCGTCCCAGCTACCTATCATCTCGCATAGACCACGATTTGAAAGTTGGCATACCCCAATGCAGGGCTAACCTTTTTTATGATTCTTTTGTACCCAGAACCCGCAGGGACTGGAACCACCTTCCTGCCTCTGTTGAATCAATCACAGATCATTCCACTTTCAAAAACGCACTTCTTGGCTGTATAACTTGAGATTGTTTGCCATTTTCATCCATTTTCTTGCTTGTTACTTGATTATTATTATTTTTGTACTTTGTACCCGGTCCTCTCTGTAACGCCTGAATGGCCCTGAGAGTATGTAAAAAAATAAATAAATAAATAAACGACAATGGCATTCATCATGCGGCGCGTAGTTTTTTCCGGAAACGGGGCGTGCTTTCGCGGTGTTTTTATTTATTGCGAAAATATTTGCACAGGATTATAATAGGGTTGTCGAGCTAATAAAGAGCCCCTTTCATGCGCGTACGCAAACAAAGCCAATGATGAGGAGATAGGAGTGCTTTACTCGTCTGCTAAACAATTTTTCGAGAGTACTTGTTCTAGCGTCTCTCTGTACAGGGTTCATTTCTTTGTGAAAAACAGTGTACGCTTTGGGGGATTTTTAATAAATGCTGAAAGGTTTACAAGCAAAAATAGGCACTGCTTTTGGCCAATATGGAACGCGAGTTAAGGGCGAATGAAAACATAGCCAATAAGTCGAACAGACCTTTTTGCTTTACTTTTCTTAGAAACGATTTAACGAATGTTCTTGTTATTACGGCTATTAGAAGAGCGTCATGTTCTGTACGGGAAACAGTGTACATTTTCGGTGTATATTACTACATTCGAGCACGTATGCAGGCAAGGATAGTCAGTAGTGGCGGGCAAATACGGGGTGCCGGTGAAGGGCGTGTACAAACAAAGCCAATGGACCGAAGTGATCTTCGTGGTTTGCATGTCTGGTGAAGCAAACCTGGAAGGGGATTGTATTTATGTCTCTCATACGAGATGGTGTTCTCTATGAAAAACACTGCTTCCTTTTGGGGTATTTGAATCAAATGCTAAATGTCTCGCAGGAAAAGTAGGTATTGCTAGCGTGCAAATAAAGGTAGACCCTGAGAGGTGTCGACGAGCAAAGCTTATTTATCGCAATGATCCGTGGACTTTCTTTGTCTGTAACGCTTTTCTGGAAGGTTGTTGTTGCATTTTTCAGGACAGCGTAGTCGTCTCTGTGAACAACACCATACGCTTTATTGGTGTTTCAATGATTGCGGAACATTTTGCACGCAAGAGTGCGCAGATTTTTAGGCTAATTAAGGCCTCCCCCGAGTTGGTATTTGTGAACTAAACACATTTCATTCGAAGAGACCTGCGTGCTTTGCAGGCCTGCTAAAATATTCCGTGGGGTACTCTTTATGATGGCTGTGAGGACAGCGCCGTGTTCCCTCAAAAACAGCATAGGCTTTCGTGGTACATTTAATAAAGGCTGAAAGTTGTGGAGGCAGTAACAAGCAGTAAACGGGGTTATTTAAAGTACGGCCATGGGAGATGTCCAGGACCAGACCCAAAAAATGGAAAGGATGTTCGTGCATTGCTTGTCCGCAGAAAATATTTTGGAAAGTTCTTGTAACAGAGTGTCTCTGGAGAGTGTCGTGTTCTCTTCGAAAAACAGCGTACGATTTCGGGGTACTACAATCTAATGTATAAAGATGGCCGGCCAGAATTGGCCAAGCTGACCGCAATGACGGACGCCTGTGAGGCTGGTCCGCGAAAAAATGGGGCAGTTCTAGAATGATCTTCCAGTTTTGCTGCTCCTAAAGCATTTCGCGTAGGTTTATGTTATTACGTATACCGGAAAACCACCGTGGTCTCTCTGAAAATGAGCGTACGCCTTCGTGTTAATGTAATAAATGTTTAAAGGCATGGAAGCAAGGATATGAGGTGGTGGTGGGCAAAGAAAAAGCTCCTCTCTGCAGAGCCGACAAACGAAGCCAGTAATAAAGAGTTCTCACTGGTATACTTGTCTGCGAACCAATTCTTGAAGGTACTTGTTTTTATGCCTTTCAAGTCAGTGTTGTGTTCTCTGCGATAGACAGCGTACGCTTGCAGGATATCTTTTTTAAACTTTGAGGTTCTAAACTAGAATGGGTGGCTGGCAAGCAATAAAGCCGCCTGTGAGGTTCGTCAGGAACCGAAGAGATCTGAGTTCTTTGCAAAAAGGACGCCCTTTAATGTGTCCGCCGGCACCGCAGATGAAGAAAATGACCTACGGGATTTTCTAATTTTCTAAACTACTTTTAGAAGCCGCCTTTTGTAATGTCCCTGCACGTAGCGTCCGGTTCGTGCCAAAAGCACCGTAGGCTTTTAGATTTTATTACACATTTTTGTGGGTTTAAAAGCAAGAATAGGAATTACTTCCAAGAAAATTGAGTACGCCTTTGAGCGGTGTCACCGAACTCACCCGATGAAAAGAAGAGATGCACGTGCATTGCTTCCGAGCCAACCAATTTCTTGAAGGTTCTTGTACTTGAATCTCTCGGGAGAGCTTCTTTTGTGTCCCGAAAAAGAGCGTATTCTTTTAAAGTATTTTTTGAAGTGGTAAAAGGTTTACCGTCAAGAATTGGACTTTGTGGTGGTCAATAAACTTCGCAAATTACGGGTGTCCACAAACAAAACCAATGAAACAATGAGATAAGCGTGTTTTGCAAATAAAACCCCATGAGAAGTGTTTGCAAAGAAACCTATTCGACAGAAGAGTTTCGCGTGCTTAGCCTTATTGTTAAATTATTTTTAAGGTGCTTGTTATTACATCTGTTAGGGCCGCATCGTTTTGTCTCCGAAAAACCGCGTATGGTTTCGTGGTGTTTTTGTTAAATTAAAATCTTTTCCATGCAAAAAACAAAAGCACTGACGGGCAAATAAAGGACATCTGTGAGAGTTTCCTCCGAAGAAAGCTGAGGAAATGAAATATTCGAGTGGTGTTGCTGGTATGTAAAACCATTCCATGAAGGTCTTGTTATCACACCTTTCAGGACAGCGTTGTGTTCTTTCGGAAAAGCATCTTGTGGTTACGTGGTATTTGTACTCATTGCTAATTGATTTGCAGGCAAGAACGAGCTGTTCTGTCAGGGCTTAATCAAAAGTCACGCTTGATAGGTACGCGAAGAAATCCTTGAACTGAACGATCTTCATGTCTTACTCCTCTGTTATTGCATTTGTCTCAGGACAGTATTGTGTTCTCCGAAAAACAAACCGGTTTCAGAGTATTTTTGTTAACTTGATTAGGATTGCAGGGAACAATGGACACTGCTGCATGGACACAATGGACACAATGGACAGCAATGGACACAAGTGCACCCGTGAGAAGTGTCCACAAAAAAACGATGAACGAGAATTAAGCGAGCTTTGATATGAACCTTCCCGCAACTTTCTCGCAAGTGCTTCTGATTATGTCTCTTAAAACCGCTCTGTGTTCAATCT
Organism: Haemaphysalis longicornis; assembly: GCF_048455015.1. Lineage (NCBI taxonomy): Eukaryota > Metazoa > Arthropoda > Arachnida > Ixodida > Ixodidae > Haemaphysalis > Haemaphysalis longicornis. The sequence goes on from NW_027526214.1 coordinate 40,692,191, forward strand.
GAAATACACAGTACGCTTTCAGGTATTTATAATAAATGCTAATAGGTTAACAAGCAAATATAGCCAGTACTGCCGGACACACAACGTGCATTCGTTCGAGATGTCATCAAACAACGCTGTAGAACAGAGACCTGCGTGCTTTGCTTCTCTGTTAGATGTAACATTAAGGGACAAGAAGAGAGTGGAGTGGGTCAGGGAGCAAACTGGTGTTAAAGACATATTAGTAGAAATTAGGAAGAAGAAATGGACGTCGGCAGTGCATGTAATGCGAAGGCAAGATAACCGCTGGTAATTAAAGGGGCCCTGAAAGGCATTTTGAGCACAATAAATGAACTAGCGCAACCGTTAGATTGGGTCGTCAACGTTCTCTGTGCCAAGTATTACTATGTTACGCGCAGCGGAAAGCTGACACTTTTGTTGCAAAGTTTGACGTTTTTTTTCTCACCCTTCCCTTCGTGTTTTTGGACGCCGCCATCTTCACATGTCTACATGATCGATTCCCAGATGTTCGTCATGAGCTAGACATCCTGCTATTGGGCGGCTTTTTCACGCACTTCCGGCAAAGAGATGAGTGGTCTGCTCAGCGTCGGCTCGCCGGCTGATCTGCCAGCGGAGTGCCGGAGTGCTTGGGCATTTTACGACAAACGAAACAAGTGTAAAACAAACGCCTAACCGTTTGTATTGAATGCAACACGGCCATAACACGACATGGATATTCTCTTACCTGAGTACGTTCCACTAAGAAAGCGTTGAAGCCCCATGGCACTTCTTTCGTGCAATCGCACAGAACGCCCTGAGCCGAATGCCCGGGTTTGACGCATACATTTTATTCAACTTCAAAAGAATCCTGAGATGCGTTTCTAACGAACACAACGTCACAACATGCGTTGAAAGTCTGAACCACGATTGACAGAGAATGGGTTGCCTCCTGCCCGTCGTAAATTCGGTACTCACCTCGCGCGCGGTTTGCGGGGACGAACAGCAAGTCACTTAACTCTGGCGCACAAGCCGTAGGCTTTTAGCCACGCACACTGCACATACCCCATGCGAGGTTGAGTCGTACGTCACTAGAGAAAGATAATCCAGACCATGGGAAGCACCATCCACCTGCAGAAGCACAACGTCGCCTTTCATCGCGAAACAAAGGCTTACACAACACACACACCATCGCCTCCTGTAATGCCAAACGCATTTCGCACTTCCAATGGGAGTGAGTGGTACGCCTGCAGTGCCCACATGTGGCGAAAGGGGGCCCCAAGCTGAAGCGGGATCACGCAACCGTAACTGACTTCTGGAGTGGTTTGTGCCTTGTTGCCAAGTCAACCGATGTTTGAGATTGTCAAAGAAATGGCGCTCGCTCCAGCGCTGGAAAGCTCAGAGCCGCGGCGTATCATGTTTTGCCAACGTTGCCGCTTTCCACCACGCGTCGCCCCAAGCCGAACTGGTCACATGATTGAAGCGTTTTGTGCACGGGTTCTGTATCGGTTTAATATGACTTTTCACATGTCGCCGGCATGAATTCCCACCGCCGCAAAATAAGACCCGTCACAAGCGGGGCCACATCTGATACGGTGCTTTTCGGATAAACAGTGCGCGGTGCATTAAGGGAACGAACGGACGAACCTCCCCGTGCGGCTGCGTACACCGCGAAAGGGCAAGGCTAGGCCGCCGCATACATGCGGCCAGATTTTTCGTTCGCTTTTCCAGCCTTGAGCGGAGTGCGCGATTCATGGTCTCAACAAAGCTTGCCCGTAGCAGACGACAGTCTGAGCAGCGCAATAGCGGAAGTGCGCCACCGCTGCGCAGCGCAGCATCATGGGAGCAAGGCTCGCGCGCTGTCAACAGCGGAGAGTAAGTCGAAAGGAGGAGGAAACGCGGAGTGACGATAATGCGCGGTTTTTGATTTACGATTTCTCTGCTAATACTCATCGCTTTAACAAAATTCTTGCGGGAGGAGATTGCAACTACATTGCTTTATTTTGGTACATGTACATCCATGCATCGGCGGAGGGTATTTCAGGACCCCTTTAAGGGTAACAGAGTGGATCCCTAGAGAAGGCAAGCGTTGCAGGGGGCGGCAGAAAGTTAGATGGCCAGATAAGATCAAGACGTTTGCGGGGATAAATTGGTCACAGTTGCACAGGACCGAGGTAATGGGAGAATAATGGGAGAAACCTTTGCCCTGCTGTGGGCGTAGATAGGCTGGAGATGATGATGATGGTGATGATGATGAAACCATTTCTATGAGGTGTTCGTAAAAACATATGGCATTGAAACATGTAAGACATCACATTTAAAAACATATTGCATCGTGTTGTCTCGCAAAATAAACAGCATATGCTTTTAGGGGAATCCACAATAAAAGCTTAGATGTTTGCATTGCAGAGGTGCTTGGAAAATGAAGGACGGTCGTGAGGGTAACGGTCTAAATAGTGTAGTAATATTTGGGCGATGGGAGCAGTCGTAGCTGATTTCAGGCAAAGTGGACCACTCGCTTTTGCTCAATTATTACCCACAGTCAGGGTTAATGATTAACACCGACGCTGGCTACTCCGTCAGCGGACGTGGTTTTGCCGGCTGGGTAACGTAAACAAAGACTGCTCCCATCGCCGCCATGATGCTACACTATTAGACCTTGCCGCTCGTGAGAGGAGTCCGCTTGCAAACCCGAACAACCGAATAGTTGCTCCTGCTTTACATGTCACTCAAACAATTTCTCAAAGATTGTTTTATTACGGCTCTCAGTACAGCGTCCGGTTCTCTCGACGAGCAGCTTAGCTTAATAGGTTTCTTTATAAATGCTAAAAGGATAAGAGGTAAGAAAACTCAACGCTGGCAGGCACAGGAACTGCGCCCTTGAGTGTTGTCCTCCAACAAAGCAGCGTGGAAGTGACCAGCATGATTGTACTATTTAGGGTTCTAGTACGTTTAGAGTTATTATCCTATTATTACTTAACGACTGCTGTCTCAACCCTCGTGATAAGTTTTTTACATTCCCAGCTATGACGTGCGCAAAAACTTATCCCATACTTGTTTTGCCTCAGTCCCCTTAGTTGTACAGGCTAAGCCTGTTGCTATTGTTAGAAACATTAAATGTTCCGGTTATTTTATGCTCGCTAAATCCTTAGATATCTCTTTTAGGTCCTTACTGCTTCCCCAACAGCACATGTCACAATAAAATTGCTTTTTGAGGAAGGCGGTCCAAAATTTTAAAATATGACGGGTTCAAAATTTCTGCAGGAATTGGTCGAAGAAGAAAAGGCACAGTGTGTTTACTTACAACTACAATTTCATCTAAAACCACCACAAGTTTGCCCGCAAGAGTCACAGCTACTCGCCTCTTTACAGACAATCGTGAGGGCGCAACCGCTTCATTGATAAGAGCTAAAAACTAAAACCAGTCAAGAATTTACTAAGCTTTCAAGCACTTAATGCGACTGAAAAGAAACAAATCACATTTACAAAAAAAAGATGCAAGAAGCAATCACGGACGGTAACAAGAAATGCAGGCCGGCGGAAATATCGCTTTGCGTAACTAAGTTCCTTCGCACCCCTGAGAAAAAAACAAATCAGACATGCACTGGCCACCCAAATACGAATGCATTCACCTTCCATAATTTAACGTGTGTTTGGGTAGCGATGTCTTGACAAAATACCGAACTTCTTGAAAGAAAACGTAAAGTTCCGTAGCTTCAGGCAGAGGGCACAGCTTAAAGTCCTGCAAATGCTGCGCTGCAAATATTTTATGTTAAAGTTGTTTAGCATAAATGTGCTTCGGTGGCAAAATAAAGTTTTTTTTTTTTGTATTAACGAAGGTTGCCAGAGATATTTCAGTAGCAACGAGCAATGCTGCTATTACGTAACGACCATTTGCCCACATTTCTAAGACTATGATAGTTGTAATAAATGCTTGCAAACTATTGCTGCGATTTAGAATGTATTTTTTGTGTGGTACAACACTACAACATTTTTTGCTTTTATATGTGTTTACTTCGGAATTGAATATTGAAATAAGTTTTTGTGTTGCATTTCAGGGGTCATAAATGAACACTAATGAACCAGGATGGCGCGGTCTGAACGAAGCTTCTAGATTGTGGGCCGCAGCTAAAGGCAGCAGGACACGACGGCTCCGCAAGTTTCTTTGCTTTTTTGAAGAAGTTCCACTCTTCGACCTCACCGGACCAGCGGAACGCATACCAGAACCGACCAGGACCATTCTCAACAAATTTTGGATCCCTACCTTTAACGAAACGAACAATACCAGTGATTTTGTCCCGACCGGCTTGTGAGTGCGTGCTAGGCCTACTAGGCTTAGGGCGTGTTCCACAAACCACCGACACCGGCAAGCCAGCGCCGCCGCGCCAACCACTCAAGCATGACTCCCAAGTTCCACCAGGACGAAGACGGCTGGAGGCATCCTATATCGCAACGCCCGGTGAGTCCGAAAGAACTGATCAAGCTCATTTTACTACCCGCCGACGGCCTCAAACTTGCCTTCGCCAATCCAAGTGAACTACACCACCAGCTCTGCCAAACCGCGAGACTCTCACCTTACGAGGCAACTACCTTCACTGTACGTGTCGACCCGAGCAAAAACCTAGCCTTCCTGAACTGCCGAGACAAACCGACAGCCGAGAAGATCGGAAGTATTTCGTCGATAAGCACCAACTCAGCAACGGGCCGAGTATCCATCTACATATCGGCCGCGCACGACACCTGCAATGGAGTAGTTCACAACATCCAACCAGGAACGGACTCAGATTACCTCTTGAGGCACCTATCCGCCCCAGGTTACACTATCACCTCGGCACGCATCCAGAATGGCACACTAGAATTTACTAGATTGGGAAACTCTGTAGAACGGAACACGAACCCAGACCTTACTATGGCCACATCAAGGACAGACATCAGTTGGACCCATACCCAAGAATACATGGGAAGCGATCACGCAATTATCGCCCTTTCTATCCACACCAAACCAAGATGATTGAAATAGAAAAAACAACAGATCACTGAATGGGACATGCCTAGAAAAGAAAGAGAAGGGCAAAGCCCTCCTGATCTTGACGCTTGGACAAATGATATTATCAACACAAAAATGAAGCATACCAAGACCTACACATACCAAGAAGGAGGACCTTGCGTGGACAAGCACCTAGCTCATTGCTGGGAGGCAAGAAACGCGCTTATCAAGTGCTGGAAAAAATGCAAAACAAATCGCAAGCTCAGAGCAAGGATAGCCAAGCTAAACCAACATATTCAGACGTATTCAGATAAACTCAGAAGAGAACAATGGCAGATGGCGTGCGAACAATTTCAGGGAACCCTAAGCACCAGTAAGACATGGCGTATCTTGAATTCCCTCATCGATCCAGATGCCACCATGACCATGACTAGGAACAAAATGAAAACGCTAATTGATGAGCACGAAAATCCGCAAAAAATGCTGAAAGACTTACAAAACCTGTATATCGCCTCCGCGACCCAACCTGACTACCGGAACTACTCGGGTGCCAACAACGAAGATCTTGATAAGTATTTTACCATGGACGAACTTAAAATAGCAATCAAGAAGTGCACAGGACACAAAGCGCCAGACCCTGACCAGATAACTACAGCCCACCTAAGAAACCTGGCGGAAAGTGATATGGAATTCCTGCTCACAGAAATCAACTACATATGGAGTGGAAGCCCACTTTACACAAAATGGAAGTTGGGACACATGATATTTATCCCCAAACCAGGCAAACCCCTTAAACTCAGCAACCTAAGACCAATCACCCTGAAGTCCAATGTGGGGAAGCTAATGGAAAGGATGGCATTAAAAAGACTCCAACAGTATCTTGAAGACCAAGAGATGCTACCTCCTAACATGGACGGCTTCAGGAGCAACCTCTCCACCCAAGATGCTTTACTTCACATCTACGAAGATATACACAAAGAACCGAGTCTAGCACAACTAAAAGCAATCTTAGCCATTGACCTGAAGAAGGCGTTTGACCACATTGACCACGACGCTATGCTGGAAGAACTGGGAAACACTAATTGTGGAAGCAGAATGTACAACTACGTAAGAAACTTCCTATAAGACAGGCAGCTCACCATCGGCATTGGCGACCCTCTCACTGCTCCCTTCTCTCAACCACAAAAAGGTATACCCCAAGGGTCGGTCCTTTCACCAACACTATTTAATCTTGCAATGCTGAAGGTCCACAGAGAATTATGCAAGATTCCGGACATAACATTCTCCCTTTACGCAGATGATATCACACTTTGGATCAATAAGGGAAGTCCAGGTCACATCCAAGACACCCTGCAATTGGCCCTGAATGCAGTAAGAGCAGCCCACAACATAGGACTAGAATGCTATGCAGAGGAAACGGAACTCTTAGTAGTGCACAATCCTCGATGGAAGCCCCCCACCATACACCTAAGCCACGAGAACCACGACATATACCCCAAGCCCTCCATAAAAATTCTGGGCCTCCACATACAAAGTGACGGTGGAGGACACAGAGCGGTGAGCCAAATCATACCGCAGTGTGAGCAGACCTTACACATGATGAGAAGAGTGTCAAACAGAAATAAAGGGCTCAAGGAAGGAGACCTAATCCGCGTCAGGGACACCCTCATTACCACCCGCATCAGATATCGAGCCCCTTACATAAACCTCACCAAAACATTAGAAAATCGGCTGGATACACTAATCAGGAAAGCAACAAAACTTGCCCTAGGAATTCCCTTCAGCGGCAGCACTACGAAGCTTCTCAGCACAGGAACTCTCCATACCACCGAAGAAATTATAACCACACAGCGTCACAACCAACTAATACGGCTAAACAGCACTCACTCGGGACGAGCTATACTCACAGAACTCGGATACCAACCAAGCCCCACCAAGGTCGCTACAACCCCCATTCAGCAAGACATCCTCAAGCACATACAGGTGGCACCCATGCCACGGCACATGGACAAAGAAATGAATCCATCTCGACGACAAATTAGAGCGGCATTTTATTCAAAGAAGGTTGTCAGAGATCCCCACCAAAAACACATATTCACGGATGCAGCCAAGAGAGGACCTATGTGTGGAATAGCCTATACGAACCTCAAAGAAGACGAATGCTCGAGGCACAACAGCTGTACCACTCCGGAAGAAGCTGAAATGCTAGCCATAGCACTCGCAATTGGCCAAACGACGACCCCCACCACACTTACAAATATTACACGGACTCCAAGAAGGCATGTCGCCTACTTGCAAGCGGAATCACCTTTCCATCTGCACTGCAACTTTTAGCCACAGGAAGAGGACAGGCCAGAATTCACTGGGTACCTGGGCACATGGGATTAGCTGGGAACGAACGAGCCAATCAACTCGCCCGTGAAGCACTCATCCGTGCTCCCGCTGACCATGTATGTACCATGAAATCTCACCCCCAACGTCGTATCAAAATGAGACAGTATCTCCACAAGAGGATGGAGTATCCACCCCATCCTTTGTTGGACAGAGAAGAACAAACACTACTCAGACAAGCACAAACAAACACACTACAAACTCCGGCATGGTTACACCGCCTAAGGCATGGCACCACCAGCCCACCACCCCAGTGCAGCCACTGCATCGCCACATTTAACCAAGAACATATATTGTGGGAATGCACTAACACCTCAGCACTCAGAACACATCACACTAAGGAGTGGCTGACTACTGCCTGCAATCACCAAGATCAACGGGACCTGGTGGCCTTCATCCGAAGTGCTACCAGCAGCTGCCTGGACGGAGGCGGCTAACGGATGCCACCCAACCACTGCGATAAAAGAAAAAAATAAAGTTTTATCTCTCTCTCTCTCTCTCTCTCTCTCTCTCTAGATTGTCTTGGTAATTGGTGTATTGACAGCTGGGTCAATGGACTTTTTTCTTGTAAGAAAATGGTTTACTTTGATAGAAATAAATTGGCAGGAAGCTTCATCATATCATGCTTACACTGTAAATGCGACCACAGACCCACACGTGAAAACATCATTGTGGTCCTTTCTAAAGATTAGCGGCTACTTAACCCTTTTGTATTGTGCTCTAATAACCAAAAATGGCTGGATTGGTGGTTGACCATAACAATCCATTTAAACTTAGAATACAATGTGGGCTTTCACATTATATATCACCCTCGAAATTGTAAAAAAGCTTCCTTCGTTTTGCATAAATATTCTCAGGTTTTGCCCCGAAAGCCTTATTATAAATTCAACAAGATAACATATTTGAAGGTAACTATCAGCAAAACCACTTGCACTCGTTTGTGACCAGGGTTGCTATAACGCCTACGTCATAGACCCTATTATACAAAATACTGTGAGTGATGTAGCATAAAGACATACCATATAAAAATATTTCAGATATAGTAGCAATGGTTGCTTGTTGTAGAACCAAATTGTAGTGAGCTGGAAACTGCCCAATGTTTCCTAAGAACGCAAAGCTGTATGTTGTCTTCAGGGATTTTAAGTTGCACGGCTGGCTAGTTAGATACACACTTTACAAGTTTAGTGTATTTCTTATTTGGCTGGGAGAATGATGAATTTGATGCGTATATTGTTTCCCAAGGAAAACGGCGAGTTTATCAACACAACCACAGGCGGTTATGCTGTTCTTCAATTACTTCACCACCTTAGACGAGGCCCCTGCAATTGATGTAACCTATATACAAGAAGCATCGTATTTAGAAGTGACATGCTGTAATTTCGTTAACAGGTTACAGCAATAGTTGCAGCATCTTGCCGTAATGGCCCGCAGAACAATTGCGTGCCGACCGAGAATATGGTAGGTTTTAGTTTGCAGATGTTCGCTGAAATATGTTGGCCTCAGTTCAAGTAAAAACAAACACCAACCAAGAGGAACAGTCAAAACGTTACAAACACTAAAATTACAAACAAGACGTTTAATCTTTGCAAAGAAAGGCTTGTTCACACGGGGGTAAATTAAGGTCATGGACATCACGTTAGCAGCAAGTTTACGACGGGGAGAGGGACCCTTCGTTGCGATTAAGCGTGTGACGTGTCCTATGCGTCTCCAAAGACTCGAAACACACCGGCGATTTCAAGTACCTTTCTTGGCGATGAGTTTTGAATTATACAACTAATTTTAGGCCTGTTCATTCCACGTGCTCAGCAACAGCACTTGACGCTATTCGCTTCTTTTTAAAGTCAATCTGACGCTGCCCAAATCTGTGTTTAAAGTCGCCCGATTCACCGATGTAAGCGTAGTCGTAACAGGAAACGATTCTCTGGGAAGCCTGTCCTTACAGCCCAAGAATGCGCGCCTCAGCTTACACGCAGATATGTGTGCCGCTTCAGCGTCATAACCTCGCAGTACGCGGGACAAGGCCTCCCTTACACCCACCATGTATAGAATTGCAGCACGCATTCTTGCACGATGATCAGCCGGTCGGACGGGACTGGAGAGGCGCTGTCAAGAACGCTGTGGGATAGCCCCTTGGCGTGAGATTGTTTCGCATCCTGTCGAGCTCGCTGAAGTGTTCTGCTTTGCAGAAATGCGGTTCGGACGGTTCAACAGGCAGGTAGCAACAGACCTTTTATGAGTGTCAGGATGAAACGACCGAAGGTTTGGTAATGGCCAGTGTGCGTGTCTTTTCGGTACACGTTGAAAGAAAGCGCTCCATTGTCTCTACTGACAAGCACGTCGAAAAATGGGAGAGTCAAAGATCTACCTCTGTCTTTAATGTGAATTGGATGGTATTTTATTGACTTTTCAGATGCGCAGTGAACGAAGCCAAAGCGCTGCGCCAAACCTGCAAACGCAATCGTCCAAATTTCGCAGCAAGAGACTTGGCTGTAGACTAAAAAGCTAGTGCGCGATTTCCCAGCCTTTCCATCGTAAGATTGGCAGCAGAAACAGAAGCGGATGCACCTATTGCCGTAGCATTTTTTGTAAGTTTTACCTCTTTCTTTTGGTCGGCATTTCCGTTTATACTTTAACGTGTCTCCCGACCAGCCAAGCTTTCCTCAATTCCTCGATATGGCCGGTGTTAAATCTGTTATAAAAATAGGGCCCGGAACTTAGTGCAATTGAGTCCTCCAAACGTGAACATTTAATTTCGCATACATTGCTCCATCAAACCCTTGGGAATTGTGGAAAGCCTCGTAAGAATTTTAAAGTGACTTTTATCGTTTACTTTATTGTATCTTTTAAAAACAGTGCAAGGCCTGGTGAGCTGGGTAACCTGTCGGACAACGTTTATTTAGACGGAAGTTTAATGTTTTTTGGAAGGCCCTTTTTTCTATGCCTACTATCTTTGTTTCACGCAATATTTTCACAGCTGCTTCATTTGGTGGCGTTTCATGTCATTTTCCTGCAAACTCTAAGTGTCGCTGAATACGAATTTGCTAAAACCAATTCTTTTTTTGACGAGGTGACATTTTTCAGTGGTCCAAATACTTATCAGGGCCATACACATTACCGAGAAGAAATGCAAGCTATAAGGAGGAATATTCAATTTCCTCATTTGCAAGCTGAACAGTGATCATAAAAGCGATATCGGAGCCGAGGACGAGGACGTGCTGAAACAGCAATTTGAGGATCTTGAGGCCAGAGAAATGTTTACGCTTAACTCATCGAAAATGCAAAAATTAAAACCTCCACCATAAGGCATAGTTGTCGCTTGCTCTTCGAGAAAGAGCTAAAAAAATGAGGGAAGCTCAGACTTACCCGTAAGGGTTGAAGGTAGCGGATATGTACGCAACCTTCACGACCATCACGAGAGTTTTTATACAGGATTGCGTCTGATTTGATTCTTATTCGCTGCCACAACGACCTTTACTCTATCATTGTTGCTATATTGTAAGCTTTTTTCTTTTTTCTTTTGCAGTGATAAAAATTGTACATCACCTTAGGGAGGCGTACACGATGACGTATCTTTGTAGTTCCGGGCCAGTTTTGCCACCACTATGGTGCACGCTGCCATTTTTTTAGGCAAATCGTAGGCCATCCTTCTAAATGGGTATGCTTGCTTTGGAAACATTGGGAGGGGACGCTAGGCGGTCACCGCGAGGCACACACACGCGAGCGCATGGCCTTTTGTTGGTTTGAATAACGACCGGCTGTCGCCACAATATTTGCAATTTCTGTATGTGTGTTTGCCTACCTTGACGAAAATCCTCCGGGGACGCTGGGCAGTCGTCGCGGTCGTCGCTCGTATTTTGTTGGTTTATTTGGCCGCAGGCGGTAGCGGTGAAGCCCACGCATCCTCAGGAAATTCTCGGTATTTTTACCTGTAGTTTCAAAAACTTATTTGGAGAATTTTTTTTTCCAGGTGACGAACTGACCAGTTCTGGTGTCTCGGCTACCACACCTGGTAAGCGTCGTCAGCTTTACGTCACCATACATGTGAGGCAAATGTCCCCATGAACTTGGTGGCAATTTTTCAGAGGCGGTGAAACAAAAGTTTGCCGAAGCAGCACAAGAAGACATAGAAGTGTCATGAAGACGTGATCGCACGTGCGGGGGCAAAAGGTAAAAAAAACCTAAAGTAAAAACATCAAGTGCTCAAAATAAAGGTATAATGAATTACTGGTATTTCAATGCTGCTAAGTTTACCTAACAAATGCTATGTCTCACTAACTGAGAACAGAGTTTGATGTTTAGTAAAGCCAGTCAGGGGTTGCAAGCTGGCTTAGCTCTGGCTTTCTGCTAATTTTGCATCGCTATATATTAGTTAATGCTCGAGCTACCAATGAGACGGCAACGAATGTATATTAGGGCTGCGCTCTGCACCTAGATAAAGCAGGATTGCGAGTTCTACCATTTCATTTATACAGTTGTGTCTTCTTATTTTGGATATTGTTGAGCTCACAATTTGTAAAATATTTTCAGCATACAGTAGCGCTTTTCAGGTACGCTTGTTTAATAGATACATGCAGGCCTGGCTATGAGCAGATATTTTGTGAAGAGATTGAATATCTGTAGATATATTTAAACAAGGGTCAACATGGGTAAAAGTGAATACCTGAAATTGTTATTGTTGGTTGCCAATCACGTTTGCAAGCAGTCTTAAAAACCATTGAAAACCAAACTGACGTAGTATATTACTAGTTAAACGCCAAGTTCATTCGCGTTAGGGCACTCACTTTTTGAGAAGAAAACATGACGTAGTAAAACGGGAATAAACGAAAGAAATGTTTTATCTGAAAGGTTTTCGCGATACATGTCACTTTATTTGATCACAAATTTTAGTGAGAACACTCAATGTTTTTGTATTTGCTGCGGTCTTTTAAAAAAGTTTTCTTACTGAAAAGTCATATAGTTGATGTTTCATGGGAGAGGTTTGTTACATATTATGGTAATTTCATTTTTGAGGCAGGTTTAAATTCACTTCAATTTTCATGCGGAGTTTTATGGTATTGAAACGGCCCCTTTTATATTACCCCCATAAATATTTACCTATAACAATGCCTCAGTGTGAAATATACAAAATGTCAGGAAGAGGAGAGCGGACTGTACATGTGTGGGAAAAACGTTTTACAACAACGATATTCTGTTTTCTCTCTTTTGGTAAAACTTTGGTAACCTCGAACATGTTCCAACGCGTTTACGAAAGTTAGCATATATTTCACAAGTACGTCCTAAACTGGAGTATGCATCAGGTGTTCAGGAATATTTTGTAAATGTATTTGAAGCCTTCCAAAACCGCGCTGTCCAATTCATCTTGTCCGATTCATCACGTCATACCAAAGTAACAGCATTAAATCATGATGTTACGAATCCTTAGGGCATCGTCACTACATATCTCGCTTAACAATACTTCACAAACTATGCTATCGTGTGTCCCTTAGTAACGAATTGATCTTTGAACCCACAGCCATTTTTCCTCGTCGAGATAATTTATGCAAAATCAAACGCAGCACGTGGCGTACCGTTGTTTTTGCCGAATCATTTAATTCTCGTACCGCAATACACTGGAATATTCTGCTTTCAAACATTGTTGCTGAACCGAATACCATAAAATTTACCAGTGGTTTGAGCAAAAATACCTATACGTAATATGTATCGATTCACTGCCTCCTTTCACTCAGTTCTTGCGCTGTCAAATGAATTGTGGCAATATTACTTGTGGTAATACTATGTGTGGTTGTCTCTTGTTACACCACAAATAGCTGTTCTTGTTGTTCTGCTGAATTTTTTACCATTTATATGCACTGTAGCAATGTAAATTATTTGTAGTTCTGGAGTTTTTGTGACACCATTGTGATCCCCCTTACACTGTGTAATACCCGGCTACACAAAGAGGGCGTTTAGATTTCTGAAAAAAAGAAATAATTTACGATGTTATAAAAATGAGCTAGGAAGGTATATATATTTTAAGAATTCTTTGACAACCTCCTTCGGACATTTTAAATTACGTGACAAATTACCCTGAGGATGCCCTAAGGATGCCTTAGTGTTGCCTTTGTTAAGGACGTTTTACTGCAATTTCTCAAAAAATATATTTTGATTCAAAGTGTTGAGTTACATAGATTGAGTTACATAGCTTGTGTTTATTACAAATAAACGAGAATCGCCCAATGTGCTTTCAAAACTTTTGGAAATAACTTTTCGAACAAACTTTCGAGCACTGTTGTATAATTTCTGGATTTCATCTGTGTATACGTGTAGCAGTGCACTGTTGTATTAAAATCCTCCTGAAACCTCCGCTTTGGATATAATTAAGGTAATTTACCGGTGCACTCTGGGAAAAACTTTGCGTATCTTATCTATTCCTGTTTCTGTTCTGCAATAAAAACCTGAAGCAAAAATAGACAAATTTCTAAGAAGACAACTTTGAAGAAAGTATTATTGATAGCTCAACAATTTAAAAAAATTGAAATCGTTTAAACGTACAAATTCAAACTGGAAAAGGAATAACGTACTTGCTTTTGTGAAGGGTTTCTTCAATTTCGTAATATCTCCACATGACTTTTGTTTTCGTCTAAACTGTCATGACTGCACATCTGGAAATCAAACAAAATGGTGTTTCTAAACATAATTCCACAGCGACCTTTTTCCTCAGTGTGTCAAACTACCTGTTAAAGCTACCATCAATATTATGTCCACTGCAACTGCAAATCCAGTCTTAAAACCTCCCGGCTAGTATCGTATCTATCAATTAAATAAAGTTTACCTGCTCGAACACAGTTGTTTATCGCAGAATAGGCCACAATTTCATACTATTTTAATAGCAATTACCATTTTATAATACGGTGAAATGTATTGTTTTGTTGTAAGGTAAATGTTGTTCTTGTACTTTCAACTGCCTAACTTGTATATTCTCGTTTTTCATAAATATGCTTCTGCTGTAATAAAACTAGAAAAATGTGGACTCCGAGTATTATTCCCTGTTATGGTGCAATAGTGGCATGTTTATTTTACTAAATATCGCTTGCGTCATACACACTCGCGCTTACCTGTTCTCTTGTTTGTACCTGCTCACAAGTTGAATCAGCGGTGATTGTTGCAAGAGTGTTTCCGGTGACTCTTTATATAAGCCGTAAATATCTAAGACGTCATTGGCGTCTATATATCCCCCAGTCTGCCCTGAAAACCGCATATAAATTCCATAAAAACAATTGGAATCGTGCACTGAGCTATTTAAATTAATGTCTCTAGTGTCTAGCATCTTCGCTTAAACTTCAAAAGAACAAAACTATTATACGTCCGAAACTCGAATATGCCGCATGATATGGGACCCTGGCTTTGTATATTAACTTCACCTGTAGAACCAGTACAAAAATGCTCCGCACGCACCATTGTTTCTGAACACCATTGTGCAGCTAGAGTAACGAAAAATAAATCACATTTGCTACCACCTCATATTTCTTTACACCGCCAGATGCAATGTTTGTGCTTATTTGAATTTTTTATGAGGCGACTCTTGCTGAGTGGCTCCTGACAAGTCCTTGTTTCATATCTCGTCACTTAGCTCATCTTCATAAGACAGAACCTATTCATTGCCATGCCAATTCGTTCTATTACTCCTTTCCTGGCAAGAAATCACCCACAGAAACCGCCTTGCGAGCCGCTTGTAATAATCTCGGATAATAAGTTTTTAGATCGCGTTAGAGCGCCAATCTTTTTAATCATACTGGATTCCAAAGTTTCCTCTATTGCTGTTGTGCCTTGTTGTCCTCATATTGTTGTTAGTTTCGAGCTGTCCACACACCTTGCATTTTTGTCACATACAAGTAGCCAAATCTAACCAAAGTATGTAGCACATCATGAAACGTTTTCTTGCTCTTTTGCCTTTTTATGTCCCTTAGGCCTGTTTTGAAATCATTATCCGTCGCTAAACTACACAGGCTACATTATTTTGCCTTTTGTTCTTATGTTGTTGTTTCGTTGTTACTTTTTTATTTTGCATGGTACATTTGTTTATCTTGTATGCCTAATATTTCATTGTATATCTCTACCTCTTATACTCACTCCTTTCAGTAACACCGTACCCGGGGCTTGAGGGTAAGCCTAAACAAACAACAAATTAATAAATAGATAAATAAATAAAAAACAATATTTTCTTTACACATTAATGGAGGTGCCTACTGCGGTGGCAAAAATATTTTGGCGAATATTTATGCTAATAGATACAACCTTGTATGCTTATTTGGAACAAGACGTTCATGTTTTCAGAGCTCAGCTTGTAATTTTTGAAGGAATAGTTATTCTGACCGATTTTAACAAGAGGGTGTGATTGAAAAAGAACAGGCAGCTAGCAGCTATCTAATCTCTTCAGATCTATTCAAATTACTCTTAACAGACAATGTGTACTGTTATAGAACATTCAAAATACAGCACGAAAATACACTCCGTTCTCTAGGTACCCAATGCCAAAGGCGAACACCTGACGCCTGTGAAGCCCTCGCTTCATGTATATTTTGCATTGGTCTGAATCATTTGAACCACATAACACATTGTTTAAGCGCACAAACAAAAGTATAGAGTCAGATCAAAGCAGGTTACAGTAAACGCGTTGTCTCTCATGGACGTGATGGAGTTTTGCAAAATATACAAATAAGAAATAACAATAAGAAAATAAACATAGAGGATGATATACTGATACCTAAAAAGATTGTAAGATTAGCTAGATGGCTTTCGATGTTCTTTAAAGATCGTAGTGGTCTTTTATTTATATCTTATATCAAGCAATTGCTGACATTTATTTAAATAATCAAGTATTCTGTATTTTCTTACTAAGCACCGTAGGACGTTCGCATTTTAAATGTGTCAAACCTGCACGAATTTCTCACAACATTGTGGCCATTTGTAACTCGAAAGAAACGTAGTAGCATTAGCTTTTAGGTGACTGTAAATTCAAAGCGATTCAACGGGTAGGCAAGCGCTTCCAGGCGCGAGTAGTTTTTTTTTTATTTTCACATACTGCAGCCCTTTAAGGGCTATTGCAGGAGTGGTGGGAATACAGAGCAGTGATTCATATGCTCACCTAAGGGAATACTACAATATACAGACCTACCTACATGGCCATTACATTCAGAACAAGATCCCGATCCTGTAGATGCCAATGTACACAGAATCATTGTTAGACATCCAATGTATACATCGAATGTATACATCCAAACAGTTGGGTGAGCACTCTCCCCCCAACCACTTAAACCACGATGTCTGCTCTCCAGAATTCACTAAGGCTTGCCACATATAATGTCGTGAGTCTTATTTCTGCAACAAGTACATGTTGAATACTGAATTTGTTGAGGACCATAATATCAGCGTCACCTTCATACAGGAAACCAAAATTGCATATCTGGCCAATGCAAAGAGCTTCGTCCAGTTTTATGAAAACAAATATGGGTGGTGTATTGTGGCGGGTGTCCGAGCTAGGTGTCAGCCATTCTGATAAATAAAAAGAAATTCGAAAATTTCCGACTGCGAACTGGAGAAATATGGCCGCTTTTGCATTATCTATGCGATCGGGTGGGAGGAGCTCCCTGTTTCTTGTGTACCCACGCCCGTAACAGTTCCCTCGTTCGGGCTGAGTTATTTAATGTACTCCGCCCTCGCCCTGTCATCCCTCGGAAATGTATTTTTTGGTTTTAGGCTGCGTCCTAGACGCAGGGGTACAGACCAGCGAGGAGAAGCAAGGCAGACACTTCGATGCGAATTTTGGTATTCGTACTACAAAACTGCATCTTGATGGATTGTGCCCTAAAGCAGGAATGAAATACAGTGCTCTACACCCATTGGCGCGGCCACTTGCAGGTACGCTTATAAGGGGCTGATATTCATGTCACAGATGTTACTCGACGAGATCACACCAGTACCCTTGCCGACCACGGGCTCATTACTTCCGGAATGAGACTTGGCCACACTTTTGGATCTTCAAACCACGTAAACGTAGGTTAATAAATGCCACACCGCTAGAAATATTTTTTCCATAAGAAATTGACAAAGAACTAGAAAATCCCAAATTAGGTGATGTAGACACCGCAACTTGGGAGCAGTTTAACATAAAGGTAAAAAGTGAAGCCATACACCTAGGTCCAATGGAGACTGCTGAAGTTGCAGCCGAAGAGCTCGGCCTTTCAAAAACCTGCTTGGTTTCATGGAAGTATAAGAGAAACAGTCAGGAGAATTCCAGAATGATATCCAATTAGTAAAACAAAAATTATGGACGAGCTGGAGGGACGCTACTGGATTGCACTGGTCTTCTGTAGAGAAATGCAGGTTGAGCACGAGGTACATGCGTAAAAACTCATTCTAGCCTTCAAGAGAGAATGCGTTGCTCAAAAATTATTACGTCGAATAAATAAAACGTTTTTTGCCCTTGCGATTGAGGAAGTACTTTTTGCCTTCTCCTCCCACTATTCCCAATAATTCAGCCCCAACAAGAGCACGAATCCATCCCAGAGAAAAAACTGTAACACATCCTGAAAGCGTCAGAGGATGTTACGAAAACACTAACTATGCCCATAACCCGTTCCGAGGTGGAGCAGAGGACTAAAACCCTGCAAATAAACAAATCGAATCATCATCGAAGATCGAAGCAGGCCAAGATCGAATCATCACCGAGTTCTCCTCAACTTTAGGCAAAGAACTTAGCCCAATTTTCGTGAATATCTTTGCAGGCATATGGAAAGGGAAACGCGGCCAGAAAAGCATGTGGGGCTGTCATCTGGCCCTTATATCAAAAACTGTTAGCCAAATCAACGCAAAATTTGGATGACTTCCGGCTCATCACGCTACTATGTGATGCCTGCAAAATAATTGCAATGATCCTGGCCAAGTGACTTGAGGTGGCACTAAGAGGCGTGGTAGGGACCCCTCACACAATTTGCCCCCAAAAGCCACTCTACCATCACCAACTTAAACCAGAAGAGGAGCGAGTGCGATGGGGAGCGCTGGGCATTACTCCATTGACAGTGAGCTTTCGACACAAGCGAATGGCCCTTATGTACTAACGCTATTGCGTCACCTAAAGATAGGGGACGTAATGCCCGAATAGAATGACACTTGTTACAACTGCATTACCACCAGCACTTTCCTAAATGTTCGGCGATGCCTCCCCATTTCCGTGCACAAATCTGTGCGTCATGGGTGCCTAATGTGCCCTGCTCTGCGCCCAGTACCATGAGCCGTTCCGCCAGATGGTTGCTCCGTCAGACCCAATAGAAGGCCTTGTCCTCGGGGAGGAGAAATTGCGACTCCTGGCCCATGCGGACGCTGTGGCATTCTATGGAATGTCTGCGGCATAGGTAGGTGAAATGTTAGAGCTGGCTGGTGGCTTTTTCCGCCTCTCTTGGTCATAAAGAACCATGTCTAAGTTATAAGAAGCTTGGCTTAGAGAGTGGGTTTTGAAACATCGACACGCACAACAGTAGCAACTGCTTCCCTAGCGATATACCTCTTAGTGTGGCACTAGAACTGTAACGCTTGTACCAACAAAAGGGCAGTGTTGCTGCAAAATTTACAGCAAATTACCAGACGACAGGACATCATAATGATTCAAGAGACACACAGCGAAGAAATGGAGAATATCCCGGGCTACGGGTGGCACCACAGCTTGCCGAGCAAAAGGGAAACCTCCGAAGGAGAGGGCATAGGCGTCTGCATCTTTGTCAGAAAGGGGATTACCATCATTGAGCACGAGCTCATTGGCAGGACTGCCATCAAAAATTGTTCAGTGGAAATCGTCACGGGAAAGAAGAAAGAGAGCACCTACCTGTGGACGTCTATAGCAACCCAGAACATGGCCAGCAGAAATTCAATGCACTGCTCCACAAGGTGAGCAGACTCGCGGGCACTGACGTGATCGTGATATGCGGCGACTTGAAAGCCCCAAACCGCAAGTGGCGATACATTAGCACAACGGTCAAAGCCAGATATCTCTTGCAAAACGCCACTGTCCTTGGGCTGCACTTTATCACAAACCCAGCTTTCCCCACCAGGACGGGTACATCGGTTGCACGAGGTACCACCCAGGACCTCACTTTTGTCAGAATAGATGGAGAGTCCGGGGACATAAGTGGAGAAATACGACCCAAGACCTCGGCAGCGACCACTACATCGTGGAAGTTGTCATGCCATCGGACCACCACGCCGGTCCGCCCAACGGACACACAGACGCACGGACGGGATCGTCTTTTGATGGACATTACCGGCAGAATTGCAACTCATCACGGACATAGATCAATGGACTACCAGCATCGTCGACACAACACGCGCAGATACCCAAGAAATCTCAACGAACGAAGGCAGACAGAGTGGACAGCCACCTCGCCCACCTACTCGAGGTGAAACGGTCAATCCAAAAACGCTGGCGGCCGCACCGCGCCAATAGAAGTCTGAGGACGAAGATCGCCGAGCTCAATCGGCAAAATCGAAACGCACCGCAAAGTGATTTGCGCCCAACAGTGGAACGAGGCGTGTAACGAGGTGGACGGGTAACTACACAAGGGGCGAATGTTGCATCTAGTACGGCACCTCCTCCATGAGACGAACACTAAGAAATACCAGCACAACTCCTTCGCCAGGAACCTGCACAAAGCGATCCGCGAGTATAAAGAGGACGAGGTCAAGCGGCACTTCGACGCTCAGTACCTACCTTCCACCCCTACGGTACCCCACTCCGACTACCAAAGCAACGAAAACAAAACACTTGACCGAGACATCAACACGTGGGAAGTCAGAGCCGCCCTACAAGACCTCAAGAGCAGATCGGCCGCAGGGCCGGATCGGGTGACCAACAAAATCCTCAGGAATCTCAACGACTCAACTATTGAATCCCTTAAGGCTTATTACAACAAGCGCTGGCCAGAGGGCAAACTTCCCAGGCAATGAAAGGCAGCGAAAGCGATGCTATACCCCAAGCCTGGCAACCCACCCATTATAGACAATCCCCGACCGATTTCTCTTATCTCCTGGGTGGGCAAGGTGCTTGAACACGTTCTCATGAACCGCTGGCAACGCTACCAGGGAGAATCGGAGCTCTACCCGAACTCCATCATCGGATTCAGAAACAAGTTGTGCATCCAGGACGCTCTGAGTCTGCTGAAGAATTAAATCGTCGATGTCACAACTGCAACCAAACACAACAGAGCGATAATCGGCCTAGATCTGCACAGTGGCTTTGACAAGATCTAGCACTCCGCCATACTGGCCCAGGTATCCCTCTTGAACATTAGAAAGCGCACGTACGCATACATCAAGGACTGCCTGATAGACCGCACAACCTCAATCTGCGCAGGGGAACTACAACTAGACGAGAAAAGTCTCGGCAGTGGGGGCACCCCACAAGGGCCGGTGATCTCTCCCCTCCTCCTCAATCTCATCGTGAGAGGAGTAGCCAGAAGCCTAGAGAGCATAGAAGGACTCCAACCTACTATATACGCGGACGGTGTAACGCTAAGGGTCCCCGGGGGCAGCGATTGTCACATCAAAACAACACTACAAACGGCAGTCAAGGCCATCGAAGCTCAATTGAATGGAACAGGACGTGTATGCTCACCGGCCAATGCAGTGCTTCTCGTAATCATGCCAAAGGCAGCCGAGCGGAAGCGCAAGAACATGAACACCAGATTTGAATGACCAACGATTACTATCACAACGGCAGGGGACCACGTGATCCCGGAAGTCAAGAAGATACGAGTACTCGGGTTCCTCATTGAACGCAACTGAGTCAATGGGGAAACGGTCACCAAACTGACCGGCAAGCCGGCCACCGCAATGCGGCTCATCAAGAGGATATCCAACCGAAGGGTGGGAATGAAAGAAGCCAGCCTGCTTCGAGTCGTACAGTCTTTTGTAGTCAGTCATGTATCGTAGTATCGTACGTCACTGCCTTCCACAACTGGAGGACATCCGAACGTAATAGGTTAGATGCCCTACTACGCAAGACCTACAAGGCTCCTATTGGCCTTATTAGCAGCACAAGCAACAAAGCTTTCGCAACACTCGGCGTACACAACACACTGGACGAGAAAGCAGAAGCGCAGAGGACGGTTCAACTCGAACGCCTCTCTACAACCCGAACCGGCAGACACATATTGCAGGACCTCGGCCTGGGAATGTCCTCGGCCACACACGACAGGGACGCACCCATCCCGAACAGTATCACTCGGAAACTCACGGTTTGCCCCCTCCCACGGAACATAGACCCTGAGTAAAACAAGGAGCGGAGGGTCGCGCGGGCAAAAGTCCTCGTGGACCTCTACGCCAGATATAACGGTACAGTATACGTCGACGCGGCCAAATACCCTAACAAGAGGTGCAACGCATACGCAGCGGTGGTCGTCAACGCGCTGACGGGAGCGACACGAACAGCAGCGAGCGTCCGGACCCCAGATGCGCACCGGGCAGAGAAGGTAGCCATCGCCCTGGCAATCGTAAATCCCGGGTACACCACAGGGCTGTGCAACTCACGGACAGCGGTGAAAAACTATGGCAAGGGACGTGTGGGCAGTGAGGCTGCGCGCATATTGCCCAAAGCCGAAGCCAACGGACGCGACAGTGCAATGGTGTATAAGTGGTTTCCAACCCACATGGGCAGTGAAATGTCGAATTATGGATATGCGAACCACAACGTGACGGCCAACGCGGTCGCGAGCGGACTTAGCCACCGCACGGCCACACCCTTTACCGACTCGGAGTGTGAACCGGAGTGCAGTGCTAAAGACAAGATGACCGCCTACAACGAAATCGTGAAATGGTACATCCTCACCACACAGACTATGCCACCGCTCCACCCGGGCCTGTCTCGAAATCAGGCCATGCTATACAGACAAGTGCAGACGGGGTGCCTGCTTACCCCAGTGCTAGCGAAACACGTGTGCCCAAGTGTGTACAAAAGCGACCGGTGTAGACTATGCGCTAAGGACCGAGCCACTGCGGCTCACATCCTCTGAGACTGTAGAACTCGCTCGCGCGAAGCCAACAAGGTGACGACGATTCCTCAGCCGCTAGAAGCTGCCACGAGGTGCTACGATCCAGACATACAACTTCAGGCCATCCAGCAAGTCTCGGCATCTCTGGAACGACAGCGACCGAACGAAACCGCGGACAAGAAACGCGGCCCCCCTGCCAATGGGCGGCGGCCCTCTCGAGTCCCCGGGGGTCGCGAGGACTCTCGACCTCTGTGAGCAGGAAGTCGATATTGACGTACACGGCCCCTTGAAGTAGCATTTTCCCTCCCTACGAGGAGGAAGTCCTTACTTCTGCAGGCAACTCAGTAAAGTCGTTTTCTCTCTCTCTCTCACCGCTTCAGCGTGAATTGGAAGGATAATGTTGGACACTGCCTCAGCACGAATCCCGACCTGGAGAAGGCGTGCATTGCACGATGACCGAAGAAACGTGGCTGGGGAGGCGAAGCTTAACAAACAAAATTTTCCGGTTATGGGCTGTCCACAGCTGGCGTTCAGTATACGAGCCCATGCGTCGCTCCAACGTGGTTTGCTGTCTGGAGAATGAGCAGTGAGCCTAGTGAATGTAGAGCTCAAGTTCTACAATCGCAAGCTCAAGCCCAAGTTGGACATGTTTTGTATGTAGCGTTCTCACTTTTTGAATTGTAAAGTCGTTTATGGTTCAGTTGTTAGCGTGCATAAATTTTTTTCTCTTGTACTTTTTGTAAACGCAGCAGAATGGCGATACTTTGGTGTGTTTTGTATTGATTGCTTCATAAGAGGTACAGCATGCATATTGCTGTCTGTTGCTTGGATTTTGTTCTGGCTTCGTAGGCTTTACAAGCTGCATCAATACAGCTTCTATCGTCTTCCAAACGATGTACAAACGACGAAATGAAATAAAAGAAACATCACCTCAAAAAGATCAAGTAGAGTGCTTCGTGTAGTTCCGCGACCAACCGGACCTTTTTTTTCTAGACTTTTTACAGTGCCTTTGCTTCGCACACCTAGCAGGTGTCTGATAATGTCAGAGGGCCTTAAGACAATCTGAGCCACACCGGTTTTTACGAAGAGGTTGCAACTGCACTCGTAACATTGTAGGAGCAGTTTTCGAGGGAGTACCTCCTCAACACTAAGCCACGAAGTATTTACTAGGACATCCTTGCTGTTGGTGGACTCCACATGTTTTTATGAGAAAAAGGTCGAAATGCCTTGACACCAAAGAGCACGCCTCATTTCTCAATTCTGCTGAGTGGTCCTGCCCTCCCATAATCCCAGAATCAGAGTCATCTTGGCGTGAGCATCGACAGAAATCCCTCCTGGTCGCCTTATATAAAACGTCTATGTGCCGCCATAACTGCGATGTACCAGGTTCTCGAATACCTTGCTGGGTAACGGTGGCGCAGTAATTGCAGCTCTATGAGGCAGCTTCACAAAACACACATCGAATGCTGCATGTGTTACAGCGCACCCCACTGCATCGTGCAGTGCAAACCTGCAAGATCAAGCTAGAAACGGCGCCGCGGAACCGCCTGTGCATTATTCTTGGTCTACACAATTTGGTATTGGTCTTGGCTTCAATTGGTTTGCTATGATGCCACATACTAGAGTTAGATTAATAGTCTTAGACCTAATATCATCAATGCTGAACCTTGGTATAACATATTTAAAGTGCTCCTCTCCCGTAACTCCGAAATTACGTTATATTATGACAAGTTCGATAGGATATTAAGAGGCTCCCTTGTAACAGGCCTTGATATCTTAAAGGGGTCAGTGGTAATGTCTCCAGTTATTATAAAGTTTGTTGCGGAATTGAACTTTTCAGTAATGCCTCCACCTAGTTTATAAATTGGCTAGCTTCGTTTGAAAGTGGGCGGCATATTGCGGACAGGACAAACGTATTTTGTGTCGACGATATTTTGATTATAAAATTTGTGTTTGTGTAAGTTCAATGCTTATTTGGTAAGAATTTAGTTTCTTTTTCACAAATAATATTACTCCACCCCACCTACTGCGCCCGTCGCTATACTGGTATGAGTGATATCCAGGTATTTTATGTTTTACGCGACGTTTCATCAATGCTAGTCTCAGCAAATAGAAGTATGTCAACCTGCGAGTGCTGGTTTTCGGCTAGGTGAAGGATAAGTTTGTTTCAGTATTTTTTAAGACTTCTAGTGTTTACACGATGTAAATAAATCTGCTTAAAACCCTTTTCTTGCCCAACTCATCTTCACAAAGCAGTGTCATTCATGCAAATTTTAGAAGGTTTGTAAGCCCATTATAACTGCATTAGGTCTCCCTCCAAATTTATTAGAACGACAGGCTTTTTTACCCTTCAGGAAGACCTTGCCATTTTGTGTGCACGCAAACCTGTGAGATATTTTAGGTGCTTTCATTTTTGTACCCCACAAAAACTGTCTAACATACCGCTTTAGCTTTTTATTCACAAAAATGCTTATTTCCCTGAGATTGATACATCTCGCTGCCCAAGTGCTCATACCTTCGTGTCCAAAAACCTGGCAACAATTGCCGGAATCATCTTGTGCACCGCATCAGCGCTATCGACAGTCGGTGTGGCACCTCTGGTTTTCCAGCAATTTGTCCTGGAACGCTCTAAGACCTTCCTTGTCTCTGACAGCGATTCCATGCACCTCAATGTTTTCCGTCTGGAAAAGTGTTTTATGTCGCAGAGAACTGTCCCAAGCTATTTGGCTTGCGAACTTATTCCGGTGACTGCCTATTCTTGTGCACCGAGTGGGATTGACACCACACAACATTTTTCTGACAAAAATTTGACAGGTGGTCCAAAGCCTCCAAGAGTTCTGTTTTGCTCTTCTACAGTTTGCTGTGTACTTTCCTGTTTGGTGATTTTACCGCTGAGCTGCGTTTGAATCGCTACTATTCTCTCCAACGTGTGTGGTATTCTCGCAAGAGATTTCGCCCCGTGCTAGACGAGCAAGTTCATCGTGTCATTCGTATCTGTTTGAGTGCACTGAGGTTTCAAGCTCTTATATTCCCTCCACGCGACTGTCGCCCCTAAGACGCATACCAAGTTGCACATCTCCATGCTCCATAGTCATCCGCACTGCTAGCCTTTGGCTTATTCTTCGTAACACTAGCAGACTTGCCACAATGGTGAACAGTGCCACATTCCCCACATTTCATGAAACTAGTTTCGTCCGCAACGTTCCTAATACACAGAACGTAAAACACGTTCTCATCATCAGACATGTTCAATTATGGCAATAAATACCAGCGGGCAAAACAGCAACAGCAAAAGCAAAAACACATTAGTAGCTGCCATGTAGCGGCCACAAAACAGTAAACCAAACACCCACCCACGTACAAGAGGCAAAAGTGAATAGACGAAATAACGGCGTCCGTGTGGTCGGCTTGCCCCGCCCGTATACGAAGCCTGACGCTCGTAGCGTTGCTTATATTGCCTCGACTGGGCCGCCAGTCGCATCGCTGGTCAGCTGACCAGCCGTTCATCGGAGTTTGCGTAGTTTCCACGTCGCTGTTATCCGGTGCAGATGAAACCGGTGGTGGGCGGTTCTTGGCTTGGCCTCTTTGTACGGGAGGTTACAGTGAAGAGCCGAATTAAGGGCACCCCTTCGGTCGGTTTGCTCACCGGCCTGACAATGTCCCGTCATTTGCCACTGTGTTTTCCTCCTGGACATCAGCTCCCTCAGGAGTGCACAGGTCGACGCAGTTGAGTGTCCTGTGGGCGTATAACCTGTTTGGCGTTACCTTGTTAACAAAATCAACTGGACCCCGAAGCCTGCAAGAGAATGCCGAATCTGACCATGAACTGCGTGAGGCAATGTACTAGGTTTTTCGGGCGGCGATATCCTTCAAGCCATGCTATACTGAATGAGTAGGCCTGAAAAGAGTAAATGCCAAATATAACTTGGAGTCATTTCAGCCATCGCCGTATCTTGTTTGATTTCCTTTTCCGCAACTATTTATTCTCTTTGTCAGGCCACTTTCTCGGCTTTGAATATCTCAGGAATCGCCACTTGCTACTCCCATTTGTATTCCGGATGAACTGCGAGACATCTCAGTGTTCTTGTTCTTTTTTCTCTGCAATAGACATATATTTCACAGTATATTTATGTATGAAAATTCTAATGTGCGAATGTCTTATGCAGTTACCCTTGGCCGTATTTTCATAAAGTTGCGCGTCATATAAAGTCCCGTCGTGCTACTTGTAACCAAATATAATTGTGTAAACGAAACTAATATAGGAAAAAAGCATTATAAAATTTAAAAATTCCATTGCACTACCCTAGGATGTGGGGCAGGTACATGGTTGCTTACCTCACAATAGCACACAGTAAAAGTGAAAAGGCAAATTGCTAACGGAAATTGCCGAGGAAGTTAGTAGCTAAATCCTTTAGCAATGAAAGGCTTTACAAAGCCCAAAGAAACTGATTTTGGCTACCAAAAATTATGTTCCCTGTTATCTTGTATTGCCCTAATGCTACTCTTAGTGCACTGAGAAAGTTATCTGTTTTACACACATGTAAACAGCAGTGGTACTAAAGTAAGCAAGACGATCCACAGAAGTTGGGGAGTGGCAGAACCAACCCTACCTGCTGCAGCCGAAAGTGAAACCAACATGTGGGCAGCATCTGGGAGCATAAAGGAATAATTCAACAAATAAAAAATTTACACAGATAAGGCCGACAGCAAGTCACGGCTTTAACGGCCTGTATAAATACATGCGATAAACATTCCTCGCGTTTCATATCTTGGAAAAGAAGAAGGGGTAACCTTGCTTCTCGACCGTTATTGCAGGCATCCATCATGATGGTTATCTATTTTCCAAAAAAAGACAAAGGACTTTTAAAATTTCTTTCGCAAACTTCAAAGTGCAATAACATAGTTCGCACACGTTATATTTTATCGCAGGGGACAAAATAATTTGCTTTCACTTATTGCAGTTATACAAATTCAACTAGATGAAGTGTTGAAACTTGAACCTTATGTTTCATTTGACTGGTTGAAATTCTGAAGCTCAGGGCAAATCTTTTATGTTGTTTTCTACCTGAGTACTCATGCTGTTAGGTTCTACACTAACGTTTGAGGTCTGTCTCTAACTGTTTGTCTTCACCTCACGTGTGATGCGGCCTTATGTTTTGGCATTTTCTGCAAAGCCACCAGCCAAAACCATTAAATATTGCTGCGAACCGTGTACAGCTTTGTGTATTTATTGTTTCTTTTTGCGGCCCGGCCACGCCGGGTATGTTATCTGCGTACCAAGGGAAGCCCGTCTTACATTCTTGATTTGTATGCCAATTACATATTGGCATTTGTATGCGAATTTGTATGCCAAATACATTCTTGAGTTGTATGAGTTGTATAAGCAGACTCTTTCGCCCTAACGTCACTAATCCAGGATAATGTTTTTGATATTCTATGTTCAGAATGTAAATAGACGGTTCGAGAAACAGTCTCGCCGAAAGATAAAAGCATGCAGAGCTGATGCCGCGGCCTTTCGATCGCCGACGCTGGCTTGAGTACGTCCCATTGCTGAATGCTGCTTCGGCACCCGTTAATTTTAAGTGGTTAGGGGAGCACAAGTTAGCTCCAATAAACATGCTTTCTGAGGAGATAACCGGGCTAACCGCCGGCTGCAAGGTCTGTCACCCGAGTATGGATTCCTGCCACACGGACCCAAGAGAATGACAGCCGCAACCGCCAACATGGGGCATGACGCTACTCCCCTATCGTCCTGCAAGAGCCACGGGAACCGCCCTCGTTCGGCGGATCTCCCGCTGAAGACCCTCAGGATTGGTTGGAGAAAGTGCAGCGCATCAGCAACTTTAAAAGGTGGGATGACGAAGAAACTTTCTGCCATGTTATCTTCTTTTTGGAAGATACAGCCTGAACGTGGTCCGAGAACAACAAAAGCTCGCTAAGGAACTGGACTATCTTTAAAGGAAACTTCTTTAAATCGTTCGCTACCGTAGTGCGGAAAGAACGAGCCGCAATTTTGTTCGAAACGCGCACGCAGCACCCCGAGGAAGGGTTCGTGATCTTCGTCAAAGAGATAAAGCAACTATTTTGCCGCGCGGAACCCGAAATGACTGAATAAAAGAAGGTCAGGTTTTTAATCCGAGGAGTGAAGCAAGAACTTTTTGCCCGCATGGTCCTCAACCCTCCTAAAACGGTGGCTGAATTCATGTCTGAGGCTGTCATATTGGAGAAGACGCACGAAATTTGAACGAGGCAGTACGACCGCCTTATGGACGCGCTGTTCTCGGAGATAATCAGTGTCCAACTGTGAGCTCCGATACATTGCGGGATACCATCGGAGCACTTGTCAGGGAGGAGCTTCGGAAGCATTTTCAAACGACACAGCAACCTCAAATGGCTTGCCTGACTGTCTTCATTCTAAAAGAGGTTCAACACGATCTGGAAGCTTATATCCCATCCGAAGCTCCCCGTGAGCCAACATGCGATGAGCCCCCAGCCCTTCGTTGACCCCACCCTGCTCCAATCCGTCGTCAACAGGCCACGCCATACCAATGTCTCCTGTCGCCATCCCGACCCCCGGTAGTGCAACACCACACGCCGACAAAGACCGACGTGTCGCGAACGCACGATAATCACCCGCTGTGCTACCACCGCGGAGAGGCTGAGCACATCAACCGTCACTGCGCTTACAAGAGGCTTGTTTTGCGAATATTCTCCAATGATACACCTCGCCCCCGACCTGGCCACCACCCTACTGAGATCAACGTATGCCTGTCCAACCCCGGTCGAGGGCCAGCCCGCTTCAACTGTTCACAGTCGCCCTATTCGTACCATCCACCGAACTGCCGTAGCATTACTGAATTCACACGTGGAAGGTCCCCCAGCACACGCGGGCGAAACTAAAAGCAGCCACTCCGGGAGGTAACGTTGCACAACTGCGGAAAACTGAAAACGCTCCAACGACGCAGCGGCTCGCAGAAAACCATGCTTCATGACATGCCCAGATATCGACGACCCGATCTAACACTGACGTGACTCCCGAACATGACGACAGCAAAACGGCGCGACCCGACTGGACCGGGCCCACAGATGAAAATATGACGAATACCAAGATGCACAGTGCCGGAGCGTCAACACCCACAAGCCAAGATATGACTCCACGCTGCACCGGAACTTGAAGGCAGCGTCCGACGTTCTTCTGTCCATCGATGATGATGATGATGGTTTGATTTTATTGGCGCAAGGCCGACATGGGCAAAGAGCGCCAAACACAAAGTTATTTGATGAGGAGAGAACACGAAATAAAATCAGTTAAAAGACTATGAGCATAGCTGATGTAAAGGGCCAGGGTGAAGAACAAGAGTGGTTAAAAGATAAATAAGGTGGCTGGTGTATAGGACCAGGGGTAAAACCAGGAGTGGTATGAGATGAGTTGTAAAAAGTGAACTTCTGATAGAAACCTAAAGGTGCGCTGAACAGAAAACATGGCATCGTCTCCTAAGAAGTATGACGAGTGTGGTGGAATATGTCGTGTGTGTAGTTGTGGGAAGTGTTTGCGTCATGTAATGTCGAGTGCCTTACATTGTATGAGGATGTGGATCACGGTTAAGGCCTCTCCGCACCTGCTGCACAAAGGTCTTGGAGATCCTGTGAGCAGGTGGGGGTGTGTTATATGAGTGTGGCCTATCAGTAACCTAGCAGGGGCACCTTCAGTGTGTCTGTTGTGTGTGTCAGTCGTGTATGGTCCCAAGAATGGCTTTATTATGTGTAATTTGTTGTCTGTCTGTTGATTCCAGAGTGCTTGCCATGTTTCGCGAAGGTGTTGTCTGATGTGTGGCTTGAGGGCAGTGTAGGGTACTGTTGCTATGTCCGGTGTATTTGTATGTGCAGCAGCAGCGGCCATCTGATCAGCGGTCTCTTTTCCCGCAATCCCAGAGTAGTCTGGAACCCAACACATGATCACCTCGAAATTTATTGCATACGCTGACATAATGGGTTTATGCACTACATTAAGAACATGGTTTTTAGAAGACTTCTTGGATGACAATGAATGTACAACACTCAGTGAATCTGCGAAAATGATAGACTTGCGTATTTCATGTTGCAATATGTGATTTAAAACAAGCAAATCTGCATGGGCTTCCGCCGTAAAAATGCTGGTCTTCGAGTTCTTGGTCTTAGAGACTCTGAAATTGGGTCCGTGCGCCGCACACGACACAGTAAGGGCAGTTTTTGATGCGTCACTGTAAAACTCTGCACATTCATTATTAGACTGCAGGGACAAGAGGTGCTGCAAAATAGCAGTTTGTGGTACCCTGGTTTTATCAATTTTCATGAAGGACAAGTCACAACACACAAGTTGAAGCTGCCAGGGTGGTGAGACATCAGTAAAAGAAGATGTGTAAATGTCTAAAAAGGAGATGTGGAAATTTGAAGCTTCCTGTCTCACTCTAAGTGAAAACCGCAAAGGAACAGACGGGCGATTTACAAACAGTGGCGATGTGGATGTATCATTAAAAAAAGGTTTAAAAGGGTGGGTATTGAAAGATGAAATTTTAAAAGAGTAGTGAAAGTTCACATACGTTCGTTGGTACTCAAGGCACCACTTATTACATTCACCATATAGACTCTGGGCCAGGCTAGTGCGGAAGGCACCCGACGCAAGGTGCAGACCGATGCAAGGTGCAAGGTGCAGATACTGGATCAAGACTTTTTAGGGTTGTTTTCCATGCCGACCCATACACGACACTGCCGTAGTCTAATCGAGACCCGACTAACGCTGTAAAGACCCGGAGAAGCAGTTCTTTGTCTGCACCATAGAATTGGAGGGAGAGGACCTTGAGAATGTTCAGTGTTTTGAGGCATTTATGTTTAAGTACTTTGATGTGTGGGATGAGCGTGAGCTTTTCGTCAAATATGACACCTAAAAACTTGTGCTCCCGTTTAACAGGAATAGGTGCAAGGTTAAGCGTAATCTCACGGTCCGCGTTAATCCCGCGCTTGCGGAAAAACACAACACCAGTACTTTTGGCCGGGTTTAGTGTAAACCCGTTAAAGTCCGCCCAGCCAGCAAGTTTCTTAACACCGAGCTGTACGTGACGTTCGCATATTGACAGGTTACAGGATTTAAAAGATATTTGCACATCGTCTACATAGATGGAGCAGGAAATGGTCGGCGGCAATGCCTTTCGGACGGAGTTCATCTTAACTATAAACAACGTGCAGCTTAGAAATCCACCTTGCGGCACACCATTTTCCTGCAAATATACATTGGAAAGTGCACTGCCAAGCCTCACTCGAAAGGTTGGTTGGGCCAAAACACTAAAAAGAGTGTTCATCATGTTGCCGGAGACACCAAATGACTTACGGTCCCTGAGGATGCCGTAGGGCCAGGCTGTATCATAAGCTTTTTCAACATCGAAAAATAGAGTAAGGCATAACTGATTATGAACAAATGCATCTTTTATGTAGGATTCCAGTGCAACAAGTTGATCATTGGTAGATCGCCCCACCCTGAAGCCTGCCTGGCAGCCCTCGAGAAGACCGTCGTACTCCAGCAAGTGCACGAGCCTACGGTTCATCATCTTCTCGAGGAGCTTACACAGGCAGCTTGTCAGGGCGGTGGGACGATAACTTGCGGGAGAGGAAGGGTCCTTCCCCTTCTTCAGAAAGGCCACAACTATGGCCTCCTTCCAAGACCTTGAAAGCTGCCCCGAAAGCCATATTCTGTTGTAGAGGTGTAGGAGTGACTCAAGAGTGTCTGCGTGTAGGTGTTGCATCATGGTTTATGTAATGCTGTCTGCCCCTGGAGCTGAGGGCTTACAAGTGGAAAGAGCAACCTTCAGCTCTTGAAGTGTGAATTCAGAGTTGTAAGCAGAATTCAACTTGTTCTTGTCTCGTAAGGGCTTCTTTTCTGCAGATGTTTTGTGTTGCATAAAAGTATTAGTGTAGTGTGCTGAGATGGACCGGTGTTGCAAGTGTTGTGCGAGTGTGTTAGCGTGGTCTTCCAGTGTGTCCCCTGTTGTACTAACCAGGGGCAGGCTGTGTGTGTGTTGTCCTTTTAGTTTTCGTATTTGTGTCCAGACTTTGTGTGTATCAGTGTATGAGTTGATGGAAGTGAGGAAGGTGCGCCAACTCTCCCTTTTCACCTCACGACGCACTCGCTTCCCAAAAGCTTCGCCCGTTTAAAAGAAATGAGGTTATCTGACGTGGGGTACCGGCGAAGCACACCCCACGCCTTGTTCTAGGCCTCTCGCACCCGCCTGCAGTCCTCGTTTCACCAGGGCCTCCTTGGGCTGCGGGACCCACTGGAGGCCTGGAGATTGGACTTTTCGGCGGCGTCGAGGATGTGCGCCGTGACGAGTTGGGCGGCTTCCTCCACGTGCAGATGTTTTATGGATGTGTGGTCTAGTTTAGATGTTTGTGTGATTGTGCTCCAGTTTGCTTTTGATTCATTAAACCTCTTATGGGAAGATGGATTGCTCGGGCCTGTACCTATATACGCTAATGAAGTAGGGAAATGGTCACTACCATATGGGTCTGTGCCCACACACAACTGAAGACATGGAAAGAGAACTGCGGAACCAATAGCCAAGTCAAGATGCGAGTATGTATTGTGTCCTAAGTTATGGTATGTAGGCTGTTTTTTGTTGAAAAGGCATGCTCCGGAGGATGTAAGAAACTTCTCTATCAAGCGACCTCGGGCATCCGTTCTGGAGGAGCCCAAAGAGAGTTGTGGGCATTAAGGTCGCCTGTTAGTATGTATGGTTCGGGCAGCTGGTCAACCAGCGCCTCGAAATCAGAGCACAGAAGTGCAAAATCATGAGAGATGTATATGGAGCATACCGTTATCAACCTATTAAATATTATCGTACGGATTGCTACAGCCTCAAGGACAGTGCTCAGAGTGACAGGGTGGCAGGCTAACGATTTCCGGGGGACAATTGCCACACTTCCTGAAGAGTGCGTGCAGCCAACCCTGTCCTTTCCGAATACCATGTACCTATTTAAGAAATTTGTTTGTTTAGAATTGAGGTGGGTTTAATGGAGACACATGATACTTGGCTGACTGGCATGCAGAATCTCATACACATCGTCAAGATTTTTAAGGAGGCCTCTGCATTTCCATTGGATGATGTTTTCTGTTCCCATTATTGAAATTTAAAAATAACTGGAGCGTGTGCGTGTGTTTGTTCATGTGTCGTCTTTCGGTGCTGTTATTCTAGGATTTTTAGGCTGTTCTATCGGCTTGGACATCGGTGGCCTCTCCTTGCGCTGCGTTGCAGGCAGGAACGGCGTGACATCCATCTCCTGGTCGGATGCCAGAAGGGTGCCCGGTGGACCAGGCCCTCTGGACTTGGCCCCTTTTCTGGTGCCCTTCGTTTGAGCCGCCACCGCCGAGGGCGTCCAGGGTACCAGAGGTGGCACGGGAGGTGCGGTGGCGGTGGGAGCCGATGCGGTCTCCCGGTGTCCATCCGGTCGGCACCCTCCAACGCACTGGAAGACGGGGAGGAAGAGGCGGGAGCGGCACCGGTCCCCACAGAAGAGGTTGTCACCACAACCGCTGCTGCCTCAGCAAGCGGCGTGGCAACGGATTGGGATGCCTGAGGCAGCGCAGGGGGGGGCGGACGAGGGACCAGGTCAGACTCGCTGAACTGGGTCCCTGTGGACACCAGACGCCGCTCCGCCCTCCGGCGAGCCGTGTCGGCGTATCTTCCCAGGGGTAAAAAGGCGAACCTCTTTCGCCCCTTTGGGAAGGTGATGTTTTCGGTTATCTTAAGGTTAATGATTTTTTTTTCAAGATGAAACTTTTCACACGTGAGAGAGCATGCTGCGTGTGGACCCTTGCAATTCGGGCAGGTGAAGTTGGTTGCAGTGCAGTTGTCGGAGAGATGATCATGCTGGGCGCATTTGGCACATGTTGTTCTGCCGCGACAAGAGTTGGTACCATGCCCGAACCTCTGGCACTTGAAACAGTGCCGCGGGTTCGGGATGTACGGCCGGACAGAACAACGGATAAAACCTGCGTTGACATGCTCGGGCAGTGTGCAGCGGTCGAAAGTCAGGATGAGAAGTTTTGTGGCTATTTCTTTGTTGTCTCTCGTAATGACGATGCGCCTTACTGCTGTCACACCTTGGTCTTTTAGACCTTCGAGCAAATCAGTCTGTGTCTCGGTTAGGAGATCTGCCTCAGAGATCACACCTTGACAACTGTTGAGGCTGCGGTGGGATGTGACCCTGATCTCCAGATCTGCCATGCGGGTTTGTTTCAGGAGGATTGTGGATTGCTGCTGAGTTTTAACTTCAACTAGCACTTCACCAGTTCTGAGTTTTTTTGGCGTCATCTGTTTTGCCAATGACACCTTCAACGTATTTAGACACAAGAAATACAGATTGAGAGGAAACCGGCTTCGATTTGTCCACAGATTCAATGATCAAAAAACGAGGGTAGTTATCTGGCTTTGGGAGGGAGATAGAAGGCAAAGAAGGAAGAGCTACTTGGGTGCAGCCCCTTTTAGGGGGCCGATCACGTCTGGGGGGGGGGGTGTTGGAAAATGTCATATGATACATTGGAAAGCAGAGAGACGGGGGTACTTTCTCCTTTGACCTTACCCTGGTAGTCAAAGAAGTCCCGGTGCTCCCTGCCTGCTAGACAGGCAGGGAGCCCATCGGCCGGAGCTTGACCAAGGCTCTGACGGCCACCGTTTGTGGTTTCTAACCCTCCACCTATAAACTCATCGCCACGGTTGGATCCAGCTTATGTTTCGGGGCTCGGGGTCCGCGGTATCGCAAGTACCGTCACCAAGATTGCTCAAGGTGCCCCGTGCGGGGTCTTCTGTCCATCGACGGCTTTGAAGTAGTCGCCCTCATAGACACGGGAGCCGACTACTCATTCACGAGCGTTCCATTTGCGTCTAAGCTGATAAAATTTATGACCAGATGGGACGGCCCGCACATTCGCGCAGCAGGAGAGCACCTCGTGACTCCAAGTGGAACATGCACATGGGGCTTCGCCATCGATGGCTCAACGTACCTTGCGGCGTTCGCCATTTTGCCTAACTGCTCCCACGACGTAATTCTTGGAATACACTATTTGGCGGAGAATGGCGCTATAATTGATCTGCAGACCAAGTCGATAACTTTTGCCTGCGATCAGTCGACGACGCCGCTGCCTAACCCCAAACACCATGCTGCTGTTAAGATCGCCACTGTTCACGTCATCCTACCGCACCGTGCAAGTTTGATGATCACCGTGTGCTGTGAAGATGCTGTTCCTGACGTCGACGCTATCGTATACAGTGACGAATGGTTGCTCCTCGACCACGGTGTCTTCTTCGCAATAGGCATTGCACACTTTAGGCAACGCGAATCCCAGGTTTTATTCACAAATTTCAGCGAGGAATACCAGCCTATAAACAGGGGTGCTGCAATTGCATTCCTCGAAGAAAGGCAGGAAGCAATCGACGTGATCGTGGTTTCGGACTTCGAACGCGCACCCCAGGATACCTTCAAGCTTCGGAATGCCTTCGATGTGAATCCGGCGTTACCTCAGGAAGAACGAGAAAAAAACTATTGGATTTGGTGCGTCGCTACAGAGAGTGTTTGTCATCAAACTCCAAACTACACCAGACACTTCTAGTGAAGCACTGAACCATAACCGAAGATGGAGCCCGACCTACCCGACAGTTACCATACAACTTGTCTTCACGCGAGCGGGAAGCCATGTGGACACAAGTCGAAGATAATGCTCAGCGACGACATTATACAGCAATATGAAAGCCCCTGGGATGCTCTGGTCGTACTCGTGAAGAAAAAGACGGAACACAGAGGTTCTTCGTTGAGTACCGGTGATTTAACAACATAACCGAAAATGAAGTGAACCCCCTGGCACGAATCAACGACGCATTCGACCACCTGTGTACCGATAAGTACTTCTCAGCGATGGTTCCTGGGCCAGGCTACTGGGAAATTGAGGTTGACGATACAGATCGAGAGAGAAGACTGCTTTCATAACCGCAGACTGCCTATACAATTTTATGGTTATGCCGTATGGGCTATCCACAGTGCAAGCAACGTTTAAGAGAGTCATGGACACTGTGCTAGCCGGCGTGAAGTGGCACACGTGCTTCGTATACATCTACGACGTTGTTGTATTTGCCCGGACTTCCGACGAACACCTTGCAAGGTTGCAGTTGTCTCGGGGCCATCCGGACGTCGGTGTTAATGCTGAAGCTTGAAAAGTGCCGCTTTGCGTACGAAGAACTCAAGTTTTTTGCCATGTCTTCAACGGCGCGGGGTCCTACTTGCCCCGGCAAACGTTAATTCATAGGATACTTTCCAAGACCAAAAAATATGAAGAGCGTGTAAAGATTTCTCCGACTGCGCGCTTACTACCGGCGCTTTTTCGCAAACTTCGCACGCATCCCAGAGCCATTAACGCGATTGACGAAAATAGCACCCCTTTCAGGTGGGGAAACGCCCCAGAAAAAAGCATTCTGCGAGCTGCAATAATACTTCGCACAAATACTCGCGCATTTCTAAGAAAATACCGAAACGGAAATCCACACGAACGCCAGTAGTATATGCTTGGGTGCCATCATCGTGCAAAAGCAAAGCGGGTGCGAAAAAGTAATCGCCTATGCCAACCTTGTTCTGTCCAAAGAAGAAGGAAACCTCTCAGCATTTGAAAAAGTGTGCCTGTCCATTATATGGACCGTTTCGAAATTTCTCTCATACCTGTATCGAAGACTGTTCAAGGTTGTTACAGACTACCATGCGCTGTGTTGGCTCGCAAACTTGAAGGACCATTCTAGCCGTCTTGGTAGGTAGAGATTGCGCCTGCAAGAGTTCGACGTTACAGTAGTCTATGAATCCGGGAGGAAACACAGCGACCCCGACTGCCTGTCTCAAGCCCCCGTCGACCCACCACCACTACATCTGGACAGTGCATTCCTCGGAGTCGTAACGGAAAGCGGCCACGCCGCCCAGCAGACTGCCGACCTTGAGTTACGCGTAATGATTCACTACCTCGAATTACGCAACGTCGCGTGCTTAGGGCCTTCAAACGCTGCCTACAAGCATTCGGCCTGGAAAATTCCGTTCTCGTGAAGAAGAATTTCATCCCTGGAACGAGAACGAACTATCGTCTTGTCATCCCCGCAGAACTTCGTGACGAAATTTGGTAAGCGTGCCATGACGACTAGTCATCTGGTCATGCCGACACAGCCCAAACAATTGCGAAAATCAAGGCGAAGTACCCGTGGCCCCGCCTTACATCTGAGGTCACCCACACGACCATAGCTGCCGTGACTGCGAGCGTCGAAAAACGCCACTGAGGAGACAAGCCGGACTTGTGCAGCCGATCGCCGACCCAACGGGGCCCTTTGAACAGATTAAAATGGACCTTCTGTGCCCGTTCTCTGCATCCCGATCCGAGAACAAGTGGATTGTCGTACCGACCAACTACACGTTGAAGAACGTTGCGACTTCACAACGCTTATGAAGAACGTTGCGACTTCTTGTGAAGTCGCAACGTTCTTTATAAGCCAAGTTGAGCTGCGACATTGATCCCCGGAAGTCCTAATCACGCACAGCGCAGTGGCCTTTACTGCGGAACGGTTGTGAGGAATTTTACGCTACAGTAACACCGACCACCGAAGAACGACGGCGTACCACACCCAAACGAATGGATACACAGAATATCTCAACAAAAAAATCGCGGATATGCTGTCAATTTATGTCAACCTTGAACATAATACTTGGAATGAGTGCTCCGGTATGTCACTTTTGCGTACAACACGGCTATCCAGGAAATTACGCAGACGACACCATTTGAGCTTGTCTGTGAAAGACGGCCGACTATGATGCTTGACGCCAAGCTTCCTCATGTAGAAGACGACGACATCAACCTCGACGTCCAAGAATGTCTTCAGCGTGCGGAGGAGGCAAGCCAGCTTGCTGGAGTTCGTACAACAGACAAGCAGCTGTTGGTTTCCGGGCGCTATAACCTCTGACGCCGATATGCTGAGTACCACCCATGGAATCGTGTTTGGATTTGGACTCCCATTCGACGACGCGGGCTCAGTGAGAAGCTTCTGCGACGGTATTTTGGACCCTTACGACGCAGTTTACGACGTGTCGGCCAACGTACCTATGAGGTGGTCCTCGATGGTGATTGCGGAGAGAGAGAGAGAGAGAGAGAAAATGACTTTATTGAGAAATAAATATCCTGCGGGGGCGGGTTCAAGTGCGACGCAGGGCACCCCCACCCCGACTATACTGTCGTCCTCGCGACGATGCCTCGGCCCGGGCTTCCGCGCGGGCGGCGCCACAAAGGTCTCCGGGGGTCACCCCCCGTTCCCCTCGCCGGCGCCTCCCTGCGCTTCTGCCGGCCCAGAGCCACCTCGAGCCGCTGGATTGTCCTTCGCCGTGTTTCGTACTCGTGAGAGTTCATCGAGTCCATGGCTTCCTGGGGTAGACACTCGTCATACCCCCGCGCACTGTCTCCGCACAACCCCACAGCAAGTGGGCCACCGTCGCGTTCGCACACGCGCACTCACTGCACTTTGCGTCCACGTATACCTCGGGGCACACGTATCGCGCCAACACCGGAGTCAGTACCGAGTCGGTCTTCAATTGTCTATACAGAACGGCTTCGGCTCGGGTGAGCCTCGGGTGCGGCGGCGGCCGCTCCCTCCTGCCGATCCTGTACCACTGCAGGATTTCTCCATCGTTGA
Source organism: Haemaphysalis longicornis (assembly GCF_048455015.1). Taxonomy (NCBI): domain Eukaryota; kingdom Metazoa; phylum Arthropoda; class Arachnida; order Ixodida; family Ixodidae; genus Haemaphysalis; species Haemaphysalis longicornis. The sequence goes on from NW_027526214.1 coordinate 40,731,295, forward strand.
GTAGAGTTTCTTGCTCCGTTGGCTCTTCACCCTCCGTGCATGAGACGCGGGGTGGCGCCGCGCGACCGGAAAGTTCACGCGCGACGGCATCCGCAGTATCGTTGCGGTTCGGGTACGCTCCCGTCGCCGTCCCCGAGTGCGCCGGGAAACACCGGACGTAAGTGACGTGCTCGCAATTGCCCCCCGCACGGGCACCACACGCTATCTTCGCGGCCTGCGCGCACACCGCGTTCTTCGCATATCCCGATATGGCTGTCCTAGAGTCATTCAAGATCGTGGTACATTCTGGATCCGCCAGCGCCAGCGCGATCGCGACCTCTTCCGCCTGCGCGGCGGTCGAGACCCTCACGCTGCAGGCGCTACGCGTCTCTCCGGTCCTGGCCAACACCGCTACGGTCACGTACGTGTTCGGGCGCTTCGGGCACCTCGCCGCGTCCACGTAAGTGGCCTCGGCGTCGTCGTTGTAGATCTCGGCCAGCGCCTTGGCCCTGGCCGCCCGCCGTTCTCGGTTGCTGTCGGGGTGTACGTTCCGTGGCAGCGGCAGCACCCGCACTCTTCTCCGCACTTCTTCCGGCAGGCCATTCTTCTCCTGTAGTCTTGTGCTCGGACCCAGGCCCAAGCTTTGCAGGATCTTTCTTCCGGTCCGCGTGATCTGCAGTCTTTCCAGCTGAGACGCTCTCTGGGACTCCCCGATCTCCTCTAGCGTGTTGTGGACGCCCAGCTTTAGCAGCTTCTGCGTGATGGCACTGTTCAGGAGCCCCATCGCCGCCTTGTACGTCTTGCGGATCCCCGCGTTGATGCGGTCCCTCTCGTCGCGCTTCCACGGGTGAAAGGCGCCAACGTAAACAACGTGGCTCATGGCGAAGGACCGCACCAACCGCAACAGGCTCTCCTCCTTCATGCCGCTGTGTCTGTTGGCCACCCGCTTGATCAGTTTGGTGGCCATCCCCATCTTCGTGATTACTCTCTCCACCGTGGCTCCGTTGCCGCCGTTCGCCTCCAGCAGCATCCCGAGCACTCGCAGCTTGCTGACTCTGGGAATCTCCGTCGCATCACACGTGAACAACTTGATCTTACTCGCCTCTTCCTCGGCTCTCTTGCGGTACCTGCCCGGCGGTGGAATCACCAGCAACTCGGACTTTTGCGTGGAGCACTTTAGTCCGGTGCCCTCCAGCTGCTGTTCGATCGCCGCTATCGCCTCCTGCAGCGAACTCTCGATGTGGCCGTCGCTCCCCCCGGGGACCCACAGCGTAATGTCGTCTGCATATATCGTGTGTCGAACCTGCGGGATCCCCGAGAGTCGTTTGGCCACCCCGGTCATCACCAGGTTGAACAGCACCGGCGAGATCACCGCTTTCTGGGGGGTACCCACGCTGCCCAGCTCTCTCCCCGGCAGCTCCACGTCCCCCGCTTGTAGTTCAACCGTCCGTTGCGACAGAAAGTCGCGGATGTAGTCGTGGGACCTCTTGCCCAGACCCAGTTCCGAAACCTGCGCCAATATGGCCGAGTGCCTGACTTTATTGAAAGCACTCTGCAGGTCCAGGCCCAGCACGGCTCTGTTGTCCTGCTACGTTGTCGGACGCTCTAGTATCTCGTGCTGCAGTTGTGTCATTGCGTCCTGCGTATTGAGCCTCTCTCGGAACCCTAGCATCGAGTCCGGGTAGAGGCCCTTCTCCTCCAGATACCGCTGCCATCTCTTGTTCAACACGTGCTCCAGGACTTTCCCGAAACACGACGTGAGGGAAATCGGCCGCATGTTCTTGATACCGGGCGGCTTTCCCGGCTTGGGTATCAGTATTGTCTTGGCCGCCTTACACTGCCTCGGCAATCTTCCCTCGCGCCAGCGTCGGTTGAAATACCCCGTCAGCGCTTCTGTCGGCCCGTCCCGCAGGTTTCGCAGGGCTTTGTTGGTGATTCCGTCGGGGCCCGCCGCGGACTTGCAGTTGAGGTTCTGCAGCGCCGCGCGAACCTCCCACTCCTCAATGTCGCGGTCCAGGTCCGGTTGCTCGGGCCTCTGTAGTCGCCGTGGCTCTCGCTAGAAGTGCTAGGGAGATATTTATCGTTGAGCCGTTTACACGTCGCTTCCTTCCCCAACTTCTTCGTCGCGCAGTGCATGATCTGGGCGAGTCGGTGCTGCTGGTAACTCTTGCTGTTGGTATCGTCCAGCAAGTGCCTCAGTAGTTTCCATGTGCGGCTCTGGTGGAGCTGCCCGTCCGCCTCTCTGCAGATGGCGTGCCACTGCTGGGTGCACAGCTGGCGACTGTATCGCTCTATCTCCCTGCCGATCTCGGCGGCCTTCTTCCTGAGATTCCTGTTGTTTCTGTTCTTACGCCAGCGCCCCTGCAGGGCCTGTCTGGCCTCTATCAGGTGCGCCAGGCGGCTGTCTATTTTCTGTACTTCTTCGTCCGTCTCCAGCTCCGTGGTCGCTCCCTTCATCTTGCGCTTCAGGGCGTCCGACCAGCTCTCGATGTCTGGGATTTCCTCGTCGAGCTCCTCGCTCTCCTCTCGGAAGCGATCCCGGTTCGTGAGCTTCTGTTCGCGCTTGCCCCTGCCGACCTCGTCTGCCGACGCCGGCAGGTCCACCTCGATTATGAAGTGGTCGCTCCCAAGGTTCTGCCCCGTGTTCTTCCATGCCACCCCGCCTCTGGCCTCCGTCCTCTTGCGGACGAAGGACAGGTCCGGGCTGGTGTCGTGGGTTATCGACGTGCCGATGCGTGTGGGCGCCGCTTCGTCCGAATACAGGACGAAACCGACCTCCTCCGCCGCCTCGAGCAGGGCCTTCCCGTTCGCCGTCGTGCGGCTGTACCCGAGCTCCTTGTGTGCGGCGTTAAAATCGCCACACATCGCCACCGTGTCTTTACCAGCGAGCTTCAGCATCTATGCATGGCCGTCTTGAACTTCTGCTGCCTGTGGCCCGGGTTGCTGTATACGTTGAGAAAGTACACCGACTCCTTCTTCTTTTTCCCGATCACTACTTCGGTCGCGCAGTACTCAATGGCGCTGCGCCCGAGGAGGTTGTCGTGCTTAAGGAACGTTATCCCCTTACGGACGAACGTGCACACGCCCTGCGCCTCTCCCCCGTGCCTCTTTCTCTGGCGCTGGGAGGGCTGGCGTGCTCCCGGTAGCCCGGGAGGGACGGCGCGTTCTCGACGTGGGTTTCATGGACGAGGATCACGTCCGGGGGTCTCTCCAAACTCTTGATGTACTGCTGCAACACCGCCCGCCGACCCTGGAACCCGTTCGTGTTCCAGTGCCACACCCTCAGGCTCGCTTTCGTTCGTGATTTACTGGCCCTGGTTCGGTGTTGGTTGGTTCGCTTGTACGTAATGCCCCGGTGTGACCTCGTCTCCATCCAGCATCCTGTGAAGGTACTCCTGTATCTTATTGAGTCTCGCATTCACGTTCGCCTCGAAAGCTTCCATCCGCTTTTCCAGGCTGCTGATGCGTCCGGCGCACCTCCTGAGGCGCAGCTCCCAGCTCACGAGCCTCTGCTTCTGCGCCCCTTGTATTTCTTCTTCCCCGCAAGGCGGGTCCTGATCTTCCACAATCTCGGTTTCCGTTTCGACCGCGTCGCTCCGACCTTCGCGCTTCTGCAGAGCCTTCATCTTCGTCGGAGGCTCCGCCTCTTCTTCCTTTTGCGCCGGCATTGCCGGCTTCTCCGGCCGACGCTCCTCGGATCTTGTCATCGCTCCGCCCCGTGGCTCCCGTTCTCTTCCAGAACTTTCTAGTAACTTCATCGCCCGCTCGAGCTTTTGGCTGAGGCTCGCGTTTTGCGCTTTCAGCGCGGCTACCTGCTCTTGCAGTCTGTCGACTCTTTCGTCACGAGGTGGCGACATCCCTCTCCGCTGCCGCGGTGACCTCGAACGCCTCCTTTCTTTCGGTGCACCGGCGATATCCGCCCACGTCACGTGCTCGCGCGACTCTGACGTGGCTCTCGACGGCCTATCGCGCTCTTCCCGCGCGTTTTACTGGCCGCCGATTGGCTCATGTCGCGGGCGCCTCGGCTTGCCGACCTGTTGCCGGGTCGTTGCTCCCGCTTCTTGCTACCGCTGCGACCTCGCTGCTGCAGGAGCGGCGGGAATTCTCCTTCGCTTCTAGAAATTTATTTTCTTGCTGATGAGGCATCTTTCTTCCGCTGGCGGCTCCACGGCCGCCACCGCACCAAGTATGGCGTCTCGAAGCGGTTGCTGCAGCTTGCCGCCCCTGTCGGGTGAGCACCCCCGCACAATTTGCAGTGCGGTTTGCACGTTTCTGCATGGTTCTCGCTCGGATTTTGCTTTCCGCACGCGAAACACACGCTCTTTTCGGGCTGCGGGCAGGCGTCCTGTCTGTGCCCCACTCCGCCGCAGCACTTGCAAACTTCGCGGTGTTGTCTATACAGACTGCACCTAACGAGCACGGATGCGTATTTCACCGTCGTCGGCACTTTCTCGCCTTCAAAGAGCACGACGATTGCCGACGACTTTCCGATCCTTCGGGCGTCTGTCGCCGTTGGATTGTAATCATTCACGATGTTCTATATTATTTCTTCCTGCGTGTCCTCCGTGGGGATGTTTTGAATCACGCCTTTTAACCTGCCGTCCGGCGCCGCCTGATAGGCATACACTTCGTACTCGCGGCTGCCGATCGTTAGAGCCTCGATTCTCGCGTATTTCGAGATTCTCTCCTCTGCGGGAGTGCTCACGATTATGATGTTTTGGGCCATGTTGAGGCACACCGTGTCTTGCATGGCCGTCTCTCTTGCGATGCCCGTGGCCACCATAATTGCGGTCGCCAACTCGGTCGTTCTGACCTTCCCTACCTGCCGTCCCCTTCTCGGTCTGATGATAATTTTGTGCTCTTCGCGGGGATTCTGTTGGGCATTCTCGCCGCTCTAGACATGCTTGCATTAACCTTCTTCACGATTTTCTCCTTCGATTGTAGAGACGTGTTCGCCTTTGCGGCGGGCTTACCGGTCGACGGTGGAGATCGCGGAGCCTCCGCTCGTCGCTGCTGTGGCTTTCTCCGCTGGGTCGTCCACCCGCTCTCCGCAGGCCTCCATGGTAGCTTCCTCGCTGAATCCCGTCGATACGGGCTCCCCTCCGGTCGACATCGGCTCGAGCGCCGTCACCGACGGCCCGGCCTGGCCGTACTCGTACTAGGCCTAAGTTAGGCTTAGCTGAGCGGCCACGCCGCAAACATGAAAGGGGCCGTAAAATTCGGAAATTCGCAAGAGCTCACCGAATTTTTTGTATTGCCAGGTCCGCTGAGCGAAGCCTAACACACTGGTGAAAAATGGGCACTGTGGGACCAATTAGTCCGCAATTATGGCTCCTTAACTAAGGAGCCGATGTAACACACGTCCGCTCGCTCCGGCTGCTCGCAGCGCCCTCGTGATTGCGGAACATCCCGACGAAAGCACGCGGCCTGAAGCCCTCCACGTGGTTCGCTTGAAAATTTACTATGCAAAAGGATGGACTTTTTTTCTTGTTTGTGCGGACTGCCTTATTTTAGCATTGGGTCTATGCACTCTTATAGGGGGGCAATGCCGCGAACCATGTATGGGTTTGTTTATTTATTGTTTGCTTTTACGGCCTGGCGATGCCCGGCTGTGTTATCTGCTTGCCAAGCGAAGCGCGTCTTCCATTCTTTACTTTTATGCCACGCGGGATATCACATTCAGATAAGCAGACTGTTTCGCCCTAACATCACTAGCCCAGAATATTTTTTTTTATCTGCAATCTTCTGGATGTATTTGATGGTTCCAGAAACACTCGCCACGAAAGATAACAGCCTGCAGAGAAGACGCGGAGGCATTCCAAACGCCTACGCTTGCTTGCTTACTTCTCTTCGCTGACTGCTGCTTCGCCACCTGTGTATTTTTTGAACTGTTATGGGAGCACAAGTTCGCTCCAATATTCTTATTTTCTTTGAAGACAACAGAGTCGTCTTTGGCATCGTGACAATATCCAGCGCTAACTTCAAGCCTTTACTTGATGTACAAATCACCTGAGCACGATTGCACATCAATCGAAACATAAGAAAAAGGAAGCAAACAAAGCATCAACGCTACCAGGGTGGGCACAGATAAGATTTAAATGATTTTGGTGTCTTCCGGGCTGCCTGTTTGTAACAGGTCATGGGCTCTCGGTTGAGCATACATTTGACGCCAATGTAGCGTTATATAGTCTGGTGCTTTCACCTTTTTCATTCTAGCCAGCTCATTTTCACCACAACTACAGTCGATACGGCATAATGTAAACCGTGCGATTGTACTGTTCGTTTATAGTGCTTACCGCTCTTGTTGGCACTACACTTGTATCCTTGCGTGCCATTTTGGGAAATTCATCAGGCAGCGAACACAGGAACAAAACACAAAAAAATTCCCCGAATTTCCCCGAGGGGAAGAATGTGAAAGTGCGAATGCGCGAGTTGAATTTGCGCGGTTCAGTAATGTTCGCGAAAGAGAGATCACACACAAACACACAACTACAAAGAAAGAAAGATGCATTTATTCACAGACACCTTTTTGTGTTGTCGTTGTACTTGATTGCTAGAGCGGATCTCAGCTTTGAAATTTTGTGTCAGTACTCCTTTAAGCGGGTGCATTAGCCCTTCTCACGCCCGATTCCTGGCCAATCCCCCACGTGGGTCAGTGCCATGTCAGCGGCCAGGCAGCGCGCGCCCATCTCCTCCCGTTTGTAAGGAAGACGAGGAGCGCGCGCACCCGCAGCTGTTGCTATGCGGACTACGGCGGCGGACGATTCAGGCTCGCTTAAGAAGTGAATTCGCACTTAAAACAAAACATAGACAAAGCACTAACACAACATTTTGTCAACGACTTTTCTTTTGTCTTTTTCCTCTTTGATGTTCCTGAAGAATGTGAAAATAACAAGTACCCGACACTCAAAATTTGTGCAAAAGAGCTAGCGCCTTACATACGGTGGCACCACTGAGGGGTTAGGGGCCCTTCTGTTTGGTCAGCAAGACTTATTTTGGCCAAGTCCTCTTCCGGCCCAAACACTGCACACAGCCCCTACACCATCTTGAACCACTTCCATCTGCACATCAGTACTCTCGACTACCGACAACATGTATACGTGCTTCCAGAATACGTATATGTAGTGAGCTTGAGGTAAAAGGCACGGCCAATCCTCCGAAAGGATAATCCAGCACCTGCTCACGCGGGCCTGCACTAAGAGTGAAGAGAAATAGTTCAGCCAAGACGGGGGCGAGAAGTTGGCTCTCACTATCATGTATAAGCAAAACGCAATGTGCAAACAGACAATGGTCGCACTACGAGGCTCTACCTCCTTTCTATTGTGTTTGTATTTGATCCCGCTGAAGATGAAGCTACAAAAGAAAGTAATATACTACTAAATTCAACAGTTGAGATTCATGTTGAATTCATGTAAGTGCATTTTTATTAAAATAGGGTGCTATAGCCTTATATCTTGGGAGGAGGTGGAGATAATGTGGCCTCATGGTGGCCACAAACTTAAGGCTTTTCGCCAACCTCAAAGTTGAGGACCGCCAAAAAAAAAACACGTGCCGACTGCATGCCCACCTTTTCCTTGCGCAGGAAGTTTCAGTTAGCGTTGCCAGTGGTGCACTAAGTGATAAGGAATCAGGTTTAGAAAGACCACACTTTATGACCATTCCTAATATACGATATACACGACCTGGTAACACGGAAAACTGAAGACAAAGTCCTTCCATGGAAGAACAAGAAATTTCCGGAGAATCAAGTGCCTGATAACCAAAATCTCGATTTTATCGGTTTTAAAGGACCCGAGGGCACTTTGATCTATGTTGGTGTACACCGGCAGCACCCCACTGACTGCTACTTGGTCTCCTGACATGCTCCATAATGTTTAAGCTTTGCTGACAGCTGTTTCAGCTTATCACTATTCGTAAACGTTGGCAACGCATTAAGTGATGAGATGAAGTGTAATTGAAAACATTGCTTTTCAATGACCACTAGAATTAAATTCTTGATGGTGTATTCAGTGCTCAAATATACTCACAATAATTACAACCGCTGGCTCAAGCAGCATAAGATTGTGACTGGTCTTAGCAGTAATATGGCAAGGAGCACGAGCTTTTGCAACTGAGTCAGCTTGAAACCGAGCATCAATGTATTATAAAACACCTGCCCTAAATGTATTTTGAGGCATTATAGCATGGCGGTTTGAACTTTATTCCACATTTTCATTGGTTACTCTTCGTCTGGATACCATGCGGGAAAAAATGTTTGTAAAAAGCTCACCAAAAAGAAAACCACTTCACGTAGACAAATAATTTGCTAATAAAATATTTCTTCCTGTACATTAAAAGTTTGCACAACGAACAACTGCTATTTCATTGCAGATGCTTTATTTTATATGGATACAAAATATAAGTGACAGGTTTTCCTGCTTGTGGGCATTTCTCATTTTTATTTGGTGAGGAGATACCATTCTGCAACATTCTGCAGCATAGTCTTACAGGCACCATTCGGATAACAGTTGTACTCTAAGAAACCGCTAGATACTCACCTATTGAGAAAGACTGGTCTGGGCTTTAGAGTTAAAAAGTCTACTTCTCCATCTTAAATGCACACAAACTTCATGCACGAGTCAAGTTCCGCCTATTGGCTATGTTTACTTGTGCACTCTCAATCAATTTGAATAACCGATCATGAGGCCTTTCAATCCGCATGAAAGCGGCTTTTGGAATTTTTTAGTTAAAAACAGTGCACACCTTAAGTAGCTAAAAGAAAACTAAAGAAAGAAAGCGCAAATGTTTGCCTACTTTTCGCTGCGTCCTGTCTGTAACGCTGCCGCTTTCTTTCGAAGGCACGTTTCAAACCACACAAGCAACGTATGCGCCTATTGACAGTTATACTGGCCAAAATAATGAAGCCTGACATTTCATTCCAAATGTTGTTGAGATGCACAACAGTAACGACAACAAGGTGATGATTAAGGTAACAACTGCCTGCACGCTGTCGACTCGCTGGACCCTTGCCCAAGACCTGAGCTCAAAACAGAATTCACGCAGATGCGCAGTCTTCATTCTTTCATTCACACTTACAGCAGTATGATCAATCCTAAAATTCAAGGCTGCCCTCTAGTTACGAATTAACTGATCTCCGCAGAGCACGCGTGAAAGTTGAAATTCTATGTTCAGGAACTGTGGATTGGTCTGGATTTACGGTGTTTTTGTTATTTCGAGCCCTTCAAACAACAAACATTACCACGGCTCAAAATGTACCGTTAGTACATAGTTTAAGTACATTATATATTTTTATTTTTTAAAAGGAGGGATTCAAACCACATATTGGGTATCAAATGAATAATTAAGCAGGGGACGCTAATGGCCCGAACCAATAAAACGATATTGGGCTGAACCTCGATCTGTAAATACAACCCGTTCGTTATTACCACTTTACTCACCAAAATAAAATAAGTAAGATGCCTTGTTTGCGTAAACATTGAATTGCATATCTCACTAGCCAAACATACAAACATTGCGCGAAATTTAAACACCTTAGTCACAAACGCGCAGGTAGTATGTTTGATATCTCAAGTATTTATGTGTGTATAAGTTTATATAGCAAAGATGGCGCATGAAAGAAACGTCTTACTTCATAAACCAATACGAGGCATGTGTATTTCCTATCCCAGCAGCCTATTGAGCATCGCAATCGATCCAGACCACTGCACATGGGTTTATATTGTTTTGGGAAGAAAACAATAACCAAAAAAGAAATCTTCAGAAAAAAGAATGCATGACTCATAAATATTCGAATTCGGGACTTCCAAAGCAAGCTGCATAGCGGCATAGTCTACTCGGCGGCGAGCCAGCTCCACTGTGTTGCTGAAATATAAGGTATATATTGTGCAGCCAGTTTACATTTTCATTATGTTTCATCATTTTAGGTAGCTTAGGCGAATATTTCATGTATTCCGCTCGTGCATTACGCGTCGCAGAAAAGATGTGTGGTCGTGCTGCTGACCGCTGTGATAGTTGAGGCAGCCCAAAAAAATCGCGCCACACTCCCCCCTGCGATTGTGATTGGAAAGCAAAGCTGTAAACGGCACCCTCAACGTTTACCCCTGCGACGTCAATTAAATTCACTCACGTGCTTTACAAATAGTGAAACCATAGACAAGAGAATTGCAGTTAACCACACCCTTTAATACTTCAAATAGATACTTTTGCTAAGAATAAATTCATGCATGATGGATGAACGGTTGTTGGTTCAGTTGTATTGCTGTAGCACATGAGTGGAAACTCCTTTTTTTATGAACCTAAAAGAAGCTCAAACTCGGTGTTACACGATCGCACTTCTCCATCCGTGCCGCCGCTGTTGCAGGTGACGAGATCGGCGATAGACAAGGAGGAGTAGAAGGAAGACGAGGGGAAATACCTTTATTCAGATTCCTGAGCAGCCAAGAGTGCGGCTCAAGGGGGTGCTTCCTTCACTGGAGCCCATATGCAGTCCGCGCAGCCGGTGCTTCATCCCCTTCCTGAAGCTGGGTAGGCAGAGAGCGGCTGAACAGCAGCATCTTCCAGTGCTCTTGTTGGGTAGTTGACCGGAAGAGAGGAGGGTGCTCAGGGATAACGTCGCACACCCCGATTATACAGCGGAGTATTCCTACTTCTGAGCAAAATATACATTCAGCGTTTTAGCGATTCGGGTCATCAAGTGGAGACGCATCGGGTGTGGGAAGGAGCCGCATTGTATGAGTAGTAGGGTTTTTTGTTGTTCGCTGGAAAGGCAAGGAAAACGCGACCGTAGCATCTGTCTCTGAAGAGGATAATGCTGGGTTACGTTCCTGAACGTGACAAGTGGTTGACTGTCTTCATGCAGCTCCATAGCAATGTAAAAGCGCCGGCTTGTTGCTGGGCGTATTTGTTGCCCTCCATGGAAGCCCGAGCGGGCGTCCAAACTAGCTGAATAGAACCAGTTGGGGAGCGTTTTCTAGCACAGGCAGCGCAGCTAGCACAGGCAATAAATCCGGTGGGCTTGTTGGGAATCGATGAGTACCTTCCCACCCCCTGGTTGCGTGAGATCCAAGGCGATGGCTACGTCTTCTACTGCCGTCATCTCTAGGGCCTTGAGTGAGGCACACGGAAGTATATTGGTTTAAGAGGTCGACACGATGATGGCATGATGCTGCCCTCGATGTCGGGAGGCGTCTGTGTGGGTAACTGCATGACCGCTTGAGCCCCTGCTTTTCGGCGACCATCGTCATGTTAAGGGTTCCCATTTCTTAGCAAACGCAGCCTCTTTACTTCTTGTCGCCAAGAGTCCGGGAGTACATCACACGAAGTGACGTTCTGTGCTGTCCAACCAATCTAGTGATGGATGCGGCGAGCCACTGCAGTTCTGCTCAATCGGAGTTTCTGGCTAGAAAGATGGCCCTCAATCAGGTCTTCCATTGTGTTGTGGGCCAACAAAAGGATCTCCTAATGACAAGGCAACATCAACTCCTATTTCAGTTCGTCAAGTACTAGTTTCAAATAAATGTTCGTTTAATTTCACTATGCTAGCATCATCAGTGTGCCACGCTTTACTAAATACTATAACATCAAAATTGTGGCCTAAATCGGACAAATCAAACGTTCGTTTCGTCTTCTATATTTCTAAAATTGAGGATGTTAAGGTGAAGCCGAAAAACTTTTTTAGCGAGTTTTCTTTCCACATACATTATTAGTGAAAAAATCAAAATCATGGTAAGCGCTGCCAGAAGATGCGGAGGCCATTTGCGGTACTAACAGATTACAGCTAGTGCAGCCAGGTTAGACCATTTTGTCCGATTGCCTACATCTATCATTCGAAGCCCATTATCATATTCGCCCTTTTCAACCAAAACGTGTCCTGTTATTCTGCTGATCAAATTCACAGCCCAATTCCTCTGCTCTCGGCCGCGCGATCCACGACAGCCGTTTATTCCAAGGAGTGAGATTATCAAAGAAGCGCATGTGTGTTTCTTGCGCTCTTAGACAAGAGCGAACCTGCATCACTTTTTCTTCACAAAAACCGACGTAAACCGAACAATGACAGCCGGTTGTATTCCTGAAAGTTGTGGCGAACAGGGCATTACATCAACGTGAGATTTTGTTAGTTCTATAAGTTCAAGTTTATTCCCTTTTAAACAAGTATTCCTTTTTTAAACAAGTACTCATTTTCTTTTCTAGCCAACTCTTGGAATTTCTAAGTTGTGCCTGAGACTACAATGCTCCACTTCATTTGTTCAAACCAAATTTGCCTGATGGCGGGGGAGGTACCAGATTCAATGTGGTCACCACGTTCCTTCCGGGCAGCAATATAAAAGCACTGTTTCTCGACATTAGGGAGTACGCTGTCATACACATAGGAGAAAAACTTCATAGGAGTATCAATATAGCCTACTGTTAGAAGAAGTGCAAAGAGGGCATTAACATTTCCTATGATAAGCAGTAAATTTGCGACATTGTCGTACAGTGTCTTACGTTTATTAGCAAAGCTTAGGCTAACCGGAATTGGTACTGACAACGCCACTCTTTCTCTCTGCTGTTTCACATGTTGCGCCAATTCAGGTTGCATTAAGAGGCTAACTTCTATTGCGAAAGCTAGGTCCAGATACACCGGAGAATTTACCAAGGTGGTCGATCTAGTCATACTTCGTGAAGGCAAAAAATTTTATCCTGAGACACACACCCTGAAAACCCAAACACTCAAATAGGGGTCAGTGCACGTCACGACCAATCGCACCCATGGAATTCAACAAGGATCATCAACAACATAAGAGCATGGTTCCTAAAGTATTGTCAATAAAGCAATAAGTTACGAAGGGACTGAAAATTTTATTGATACAATTCATTCCGAAACCAATAGAGCAACAGTAGTGAAAACTTTTTAATGGTACCGTTTTGGTACCACGATGGGTGATGTGTTCTGAAAATAAAAACTTGGTTTTTTAGTAAAGCTGCAAGCAGGGTGCTGATATAAAAACACATACTACAAGAAAGTTGTTTTGTATCTTTTTTTGGCTTTGAAAATATGTATCGTTGAGTTACTTACCCCTAATGACTAGGATAAATACACATCCTCTGATGATGCTTAGTGTTCTATTTGTATTATAAAGCTTTCGTTTTGAACATGAGTAATTCATTCTATGTGTGGCCACTCCACCTCTCATAAAAGCTCTCAAGCTGCTAATGCAGGAAAGGGCAATATTTTGTACTTTTAGCATCTAGATAGGTCTTTGTTGGCAAAAAGGAGAATAATAGGTATATATCTGGCCAGGCTGAAACTAAAACAAGTTTTATTTCAGATTTCCAGGATTCCGTCATGCACTTTTATATTGCATATTTCACGCAGGTATTACAACCCACGAATGGGTAGAAAACCTACTGTTAGAATGCTCCAAGATATAACACGAAACTGTATAAGCTGTCATAGACTGGGTCAACCTAACACAATCAACCTAAATAGGCACACTACTACGAATATATACAAAATTATCTCCAGGTAAACACGTTTAAGTAGTGTACACCGGTGAAAAGGAAACCTTGTTATCCCGAAGAATTTTTGAACAAGAATGAACTTATAAATACCTAATATAACGCTGATAATTTCCTAGAGTTGCTGATATTGTTGAAGTATTTCCGAGTTTTTTTGCTAAACAATGGCTTTTTACCCGTAATTTGGGCCTAACTTAAGAATATATTCACTTTGTGGGAATCTGGTTGTGTTGTTTTGGCAATATGATAAATTAAAAACCTCCTTAAGATAATGTCGTGCAAAGTGGCTGAAAAACAATCATTCCCAGTTTCAAAAATGAATGTCTCTGTTGAACGGTGTTTAAACTAGTGTTGATTGAAGTCCAGATGCGTTGTAATGGCGCAACGTTCGGTTTTCTAGAAAGTGAAGGCATGACAACTCAGCAGAATATGCATGCCTATTTTAAATTGGGTGTAATGAATGGCTGGAAACACAAACGTTGAGCGGAAATATCAGGCTCGATGTCAGCATCATACCCATAATCATCTCTTGGTATCCAATCTCTTGCCCAAATCGTCCACCAGTGGTCGGTGCGTGTCACTGCAAGGTATGCTCAACTCCATTTTTTTTTACTTTCTTGAACAATGATACCTTTTCCTCTAGTTTATTTATTTATTTATTTATTGATCTCTGTACCGCGACGACGACGCTCTGAAGTTTCACAAACTGGGGTGACGCGATAATTAACGGGTGAGGTCACCTCGGGAATCTTGTAAGGACCAAGGAAATGGTGTAAAAATCTCTCGCAGAGGCCGGGAACGCGAACAGGTGTCCAGATCAAGATTTCGTCACCAGGGGAGAAGTGAACAGATCGATGAGCAGTGTCATAGCGTTGTTTGCAGTTCTGTTGACTAGCTTGAGTGCACCTGCGAGCAAGCTGGCGGCAATGTGCGAGGCGAGAAACGAATTGTTTGGGGGACGATGCAGAAGGGGAAACCGTAACGGTAAAGAAGCAGGTATCCAAAGTTTGTGAAGGGTGCCGACCGTACACAAGGTAGAATCCTGTGTTGCGTTGAACTGCGGTGTTGAAGGCAAAAGTAACAAAAGGTAGGATAGTGTCCCAATTCCTGTGATAAGGCTGTATGTACATCGAAAGCATGCCGGAAAGAGTGCGGTGAAAGCGTTCCGTAAGTCTGTTAGTTTGAGGATGGTAACTCGATGTCATCCTGTGAGAGGTGTTAGCAGCTTGAAGTACATCGGAGAGGACCTGCGATAGCAAGCTCTTGCCCCGGTCACATAGGAGGACGCGAGGTGCGCCGAGGCGAAGTAAGATATTGTGCAAGAAAAAGTGAGCGACGTCAGCAGCGCGGGCCGAACGAAGTGGAGCCGTCTACACGTAGCGAGTTAGATGGTCAACGGCCGTGAGGATTCAGCGGTGACCAGTGGCCGTCATAGGCAATGGACCGTAAAGGTCAATACTGACCACTTCAAACGGTGTAGCTGGGCATGGAACCTGCTGCAATAGACCGGCGGGTGGAGACGTAGATTTCTTGCGATGATTTCTTGGGTGGATTTGCGAAGATTTCTTGGGTGGAGAAATACATTTCTTTGCGGGCCGGAGGCGACGTATTTGGCGACAATAATAGACAGTCCCGGCCAAAAGAGCCGACCTCGAATGCGCTGGTATGTCTTGTGAAATGCAAGGTGGCCAGCGGTTGCGTCATCATGGAAAGCTTGCAAGATGCTTGAACGAAGAGAACGAGGCACAACTGGAACCCATCCGGCACCATCGGTGTGGTGGTTGATATGCTGCAGCACGCCATCAACCATCCGGAAATTTCGTAGTTGCCGACGTAGGCGGCTATTAGGTGGTTGCGTCGAACCGGTGAGCCGATCGATTATGTTTCGGCAGTAGCTGTCGGCGCGTTGACGGGTAACCAAGTCGCGGAGATCGGTAGACGTGACATCTATGGGTGCAATGGGCAGATGGAGCGCATGGGTGGGGGACACCAAGTCGTCCGACAACTGCGTGAGCGGGTACCGTGAAAGCGCGTCTGCGTCGAGGTGCTTGACTCCGGACTTGTACGTAACGGTAAAGTCGTATTCTTGCAAGCGAAGCAACCACCGACCAAGTCGCCCAGACAGGTTCTTTAATGAAGACAGCCAACACAATGCGTGATGGTCTGTAACCACCGTGAAATGTCGGCCGTAGAGATATGGCCGGAATTTTTGTACAGCTCATACAACCGCCAGGCACTCTTGCTCAATGATTGTATAGTTTTGTTCCGATTGTGTCAGAGAGCGGCTCGCATAAGCTACGACTCTTTCACGCAACTGGGCATCTCGCTGTAGCAAAACGGCGCCGATGCCTTGCCTACAAGCATCGGTATGGAGTATGGCGGGTTTTGTGTCATCGAAATGACATAGTACTGGTCCAGAAGTAAGTGCCTGCTTGAGGTCTTTAAAAGCTTTTTCGCAGTCATCCGTCCAGACGAAGGATGTTCCGGAATGCAGTAGCTGTTTGAGGGGCGAAGCCAGAGTGGAGAAATTATGGACGAAACGACGAAGATGTGATGCTAGACCGAAGAAACTGCGAAGGGCTTTTTGGTGTTCGGGACTGCGGACATTTTGTCTGGGTCGGGCCGGATACCGTCCTTACTGACGACGTGACCGATAACCTTGATAGATTTTTGGGGGAAGTGACATTTTTTGGTGTTCAAAGTCAGGTTGGCGTTAGCCAGACTAGTCAATACTTCATCAAGTCGTAGGAGATGTTCAGAAAAACTCGACGGAAAAATTACGATATCGTCAAGGTAACAGAGGCATGTCTTCCATTTAAGGCCACGAAGGACTGTGTTTATCAAGCGCTCAAATGTAGCAGGGGCATTGCACAAACCAAAAGGCGTTACGTTAAATTCGTATAGGCCATCTGGAGTTGCAAACGCTGTCTTCTGTTTGTCAGACTCGTGCATGGGGATCTGCCAAAAGCCAGATCGCAAATACACGCTCGAGAAATATTGAGCGCCTTGCAAACAGTCGAGCGCATCACCTTTGCGGGGCATCGGGTAGACATTCTTTCTTGTGATCTTATTCAAAGCCCAATATTCGACACAAAAACGTACTGAACCATACTTCTTCCTCACCAGGACGACGGGGGAAGACCACGGGCTGGAGGATGGAAGAATATTGTTGCGTTGAAGCATGTCCCCAACGTTTTCTTCAATCCCTTTTCGTCCCGACGAAGACACGCGGTACGGGCGACGACGAAGGATTTGTGTCCCTTCCGTCTCAATATGATGGGCTGCCACGGATGTTTCTCCTAGTTTGCAGGAAAAGCAGTCAAAGGAGTCCTTGTGTTTTTCCACAAGCTAAAGAAGGAGTTGTGTTTCCCTTTATGTGAGGTCTGTGCTTATAGAGGCCGTCAGTGGGGAAAGTGATTGTCCAGAATTTGAAGGCCGTGAAACAGGAAATACCGAGCAGAGGGGAAAAAGGAACACGGCTTTGCCATTCACAACAGAAGCAACGTTGGTGCCTTCGGGGAGCCTAATCGGCTCGTAAGTGGCATTGGTAGCTAACAGCGTCGCCGAGCCTTTTGTGAATCGGACGAGACACGTTGCGATGACGACTCCTTTAGACATAAAACGCGGAGATGGAACTATCATCACGTCACCGTTCCTGATCTGCGCAGAACGAACACAAAGTAATGTCTCTTGGGCTGGATATAAAACGAAGTCGGCACTGGCTGTTAGGTGCATAGTAGGTTGCACCTCTGAAATGCTGGGATGCTCAGTATCTGTCATTGCAATTTCGGGTTGGTGACAGGAAATGACGGCGGCGGCGGAAGACAGAAAATCCCAACCCAAAATCAAATGATAATAACAGGGAGACAATACTGCATACGGAATATGATGGCGAAGGGCACCGATGAAAACCAGCACCGTGCATTTCCCGGAGGTCCTAATCACACTGCTGTTCGCTCCTTGTAAAGAAGGTCCGTTGTATGGTGTTCATACCTTGCGTAAGCATGCACACAATTTTGCGCTTATGACTGAAACAGTAGCACTAGTTTCAATTAAGGCATCGATGCGAACACCTTCCACTAAAACAGACCGCAAGTTCGATGGACGCTCTGGAGGACTTGTAAGATTCGCAAGAGATGCAGTTGTCCCTCCCAAAACTGCATTAACTAGTTTTCTGGGTGGTGGTCCGAGACGTAAGACGCAGGGCGAAGAGGCGATACCGAGCGGCGACCTGGTGAAGGCGAGCGGGGTCGTTGTCCACGGGAGCTGCAGGGAACGTCGCTAGACTGAGGCGGAGACGGGGAGCGGTGGGAAGGCGACAGGTGTGGGTGCGGCCGATAGCCGTAGCAATTCGGGGCCAGGTGTTCGCGTTCATAGGCGGCGTAGCCACGTCATTCATCCCGTTGGCGACGTCGACAAAACCGGGAGACGTTACCCCGAATGCCGCAATAGTAGCACACGGGGCGGTTGATGCCGGCATCCTGGCGGGCCGGAAAGTAGGGCGGCGAGCTCGGCTCACGAGGCATGGCCGCCACATAGCCAGACGACGGCTGAGCCGTGAGTGGGGACAGCGGCAGGGGTGTCCATCCAGCGACCTCAGAGTAAGAGGGCATTGAAAGAGCCACAGGATGAAAAGGAGGCAATAGCAGTGGCATGGCGGCAAGCTCCTCTTTAACCATCTCGCAAAGGCCAGGAGAAGAAGACGTTGAGGGGACACCATGTGTGCAGTGAGAGACGTCGCCATACATTTCCTCGCTAACTATAGCGCGAATCATCACACGAAGGTGTTCGTCTCCAAGATGATGAGTAGACGCCATGTCCCGTGGAAGGCGGATCGAGTGACGTTCATCGAGACGCTGACAGGTAGAGATTACGTCTGAGATTCCATCGCTAAGCCATTTGCTGAGGTAGAGATTCCATCGCTAAGCCATTTGCTGAGGCATGGTATCCAGGTTATGAAGGACAAGTGCGTTGAACGCGAACTCGCCGATCCCCTTCAGAATGTGACGGACACGTTCGGACTCCTGCATATCTTTGTCGACGCGGCGGCACAGTGCTAGAACAACTTCGATGTACGAGGTACAGGTCTCGTTAGCTAGCTGCATGCGGACATCGAGTATCCTCTTTGCGTTGTCGCTCCGAGCTTTAGTGGAGCCAAAAATCTTTCGCAGCTCCGTAGTGAAGCCAGCCCAGTCGGTAAAGTCGTGTCGGTGGTTTAAATATCGTGTCTCAGCGACTTGCTAAAGAGAGAAGCCAACGTTCAACAGTTTGTTGTGATCATCCCACCTATTGAACTGGCTGACGCGGGTGTAACTGTCCAGCCACTCCTCCACGTCTTCTCCCCGAAGACCATAGAAATGGGGCGGGTCGCGCTGGGGGCTGGTCAAGATGCACTGCAGGGGCGCGGAGACAGCGCCACTGGGAGTATCTTGCGACATGGGCATTGGTCCCGAGGGCAAGCGGCGACCGGAACGGAGCTCCAGGGGTATCGAAGGAGAGGTACAGGTCGGGATCGAGTTGCAGCACCACCACTTGTGAGGCCGTAGATAGCAGGCGACCAGACCGTGGCTTCGTAGCTCTTTTTTGGAGGTGACTCGATGAGAACGCAAGATGGCGATCAAACCCCAGCACTGATGATGATATCTGAAGAAGCGGGCTCGTCGATCATAATGAGTATGTACAGGAAATGAAGAAGTGATCACCTCAGGCCGGTGGTGATGATAGTAAGCAATTGCTACCTATGGTGGCAGACAAGCTACAGCCTCAAACAAAGCTCACAATATATATACTCTCACGCCCGACGCACCACAGAGAGAAGAGGGCGTACAATGCTTGGGGAAATCAATAAGCAGCGTATAAGATATACATATATACAATGGAAGTCCGAAAAGTACATGAAATATAACAGTACGGAAAAAATACGTGAAATACGGGGCAGTTACAAAGGTAGAATAAAACAAATTTTGAATACTCAGCATGCTTGCGTCAATGAATCACCCGAACAAAATACCGGAACAAAACCAGACATGACTTGTAGTTATAATGGTGAACGTTCATAAAATGGTTAGCAACCGTACTTTTAAACAATACGACGTCAGTAATAGCGGTAGCAGACGTTGCAAGGTGGTACCACTCGCTTGCAGTCTTCGGAATAAATTATTCGAAATACAGATTGGTGCAAGCGCCGGTAACGCCTGCTTTGAACTGATAATTATTGCGAGATGATATGCACGATGGGCACTGCAAGAGAATTTTGCTGAGGGATGGTATACAATAAAAATCTTACGGAAAATCAAAGGAGAGAGATTTTACATCGGAGTAAAAGATTGGGTAAGTGAAGATTAGCTTTCATCATGGTAACACTTGCCTTGCGAAAAACGGTCAACAAGATAAAACAAGCGGAAAAGTTTTGTATCACCCTGATGCTGTGAATGAGGAAGTTAGCTTGAGGATCCCAGAAGGATGACGCATATTCAAGCTTAGGTCTTGCAAATGTTTGATAAAGTAAAAGCTTCACGTAAGTCGGACATCAAGAAAAGTTTCTACATAGTAACCTAAAATGAGATTGCGACATTTGTTATGTATTCGACTTCGGTATTCCAAGGTTGTTATAAATATACACGCCAAGTTACTTGTATGGCGATACGTGATTGAGGTAGCATTGATTATGTGTGTAGTCAAATGGTAAAGCATGAGACGTGCCAGGTGAATTGCTTTACATTAAAAAAAACTTCCTGCCTTTTCACATCCGCCCATTTTGTTACGGGCGATTTTCCGTGAAAGCCAGGTGAACGTCCTAAGCATTTTACTCCCACACAAGGGCCGAGTGCCTGGACGGAAAGTCGCATCGCTTTTACCAATTTTAACTTTTGGTGCCCTGAACCACCAGGGCACAAGAATGCACAATGTGCATTCCGCAGCGATGGTGGATGCTCAAGACGTAACCACCTATGGCAGGACATGCCACTAGACACTTTCACCCCGACAGTGGCGCAATGCAGCATAATGGCTGGGGGCCCCACCAGATTTACAAGGGTCAGGGGCTCCTCGAAATTGTAAAGGCAGCTTTCCAGACGTGGACAGCCTTTTAGGGTCCGCCCTTGACCTGGGACACCTGTACCTATTAAAAACTGGTGAGTGCCTGGCGGTAAAAGCATTCAAACTCAGTACCTTACGCATACGAGGCACGTGCTGTACCTCTCAGCCATCGCTGCTGTTCAAGGTTCCTGCGTTTTTTCAGCCACCCCTTTCCTTAAGGACAATTTCAGTGCAAGTCGGGGGAACTTTCACAGCGTTGCCGTCCCACACAAGCGCCGAGAACGAGGCTGAGGATCGCTTGTGCCTATTTTACCGGTACGTGCCCGGCAGCACCAAGGCACACGAATGAACATGGCACCTTACACAGCCAGAGCGGACACTCAACTCGCAACCGCCTGTGGCAGGGCATGCCGCCAGACCATTTCACCCTCGGCAATGGCGCAACATGGCATGATGGCCGGAGGCCCAGACGGATAGACAACGGTCAGGGGCCCAACGCAAGGTCAAATGCAGGTTTCCAGACGTGGATTCCTCTTTCAGGGGTTCTTATTCGCCCACGGGCGCCTGCACTGATTAAAAAAACATGTGGGGGCCCGGCGTACAAGGATTGGAACACGGTACCCCCGCATACCAGGCGAGTGCTGTACCTCTGAGCTATCGCTGCCGTTAGTTGTTCGCTCATCCAGGACACCCGTTTTTTGTTCCTGAATGTTATTCCTCACTTTATTCGTTTAATGACCGATTGAGCCTACCTAAGTTTGCTTTGCATTTGTTTACTAAGGCCACAACTTTTAGCTCCGTTTATTATCACCGGCAGTATACACTTGTAGATTTGCTTTTTGAGTGACAGAGGTAACTTTGTTTTAATTTTTTGCGAGTTCATTACGAGTGCTTCCTAAACGTACGCAATCTTCACCGGATTTCCCTCTCGTGCATGGGGTCCCGACTAACTGGCGGTCCATACAAATATTTCTAGCTTTTAGTTTACTAAGCTACTACTAGTTTACTAGTGTTAGAAAGACGGGATCCCCTAGTCTTACTCCCCGTTGGATTGGAGAATTATCGTTTTGCATGTGGAGGAATATCTTTCCAGTGCAATCCTTAAGCATGTCTTGTAGAAGTCTTACGCAAGTGTGTTTTTTACTTATTCTCTTGCTGGCTTTAAAATTGCTTCGGCTAATACGCAATCAAAAGCGTTTTCATGCTCCACCAATTCCATGGAAAGAGTTTTGTGTATTCTCCGGATTTTTTCTCTTAAAATACGACACGTACGGTAGCCATAGTACAATAACCTTTTGAACTCAGCTTGCTCTCTCGATTGTCGGGAATTCAGGCTGTCACCTACGCAGCCACTATAACTTCGTTAAGCAGCTTGTAAAGAATTGCGTGCAGTCGGACTGTTATGTCATATGTCAGGTCTCAAGGTTTTCAATTTTTCTGGTTCAGTGTATTTTTTTAATGACGTTTTTAAGAATGACGTTTTTCTTGGCTGGGGCACTCCTTGAGTTTTCAAGCATTTTGAAAACAGTTCAGCAATCTTTTTTGCTGCATGTTCGTGCTGCCTCTTCGGTACTGTTGTTAAAAAAACCCAATGGGAGTTAGGGGCGAGGCCGTAGATGCGGTAATCTCGCAACACTTATAAATGACAAGCTGCCGCAGTTGTTGCCTTGTGTGCCTTAGTGGCGCTACTCTAATACCTTATCCACTGAAACTGCGTTTTGCTTCACGGGCGGCAAATATTGTGCGCTCCGCATCCTAACGCATGTGCTTGACATCTTTGGCAAGAACTTCTCAATTTAGTAACATTTGTCCTGCCTAAGCTAACAATAAAATCTACAAACATATCCTTGACCAGGAACACATAGTGTACGATTATTCCCATCGACCGTATCATACAAAATATGGTTTCGATACTTGTTTAGAAGATTCCGTAAATGTGTATGCCTGATTTGCGTGCAGCTTCAGCGTAGCCTCTGAGGCATTGGTGCCTTGGTGTGTTTGCACACGGAGAATGTTTTTGCACATGGCGATGAAATCTTAAGAGGTATATGTATACAGCATTGCTGAAAATCTACGCGAGTTTGAATTATCTTGGGATGGCCTGAGTTGAACGTAATTCAAACCCAACTTAAGGCAAACAGTTTAATATTTAGAAAACGTTTGGGCCATACAAAGCGATAAAGCGGACGAACAGCGTTGTAGCAGTCCTTAAGTGGCAGACTTGCTTCGTTTATCCCGACGACATTGAAATCTTTGCCGGCAGATTTGAAGAACACGTAAAACGGCTTAGAGAAGTACTCAAGGACCTCAAACCACCGGGCTTGCACTCAATCAGAAGTTAATCCTGTTCAGCCATGGTGCGCTGACGTTTCTGGGGCACATTTTAGAAACAAAGTTGGCAGTGTTGAGCACGAGAAAACAGCCACCATTCGTGCCTTTCCAGCACCAACAGACAAGTCGTCAGTCATAAGATTTGTAGACCAAGACGATTGCTGTGCTTACTACCGACGCTCTGTCCAGAACGACTCTAAGGTAGCCACCCCAAAAGCGTATCTTACAAAAGAAAACGTATGATTCTGCGGGAACAAAGAAAAGCAGCAGTAGTTCGAGAAACTGCAAACACCTCTGCAGAGAAGCCCAGTCCTACGACACTTTTACCCACGCACTGAATCCGAAATTAATACTGACACCACAAATCGACCAGATTTGGAGGAAATCCCCAAGGTGGAGTAAGGTTCTGCGAAGGAACGTTTGACATCCACTTAAATGCAGCAAAGCAACTACAAAGGAAAACTGTACAGCTTTCGCAGTAACTTCGCAGTCGACAAAAAATTTATGTGTGTCCAGGATTCGAAGCCGGGAAGCACCGCTGAACCGAAGCAGTCGTCTATCCACCGAGCTAACAAGAAGGTTAGCAGTTTGTAGCGCGAGGGCGAATTGATCAACAACTCAAAGGGATTGACAGGTGTTCATAGAAGAGATTTTTGGGAATTCTTAAAGGTTAAGTAAGTTTGTGCGAATAGGTTTTGTACTCACATAAATGCAGTGAAGCGGCTACAAAAGAAAGCTGTATAGCTTCCTCAGAAACTTTCTCTGTTGAACAACAATTCGTCCTGGTCCAGGATTCAAAACGGGGACCAAAACGTACCTGGAGAAGTTCCTCTCGCAACTGAACTTACGGACGCCACTTATACACTGCGCGGTGCTGTACTTGTTCAAATGCACAATGTTGCTGAACGCGATAAGCATACGCAAGTCGGATGCTTAAAAAGGCGGAAGAGAACTGTTTCACCACAAAAAAGAATATCTTGCGGTTATTTAGCCACTCACGTAACAATGTAACAATGTAACGTCACAATTCGTCCACGTAACAATGAAGTCATTTTTGACACGTTCCACTTGCCATGTCGCCGAACGTCGACTTCTGAACTAGTGCCCGTCGTCCGCCATAAGCATTACCATTAATCGCCATGCAAGAGTTCCTGCATTTTGCCTTCTCCTCATCTTCAGCATCGAGTCGATGCCTCCAAAAGGGGGGTAATCGGAGAAAAAAAATCACATCCCCTTTTTGGATGCGCGATTGACGTATGGAGCTCATATATATATCAAGGTTGCGTTTTGCATTGACAGTGCTATTCGGCTAATTTCGAATTTTTTTATAGTGGCAAATAACGTGTTTTTAATATTTTTTGATTGAGATAAATACGTGAACAATGAAGTGGAAAACGAATCCACCCTTTTTTGCGGAAGCGGGTGTCAAACCCACATGTTCCACATCACGCATGTGGTGCACTAACCAATTGTGCTACACTGCGACACCTCCACTCTCCACTTTATCGCGGGGATTATATGTAGAACTGCTATGAGCCAGGTCAACGAGTGCCGCCCCTCGACCACCACGGGAGACATAGAACGTGCTTTTCCTACCGGCCGCCAAGTAACACGTAGTCGGAATTCGGGGGTAGCTATTGGCATTTCCGGACTGCTGTAGCCAGAGCCCTCTTAATGCACGTAGAACAGAACGTTACGGGATGAGGGACTCCGTAAGGAGACATATCAAGGTTGCAGTAGTTATTGCCAGTGCTATTCGGCTTTTTTTGAAATATCTGATAGTGCCGAATGACCTGTGTTTGTCATGTTATATTGATACAGTAACAAAAAAGCGAGAATAGAAAATGAGAATAAATCTGCCATTTTTTCTGTAGGCAGGAGTCTAACCCATATACTCCGCTTAACGCATGCGCTGCACTAACCAATTTCGCTTCCGAGACTGCCCCCCTCTCGAGTTTACCGCGGTGATTTATATTTAGAAATGCTCTAAGGCCGGTGAAATAGCGGGCCCCTCGACCACCGCGGGAGATGAAGTAGGTGCTTTTCCGAGCGGCTGCCGCGTAAGAAGGGCTCGAAAATTGGGGATATCTATTGGTATTTCTGGACTGCTGGACCCAGAGTCCCCGTAATGCGTGTAGCAGAAAAGAAAGATACGAGATGCGGGACTCGGTAAGGACACATAATGTGGTTGCCGTCGTGATATTCCAGTGTTATTCGGCTTTTTATGAGATATTTTATAGTGCCGAATGACCTGTGTTTGTCATTCTTTATAATTATTCGTTTTTCCGGAAGCGGTAGTCAAACCAACGTTCTCTGCATAACGCAAGCGGTGCAATAACAAATTGCGATATCCCGGGCCAACTCCCCTGTCGACTTTATTGTGGGGGTTTATACTTAGAACGGCTTTAAGGCCGGTGAACTAGCGTCGCCCCTCTACCACCGAAGGAAATATCGATTGTGCTTTTTCAAGCGGCCGCCACGTGAAACGTGGTCGGAAGTCGCAGGTAGATATGGTATTTCCGGAATGCTGGAGCCAGAGCCCCCGTAATAAATGTAGCAGAAAAGACAGATTTGGGACGAGGGACTCTGTAACGGCACATATTAACGTTGCAGTCGTTATAGCCAACGCTAATCGGCGTTTTTATCGAAATTTTTATAGTGCCGCGTGACGCGTGTTAATCATGTTTTTTTGATAGTTATAAATAGGCGAATATAGAAGTCGAGAAAAAATCCGCTGTTTTTTCTGGAAGCGGGAGTCGAAACCACATACTTCGCATAACGCCTGCGGTGCACTAACCAATTGTGCTATTCCACAACGTCTCCCCTGTCGACTTTAGCGCGGGGGATTATATTTAAAACTGCTTTGAGACCAGTCAACTAACGCCACCCCTCGACCACCATGGGAGACGTAGAACGTGCTTTCCCCAGCGGCTGCCACGTAATACGTGGTAGGAAGTCGGGATAGCTTTTAAAATTTCCGTACTGCTGGAGCCAGGTACCTCGCAATGGATTTAACATAACAGAAAGATACGTGCCGAGGTACTCAATAAGGACACATATCAAGGTTGCGGCAGGTAATACCAGTGTATTTGTTGTTTAATCGAAATGTTTATAGTGCCGCATGACGTGTGTTCGTCATGTTTTTTTATAGTGATAAATAGGCGAATATAGAGGTCGAGAAAAAATCCGGTGTTTTTTCAGGAAGCGGGAGGCAAACCCACATACTTCGCCGAACGCGGGTGGTGCATAACAAATTGTGCTATACCGTGACGGCTCCCATCGAGAGTTTACCCCGGGGATTTATAATTAGAACTCTCCAAGACCGGTCCACTAGCGCACCCCTCGACCAGCGTGGGAGATGTAGAAGGTGCTTTTCCCAGCGGATGCAACGTAAGATGTGGTCGTAAGACGCGGATAGCAATGGGCATTTCCGGGGTACTGCAGCCAAAGTCTTCGCAATGATTGTAGCAGAACACAAAGATACGCGTGCAGCTTTGTGGGCCGCCTCGTAGCCTCCAACCCGAGTGGGGGTCGGGGCACAGACGACGTCAAACTGGTTGAGTAGAGATATTTTGGAGAACCGTGAGTGCCGTAGCCGAAATGCCACCGCAAATGAAGATTTGAACCGCCGTCTTCGAATCAGTGATCATAATGTATGTGTGCTGCTGGTGATGAATGCCTGGGCTATTGCCCCCACCTCTGCGTTGCGGGGTGAGATGCCCATACGGTGAGGGAAGTGACCATGGGAGAGCCCGTAAGCTCTCCTGTTCCTCCAGCCTTGCAACGTTGGTACAAGCTGGGTTTTTTTAACATATGTGGCTGAGCAGTATCGCCAGTGATTCTTCAGGCCATCATGTGCGTTTTTATTACGCAGGTAAAACGTCTAAGTAAAATGGTGGTTTCACTGAAAAAAAAACAGCTAGGAGCATAACATTTTCTTCAGGCATATGTTCAGTCAAATTTATTTATATGTCCTCCCATTATTATTTACAAAAAATGAGTGGCAGTGCGCAGTGCATAGCCGACCTGGTCGGACGTGCTTTTCTGGTGCTCCGACAAGAGCGTGTTTTTACAGTGAAGGACAGCGAAACGGCAGAGACAGCGGAGGACAGCCGAAGCTGAGTACTTACCTGCACGGTGCTTTTTTAGTGTGTCGCGTTTTTCAGCCGACATGACAAGTAGAAAGCTTGTACAGTGTGGAAGCTGTCCGCGGCACGTAGACGAAGAGGGGTTTCAGCGGGATGGCGGCAAGGCAGACGAAGGGGCAGTTACGTGTCGGTTATGCGTAGTGGTGTCGCGGCAAGGACGCGTAGAAGCGGATAGCTCGGGTTTAGCTAAGCGGGTTGCAGAACAGGAGGCAGCGCTAAGTAACGAAAGCGATGAACGGAGGGCCATTGAGGGAAAGTTAGAAGCAGCTGAGAGGAAGCTAGAAAAAAGCGTCATTTCGCCAACAAAGGCTAACTCCTCGGACCATGCAGTGAAGCGAAGGCGTGCACCAAGGTGACACCAGAGGTGGAAGCAACGAAAGGCAACAGCTACTCCCACATGCTCCAAGATAGGACAGCAAAGCCAGTCGATATCCCGGGTACCAGTAAAGAGCGGCACGTGGAAGATGATAGCGTGGTAATCATTGCGGGTGACTAACATGAAGAGGAGCAGCGCTGCCATAGTGGAAAGGGTAAAGGGGAATAGGCGTGTAAAGTTGGGGTGTTTCCCAGGTCAAACGATGCAGACGGTGATTACTGCAGCGAAGGCGCAGCTAGCCTTGTCTAGTAAAGCTTGTGGAAAAGCGACCTTAGTGCGGGGTAAAAGTAGATTGGTTTACTTTTCCCTGCAATAGGAAAACCAGCAACGAGAGAGACTAATCACACTTTGTCTTCTCGTTGCGCTCCGCTAGGAAGCTATCTCCCACCCCGCGGCTGCGCGCTGTGCCGCGCCAGCCACGGCGGGCCGTGGCTCACCGGAACAAAGGAAGAGACAAGTGTTTTCGCTCATTGACATTTATTACTGAATAATAAACATCCAAAAAGCATGCAGGCTAGCTGGTTGACGGCGAGGATCTAGTTCCTCGTCCGGGCAATTTAAGGGAATCGAGAGGTTCGACTCACCGCGACAACAGTCATCGCCGGGGCGCCGCCTCAGCGCGCTCGCGTTTGCCTGGCTGGACACTGGCGGCAGAAATTGTCGCCCTCCTTTTTGCCCGACCCTCAAAGAAAGGACGTCGCCAGGCGTGTACTGACGCCTCGCTTCCCGAGCTCCGACTCCCCCCCCGTAGCTCGCATCCCGCCCGCGCTCCCCGGCTTAAATACACTCCTACGGCGAGGAGTTAGATCCCCCTCGCCGACGTCTTGCCGAGCAAGTTCCCGCAAGGAGCCAACGGTGTGGCGAAGCCGACCCAAAGGGAACGCGCTAAGGTCCCGTTCCCACATCTTTTTTTATCTATCAACCACATTTCTAAAAAAATTCAAAAGTAAAAAAAAAACACATTGGCTGATCCTATTATGGTTACATAAAAAATAAAAAAGGTCGGTCAGGCTTGCCCAGGCTGGGGGCGCTCCAAAGAGAACAAATGGACCCTGGTCGACGGAGCGGGGGTGGCCTGCGTCTGTCTCTTTCGGAGGTCAGGACCCGAGAGAGCGTCCCCTTGGGTTTTTTGGCGGAAAACGGAAGACAACCCCACCCCCACCCTTCCTCCGCTCCCTCGACGGACAGCAGCGTACCTGCGGTCTACGCGGCGCACGCGAAAACAAAACAGCCGTGTCTCGCCTCCCGCCGCTCATGCGTGCTGCGACACCCGTCGCGAGAGCGGGACCTCCTTGGAGGAATGCGGGAATAATTCAGGGAGATCTACCTCCTCGCCGTAGGAGTGTCTTTAAGCCGGCGAACGCGCGCGGGATGCGAGCTGCGAGGGGGTGTCGGAGCTCGGGAAGCGAGCCGTCAGGACGCGCATGGCGACCTCCTTCCTTCGAGGATTGGGCAAAAAGGAGGGTGGCAATGGCTGCCATTGGTGTCCCGGCGAGGCAAACGAGAGCGCGCTGAGGCGGCTCCCCAGCGATGACTGTTGTCGCGGTTAGTCGCACCTCTCGATTCCCTTAAATTGCCCGGGCGAGCAACTAGATCCTCGCCGTCAACGCTAGCCTGCATGATTTTTGGATGTTTGTTATTCAGTAATAAATGTCAATGAGCGAAAACACTTGCCGCTGCCTTTGTTCCTATGAGCCACGGCCCGCCGCGGCTGGCGCGGCACAGCGCGCAGCCGCGGGGTGGGAAATAGCTTGCTAGCGGGGCGAAACGAGAAGAGAAAGAATGATTAGTCTCTCTCATCGCCGGTTTTGCTATTGAAGGGAAAAGTAAACCAATCTACTTTTACCTTTTATAACCCCACATCTGTCGCCCAACGTGGGGCTGGCTCTCGGAACATGGAACATGTCTTTTTTCGGTGTGAGAAAAGGTCTTTGTCCGAACCTGACAAGTGTTACTGGTAGCGTGAATCAGATCGCTAGCGGAGGCAGGCGTACTTTCTTGACAGCGGAATAAACGTTGCTACATCGTGCTAGATCATGTGAGCGCCGAGTTTTCTCAGTGCGCTTTTTAGGCGGGACGTTTTGGCCGCGGCAAATTGAGGCACTGAAATTCTGAAGTCCAGCACCCATGCCGCGCTAGACATAAGGCCCGCGCTGTAATTGCAACCCCTAAGTGAGCGAGTACGGAAGCTCAGTTGTTTGGCACGATTTTCTTTTCTCTGCTGTCTCTTTTATCGACTCCGGGAGTCGGGCTCTGGGAGCCGTGCGGCCATGGGCCACGGGTGCCGTAAGGGCTGTCTGGTATTGTGGCTCTGCACCGGGCGTTCCGACATCGCAAGACGGGATGGGCGCCGCCGCTCATTAAGCTGTTTGTATTGCAGCGAGCGGGTAGGGCCGACGACAAAGCCGATGTCTCCTTCACGGCAGGGCGAATGGGGCAGTAGAGCAAGCCTCTGGGTTTCCGGTCGTTGCCAAAGATGCGTATTGGCCGAAGGCTTTTCGGAGCCGGCACCACGTGGGAGAGGGCACGACCGAGGGGGACGTAGCTCACAAGCAGACGGACGACAAACGGCCCCTCTTCTCCACTGAATGGTGGAGTACGTGTCGTCGGAATGCCTGTTTTAAGCGGTTCTGCACGTAGCAGGGGAAGATGTCCTTCGCCTCAAGAAAGTGAGTTTTTTTTTAGCTGTCGGAAACCGTTTTTTGACAGCCGCTGTTGTTTAGCTTTGCGCCATGCGGCCAATGCTGAGGAATACGATTTCTTCCTTGCCTGACTTCATGGCTTGCGGGGATGCCGATGTGATACGCAATGCGAGTTGAGCCAGCCAGGCTTGCTTGCTATGCGATGTCTCTGATGCCACCTGCTGCTCCGGGTCGGCGAGCGTTCGAGTGCTGGGGACCACTGGCGGCTGCCCAGTCGTAGAACGCTACTTGGGGGCGGCCTAGACGCGGCGCCGTGGGAGCTCCCTACGGCTGGTGTCTTCCTCCATGGAGGGCTTGTTGGTGCGGGCAGCGTCGTCGTGTGCGTCATCGTTTGGCGTCACTTCGGTGCTGGGCCGCACTTTTCGGTCGCTAGGCTCCTGGACGTACTGATACGTCCTCAATGCGTCCGGGCTGACAGCAGCAGCTATATGGACGTCATCTATCAGCGCAGTCGGTACACTTGCTCAAGCTGGCTCCAGCCCTACGCTTCGAAACCCTGGCCTGCTGTCTTCGGCCATTGCCGGACGGGACCTGCTGATAGCCACCACCGACTGAGAAGGGCACCAGTGCGAGTGACAATTGCTCGATCTTGCCTACGCTGCGCTACGTCGAACCCTGGGCTGAGTACTCTGCAGCCCGTGGTAGATTGGTGTTGCTTGTGCCTTCTCGGTGGAACGAAAGGCAGGCAGCCCCTGACACCGCTGTCGAGGACAAGACTGCATCTGTGCATGACTTGCGTGTTCGAACAACCTCGGTGTTACCTGCGACACCTGAGCGTTAGATTGTGCATGTGGCTGACGATGCCTGTTTCATGACGGCGAGTGCGTGGACACCTACTACGCGGGGCCGAACCTTCAGGTTCTGTATAGTGTTACGGACATTGCGTTTATGCGTCCCCTTGTGCTATTCTTTCCACCGTACGGGAACGTTTAAGGTTTGAGGGATGTGGGAACGCGACCTCAGCGCGTTCCCTTTGGTTCGGCTTCGCCACACTGTTTGCTCCTCGCGGGAACTTGCTCGGCAAGACATCGGCAAGGGGGTACTACCTTCTCGCCGTAGGAGTGTCTTTAAGCCGGCCAGCGCGCGCAGGATTCGAACTGCGGGAGGGAGTCGGAGCTCGAGAAGCCAGGCGTCATGACGCGCCTGGCTACCTCCTTCCTTGTATGATCGGGAAAAAAGGAGGGCGACAATGGCTGCCATCGGTGTCCCAGCGAGGCAAACGTGAGCGCGCTGAGGCGGCGCCCCGGAATGACTGTTGTAGCGGTGAGTAGAACCTCTCGATTCCCTTCAATTGCCCGGTCGAGGAACTAGATTCTCGCCGTGAACCAGATAGCCTGCATGCTTTTTGGATGTTTATTATCCAGTAATAAATGTCAATGAGCGAAAACACTTGTCGCTTCCTTTGTTTTGGTGAGCCACGGCCCTCCGCGGCTGGCGCGGCACAGCGCGCAGCCGCGGGGTGGGAGAGAGCTTGCTAGCGGGGCGAAACGAGAAGACAAAGACTGATTAGTCTCTCTCGTCGCCGGTTTTGCTATTGCAGGGAAAAGTAAACCAATCTACTTTTACCCCTCTATAACCCCACAAGCTAGAAACCTTGTGGTGATTGTCGCGGGGCTTAACGATGTTCTAAAGGAACAGGAGGGAAAACTTGGCCAGGAGATAGTGAACTGGGTAAGGACCTGCGCGCGACGCCCCCAAATGTGCCCATTGCAGTCTGCACCGTGCCGGAGGTGAAGAAGCAGGGCGTGCACACCGAACGGAAAGTACTCGCTGCTAACAGCGAGATCGTGAGTTGAGGCAGGGAACTTGGGCTTGCAGTGATAGACGTTAATAGGATAGTGGGCAGCATCGGACATAGGCAAGCTTTTCAGTGGGACGGGGTTCACTATTGCCCCAGGCTAGAAAACAAGGTGGCGTGGCGCTTAGGAATGAGAGTGGTAGCTTTTTGAAGGGTCCCTGCGCAGCTAAGGAAGGCAAACTATGAGGCAAAGGGGAAGCAAGGAACACGTGCACACTCAACACTGGGAGGCAGCCAGGCCTAGAGCTAAATGGAGAACCTACAGACGTAACTGAGGGCGTTTACAGAAGCCATTTAGGTGGAAACAATGCAGCAAACAATTTTGTAAAAGACAAAAAGAGACCCCGTAAGCGGAAAGGGAAAAACAAATGCAATAAATATTTATTCAGCTACACAAATATGCAGGGAGGCAGAAAGCCAGATAAGTGGGTGGAAATTCAAAAGCAACGTGAACGGGAGGAATTGACGTGTACGCTTTAGCGGAGACTCCACTCCGGGACATAGACCTATCCTAGACCATTATGTCAGGGAAGGTTGCAACAGGACCTCAGGAATGAAGAAAGGGGGGGGTGTTGGCATGCTCATTAAAGAAGGGACCGACTGGCAGAGAGTGCATGAAAGCTGTAGAGAACATCTATGGGTTAGAGGCACCATAGAGGGGGAAAATACCTGGTTAGTAGTGGTGTATCTGGGGACCGGAAGCAGCGATAGGGAGGAAAATGAGACAATGGTAAACTGTTTAGGACAAGATATAAACGAGTTCAAAGATTCGGGCGAAATAATCATGGAGATATGAATGCCCATATAGAAGTTTGGATGGATACACAGACCACAACGGTTCTCTAGAGATAGATCTATGTCAGGAAAACCGGCTTGTAATAGTAAACATGGAAAGCAAGTGTGACGGACAAATAACGTGGGAAAGCGGTGACAGACAGTCCAGCATAGACTACAGTTTAGTATTCGCGACAGTATACGGAAGGATGCGGGAAATGAGGATAGATGAAAATGGAACCGACAGCTGAGGAAGCGACCACAAGAGGTTTAGCTTGCACTTTGAAGGCGCAACCCGGAAAAATGTAGAAATAGCTACAATAGGAGGAAATATTTTAAATATTGAGCAGCTAAAGATCATCGCTGATAGATTGGAAGATGAAATTAGGAATACCCAGGCAGAAATTGGGATTACGACGAAATGATTGCGTTGATAAATGGTAAAATGAATGAATCAAAGCAACGGACCTGGTGGAAAGGAAAGAGCAAGCCGAGAATCTGGTGGAATAAGGAAATAAAAGAGGCTATTGACCAGCGAAGAAAGGCGTCGAGAGAACATGGAGAAGCAAAAAGAACTGGCATGGAACTGGAGGTAGTCAAGGAGAAATGGGATATCTACCGTGGGAAAAAACTAGAAGTGCACAAAATGGTGCAAGCAAAGATCAAGCAGAAAAGCGAACAGTAGATGGCAGAAATACGGAAGGACAAAAGCGCATCCAAGAAGTTTTGGAACCATGTAAAATCACGAAGCTCAAAAAACGATAACCATCAAAAACTCCTGATTGATGAGGAGGGGGAACATTGAGGAGAGCCCGCGTTGGCGCATATTCATCGAGTGATTAGAAGAAGTTTAGGACAATAGTGGTAGGGAAACCTGCACCGATAACATCAGTACCACAAAAGACTGCGGAAAGGGAAATAAGTTTGAGCAACCTTGTTTGGAAAAGGCAGAGCAAAAGGTTTCCCCCCAGACAGCAGTGGCCCCGGACGGAACACCAATGAGACTGATAAACCTGCTTGGACCTAAAAGTAACGAATCGTTTAAAAGGGCAATAGATAAGGTGATAGAAACCAGACAAATACCAGAGGACTGGTTAGAATGTAGGATGCATTTAATATATAAAGGCAGAAGAGACAGAACCAGTATTGATTCATACAGACCATCCACAGTAACGTCACTTGTTTATAGATCCGTAATGCAGGCGATAACATCAGAAAGTCAAGCATGGATGGAAGAAAATGAAATACTTGGGAAACTGCAGAATGGATTTAGACAAGACAGGCGACTGGATGAGAATTTGTTCGTGATAACGCAATGCATTGAAATTCCGAAAGCGCAGAATAGACCTCTATGGATTACGTTCTTGGACATTAAAGGGTCATACGACAACGTAAACAGAGAACGGCTGTGCAGAATTCTGAAACTTCGGTGATTAGATGACGAGTTAGTACAGTTCCTTATAGCAATATATAAAGACAATAGAGTGCACCTTACTTGGGAAGGACAGAAATGTGCCCAGCAGGTCAACATCTATCGGGGACTGAAACAGGGATGCCCTTTGAGCCCAATACTGTTCATGCTTTACATGGCAGGGTTACACAAGAAACTTGAAGAATGTAAAGTAGGGTTTAGCGTAACCCGTATACTCTAAGGCGAATTGGTACAACAGCACATTCCGGGAATGATATACGCAGACGACATTGTTCTGTTAGCTAATAACCAAACCGATATGCAGCGGATAATAAATATTAGCGGCCAGGAAGCCACCGACCTCGGGTTAAATTTCAGTGCAGAAAAATCAGGAATAATGGATATCAATGATGCTACCACTGACGTAGTGTCTATTCAGCAAGGCGAATTACCTAGAGTGAAGGAATATAAATATTTAGGAGTGTTGATAAACGATGGGGATAACAACTTAAGAACTCACGAGGAGCAACTTAAGGTTAGGGGAAAGCGAAACGCAGCTATAATTTATATATGAAGTAGTACGCTATTTATAACAAATATGAAGAAGTAAGTGGAATGTGGAAAAGAGTAATGGTTCCTGGTCTCATGTTTGCGAATGCTGTACTCTACTTAAAATCAGACGTTCTATCAGGCTTTGAAGTGAACTAGAGAATGGTAGGACGTTTGACTTAGGCGCGCATGGAAAAACAACTAACGAAGCAGTTCAGGGAGATATGTGCTGGGCGTCGTTTGAAGTTAGAGAAGCTCAGAGTAAATAATGCTTTGAATTGAGGTTCAGGGCAATGGATCAACGAAGGTGGGCAGCTAAGGTTTATAGGTTCCTATACTCGAAAAGCGTGGACACGCAGTGGTTAAGAAAGACTGGAATGCTAATGATGAAATACGGAAAGAACAATGGAGAATTCAAAACAGCTAAGGTAACAAGAAAGAGGCAAGGCAGATTGAAACGAATAAATGGAGGGAAAAAATGAAAGGCTTAACATCGTTAGAGATGTACAGGGCTAAAAAATTGAACACCACAAAGGAAAATTTCAACAATAATTCCCAGTGCAGTGCTTTGCTTTTCGAGGCTATAGTAGGTTCCCTGTGAACTAAGAGTTTTGTGTGTAAGTATTCACAAAATGATGGGGTATGTGTGGTCTGCGGTAAAGAAACAGAAACTATGCGGCACATAGTTGAAGAATGTGAGGGTATCCATCCAAATCTACATGAAGGGAATATTGGGCTTCCAGAAGCCCTAGGATTTAAGGGTATCAGAGAGGAAGTTAACTTCAAGGCTGTCGAGGGGACAAGAAGAAGATTAGAATGCTGGTGAACGAAAAACAGAGACGGGAATATTGCCTAGGACAGTTACCATCTGTAACAGGGAAAAAAAGTATTTCGGGCCTAATAAGGTTTACTGCCTGCTCTAAGCAGCGCTAGTATTAAACCAAGAGTGTAAAACAATGTTATATTACCCCTTTTTGGTGACATGACATGTCATCACCCCGCTTCAAAGGGGAAACCAATAGCAATCATCATCATCATCAGTACTTGTGGATTACAAAACTCCTACATTCGCATATAAATCTCCTAGTTAACCATAAAAACGTACGCCTTCGGGCAGTTTGAAAGTAAAGTCTAGCAGATATAGCTAAAATAAATGCAACTGCTGAATACATTTACGAAGTAAGTGAAATACCAGAAACATCTGTATCATGTAAGAATATATTTCGAATTAGTGTCCACAAATGAAGTAGCCGCACGTCTTTACGTCATAGTACGTCTTTAACATATTTGAAATACCATCCGAATATAACGTAACACCAACAATACATTAACATCGAAAATTTTTAATAAAATATTGCTTCTTGTACTGATGTCTAATACAGATACTATTGAGATATAACCTTCATATTTTTTTCGCATGTCGCAGAGATGCTAGTGGTTAGCTGGGGCGTGCTAGGGAGGATGGGAATTGGAAAGGGGGTGCGCGTGTACGCGCCGTTATATGCTTCAGTTCTTCATTGATTCCATGAACATTGTGGTGGCGATAGGTTTTAACTTGGACGACAAACTACCGATCTGGCGTCCGTTTTGGTCGAGCACAGGGCGTTGGTGTGTTAAACAGACAGACAGTAAGACGTGTACGACACGGAATGGAAACAGACAGCGCTATGTTTGTGTGCTAGAGTAATTATCGTGTCCTTCCAAGTTTCCTTGTTTAATTTACTCGGTGGTATACTCTGTCGCAAACTACAAAGAAACAAGTTTTGATTCGTGCACTCTATGGACTGCGTCCAGCTTTGCATGCTTTCCCTCTTCACAGAGTTGAAGGCACTAATTTTTCCCAGCACTGGAGCACCGTTTAGAGACTAGTAAAACTGAAAGGGCTGTTTTTAGTTTGTTACACGAAGTAGACCTGTTCTGTCAGCATTTAGGCTCATAACCCATGTAGCGCACCGGAGACCAATTCCTGTCAAACTGCTGTTTAACAAAACTTGGACGCCTGTGCACGTGATTTGTGTTGAAAATAAGGCACTCGTCTGGAATGAATGAATGAATGACTTTATTTCAAGGAGGAGGCTATAAAGCCCAGGCGGTAGGGAATGGAAAGTACGATAGGGAAAGTTGTAGAAACAACTAAGCAATGTTTAAGCTTGACTGTAGCGGTCACTGTAGCTGTCTCTCGAGGTTCCGTTGGAGCAACACACAGACACTGGCCTTCCCCTGAGGGGAGGGGGTGTCCGGCATAGTTCTTGATGGCACATTACGGTTGGTGGGGCAAGACGGATGCGCACCGGTGTTCATTTGTGACTGTTGTACTTGAACAGATAGTCGGCCAGCCATTAAACCATCTTATAGAGACTATTTTTTAGGGCAAAGTCTGTGATTTTTTCTAACATTTCTGGGTTGACCCTAACATACACGACATGCTCTAACGCCGACGTCGGAACCGTGGCGCTTGCTAGCAACTGCGTACGGCCGTCTGAGAAGGCTGCACATGACAAAATAAGGTGGAAAGGGTTTTAGTTTCTCGTTGCTGCCACAGTGGGGGCACCTTGGTAAGGAGGGACGCCTTGGGTTCGTACACTTCGATATCATATCAGGGGTATAGGCCAAGTTTGCGTAAACTTTGTTCGCGAAGACCGCTCCTGTTCTTGGAAGGGTATTTAGTGGTGCGAGGAAACCAGGGGGTGAGGCCTCGGCTAGCCGCTGCCGGCTGAGGGCTCTAGCTTGACGAAGTTTTTGTTGCCAGTGTTGCTGAGATGTGCACGGTGGGTCAGATCGTGCTGGAGTGGTGTCGAGAACGGTGAGAGGATTTATAGACACTCCCGGGCAGTGTTGTGCGCCGTTCGGTTGCCGTCCGCTCCAGACGTGTGGGCAGGTGTCCAGACATTTCGTATCGTGATTCCTTCATGAGACAGTTCCCGTACTAAGTAGAGGATGTTCGTGGCCGTAGAGTTAGGCGTGAAGGTCCTATTCAGTTCCCGGAGGGCAACGTGAGAGTCAGTGATGATGCGAAACTTCTTTGTGTGGATGGTTGAATGTCTGGAAAAAAATTTTTGGGTCCAGAACAGATGTTGCATCATTGATGTGTGTAAGAAATGAAGTGATCCTTAAACTCTGCCTTGTGGAACGCCACAAGTTAAGGCGAGTCTTTTAGATCCGCACCCGTCCACTTATGCAAACTGTGTTCTGTTTGCTAAATTGGATTTAAATTACCTATTTTAAAGGGAGCGAGGCCCAGAGAAGAAGCGTACTTAGAGGGTTATCATGGGGCACACGATCGAAGGATTTACAAAAGTAGAAAAATTACACTGTTTTGGGGATCAATTCAAAGCTTCTGCGGTTGCATGAGTGGGTTTGACAGAATAGTAGTGGTAGAAAGGCCTCTGCGGAAACCATGTTGGAACTCAAAAACGGGGGCGTTTGCTTCCAGATATTTGTTTGTAAAAGGGGTGATGATGTGTTCTAGAATGTGCAGCAGGTTGATGCAAGAGATTTGACCATTTTTAATTTTTATGGTATTTTTTTTTAAACTGCCACAACACAATCTACGCGCTACGACTGTGTGCCGCAAGCATAAACGAAGGATGGCAGACAAAATGTGGATATTGGCTCTCCACAACAGCGCAAAAAACCATTTGGAATTAGTTTAGGCCCTTCTGATGACTTCATATCCAGAGGGAGGGTGAGAACGCCTTTGCAAGATACAAAGTCAAGTGCAATATCAGTCACATTGGGAAAAGGCCTGCTGTTTTCATTCTGGGGAGAGAAGACTTTATGAAAATACTCGGTCGCTACATTAGCAGTGGCCTTCGGTTGAGTTATGACACTGTTTTGATTATTTTGTTCTACGCGTTTTTACTGCTGCCTAGATAGCTCAAGAAGTTTTCTGGTTGCGGTAAAATTATATTTGGCCGTGCGGTCAAAAATATTTCTTTCTGGCTGAGGATAAACCGGCCAAAAGCTGTGTTTTAAGACACTGAATGAGTTGAGCTCTAGCTGGGTAAGTTTTCTTGGCCCGCTTCAGTTTGGGCTTTAAATGAATGATATTCCTGTCTACTTAGCGACTAGCTCGCTTGTGTAATGTTTTTACGAGGGACATATATATGAATACGTTAGAGAACACTCTTCCTAAATTTAGGCCATACTGAGACAGAACGTTCATTCGATACATTACCGGCAAACGCTCAAAACACGTCTCTAATGGCCTGGTTTCAACACGTGCAGAGTTAATAATACGTTTACCCTTAAGCTTTGCGCATTTAGCACAGTTAGTAATGGATATTAAAAAAAACTTGTAATTCCACATACCCTCTTCTATGCATACACTACGCAGTTATGTAGCCTTGCTAATACAAACGAGATCCAAGATTGTTGCACCATCACCAGATAGAAGGGTGACCTTCTGTACTACTTGCTCCTAGTCCGGTGATTGCGAAATGCAGCACTTGTCCAGTTTGTGATGGCACGTTAAAATATCTCGCCATAATACTCTTCGTGGGTTTTTTGCTGTCGTACAATCAAAAAGCATCTTTAGAAATTGGGGTTGGGCAGACGGTTGTCTGTTTAATGCAGAAGCTGTAAACACATGGCCCCAGTAAATCACTTTCAAAAAGAGGCTTTCGTGAGCGTCAATCTGCATAAACAGAGGGACTGAAAATGATGTTTATTTATTTGACAGCAACCTTCCTCCCAGTGAAGAGTTCTCAAGACGGAATATTTGGTGCGAGTCAGGTAGAATATATTCGTCACTGATGACATCGTCAACCATGGTTCCCTTATGACAGCAAGAATCTGATCATATTTGTACAGAAAAAATGTTTAAATCAGCAGTTTCATTCGAAATGCTTATGGCACTAAAAACTACGATCCTGAGCAGTTTCGGTGCACCGCAAGCTTCCTGTCAACGCTCAGCATACGCAAATCTGTTAGAGGATGCCATGTGCG
Source organism: Haemaphysalis longicornis (assembly GCF_048455015.1). Classification (NCBI taxonomy): domain Eukaryota; kingdom Metazoa; phylum Arthropoda; class Arachnida; order Ixodida; family Ixodidae; genus Haemaphysalis; species Haemaphysalis longicornis. The sequence continues at coordinate 40,770,845 of NW_027526214.1, forward strand.
CAGTACTTGCGAAGGGTTCAGCATGACTTACAGAAGTGCTCATAGCACTGCGTTCTTACCTAATATCATCACAGGTATAAATTAACCATCGACCTTCAGTTTATCATAGATAAGCGAAACGCTTTTGCCGTTAGCCTTGTGTACTGTCACGGATTGCCACCGCAGCTTGCACTTGCGTAGTCGAGATTGACTGTAGTTGTTTTGGATGAATATATTAGTGCCTTTGAGTTATCTGGCACTACGGAGGATAGCTTCTTTCAATAGAAAATTTTGACAATAAGTGATCACTGATCTACTTCGAAGTCGTTTTCCATAACCTTGAATTCTTGCCACCGACTTGTGTGGTTTGTTGAGTACTTTTGGGAACACGCTATCAATGACATGCTCACGTAAAATTTCATCACTTTCATCAGCCTGGTCGTCAATACCATACTCAGTGAACTTGGACCGGCGACTGCGACCTTCAAGGTCAGTTATTTTCTTGGTGTGTTGCTCAATTACATTCTCAAGAGAAAATACTCTATCCTATATTGTCTGAATTTTCGATGTTTTTTCCCGCACGTCGAGTAACACCTTATCCTGTTCTGTCGAACAGCTATTTAACTAAGTAACAGTATTCTCGGTCGCTGTCAGCCTACTTTGCATGTAGGAAAGTTCTGTTGAAATTGATGACTGACTCTTTAATAGTTCTTCGAAAATTTCTGCGACTTTTAGGCCAGGCTATTCTTCTACGTCACCATAGACGACTTGTTTTCAGGCGTAGAAACAAACTGTACGCAATCCAAACGCATGCCCGTGGGCCCAGAAGACTAAGGTGTATAAGATCATCACGGCCAACTGTAAAATACGTTTACCTAACCAAGGCAGGGAACGAATTTTTTTGGTTATCTGCAAGATCCCTGCCGCTTCGCTGTGCTCACTAAAGAAGGAGTGCTGTGGGCCGTCCTCTATAGCCTGCAGTGCTGTTTACCAGTCGGGTGTAGGTCACAAATTTCAGCCAGATGTAGAACAGTTGGGAAACCCTTCTCGCAGATAACGCTGTCGTTTCTTGCATCATCCACAGGAAACGCTTGACACGTGCTTTTTGTGATGACTAGCAGGAAAGCCTGGACAGTGAATGATCGATTGTTTTCGAGATTCTCTCTGCTGCTTTGCCGTGTACATTCATTTGGCCTTTTAGTGACTTTTTTGCCTTGTGGAGATGTTGCACGCGTCATGACACCCCCTAAAGTTGGCCAAATCAACCAGTGCAGCTCAGACTTCTTACAGCTGGTCTTAAATTCCCCGCGCACACCGCGGCCATTCCACGGCGAAATCTTCGAAGATGTCTAGGACTGGCTCGATTATTTAGACCGGGGTATCGCGTTCAACGAGTGGGAGGACGCACGTAAGCTGAGAAGTGTTTAGGAAAATGGGGTTCGAAAATTCCGAGTGCTCGTTTAGAAGCTGGTTTAAGTTTCGGTGGCAATTGCTCGGAACTTACAAATGCAACAGAAGGAACAGAAGAGCTGAGTTTGGTCTACAGTGCAGGAATAAAAAACCGAACAAGCCTGTTTCTCTGTTCGTTGAGGACATGACGCGCTTGTTTAGACTAGCTGGCCATGTTATGAGTGAAGCAGATAAAGTATGCGACCTGTTGCGTGGTGTGAACAAACCATGAGCCCTGTTGGCTGCCCGGTAACCATGGTGGCTGACTTCGTTCAAAAAGCGACATGGATGAGCGGGACCTGCAGAAACGCACCGTGTAGTAAATGCGTCAAACTAGTTTGACCACGTGCGCTTTAATGTCCTCTCGAAAACGCTGCTGCGCTTGGGTTTTGTCAAGCACGTTTACTACGTTGACGCACATCCTGGGGAAGATGAGGGACGTATCTTTGTTGTCGTCGGAGGCTTAAACTACGAACTCGTCCCGATCAAATCAGACGTACATGCTATCGACGACCTAGAAACTTGATCTATTGCACAAGCCATGTACGCCACTACCACCCATATAGTTCGTCCGTTAACAACTATCATCCTCTTCACTGACTCGAAAGCCGCCTGGAGACAATTGATCAGAAGTTACTTGCACCGCCACACAGCATATCTAATCAAAGACGCGCCCGACGACAAAACGCACACGTTCCACAATAATTGGACTCTGGAGGACGAGGGTTTGGCAGGAAATGAGCGGGCACATACACTCGCCCGAGCAACGATTTACCAGGCACATGACAAGCTGTTGTCAGCCGTAAGCCAGGCACAGTTGTCTTTCAGCCAGCGCAAATACCTGGAGTCATTTAGCGCGCAGTGCAAGGTACATTTCTCCCCACATCGTACACTCACAAGGTGGCAGTCTGTGCTCCTGCGAAAGATACAGACTAACACATTACCAACTAAACTTCTCACAAATCGCTCTCGAAATTTACCCGGCACACCTACTTTTACGTTCTACGGAAGTAACCGAAACATAATCCACACAATATGGGCTGTGATGGACATTCAAAGTTGACCGCATCCCTAGTCCAGCTCTGGTTGACCTTATCGCTGCGACACAGCTCATGCTGACGTATAGAGCGGAGTAAGCCATGGAGACAGCTTCCCAAGACGGCGCCCTGGACTAAGATGGCTTACAAAAATAAAGTTTGCTTCCTTCCTTCATTTTTTTTCTCCCATGAATTGACGTCATCTTCGCCCGCTACTCATCAGCCCCGAACGCCTACGCCTATAAGAAAATTTTCAGCAAGCCTTCCTGTGTCTCTCGATCTGCCGGAAAGCGGTCTCCGAGCCTACAACGGGGAAACCAAATCCAGTTGTTTCCGCGGGTCAGGCTGCTGTGCAAGAAGCTCAAGAACCTCAACCGACGCAACGACATCCGCATGATCACCATAGAAACAGGACGCTGTTTAAAGGGAACAAACTTCTTTCTACCGACGTCCTGGTCCTCTTGCACAATCACCCATTGACTGCTGTTCTGGAAGCCTGCACTGATTATTGTGTATCAGCTATTCACTCGCGTCCAAGCTGCGTAGTATAACGACGTCATGGTGTAAGCCACAAATCCAAAAAGCTGGCGGCAACCTTGTTGGGACGCTTAGTGCGTGCACCACGCAAATTCAGGGAGTGAAATTGACTTGCGGCATCTTTCAGTTACATTTTCAAAACCTGTGTCAGTCGATGGCGAGAGCGACCTCTCAAGGCCTGCGCAGCGCAATTGGAAAGAGAGTGTTACTTTAGCTTGCCAAACCAGCGTGTTTGTTACTGTCGAGTGCTAGCAATCTCCTGTCAGTTGGGCTATAGCAGAACAAAAGGGTTCTCTGCTGCTCGTACGACATGACTGCACAGCACGTGACCTCACCGACGTCAGCAACAGGCAAACAGAAACATTGCTGACGAAATTCATCATGGAACACAAGCATGTCACACAGAACAGCAGTTGCACACTTTGACGCTGCAAGCAACAAAGAAAGGAGTCTTGTACTATGAGTCTTCTCTTCGCCAAAAGAATCGGCGAAGGTTGCAAATAGGGACGTAAATCCTCACCTGGCGACGCCACAAGAGCAACAACTTCTCAACGTTCAGCACTCCTTTAGCAAATACTTAGCTCTAACGTCTTAAGTGCCACAAACAACCATGACCAAGCATTGCATAATCACCAAGGAATACGAGCGGCCCATTTACCAACACCCGCGAGGAGTTTCAGCAAAAGAGCATGAGGCTATTTGTCGCCAACTCATTGAAATCCCCTCAGATGATGTCATTCAGCCATCGATGAGTCCTTTGGCCTCACAGGTCTTCCTTGTTGAGAAGAAAGAAGGCACTCTTCGTTTTTGCGTAGGCTGCCCTAAGCTCAAAAAAGATGTATATTTATTGGACAAAGATTTATATTTATTGTCGTGTATTGATGTCTTGTTGGATATGTTAAGTTATGCCAAATATTTATCGTTTATTGTTTCGCCGAGGGGTTTGTGGGAAATTGAAGTATGTGGTCGAGACTGCGAAAAACAGCTTTAGTTACTCTGGGTGGGCTCAAGGGTTGTAGGTCTAACCGTTTGGACTGTGCTTAGCCTAGGCCACTTCGCCGCGCATGATGGACCCTGTTTTGTCTGCACTCTAATGGCAGGCGTGTCTTGTATATTTTGGCTAAGTCTTAGTGTTTTCTACATCGTTGGAATGGCAGTTAGTGCGTATTAGTGCAGTTCTTGAGGCCATCCGATCCGTCCAACTCTCGTATAAAGCAGAAAAGTGGCAGTTTGGGTACAAAGAGCTGAAACATTGGGCCACCTGGTCACCTTTGAAGGCATCGGCCCTCAGCCCTACAAAACGGCTGCTGTCCCCCGCTTTCCCAGCGCTTAGCGACGAAGATGCTGTACACTGTTTCCTCGGCTTTGGCGCGTACTATCGCCGCTGTGTGGAAAACTTTCTCCAACAAGCCGAGATGCTAACTCGCCTAAAAGAATGATGTGACGTCGAGTTGGTGCCACAAAGGGTGTGCAGCGTTTGATGAAATCAAACGTTGGCTTCAGAGTACACCTCCAAGTCCAACATCGGGTTAGGTAAGTTCCTGTACAGTGCGAGATGGTGTAGAGAGGGGGTCATCGCTAATGCTACCCGTACAGTGTCAAGCGTCACAGCCAACTACTGTACAACCAAGAAGGAATGGGTGGTTATCGTGTGCGACCAAAAACGGCCGTGTCTATATCATCATCATCATCATCATCATCATCATCAGCCTATCTACGCCCACTGCAGGGCAAAGGCCTCTCCCATTATTCTCCTATTACTTAGGTCCTGTGCGAACTGTGACCAATTTATCCCCGAAAACTTGTAAATCTCATCTGCCCATCCAACTTTCTGCCGCCCCCTGCAACGCTTGCCTTCTCTAGGGATCCACTCTGTTGCCCTAGTCTTCAGCGGTTATCTTGCCTTCTGATTACATGCCCTGCCCACGTCCATTTCTTCTTCTTAACCTCTACTAATATGTCCTTAAAACGTGTTTGTTTCCTGACCCACTCCGCTCTCTTCTTGTCCCTTATTGTTACACCTATCGTCTTACGCTCCATTGTCCGCTGAGTCGTTTTCAATTTAAGTTCAATCCTTTTCGTGAGCCTCCAATTTTCTGCCCCGTAGGTGAGTACCGGTAAGATGCAGCTGTCATACACTTTATTCTTCAGCGACAGTGGTAGGCTGCTATTCATTATCTGAGAATGCCCGCCATATGCCCTCCACATCATTCTGATCCTTCTAATTATTTCTGCCTCATGGTTGAAATCTGGGGTCACAACTTGTCGTAAGTAGATATAATGGCTTATCACTTCCACTGGCTCGCCACCTATCTCAAAATGCTGTGCTGTCCCGAGGTTATTGATCATTACTTTAGTTTTCTGCATAACAATTTTCAGGCCCAAGGTTCTAATCTCTTCGTCCAGTGGGGAAAGCATGCTTTGCAGTTCGTCCCCCGAGGTACTTAGCAAGGCAATATCATCAGCAAATCTGAGGTTACTGAGTTATCCTCCATGAACCCTTACTTCCACGTTTTCCCAATCCAACGTTCTCACTACATCTTGTAAACATGCTGTGAATAACATTGGAGAGATTGTGTCTTCTTGTCTGACACCCTTCCTTATAAATATTTTACTGCTCTCCTTATGGAGGATGATAGTAGCTGTGGACCCATTATAGATATCCTCAAGTATTCTTACATAACGCTCATCTACCCCCTGGTTCTGTAATGCCTGAATGACTGCTAGGGTTTCGACCAACTCAAATGCTTTCTCATAATCTATGAAGGCTATATATAGGGGTTCAGTGTACTCAGCGCACTTCTCTATAACCTGATTGATAGTGTCAATATGGTACATTGTTGAATACCCTTTACGGAATTCTGCTTGTTCTTTAGGTTGACTGAAATCTAGGTTGCAGTAAATCTGTCAGCGATTACCTTGGTAAGTACCTGGTAGACGACTGACAGTAGGCTGATAGGCCTGTAATTTTTCAAGTGCTTCATTTCGCCTTTCTTATAGATTAGGATGATGTTCGCGTTCTTCCAAGATTCCGGTACCATTGTGGTCATTAGGCATTGCGTATACAGGTTTGCGAGTTTTTCAAGAACATTTCTACGCCATCCATCAAGAGGTCTGCTGTTATCTGATCCTCACCAGGTGCTTTGCCCCCTTTCATTTCTTTCAAAGCCTTCCTTACTTCTTCGGTCGTTACTTGTGGGATCTCTATCTCCTCTGAGCTACTGTCTCGTTCGGCATTATCCTGGATGTCCCGGCTACTGTACAGATCCCTGTAGAAGTCCTCGGCCACTGTGACTATTTTATCCCTATTTGTGATGACATTGCCTTGCTTATCGTTAAGTGCAAACATCTGATTTTTTCCTACGCCAAGACGCCTCTTCACAGCATTCAGGCTACCTCCGTTCTTTACAGCCTATTCGACCCTCTCCATATTATACTTCCGTATGTCAGCTGTCTTACGCTTATTGATTAACTTCGAAAGCTCCGCTACTTCTATTCTGTGAGCTGCGGTAGATATTGTCATGGTTTGACGTTTTCTAATTAAATATTTCATGTCCTGTGAAAGTTTGCCAGTATCCTGTCTATCCATAGTGCCCCCGACTTCTACTGCACACTTCGTTATAATACGTGTAAGGTTGTTGCTGGCTTCCTCGTTAAGAGCTGAATATCGGTTATGCAGCGCTATCCTGAATTCTTCTACTTTACGTTTTACTGTTAGCTCATTTATCGGCTTCTTTCGTACTAGCTGGTTGCGGTCCCTACTCAAATCTAGCTTAATTCGAGATCTTACCATACGGAGGTCACTACACCTTACGCTTCCGAGTACTTCCACATCCTGCACGACGCCAGAGTTATCGCATAGTATGAAGTCTATTTCATTTTTATGCTCCCCATTTGGGCTTCTCCAGGTCCACTTCCGACTCTCCCGTTTACAGAAGAAGGTATTCATTATGCGTAGGTTATTCCGTTCTGCAAACTCAACTAGTAGGTCCCCCCTGCTATTTCTACAGCCCAGACCATAGTTCCCAGCTGCCTTGTCGCCAGCCTGATTCTTGCCTACTTTAGCAATGAAGTCCCCCATAACTGCGGTATACTGTGTTTTTACTTTAGCCATTGCCGATTCCACATCTTCATAGAAGAGTTCCACTACTTGGTTGTCGTGGCTGGATGTGGGCACGTAGGCCTGTACCACCTTGAGATTGTACCTCTTATTTGGCCTAATTACAAGACCTGCTGCCCTTTCGTTAATGATAGAGTAATATTCTATGTTGCCAGCTATGCTTTTATTAACTAGAAATCCCACTCCCAGTTCCCTTCTGTCCTCTAGACCCTGGTAACATAAGACGTGTCCATTTTTCAGCACCGTAAAGGCTTCGCCTGATCTCCTAACCTCGCTAAGCCCTAGTACATCCCATTTGATGCCCTATAATTCCTCGAACAACACCTCGAGCCTCGCTTCGCTAGATAAGGTTCGCGCGTTAAACGTTGCGAGGTTCAGATTCCATTGGCGGCGTGTCCGGATCCAGGGATTTTAGCACCATCTGCTGCGTCACAGGTCTGAATGCCGCCGTGGTGAGTTGCTTCGCAGCCGCTGGGGACTGAGGGCCGTGGGTTAATTGGCGTATTCTTGGGAGGTTGTAGCCGATACTACACCAGGGTGGCCAATTCTGCTCTGGTGAGGGAGTGCATTACCGGCAATGGTCGCCGGGGTCAGGCCACACCCCAAGCCCCTTTGTGCAATTCCATCAATAATATGTCTATATGGGGGAACTTTAAAGGTGGCTACTGACCATCACTCTCTGGACTGGTTGGCAAAGCTGAATGACCCATCGGGTAGCCTCGTCACTGGTTTCTCAGGTAAAGGAGTTTGATGATGGTGTCGTTTATATATCTGGCCTTAAACACCGCGAAGCAAACTTCCGCTCCCGCGACCCAAATGGTAAAATTTATACAGAGGAAGACTACGAAGGAGGCATTTTTGCAGCCTTTATTTCTTCTGACCTCGCTCAACAAAAATGAAATGACCCGGAGATTTGCCCAGTCATCGAATACCTCGAAGGATATGCCTCTCAGCTATCCAGATCTTTCGCAGGTGGCCGTACATCATTTGTCTGTGAAAGAACATCGACTTTAAAAATGCCGATGCCACCGAAACAACATGCTTGCTTGTTTCACCAAAACCACGGAGTACACAAAATCTGTAGGCCGGTCCCGATAAACCCTCTTCGGAAACAAGATTTGCCACTACCTGAGCTTGCATACGTCTTCGACATCACTGGCCGAAGCTTGCCGTTGATGTCAAAGAGTACGTACAAACTAGGCGAGACTGCCCGACGCGGAAAAAAAACGCTGGAAAAGCCCGCTGGTCTGCTCCAACCTGTTGATCCTCCAAAAATACTGTTGCAGCAGATCAGTATGAATATTTTGGGGGCTTTTGCTTTTCATCATCTGCAACAGATGGATCTTCGTCGCTATGGACCACTTTGCGCTCTACAGGGAAAAGAAGGGCATTTTCCGCAGCACAGCTGCAGTAGACGTCAATTCTTTATTTGGACATCGTACTTAGTCTCGGCGCCACGACAGTAGTTCTAACCGGCAGCCGAGCTCCGTTAACAGCTCCACTTATTAAAGAAATCTTAAAGCTCAGCTGCGCGAGCAACCAGAGGACAATCACCTACTACCTGCTGGCGAATTGAATAAGGTAGCGGCGAAACAAGGCCATTGCCGATGTGCTCTTTATGTACGTTGGCGTCGGCCCGCGCTACTGGGATTCCATGTTTATATACGTTACCTTCGCCTATGATAAGGCGCCGCCGGAAACCACAAGATTAACCCCGTTTCGCGTGGTTAATGGACAAGACGTCCTGACGTTGTTGGACTCGTGCTTTTGCCTGACGAGTGTTCGGCTGTCCCCACAGACGGAAAAAAGATTGCCCAGAGTGCAGAGGCCACACGGTAGGTTGCTCGCAAGCGCATTATTTTGAGAAAATGACCAATGCGCGGAGTTATAATTCGTCTCACAGAACAGTAACATATCGACCAGGAGAACTCGTCGGGGTGTGGAGCTTTCTTTACGGGAGGGGTCACAACGAAAAATTTATATGTCGCTACGGCGGTCCCTACAAGGTTCTGCGCACGACAACCGCACGCAACAACGAAATTCTATTTGAGGGCATGGTACGTTCTTCTCGCATCACTCCACAATTTGGTATCGTTCATGTAGCACAAAGGAAGCGGTATTACACCCGCTGCCCGGAAACTTGAACGGCTGCTTTGGCCGTGCATGTCTGTCGACCATGAATCGGGACTCCACATCGGGTGTACGCAACGGGACCATGCATTGTCATAGGGAGTACATTATCTTTTTTTTTATTATGTGCCTCTACTGAAACCTGTGAAATGACAAAAAGAGGAAGCTAAGGTGCTACCACGGCAACTTTTGTTGTTCGACAGTTCGGTACCGTTTTTAGCTCTCAAAAGTTCAGTAAAATGGTGCTTTTCTGCTTTTATTTTGCAGAATGCACTGGGCTTAGAAGAGCTAAAACTGGTACCGACGCTGACGAACAACAAAAGCTGCCATGGTAGCACCTTAGCTTCCTCTTCTTAGTTTTCCTCTTTTCATCCCTACAACCATGAATGACATGTACCTGAGAAAACCAGTTATGTTTTGATATCGCAGCGCACATAATACTTAAAGATTGATCCGGTGTTCTGACGCACCACACAGCACCTGTAAGCCTCTTTGCTATGATTGGCCCTTGAGGCCTTATAAGCTTATACTCGTGCGCTTGGGTTTCATTCTGACGAAGGCTTGTGCCCAGAAAAAACGTCAATAAAGTTTGTTTGGTACCCGTTCGGCTATTCATTATTCGGTATATATATATATATATATATAATTATATATATATATGTGTGTGTGTGTGTGTGTATGTATGCACGTATATGTATATATATAAATATTCTATTATACAAATATTTATTTATATATATTGAAACGAGAAGACAAGGAAGTGGACTGTGCAGCCTAGTGTGATGGGCATCTTACACCGACGAATACGAAGACAGTTGGCGTGGGGTTATCGCTCGTGCTGTGATGGCCGAATTGTAAATAGCCTGCCTCTCTTTCTGTAAATAGATCGCTTCAGCATCGACCATGGTTCTTGTCATCCGTCCTACCGCCACGTAGCATGTTTTGGTGGAGGTTGCAGTTCTGATCCCCTTCGTGGACCTCCAGCTACGCCCGTCTCGGTTTCTGAAACGACCACCCCAAGGATCAAGGATCGCGTCGGTCCGCCCCAGCCCCGGTGAGCCATTGGCGTGCGCATTCCCCAGCCCTGTGTCCCCTGCCCGTGATCCGACGAGACCAGCCGACCTGACTAGCCGCGACCAGACCAGAAGCCGACGACATTCCCCTTCCCAGTTCTCCCGCGCGATTCCAAGAGCTTGAGGTTCCTTCGTGGCGTCGGCGGCATCGCTGTTCTGGGGCCCATCTTCATGGACCGATCAGCCTGTGCAGTGGCGGCAAGGACTTCACTGTTTATATTCATTTCATCTTCACCGCACGGGTTCATTGACTGTGACCTCGACCGGGACGGTCGTTTGGGATGGCGGGGGGATATGTAACGAGAAGACGAGGAAGAGGACTGTGCAGCCTAGTGTGATGGGCATCTTACACCAACGAAGACGAAGACGGTTGGCGTGGGGTTATCGCCCGTGCTGTGATGGCCGAATTGTAAATGGCCTGCCTCTCTTGCTGTAAATAGATCGCTTCAGCATCACACATGGTTCATGTCATCCGTCCTACCGCCACGTAACAATATATATATAGATACAGCGAATCAGAAATGGGAAAAGGGGGGCTCGGTGAATTAAGAAAGAAAAGGAGGGTTCGCACTCAAGAAAACCTCGTAAAGCAAATGGGGGAATGCGGTAGGTCATAGAAACAGATGAACAATTTCCTGAATGAGAAACAAAGTGGTGCAAAAATGCCCGCTGTGTGGGATCCGAACCCTCGTCTTCTAGAATACCGATATGGTGCGTACGGTTTGTTTCGCTACCAGCGGGTTGTTTTCCTACTACTTTCAAGGGTATTTATGTTATAGTAATTTTCATTTCCTGCACTTGGGGTTGTTGGCGGGAGTCACTCGGAGTACTCGTGGAGAAGCCGACCTGCTTTTTAACCCACGGGCCGTGACTCGAGTTCTACGACATGTCGAGAGTCGTCGACTGGCGTTGAAGCCTCTTAAGCTACCTTTGGCACGAACACTGCCAGAAAAGAGGCCGCAGCTATGCATGTAGCGAATCAGAAAAGGAAATGAGGGGCTCGGTGAATTAAGACAAATAACCTAGGAAGACAAAGGGGGGAATGCGTTAGGTCATAAAAAAAGATGAAGAATTTTTTTATTCTAAAAGAAAGGGGTGAAATAAAGCCCGCTAGGTGGGATGCGAACCCACTACCTCCAGAATACCAGTCAACCACGCTACCACTACGTATACCACTACGCTACCCGCGGGTCTACTTACGCACCACTTTCAAGGGTATTTATGTACGGTATTTTTTTGTTTCCTGCACTTGGGGTGGTAGAAAGCACCACTGGGACTACTCGGGGTGAAGGGGGCCTTCAACCCTCGGGCCGTGATTTTACTCTTTACGATATGTCGAGAGTGATCCACCGACGCTGAACAATACCGACTGCAATATATCAGAGTGTATATATATATATACATATATATATATATATATATATATATATATATATATATACATATATATATATACATATATATATATATATATATATATATATATATATATATATATATATATATATATATATATATATATATATATATATATATATATATAAATATATGTATAGATATGTATATAGTAAGGAAATCAGGGGCTCGTTGAGGAAATACAGAAAGAGATGCAGGCAGTCTACAACGCCAAAGAAGGCATCGGGGAGTGGTTAGGCTCTTTTCTTTTACAACGGTTAACAAAGTTAAAAATTTTTTAAATATACAGAAGAAAGAAAGAAAAACACGTGCCCAGGGTTCCCACTCTGGGCGAGTGTTTTTCTTTCTTTCTTTCTGCCGCATATTCCGCACTTTATTACCAGTAGTAAAAAAAGAGCCTAACCACACCCCTACGCCTCCTTTGGCGTTGTAGACTGCCGACCTGTCTTTCTGTATATATGTATATGTATATATATATATATATATTTATATATATATACCTAAATATATGTTGTAAAGAATACGATTTGCGCAGGCACTTGACAAAAAACAGCACTGCACCAGGACTGCAAGAGTTGCGTTTTTTGCCTGGACATGGTATTCGACAAATTTTGTGGTGTTTCGCATATGTTTGTTTCTGGCCAGGTGTTGAAAGTGTTGTGTAAGTGTGCTAGCATTATTTTCTACTGTGCCCCTTGTTGTGCTTACCAAAGGCAGGCTATGTGTATGTTGTTCTTTAGGTTTACGTATTCGTCTCTAATACTTGGGTGTTTCTGTGTAATAATTTATGGATGCTATGAAGCAGCACCAACTATCTCGTTTTGCCTCATGGCACACGTGCTTTCCTGATGCCTTTGGCCTTTTAAAAGAAATTAAGTTAGCCGACGTTGGGTGCCTTCGAAAAAAACCCCACGCCTTGTTTAGGGTTCGTCGGCTCGCCTGCCGTCCTCATTCTACTATGGCCACCTTGGGTTGCGCGCAGCACCGGAAACCGGTGGCATGTACTTTTCAGCTGCGTGGCGGATGTGTGCCATGAGCAGTTGGGCAGCTTTTTCAATGTGCAGGTGTGTAATATATCTGCGGTGTAGTTTGGATGTTTCTGTAATTGTACTGGAGATCGCTCATGCTTCATTGGTTGTATTATGGCATGGTGAACGGGTAGGGCTTTTGCTTAGGTATGTTAGTGAAATAAGGAAGTGGTCCCTACCATATGGATTAATGTCTACGTCCCACTCAAGATATTGAAAAAGTACTGCCGATCGTATAGTCAGGTCAAGGTGGCAGTAATTGTTGTGTCCTACATTATAATAGGTACACTGTTTTCTGTTGAAAAGGCATGCTTCCGGCGATGTTAAGATTTTCTCATTGAGGCGACCTTGGGCATCGGTGCGGGAAGAGTCCCAAAGAGAATTATGTGCATTCAAGTCGCATTTCAAGATATGAGTTTCAGGCAACTGATCTACCACCCCACTAAACCCGAGCTCTAGAGATAGAGGTCAGGATGAATGTAAAAGGAGCATACTTTATTAATCTAATACATATTAGTGAACGAATCGCAGCAGCTTGAAGGGCAGTATTTGAGATGGTATTACAAGCAATGCATTTTCGAGTGACAATAGCCACACAACCCGAGGAGTGTGTGCATCCATTTCTGTCTTTTTAAATACCATATGATTATGCACGAAGTTTGTGTTTTTGCTGCTCAGATGAGTTTCCTGCAGCCACACTATACTTGGTTTGATGGTATACAGTATCTTATACATCATCAACATTTGTAATGAGCCTTCTACAGAGCCTTTGTACAATATTTTTCTTTCCCATTGTTTTCAGTAGCGACTTAAAATGTGCGAGAATGATTGTTTATGTATTGTCATTCAGGGATGTGAATTTTGGTTTTTTGGCTTATGGGATTTAGGGACGATGGTACCTGTAGATGGATAAGTTCCTGTGTTGTCTTTCGGGACTGGTAGTTTCGGAGAGAGTTTTGTGTCTCTATGTTGATTTGGATGCGCAGCATGCTCCTTGCACTGCGATGCACGGAGGTACGGTGCTATGTTAATTTCGTTGTGCGATTTCCTGGGAGTGTCCGGCGGACAAGACCCCTGAACTTGGCACACTTTCGGGTGCTCATCCTTTGAGGCGGCATCACCGCCCACTTTGGGAGCGCCACGGTTCGCGCAGGTGGTGCAGGGGGGTTAACGCTGATACGGTGGCTCCTTTTACATCTGCTCGGCACCCTCGAGGGTTCTGGACGCCGCGGAGGCGTGGGCAGGAGCGCCACCGATCCCGACAAAAATTGTGGATACCACAACAACTGCTGACTCCTCAAGCGGTGCGGTGCCGGCTTGGGCTCTCGCTGACATCCCGGGAGGGGGGACCATGGACAAAGTCCGGCTCACGGTACAGTGTCCCTGACAAAGCAAGACGCCGCTCTCATGCCAGTGAGCTGCTTCGGCGTATTCACCCAGAGGGAAAGATGCGACCCACTGTCGCCCTCTGGTAACGAGATGTTTTCAGTCATACACCATGTGGGTGATATTTTTTTCAATTTAATTATTTCAAACGTGCGCTATTATGCAGCATGACGTCCACGACACTCGCAAAAGATTGGTGAATGGCAGAGGCTGGCAATCATATGTATCATCGTCTTGTGATGAATATTTTGCACAAGTTGTTTTGCCACGAGGAAAGGTGGTGCAATGCCGAAGATTTGGCACTCAAAAAGCAACGCTGGTAAGGGATGTACCGCTGTTCGAAACAATGAATGAAACCTTATTTGATGAATTTCGCTAGTGTTCAACGGTCGCACGTGAATATTATGTGCGGCGCTTTGATTTTTTTATCATGGGGTCACGTACTGATGCCGGTCACTACCTTCGCGCTGGCACTTTTAATGCGTTGGAGCAGTTCGGCTTCCATCTAATTCATCTGATCTGGTTAAGATATCACTTGCCGAGAGCTATTCAGGTTACTCAAATATCGACATCTGCCATACGGGCCTTCGTCAGGAAGGTTGTGGTTCGCTGGTGAGTGTTAACTGTGACCTGTTTTCCTTCAACTGTGAAATATCTGAATAAGCTGTACATGATTTCTTTGCAGCCGTATGGCTCCATTCCAGTTTATGACAAATTTTCCACCGTACACCTGATGCCTAAATTTGCTACAAATGTTCTAGCCACACATTCATATCCTACTCGTGTTTTAGCGGAAGCACCCCGTAGCATACGTGATACCATCGTAAACCAAACTACGGGGGCTATAGGTACTTGTGGGGGTTTTGAGGGCTTTATGGAGTTCATTTAGTTTATTACGCAATAGAAAGTTACGAAATATAGCCGTGTTTAGTCCCCTCGAATATTGCCACTTGCGACTCAATTGTCTGAAGTGATTATTGATCAATATTGCCTCAAATGATTAAGTTGACCATCCCGTCCTACGTACTTCGTACACTCAATCGGCAGACGCCCTTGTGTACTCGTAGGTGTAATGTGATATAAGGCAGTTCGTTAGCCTGCAGGCAGCCATGCAAACCATAAAAAAATGGGGAGAATGAATTGACCCTGAGGCATTGCGCCCTTGAGAAAAATTTTTAGAGTACTATCGCAGTCCAGAAAACTTCTAAGGCCTCCATAGCCACCAAACAATTGTGCAAGCCGATGCGCCATCTAAGGTTTCATGGCATCCAGATGTACAGTGCTGCTTGGGTGCCCCAAGATTTTTATCATCATCCAGCAGCCCGTACCGGCTCTCCAAGATGATGGTGCCTTAAGTTTTAACCGGCGCTTCACTGGGACCTGTAGACTGGTAATTGTATGACTGACGATCTCCATTTTATATCTGGTGTGTGTTACAAGGTTTATAGTGCTGCTCCAGTAACTGAAAAGTTTAATGAAAATCAGACCAAGCCAAAATACTTTGGCATGTTGGTGTTTATTTGAGGGTGTGCACTACTGATGCAGTGCAGAACATATTTCCACAAGTCTTGAAAGAGTTATTCTGCTTTATTAAAAGGTTTCGACGCTTTGTTACCTAGCCTTTGGACTGTAAAGAAGGCGAGCGTGTTTTTGCGCTATCTCCAATTGCAGTTCTTTTCAATTGCGAAAACACACGTGGGATGCAATTTATAATGGTTTTAGCAGTGTCTTGAGAAATAAAGATTTTTTCTCGAAATTTTGCCTTGAATAGGAAACTAATTTTTTAAACGTCTTTTTGTTGACCGCACCCATTCTACAGAGGGCAAGCCTGTTCTACCAGTTCAAAGCTAATCGCGCCATAGATATTTGCTTTGGGAGCTGCCGCAACAAATATTGCTACAGGCAAAACAAGTGTTTAACAGCAAACACATACTTCGTCTGCTTTTTTTATAATTTTCCTCTTGTTTTATTTCTTTCAAACCTACAGCTCACATGCAGTTTGTATACCTGAATTGCCTAAACCCTTATTCGTAAATATTTTTCTGAAGTTTCTTTTTTTTAAAGACATTCATAAGCTTATCAGTATGGGCCTTGCAAGATTTAAAATTGTGACTTAAGCATAAGACACGGAGGAAAAAAGTTTCTTTTATTTTTTACACACGCCAATTTTCTTCTTGTTCTAGTGGTTGACAAGTGCTTGGGAATTGTGGCTGCAAGTACGACTCTAGCCGACGGCAATTCTTGTATCCCATAGTGACCAGACAGTCTCATCAAATGGGTGCTTCCAGTTTTTGAGCTGCTGAATAAGAAGTTGTAAACTTAATGGAATAAGTTTGAGGAAGCCTAATTTATTATTACTGTTTATGGGCATCAGTTACTTACCAATAAATACAAACAATACTTTGGTGCCAGCATTAGTATCAATCGTTTTACACAAAATTATGTTTCACTCCATAAGCAAATCTAGAAAAGGGCTCAAAGCGCAAACCGTACCTGTGCGCTGCAAATATCGAGCTAGCCTTTGGTGCGCTAAGAAGTATACTTACCGCTGCCTTGTTTAAAGGAGTAAATGGCGAGCGGTGGACTACGAGAACAACTTT
This sequence comes from Haemaphysalis longicornis, assembly GCF_048455015.1. Classification (NCBI taxonomy): domain Eukaryota; kingdom Metazoa; phylum Arthropoda; class Arachnida; order Ixodida; family Ixodidae; genus Haemaphysalis; species Haemaphysalis longicornis. The sequence continues at coordinate 40,787,600 of NW_027526214.1, forward strand.
GTTGAGAGAAAGTAGACAATATTGTATCTGTCCTTCTTGCAACATGATTGCAAGCCACACAAAAGTTCCCCGGTCCAAAAGTTGAAAATGCCAACTGTCAAAGTTCAACCCCGATGTCCACTTGACTCAGCCAAGGCTTTCACCCAGTGCGCTACCCCCAATACTGAACTCCAAAGCTAACGTCCATCCTGGCTTGCGAATGTGTTTTATGATCATCGTCGATAACAGTGTATACTGCCAAAGTATGGCTTGAATATTACCAGAGGTCCTTCGGTTCTGCATTTACACCCCATTGTTGTGTTCAATTGTGTCAGACTAATGTGGGCTTTGTAAAAAGCAATGTACATAACTGCCTTTCCTGTAGTGTATTTATTGATAACATTTCTACACTGGGTTTTGCTCGCACTACAATGTCTTAAATGCGTTGTGCGAAGTTGGGTTTCGATAACTGTGTCAACCTTACTTTGTGGAGTGTGCCTTACTCGGACCTCAACGCCAAGTTTGAGGCATGTTAAAATTAAATTTCGAAGACTGTCGGCGCGCTCCATCAAAAAATTATACAAGAAGCTTGATTAGTTCTTAAGAAAATATTTTTTGGGAGGCGGGGCCGACTGAGGCCAGCAGCATTCATATTTGTCTTTCAGTGTATTTGCATGAACTTTCCCGGAATTATCTCAACAGAAAAGGGAGGTTTCGTTCTGCGAAAATTGTTACGCCGCATGCCATCAAGCCAGCGTTATTATCCATTCTTTGTTAGTGAAAGCTTAAGGTCTTTGGTTTAATCATGTTTTATGCTGGATCTTATAGAAGAGGTGCAATCTACAAGCAACTGAAATACATTACGAAAGTTAAAGGACAGAATAGGATATAGGAGCTCCAGAGAAAATGTTGGAATTTATGCAGTAGAACAAGCTTATTGCCTCAAAAATAACCGCTATGTCCAACACAATAAGGCACATTCACTTAAGCTGGATTCATCATCATACTCAACACCCTGCTAAGATCTCTTCAGAACGAAGGCCTCTCCCATCGACCTCCATGTTATACTCACACACCACTCAATTTATTCTTTTTCTCCGAAAACACTTCATTTTTCCCTCTTATCGAGTAATATGCCTTCACCTTCTTCTTGACAAGTATATGTGTATGCCTGTTCTAACCCTCTTAGTACGCCGGTTTTCCTGTCGCCTAACTGCGTTTCCAGGTTGAGACTTATTAGGTGCACAGTTGCTTAGGATTACACAATGTCCGTCCGCGTCCGTGCGTCTAGCACTTTACAATAGGAAGAAATGACACAGGCACCGGCAGAATTTGAGCTTGCGTCTCGTAGACCAGACAGAGTAAGTACCAATCGAGTTACCCCTTGGGCTACTACCGTGAAATATTACGCCACAGTGAAACGGCTTACTCCCTCGCTGTAACGATGCGGAGTACCTTAGAGCCTACCAATATCCAACCGCGTCCATCCGTGAGCACTCCACCATCAAGTGGAAATCAGGTGTAATTCCATTTGAGCTGTGAGTTTCAGTACAATTAAGGTAGTAATCGAGGGGCAACTCAGGGCTTAAATCAAATGACGGTCGGGGCGCAAATCAGAAGTAACTCGGTGCATAACTTGGATTTCATTTACCGTCATCTTACTCGGCACCCTCGCCATATTCAGCGGAGTGGAGATGCTGCCATTTGTTTATTTGAACTGTAATACATACTACTGTAGTTTGTCCTCTGCTCAAAAAGCTCGTTTCCTTTAACGGTACCTCCCTCCGACCATTGCTTCTCTGGCCTGCTGAGCCGACCTCGGTGTGCTTAAAAGTTATTTAATCGCGTTTCCGCATTTGTAGACCTCACCAGAAGGACACATTGGTTGCAGGTAATTTTCAGTCATAAAGTTAGCTTACTTTTGATCGTTTGGGAGCGTTTCCAAGGGCACCCCACCTCATAGGTGTTCTGTGCCCTATTGCTTCCTCGCGATTCGGATCAGCACAGACGACATGGGCGAGGTAGTCAAATACTTCAACTTATTTGACCGCTTTTTGACACACGCTGACCAGGCACTTTTGCCATGTGTATTGATCCTGAATTACGATTTTTTATATTTATTTTTATCGTCATTGTATCGATTTCTCAATTCAGTCAATCAAAATTTTCGCAGGCGTTCTGCAGACTCGCTTAGCGAGTCTGTCTCGAGTGCGTACCTAAAATTGCTCTATTATTCACCGTTCTGCACAATCTCTTGTTTCTGCAATACTCCCTCGAGACAAGCTGTTCACAGTTTTGGTGGTAATGTATCACCCTGTCGTACGCCCTTACGGATAGGTGATTAGTCGTTTGGCTTGTAAAGATATATAATGCTAGTATGTTATTTATATGTGTCACTTGGGTGTCCTAATCAAGTTCTTTCTATCTAAACAGCATGTAAATAGGATTCCTGTGCCCTGCATGGTTTTTATCACTGGATTGACGATGGTGATGTGATTTATGGTAGAGTATGCTTTCCCGATCCAAGCATCCTCTGTAGGGGGATAGGAATCTGGTGTGTTATTTATTGGGTTATCTCTTATTCTTTTAAACGTTTTTATACAATTTAGAGTATCCTCATGGTCCATAGTTTGTATTATAATTTCTGTTCAACTATTTGTAATCACACTTATTTTGGCGTTTTCCCAGGCTATAAACACTTTTAGCCTATTTAAGCTTTCTGAAAATAGTGCATCAAACGTTTTTGCGCAGAATATTTTCTCCATCCTTTTATTTAAAAACTTTTATGTTTTTATAACCCAGACATTTTCCTGTTTCGAAGCTCAAGAGAGCCTTCTCAAGCTTGTCTTTGGTTGTTAGTGGGACTTCAACAATTAAGCATGTCCGCTTGCATGCTAGGATGATTCGCAAATATTTTCTTTGTTTTGTGAATTACTTTCCCGGATTCTTTCTTGCGACACCTTGTGTTAAAGACGCAGCCGATTTTGTTAAGTTGTCCTTTAGGATGCCAACACAACCCTCGTTCTCCCCGGTTAAAAGAGCACATGTGTTGTCAAAGGTTATTTTAAAGTCCTCCTTCATGGATCGGTCTTACTCTACGTATGGTTCTTTACCTACAGCAAGTCTCGTTCTTGACATTTTGAGATTTTAATTCACTTGGACATAACAATCCTATGATCGCTTTTTCGAAACTTGCTTCGCTCATACACATCCTACACAATACCTGGGTGTTTGCTTAAAACGTATTCAATGCCGTATTTTATTTTATTCTTGACCTCTTTATTCCATCCAGCAGATCTTCACCACGCTTGAAGGGCACGGGCTCCGAAAAGAAGCTACTGCCCAGAAGGGCTGCGAAAGAAGATGCAACGTTAAGCCGCGTTGAGGCGGAGCCCTAAATCCGACCCCACCTACTGCAGGATCTTTGTCAATAAACTCTTCTCCTGTACAATCCTATCCGACTTCTTTATGCTCATTTCAAATTCCTTCTTTGCAAAGTATCGTGTTCATTGTTGTCGGGTTATTTCTCTTCGTAATTAACAACCCAATATCTCCTCCACTGATGCAATTCCCCGTTACAAATTTTCCAACATACCTTTCGCCAATTTCCTTCACAAATATTTTATGTTGGTATCCTATCGCAATTGTGAACGGTGTTATTCTGTTGATGGCAGAATCGATGTTGTCCTAGAAACGATCTACAGCCTCATTGTCATAGCACGCTCTCCGCAACGAATCTTGCGCTATTCTTAGTAAGTTACCCTCAGTAATTTTGAATAACATATTTCCGAGTCTTCTCAATATAACAGAATGTCACTGTGATCCCTGCTATTTCGCTGTGGAATAAAAAACCCAACCCCCCCTCTTGCATTGATATCTTTGTTAGAAAATTATACGCCCCACAGTAAGTTCCGTGACACTGTCTCCTGTTCATCGAACTAAGCATAGAGAATATAACATCCAACCTAAACCTGGTACATTGTACACTGCATAACTCACAATTGCTTCCACAGCAGAAGGACGAGTTGCCAAGGCATAGGAATACGGTACTTGGGGAAATTGAATGTCGGTGATCTAAAAAAGAGGCCTCAAACATTGCCCAAGCAGGCAACACTGCCATTTTTAGTTCTACCTCATTCAGAAGCCAAGGGCTTGAAGTACGTATTCTTAAGACACAAGAGGGAACATTCTGGAAACATATTTTTTATACATACGCTGTAAACAATAAATGGTTAGAGTATTTGATGTAGTGATCTCAGTGCTCCTCACTCAATCAGTATTTTTGTAAACAATATTTTGAGATTTAGTGCAGTAAAAAGCTGCTGAAATATTGAAGTTCATTATTATTCACATTCTACATAGCAATATTTTATATTTTGAATAACGTTTAGTGTGAAATACGAACTTACGGTTGTCATCTGCTCAAAAACGATTACTTGATATTACTTGTGCTCGAAAAAAATCTTGATATTACTTCTGTGTGCTCACACTGGAATAAACCGTACTTGCACATTGTCTTCCTAGTGCTTATATACAACTCAATATAACTGTGACGGTATTAAACGTTTGTGCAAAAGTGCTGGCAAATCTGTTATTTATTTTAATTTATTTAATATATAACGTTAAAACGTTTTTATCACCGTCAATAACAATGTCGACGGCGAAACAAAGTCCTCTCCCAATGATCTACCACTGCTATACCGCGACGTTCGAGTGTATTATTTTCTCCCAAAATTGTTAAAATTCAGTCTTCCAGTGAGTAACTGGCCTTCCCCTTTTTCTGAACGATTCTCGCGGAGTCCACTCTTTCACTTTGTTCCCCGGTTGTCATTTTGCTGAACTACGTGGCCAACCAAAGTAATTTGTTTTTATTTTAACTAAGAGATTTTGTTACTCTGGATTTTTGTCATACACAGGTAGATCCTACGAAGTAATAGGTTTGCGCAAAAGACTAGGACAAAGAGATGATAGGAAAAAACGACCTCTCGTATTGTCTGATCTTCTCTGCTTCCTCGTCTTTTGCACAAGCCTATTACTTCATACGTTATGAACCAAATTGCCATCAGTCAAATCCTACAGGTAGATCGTTCACTGTATCAAATCTTACACTGATCATTATCGTGACGAAATCCCGTTCAGTAGATTTACGTTTGCTTTCAAGTTTTCGTAAAGGAGCCAAGTTGTGGCTCCATATCTGATCACCAGAAAAAAGCATTGATTGTATATTCATATTTCGAGACTTTTATAATCAGAGAGTTTGCTGAATGCAACCTAGCTCACACCAATTCTTCGCCGGATATCGCTTTCGTTGTTTGGATCAGCACTCATGACCTGACTAGGGTAGTCATTTTCTTCTATATGTTCTAGCGTGTCGTCACATAGCTCAACGGTGCGGTTTCGGTATTTATATTCAATATTAGTGAGCATTTGTTCATATTTATTTTTATTTTGGCAGACTTGAATTTTGTACTTGTTACATCAAGCATTTTTCGGAAGTGTTCTGGGAACTACTTAGCAAGACTATGCCACTGCATGCCTCAAATGCTCCTTGTACGCTCTGTTTATATTTAATTATATGTTCTCCCAGTCACGCTTCCTGGATACGTCCTCCAGACAAACCGTAAACAGTTCTGTCAATCTGGTATCCCCCAGTTGTATTCTTCACGTGTCAAAAATTTGACGGCTGGATTGAAAAGTATAAACCCGGCCCGAACACCCTTTAGTTTATGTCGTTTAGGAGTCTGATGTACTTTTCATCTATCCAATTACATTAAAGATACAAGCAATGTGCAGTTCTCATGAAATAGATCACCTTTTTGTAGTCGATAAATGTACCGTAGAAGTGTTCGTACTCCGCATATTTTTATATTACTTGATGTACAACGTGGATGTAAAGCATTTTTTTAGTTTCCTTTCTTAAACCAAGTTATTGATGCGAATATAGGCTGTTTTGTATTGGGTGGACTATCACTTTTCTAAACCACTTGTATACGACTGAGACTTGCCTGATGGGTTTTTAGTTATTAATGTCCCAAGTGTCCCTGTTATTGCCAATCAGCAATTTTCAAACGCGGAGGAGATGTTGAATTTTATTTTTTCACAATTAGCATTTTCTTGACTTATTGAATGATGAACTTCCCATTTGTGAATCATTCCGAATGGAAGCTAAAATACGATATTCGCTAAATAACATAGGTATCACGGCCATTGGCATAGTTTCGTACCCGTTCATTCTTCTCCGAGCACACTTTCTTGACCTCACGGCATCACCACAGATCTATCGAAAGTCGAGCTTTATTTGTAATTTTCTCTGGTTTTAATTTTTCAGCAATCACTCCACTCTCCATGAAGTACACATAATTAGTGGATAGCAGAGTACCTTCAAGTTTTAGTTGCAGTAGTAGATCTATGCCCAGTTATTATATGCGCTTTCCAATTAGGTCAGCTAGTGGCTACCCAGCAGTCTAATTTTGCCGCACATAGACCTAATTGGTGTATCACACAGATAGATGGTGTGTTGCATATCAGGAGGTTCTTATGCCGTCCGTGCACCACCCATAAATCGGTTTTTTTTTTGTAAAGCAAGGTCTACCTCTAACGTTGGAAAGTTCGATGTGAGTCTCTCGGCTGCGGTCTGCAACTGAGTTATATTATATGCAGTTGATGTGTATTCTGCAAGACAAAATACTTAGATAACACAAAATATCTAGGTTAATGTGTCAATACTTCCTGGCTTTGAAATGTGGGTACAAACTCCCATCGTACTAGTTGCTTCCCTACCCCATGAACATACACATGTAACCGCCAACAGAGTTCACGTTCTCATAAAGAGTCAACTAAGGCACCGCAAACCGGACAAGCTTTTCATAAATATCTTAGCTGCACTACACATCGTTTAGTTAGACTGGCATCGCCGTGACGCAAAGCTATTCCACACAAGAGCCTTGAGGCCGGGGATCGAAGGTGGGAAGAAGGGGAAAAGAACCCCTAGCATTAGCAGAACGGCGAGTGGTTGTCACGCCGGTGACATGTTCCAGCTAAGAAGGCGGCTTTGGGGCATCATGCAGAGAGCTAAAGGACGAGTGACAGGTGGTTCGTAGCCAGCGCAGTGAACTGCTTAGAGCGGATCAAACCCCGTTCGATGTTATTTTACAGAGAACCTGCCGCTTTGTTTTAAAGAGCTGTTTCTGGGGTCGCGGTTTCTGGATGTATACTAGGCTGGAGAAACACCAGCCTGCAACTCGCTGGATATAAGCTATTATCCTGCAACTCCATCTTCCCAACGTGTTCGAATTGTGTTTCTGATTTGTAACCAGCCATTACAGCCCTAATGTGCGGCACTCGCTCCCCAAGAACCTCGGAAGGGCGAAGTCCTAGATGCTATGTCTGATTAACACCACCGAGGCGGGAACATGGCTTCTATGAACTCGCACATGTCAAAACGTATGATGGCGAGCTAATTTTATTTCTGTGTAAAAAGCATCATTTTAAACACTAACTTTTGGCTTTGGCATTGCTTGTGCAAAAAGGCATTGCGTTTTTAGCTTTTGAAAAAAAAAATGACATAACTTCTTCTTTCTCCTCCGCTTGTTCTAATGCCACCCGTTTGAAAACCCTTCCTTACAACAACACGCACAATTGGCCCAACTGCATGCAAACACTCACGAGGACGCATACAACTGCATCTATAAGGGCGCAGTGGCGTCGCACAAATAAACAAGCCCGTTTTGGAAGTTTAGTGCTTGCGATTTGAAGAGCCTGAAAACAAAAATAACGTATCCTGCGTCGTTCTCCCACCTCTAATACCATGATATTGACTGCACACGCAAGTTGCACTGCTATGTCTATGCCCATGAGGCAACAAGAGAGAGTTTGCAGATCTTTTTAATTGAGTAAAGTCAAGAAGGCACACGAAGTCAGAAAGGGTTACAGAGACGTCAAGGACTACACGAACATTGCTTTACCCTGGTGAGCACTAAGCTTGTTCACTTCAAGACAGGTAACTAGTCTTGCATGTCCGCTTGAGCACGTATCTATTTCAGCGGATCATGAAAATGATCACGAAAGGGGAGATCTCCACTGCAATTTCTAGGCGACCTCTACAGGTTCTGGCTTCCGTTCAGACGTGTCTCTCGGCGTTTCGCGTAACAAGCGCACTGTAGCAAAACAACGCTCACCGGTACCAACTGGTTTCGTACCCTAACACACTCGGAGGCACCACGTGGCGTGTTAGAGGCGCGCATAACTCGCACTCTGCCACAGCGAGGAACAGTTGTTGGAGGCCGCTTGGCATGAAAGCACTTAAACCATTTTTGTCCATATGTACACATTGAATGACCCACAAACTGCACATTTCTCACTGCCATAGGGCCATCTTCGCCGCTCTTCGCCAACAAATTCAACAACCTAAACAAGAGTTCCATGCCCAAAACATCTGTTACAAAGTCAAGAACAGGAACTTTGGAAAATGCAGCAGATCATCCTAAACTACCTATACTCGTCCTACAAATACGTGCGGGCACGTTCTCACCACGTACCCCAAGGCCCTCAAGCGTCAGACTGCCGCTGGTAATGCTGGCGCTGCAAGTCTTGCGGCCGTCGATAAACCTGTTATCCGTCGCGTCGCCGTCAATCTTCCACCGAATTCGAGGGGCTCATCAGAGGTTTGGTTCACACAAGCCATGGGGCCGTTTTCTTTGGCATACACAACTCAGGAAAGGCAGCGATACTACTATGCCATTGGCCATCTAGACCCTAGCTTGGAAATTGAGGTACGCGACATATTCGCAATTTCTGCAACTAAGCCCAGTTATCAAGATTTAAAGACTAAACTTAACCGAAGCCTTTCCCTTTCGAAAAAAAAAAGTGAGGCAAATACGTAAAATATGAATACCTCGATGAGTGGAAGTCATCGCAGTTTCTACGAAACATTGGTGCCCTATGGGGAACATACTAGTTGAAGACTCCACCCTCCGAACCTTATGGCATCAGTGCATATCAGCACGCGCACAGGACCTCCTCCAGGTTCAGTAGACTATACGCTAGACCAACCCGCCAAGTTTGCGAACCGAAATGCTGAAGTCTCGCGGCTGTCCCCACCATTCACCGTGTATGCTGTTGAGGACGCATAGCCCACAACGGAGCTTGTGCTTCGTATCGTGGACAACCGCCGACATCTGTACTCAATTTCTAAGTAGCTAAATCAACGCCCACATCACCTCCACGCAACCACTAAAATAACACCGAACGCAACGATTACTCTGAAATGACAACTATCGTTGCTAGTAGAATCGTCGTTTTGGCGACAAGGCACATAATTGTAAAGCACCCTTTTCAGTCATACGTCAGCAAAACACAAATGCGGCCCGCAGAGACGGCGTTAGGTTGCAAAATGAAGGTCATTGTATTTGTGCATCCGATTAAGTAACGAAAGTGGGTGTACTCACTGACTGTTTTTGAACACCCTGTGCTAGCTACAAGTCTTCTCGCGTAATAATTGTTTAAACACGATAGTCTTTCTTAGGCTACTTAAACCCAGATATTATGGTATGTCTAGGTATGTCTGCCGGGCTTGAAAAAATGAATTTCTTATAAAAAATCCTGGTATCAATATTGCAATGTAACAACCAGAAACAATTTATCAATTCCAGTGCCAGTTGCTACAAAACTAAAACCAGTTACAGACACTTACAGAAACAAAATAAAAGCTTCAAGTTGACAGTAGACAAAAGACGACCTTACAAACATTTTAAAGATGCTGACAACCAGAAGACTAACTTGCGAGTTAAACAATGATACGAGAACATTCGCTTCACGAATGCAGCAATATACCGAACAGGGTTGGTTTTATGTCCCAACCGGTACTGTACCGCACTTACACACAATTGTAACACCAAAATAAATTGTTACAACACAAATTCCTATGGGCAAACGTCTGGAAAACTGGCATGAATAATACCCAATTTGTACGAAACCTCAAAAAATCGGCTGGACCAGCTACGCAGAAACTCTGCCTTACACAAAAGGGCGAACTCGCCTTACGAAAAGGTAACAAGGTTTTGTCTAAAAAAGGCAACAAAGGCCTCTGCATACGTAGCCTCTGATTCTGTGATACTGCCCTGCAGCCATTACACCACAATAAATATTCGCCAATTACCACGAATAGTTTGCTGAGGAGAGTGCCAGGGCACTATTCTCTCAGTTCATACTGTGCAAGCCACAAACCTGGAGCGGCATGGTTTACGATGCGCCAAAAGCAACTCGCAACAGTGCGGCTTAAGGAAGTGTCAACCGTGGATTCTGCTAGACGGCAGTTGACTCGATTCAGCCTCCCTGCCGAAGCAAATGAGATGTTGCGTAATAGTCTTATATAGTCACAGCCAAAGGTAAACTTTTACGCCTGGTTTATATGTTCATACTTGTGAACGTTTTTGAAGAGCAAGATATTAAGCAAATATAAGAGGGAAAGTTTGTACAGAAGGGATATTTACAGTGTTCATTTATTAGAAAATGTATGTATGCTTGGTTATTTGATAGCAAATGATCTTCTAGAACTACTGCAAAACAACACTTCGTGCTGTTCCACGCGCGACTCCCCGGCGGTATTTGAAGAATAACGCGTCAATCGTAACAAAAGATTATAATGATGATGATGCGTTCAAGGGTTTTGGCACGCACCCACAAGGGGGGATTGGCCCGAGCTAAATCGGTTGTTCCTCTAGATAAGTTCCACGTTCTGCTTGGAGCGCACGTAGAACACGGCCACGAAGTTCTTTAAACCTGGAAGTCGGCCGCCTTGATTCACGCGCGTCACCACCGTACTGCAACGCTGCTATCGAGGAACCCGGCCTGTAGCAGTGAAAAGCAGTAAATTCAAATCGCCTTGAGCACACCCTTGTTGTTTTTGCCTTGGGATGCGCGCGACGGTAAAGGAACAGAATGAAAGGTGAGCGGGAAAGCAAAACGTGGCACTTCCTAGGCAAATGTCAACAAAGACTATCGTCTTTTGACGACATTGGCAAAGAAAGGAGCAAATACGCTGGCAATTTTTTTGCAAGTACTTCGAGCTCAGTGCGGTGAATCACTCGAGCATTAGCATCTACCGCTCTATCCGACGTAACATGCATCCGGTGAAGAATGTTGAGGCGACGTCGTCTGCAGTACTCCTTATGAGAGGTATACCTGAGGATATCAAGTGATTCTATCAATGGCTACGACGAAACAGCGGTAAGGTCAGGATAGTGGAAGCGGGTCAACAATGCCACAGCAAATCTTTGAAACTGTTCTGCACGCAGAGTCTAATTTCCAGTATAAGTGGAGCGGTTACACGTACATGAGCTCTGCGGGCATGACCTTAATGTCTTATTCGAAGGTGACTTGCAGGTGCATAGCGAAAGCTGGGACAGCCTCGTGGCTGTCGCTTTTATTGTGGCCCATGATTGTTGCGTTGAGCTGTGTGTGGAAAAGTATATCATACCACTAGAGCATGTATGTCAACTGTGTATTCGTAAACACTCGAATACGGTGGATAGCTCGGTAAGCGTGAGCCGATTCATGGAGCTGGTGCCGTTTGCAAATGGGTAACGGCACGCAACGCCCTCACCGCTGATCACATAGTCACTGGAGAAACGTGGAGCAAGTGCAGAGAACACCTATCTCTGGTTGACATTTTTAAAAATATAAGGCAGTGAACTCCACGTGACCAAAACACGTCCCCAAAATTTGCAGATAATATATTTAACCACTATCTACAACATTTTATGCGTTAATTTAAATTTGTATTAGTGCTTGTTCAGAGTTTCTAGCTTTATGGCATTTTTTATCTTTTTTTTGTTGTCTAAACCGCTTGCCACGGGAATACTAATTTATCAATAATTACAATGTTGTGTATTTTTTGTGTGACTTGCATTTCCATAAAAATCTTTTGTTGAATCTCAGTTTTCTTGCCATCATGTTAGCGTATGGTAAACAATTGAACGTTTCCTAAGCTGGTTCGAAGCCAAACTGGAGTCACTGGCAGCGAGGTAGCCGAGGAAAGGTCTACTGGACTTTGAATTAGAAATTTAAAAGCCTAGAAAAAATTGTCCTCAAGTCACAAATCAGACACCTAAGTAAACTTAACGTGTATAAAGGAGCAAAGAACTGTACCACACGATGGACATAGTAAAACAAATAGTGCGACGGTACACTTCTGACTCACCCAACCAATTTGCGGAAGTTATCTTAGGCAGTATACGTATAGGCAATGCAAATAGGCACTTGCCCGTTTGCTCGGTTGCATTTCTATACTCCGTTTGGATAGTTTTAGGAACCAATGGCTTTACTGAATATTTTTTTCAATGTAAGGCGATAGAACAACCAACACCAATTTCCGAAAACCTATGAAAGACACGTTCTATCCCGCTTACCAATCTTTGCCCGAATATTTTAGCCTTTATTAACCACAGCTTCAGTTATTTAAAGCAAACTGGCTTTGTATTTAGGAGAAACTTTTTTATTACATCGACACTTTCTCTTTAAAGCGGGAATTTTCTGGCCCCGGCCCTACGTTGACTTTGGGCCATTTTACTACATTTGTCATTATTATTACGTTGGCCAAATATGTAGAACCAATTGTTGACAAGTGACTCAAAAACTGCAGACGTATTCGCCTCAACTCTGCAGTAACAGTTTTTATCAATGATAATTCGCTGCAGTTTGGAACAAAAATATCTGGAAAACAAATGACCCTGCCGTGTCCATTTGATAAATTTCAAGCAGTATAAAATTAAGAGTTATTTTATGCAATACAAATACCTAACAAAATACAGCAACACTTGTTTTGGTGCCAATGAAAAATGTATATTAGGGTATCATTAAGAAACTTGCGTGAGCATGCTGTAACAAGAGAGAGAGAGATAGTGAGGTACTTAAAAATAATGTTAGCGAGGTACCTAAAATAATGTATCAAAAAACTTCCACTCTATCAGATACTAGCACGCTCATTTATTTCAAAGAATCAGAGTAACGCGTATGTTTCACAATGGTGCCAAAAACAATTCGTTATATTAAAAAATTTGGCCAACTTAGCAAGTGAGATGCAACTAGTGAACAAAGTGCTAAAATGGTGGCCCGCAGTAGATATACTTTCGAAATTCGGACTACCCCTTTCAAAAAAATATCATAAAAAAGTGAACTTTTCTCTCTGAAAACTGAAGGTAATTAAAGAGCCAATTCACCCTCATACTGCCGAAAAGGGGCCAAAGTCCGAAGACGGAGTCAGGTTCTGCTCAGCCAATATCTAAAGCCGACAGAAGCTCTCTGAACCATAAGATTTATTTCTCGGCGACTGCGAATATTGCGCAGGTGCATGGTCACCGAATCTATAGCGCGCTGGAACGAAGTTCCAATGTTATCTCGGAAAGCCTTTTTTGTTTAATGCACTACCAAGCCAACTGTTCCTCGCCCCGATAACCCCATTCCTACGGGTGGTGGAGGCTGCCCATTAGAAGGTTAAGCAGTGCATGGGTCCTGAGTTCCCTTTAAAAACCTCCCTAATATTTTTTTTGATGAAGCCGGGGCTCCAAACACCTGTTCGTGGGCTCCTTTCCTCCTTGCCAGTGGCACTCACAATACTGGTCTGGCGTTTTCACTCGCCTATTTGCCGCGAAATATTTTCTCTTACGCTTCGAATGAACCATGTAAATGTTGAATATCTCTGCTGTTGGGAGGCGAGCCATTACAGAAACAATAAAGCAGATAAAAACTGTATCAGAAAGCACCCAAATATGCTAATTGATAATCCCGCAAAAACAAGTGTACACATTTGATAGCATTCCTAATGAGCAGCGTAAAATTATTTACGCCACTGTTAACGCCCGGCCTAAGACCAACAAATAAAATAAAATACAATACTTCCAAAAACTATTGTCACGGGACACCTATGCGTCCAATGCCACATTATGGCTGATCACAGAAGACGACGAGAACGACGAAGAAGCTGCGTGGGTCGCAGCGTGCGCTGTTATGGCCACATTGAAAATTCTGTAAATAGATTGTTGCTCATCGTTCAGCCATCGTTCGAGTCATTGGCTCTGCGGCCACGTCTCATTTGGTGGAGAGTTCGGGTCGTAATCCCCGTCCTGGGCCCAGCTTCGCTCCTCATTGGCAACACTGGAATCATCGAGGGTGCGTGAACCACAGCGGGCAGCCCCAGCCCCACCGCTACAAGAACTCGACGACATCCCCCCGCCCCGTGTCCCCAGCCCATGACGAGCCGATCCGACGGCGACGTTTGACCTGACGTTGATGACGACGTGTCCCCAGCCCTGTTGTCCGACATGGTAGCAAGCCCTACACTGTTCGTCATTCCTTTGTGGGTGCGTCACTGCTGTGGGCCGGAGCTCACCAAACCCATCCCTTACATTCGTGGTGGCAAGAGCTTCACTGTACATTCTCATCACATCGTTCACCTTCACCTAGCTCATCATGCTACTGCGGCCTCGACCAGGAGGATCGCTTTCGAGGAAAGGGGCATGTTACACCATCAAAGACGATGAAGACAGCAGACGCATATGGCGTCAGAAACAAGCATCTGCGATGACGACGATGCTGGGTGGGGCATGCTGCATGGTATGCGTGTTCCCACATTGCTCATCTGCGTCCTTATCGTCACCACGCCGCAGCTTCGACCGGAACGGTCGCCCTCGACCGGGGGGGGGGGAATGTCACGAGACACCTAGGCGGCCAGTGCCCACTATGGCTCATCGCAGGAGACGACGAGGACGACGAAAAAGCTGTGTGGGTCGCAGCGCGCGCTGTTATGGACGCATTGCAAATTCTGTAAATAGATTGTTGCTCCTCCTTCAACCATCGTTCGAGTCATTGGCTCTTCCGCCACGTTACAATATATATATATATATATATATATATATATATATATATATATTATAGTGGGGTTTTTTGGCAGGAAGGCAAAGCAAGGCCTGACTATCGCGGAGTCCAAACGCGTCCAAGCGAGCTCTCAGGTCGGGGCACCAGTCTCACGCACAGCGCTCTCGAAGGGACTGTCTAGCCCAGATTCAAGCACATACCCACTTGTGGTGGATTGTCCCATATACAAGTACATACCTAGTCTGACGCGAGACGTGCACGGCACACACCCATTTAAGGAAGTGGCCATAATATCTTCATTACAATATATATATATATATATATATATATATATATATATATATATATATATATATATATATATATAAATATATATATATATTTATATATATATATATATATAGATCTAATCGAAAGGCGTGGGTTCGGTCCCCACTCTGGGCGCGTGTTTTTCTTTCTTTCTTTCTTTCTCTCGCTTCAATTAATGTGAAAAAAAAGTCCAACCATTCCCCTATGCCTTCTTTGGCGTTGTAGACTGCCCGCATTTATTTTTGTATTTCCTAACGAGCCCCTCATTTTCTAACCATATTATCCTGCGAAAGCTTAGCGAGGGCCTCGGTTGTGGCAGCCTTGATGCCAAGGTAGCATAAGAGGGTTTCCCGCCAGTTTACCGCTTATGACAGGCTGTAGACGTTCACGTCACGCCCCGGGGGTTGAAAAGAAGGTCTCCTTCTCCCCGTGTAGTCTGAGTGGCGCTGGCTACCACCCTCAAGCGTCAGATACAGTTGTAGTAAATATAAATACCCCAGAAAGTGAAGCGGAACACAGTCGCCCAGATAGCCGAATTGGTAAGGCATTCGAGATCTAATCGAAAGGCGTGGGTTCGGTCCCCACTCTGGGAGCGTGTTTTTCTTTCTTTCTTTCTTTCTCTCGCTTCAATTAATGTGAAAAAAAAAGTCCAACCATTCCCCTATGCCTTCTTTGGCGTTGTAGACTGCCCGCATTTATTTCTGTATTTCCTAACGAGCCCCTCATTTCCTAACCATATTATCCTGCGAAAGCTTAGTGAGGGCCTCGGTTGTGGCAGCCTTGATGCCAAGGTAGCATAAGAGGGTTTCCCGCCAGTTTCCCGCTTATGACAGGCTGTAGACGTTCACGTCACGCCCCGGGGGTTGAAAAGAAGGTCTCCTTCTCCCCGTGTAGTCTGAGTGGCGCTGGCTACCACCCTCAAGCGTCAGATACAGTTGTAGTAAATATAAATACCCCAGAAAGTGAAGCGGAACACAGTCGCCCAGATAGCCGAATTGGTAAGGCATTCGAGATCTAATCGAAAGGCGTGGGTTCGGTCCCCACTCTGGGCGCGTGTTTTTCTTTCTTTCTTTCTTTCTCTCGCTTCAATTAATGTGAAAAAAAAGTCCAACCATTCCCCTATGCCTTCTTTGGCGTTGTAGACTGCCCGCATTTATTTCTGTATTTCCTAACGAGCCCCTCATTTCCTAACCATATTATCCTGCGAAACCTTAGCGAGGGCCTCGGTTGTGGCAGCCTTGATGCCAAGGTAGCATAAGAGGGTTTCCCGCCAGTTTCCCGCTTATGACAGGCTGTAGACGTTCACGTCACGCCCCGGGGGTTGAAAAGAAGGTCTCCTTCTCCCCGTGTAGTCTGAGTGGCGCTGGCTACCACCCTCAAGCATGAGATAGAGTTGTAGTAAATATAAATACCCCAGAAAGTGAAGCGGAACACAGTCACCCAGATAGCCAAATTGGTAAGGCATTCGAGATCTAATCGAAAGGCGTGGGTTCGGTCCCCACTCTGGGCGCGTGTTTTTCTTTCTTTCTTTCTTTCTCTCGCTTCAATTAATCTGAAAAAAAAAGTCCAACCATTCCCCTATGCCTTCTTTGGCGTTGTAGACTGCCCGCATTTATTTCTGTATTTCCTAACGAGCCCCTCATTTCCTAACCATATTATCCTGCGAAAGCTTAGCGAGGGCCTCGGTTGTGGCAGCCTTGATGCCAAGGTAGCATAAGAGGGTTTCCCGCCAGTTTCCCGCTTATGACAGGCTGTAGACGTTCACGTCACGCCCCGGGGGTTGAAAAGAAGGTCTCCTTCTCCCCGTGTAGTCTGAGTGGCGCTGGCTACCACCCTCAAGCGTCAGATACAGTTGTAGTAAATATAAATACCCCAGAAAGTGAAGCGGAACACAGTCGCCCAGATAGCCGAATTGGTAAGGCATTCGAGATCTAATCGAAAGGCGTGGTTTCGGTCCCCACTCTGGGCGCGTGTTTTTCTTTCTTTCTTTCTTCCTCTCGCTTCAATTAATGTGAAAAAAAAAGTCCAACCATTCCCCTATGCCTTCTTTGGCGTTGTAGACTGCCCGCATTTATTTCTGTATTTCCTAACGAGCCCCTCATTTCCTAACCATATTATCCTGCGAAAGCTTAGCGAGGGCCTCGGTTGTGGCAGCCTTGATGCCAAGGTAGCATAAGAGGGTTTCCCGCCAGTTTCCCGCTTATGACAGGCTGTAGACGTTCACGTCACGCCCCGGGTGTTGAAAAGAAGGTCTCCTTCTCCCCGTGTAGTCTGAGTGGCGCTGGCTACCACCCTCAAGCGTCAGATACTGTTGTAGTAAATATAAATACCCCAGAAAGTGAAGCGGAACACAGTCGCCCAGATAGCCGAATTGGTAAGGCATTCGAGATCTAATCGAAAGGCGTGGGTTCGGTCCCCACTCTGGGCGCGTGTTTTTTTCTTTCTTTCTTTCTCTCGCTTCAATTAATGTGAAAAAAAAAGTCCAACCATTCCCCTATGCCTTCTTTGGCGTTGTAGACTGCCCGCATTTATTTCTGTATTTCCTAACGAGCCCCTCATTTCCTAACCATATTATCCTGCGAAAGCTTAGCGAGGGCCTCGGTTGTGGCAGCCTTGATGCCAAGGTAGCATAAGAGGGTTTCCCGCCAGTTTCCCGCTTATGACAGGCTGTAGACGTTCACGTCACGCCCCGGGGGTTGAAAAGAAGGTCTCCTTCTCCCCGTGTAGTCTGAGTGGCGCTGGCTACCACCCTCAAGCGTCAGATACAGTTGTAGTAAATATAAATACCCCAGAAAGTGAAGCGGAACACAGTCGCCCAGATAGCCGAATTGGTAAGGCATTCGAGATCTAATCGAAAGGCGTGGGTTCGGTCCCCACTCTGGGCGCGTGTTTTGCTTTCTTTCTTTCTTTCTCTCGCTTCAATTAATGTGAAAAAAAAGTCCAACCATTCCCCTATGCCTTCTTTGGCGTTGTAGACTGCCCGCAATTATTTCTCTATTTCCTAACGAGCCCCTCATTTCCTAACCATATTATCCTGCGAAAGCTTAGCGAGGGCCTCGGTTGTGGCAGCCTTGATGCCAAGGTAGCATAAGATGGTTTCCCGCCAGTTTCCCGCTTATGACAGGCTGTAGACGTTCACGTCACGCCCCGGGGGTTGAAAAGAAGGTCTCCTTCTCCCCGTGTAGTCTGAGTGGCGCTGGCTACCACCCTCAAGCGTCAGATACAGTTGTAGTAAATATAAATACCCCAGAAAGTGAAGCGGAACACAGTCGCCCAGATAGCCGAATTGGTAAGGCATTCGAGATCTAATCGAAAGGCGTGGGTTCGGTCCCCACTCTGGGCGCGTGTTTTTCTTTCTTTCTTTCTTTCTCTCGCTTCAATTAATGTGAAAAAAAAAAGTCCAACCATTCCCCTATGCCTTCTCTGGCGTTGTAGACTGCCCGCATTTATTTCTGTATTTCCTAACGAGCCCCTCATTTCCTAACCATATTATCCTGCGAAAGCTTAGCGAGGGCCTCGGTTGTGGCAGCCTTGATGCCAAGGTAGCATAAGAGGGTTTCCCGCCAGTTTCCCGCTTATGACAGGCTGTAGACGTTCACGTCACGCCCCGGGGGTTGAAAAGAAGGTCTCCTTCTCCCCGTATAGTCTGAGTGGCGCTGGCTACCACCCTCAAGCGTCAGATAGAGTTGTAGTAAATATAAATACCCCAGAAAGTGAAGCGGAACACAGTCGCCCAGATAGCCGAATTGGTAAGGCATTCGAGATCTAATCGAAAGGCGTGGGTTCGGTCCCCACTCTGGGCGCGTGTTTTTCTTTCTTTCTTTCTTTCTCTCGCTTCAATTAATGTGAAAAAAAAAGTCCAACCATTCCCCTATGCCTTCTTTGGCGTTGTAGACTGCCCGTATTTATTTCTGTATTTCCTAACGAGCCCCTCATTTCCTAACCATATTATCCTGCGAAAGCTTAGCGAGGGCCTCGGTTGTGGCAGCCTTGATGCCAAGGTAGCATAAGAGGGTTTCCCGCCAGTTTCCCGCTTATGACAGGCTGTAGACGTTCACGTCACGCCCCGGGGGTTGAAAAGAAGGTCTCCTTCTCCCCGTGTAGTCTGAGTGGCGCTGGCTACCACCCTCAAGCGTCAGATACAGTTGTAGTAAATATAAATACCCCAGAAAGTGAAGCGGAACACAGTCGCCCAGATAGCCGAATTGGTAAGGCATTCGAGATCTAATCGAAAGGCGTGGGTTCGGTCCCCACTCTGGGCGCGTGTTTTTCTTTCTTTCTTTCTTCCTCTCGCTTCAATTAATGTGAAAAAAAAAGTCCAACCATTGCCCTATGCCTTCTTTGGCGTTGTAGACTGCCCGCATTTATTTCTGTATTTCCTAACGAGCCCCTCATTTCCTAACCATATTATCCTGCGAAAGCTTAGCGAGGGCCTCGGTTGTGGCAGCCTTGATGCCAAGGTAGCATAAGAGGGTTTCCCGCCAGTTTCCCGCTTATGACAGGCTGTAGACGTTCACGTCACGCCCCGGGGGTTGAAAAGAAGGTCTCCTTCTCCCCGTGTAGTCTGAGTGGCGCTGGCTACCCCGTCTCAAGCGTCAGATACAGTTGTAGTAAATATAAATACCCCAGAAAGTGAAGCGGAACACAGTCGCCCAGATAGCCGAATTGGTAAGGCATTCGAGATCTAATCGAAAGGCGTGGGTTCGGTCCCCACTCTGGGCGCGTGTTTTTCTTTCTTTCTTTCTTTCTCTCGCTTCAATTAATGTGAAAAAAAAAGTCCAACCATTCCCCTATGCCTTCTTTGGCGTTGTAGACTGCCCGCATTTATTTCTGTATTTCCTAACAAGCCCCTCATTTCCTAACCATATTATCCTGCGAAAGCTTAGCGAGGGCCTCGGTTGTGGCAGCCTTGATGCCAAGGTAGCATAAGATGGTTTCCCGCCAGTTTCCCGCATATGACAGGCTGTAGACGTTCACGTCACGCCCCGGGGGTTGAAAAGAAGGTCTCCTTCTCCCCGTGTAGTCTGAGTGGCGCTGGCTACCACCCTCAAGCGTCAGATACAGTTGTAGTAAATATAAATACCCCAGAAAGTGAAGCGGAACACAGTCGCCCAGATAGCCGAATTGGTAAGGCATTCGAGATCTAATCGAAAGGCGTGGGTTCGGTCCCCACTCTGGGCGCGTGTTTTTCTTTCTTTCTTTCTTCCTCTCGCTTCAATTAATGTGAAAAAAAAAGTCCAACCATTCCCCTATGCCTTCTTTGGCGTTGTAGACTGCCCGCATTTATTTCTGTATTTCCTAACGAGCCCCTCATTTCCTAACCATATTATCCTGCGAAAGCTTAGCGAGGGCCTCGGTTGTGGCAGCCTTGATGCCAAGGTAGCATAAGAGGGTTTCCCGCCAGTTTCCCGCTTATGACAGGCTGTAGACGTTCACGTCACGCCCCGGGGGTTGAAAAGAAGGTCTCCTTCTCCCCGTGTAGTCTGAGTGGCGCTGGCTACCCCGTCTCAAGCGTCAGATACAGTTGTAGTAAATATAAATACC
Source organism: Haemaphysalis longicornis (assembly GCF_048455015.1). NCBI lineage: Eukaryota > Metazoa > Arthropoda > Arachnida > Ixodida > Ixodidae > Haemaphysalis > Haemaphysalis longicornis. The sequence goes on from NW_027526214.1 coordinate 40,808,303, forward strand.
CCAGAAAGTGAAGTGGAACACAGTCGCCCAGATAGCCGAATTGGTAAGGCATTCGAGATCTAATCGAAAGGCGTGGGTTCGGTCCCCACTCTGGGCGCGTGTTTTTCTTTCTTTCTTTCTTTCTCTCGCTTCAATTAATGTGAAAAAAAAAGTCCAACCATTCCCCTATGCCTTCTTTGGCGTTGTAGACTGCCCGCATTTATTTCTGTATTTCCTAACGAGCCCCTCATTTCCTAACCATATTATCCTGCGAAAGCTTAGCGAGGGCCTCGGTTGTGGCAGCCTTGATGCCAAGGTAGCATAAGATGGTTTCCCGCCAGTTTCCCGCATATGACAGGCTGTAGACGTTCACGTCACGCCCCGGGGGTTGAAAAGAAGGTCTCCTTCTCCCCGTGTAGTCTGAGTGGCGCTGGCTACCACCCTCAAGCGTCAGATACAGTTGTAGTAAATATAAATACCCCAGAAAGTGAAGCGGAACACAGTCGCCCAGATAGCCGAATTGGTAAGGCATTCGAGATCTAATCGAAAGGCGTGGGTTCGGTCCCCACTCTGGGCGCGTGTTTTTCTTTCTTTCTTTCTTTCTCTCGCTTCAATTAATGTGAAAAAAAAGTCCAACCATTCCCCTATGCCTTCTTTGGCGTTGTAGACTGCCCGCATTTATTTCTGTATTTCCTAACGAGCACCTCATTTCCTAACTATATTATCCTGCGAAAGCTTAGCGAGGGCCTCGGTTGTGGCAGCCTTGATGCCAAGGTAGCATAAGAGGGTTTTCCGCCAGTTTCCCGCTTATGACAGGCTGTAGACGTTCACGTCACGCCCCGGGGGTTGAAAAGAAGGTCTCCTTCTCCCCGTGTAGTCTGAGTGGCGCTGGCTACCACCCTCAAGCGTCAGATACAGTTGTAGTAAATATAAATACCCCAGAAAGTGAAGCGGAACACAGTCGCCCAGATAGCCGAATTGGAAAGTCATTCGAGATCTAATCGAAAGGCGTGGGTTCGGTCCCCACTCTGGGCGCGTGTTTTTCTTTCTTTCTTTCTTTCTCTCGCTTCAATTAATGTGAAAAAAAAAGTCCAACCATTCCCCTATGCCTTCTTTGGCGTTGTAGACTGCCCGCATTTATTTCTGTATTTCCTAACGAGCCCCTCATTTCCTAACCATATTATCCTGCGAAAGCTTAGCGAGGGCCTCGGTTGTGGCAGCCTTGATGCCAAGGTAGCATAAGAGGGTTTCCCGCCAGTTTACCGCTTATGACAGGCTGTAGACGTTCACGTCACGCCCCGGGGGTTGAAAAGAAGGTCTCCTTCTCCCCGTGTAGTCTGAGTGGCGCTGGCTACCACCCTCAAGCGTCAGATACAGTTGTAGTAAATATAAATACCCCAGAAAGTGAAGCGGAACACAGTCGCCCAGATAGCCGAATTGGTAAGGCATTCGAGATCTAATCGAAAGGCGTGGGTTCGGTCCCCACTCTGGGCGCGTGTTTTTCTTTCTTTCTTTCTTTCTCTCGCTTCAATTAATGTAAAAAAAAAAGTCCAACCATTCCCCTATGCCTTCTTTGGCGTTGTAGACTGCCCGCATTTATTTCTGTATATAAATATATATATATATATATATATATATATATATATATATATATATATATATATATATATATATATATTTGCAAACTCCGACACTAAAAATAGCAACGTTTGGTTTCAGATACCGAAGCAACAGCAGATAGCTGTTTGTAAAATGCGAATATATGACGGTTTGTGTGAGAAGCTGTATCTATGCGTGTTTTCTAATCCACGGAAACTTGCACGACATCAATAGCACGCATTTAAAAACATTTGGCTGTGATGGTTTGTCCAGGAAGAACTGGGTAGCATAGAAAAATATTGCCTACAAAGTGGGATGTCATGACAACGTTCATTGTGGATATACAGTACTCCAATCTCAAGAAAATTGAGACGTATTTTTCAGCCTGTTACAGGCCAGCAACATGTTCCTAATCACTAGTGAGCATTCCATTGCCGATTTTTAAACCAAACATGCGCTACGTCATGATAGAATAAAACTTTGAAAATGAAACTGGGTCGCTAATATTGATCGAAAAAAGAGGCATTTGGAGGTACAAAATTTCAAATATGGTGAACACGTTATGCCTAATAGCAAGGAGTACACTGGTGCCTATTGTCAAAATTTTGCGCACTGAGACAGAAATGCTGAAACATGCACCGTACAAGAGATAACCGTTGTGGTGCAATACTAAAGTATTCGCGGTGTTTGAACATTACGCACGGAGGCAGTCCGACGGGTAAATAGGCTGTGCAATTTGATGAGGAGTACAAAACAGGTAGAGATAGGTACAAGCAAAGTAAAAGCCGTTGAAGTTGACGCCAAAGCCGTGGAAGTTCTATGTAATATAAGTGTTGCTCCAATTGATGACTTCAAGCCAGAATTTGATATGGCAGGACTGTTTAATCCCAACTTGTACGTTTGTTACCACTGGTCACTGGCCGACTTGCTAAACCGCATAACAATACCTCACGCCTCCTCAAGATAAACTACTTGAGCGAGCAACGTATAAAAAAGTGGAAAAATTGACATTGTTATGACATTCCTTAGTGTACAAAAGCTTTGTGGCAAACTGTTGATGCGAATTGCTTTTTTAATTCGCTGGGGCATATTTCTGCTGGACCCAGCTAACACTGCATCTTTTACCTCATTTTCCCATTCTTACGTTGATTCGCATCTATCACACTCCGCTCTCGAACAGTGGTTGATGACTGAGCATTGTCAGCAGTCGCACCACCTTAATAATGTCGTCCATGCTTGCTTGTGTTGAGTTTGGATAATAGAAGCTGCAAGATGGATTAGTCCTCTGCTCACTGTAAATTCTCTGCTAGCCTATTAACCCGGGCTTTGCCTTTCTACTCATCGCCCATGTCTCTGAGCACGAATTTACCGTTTGCTGGGTAATATGCAGCCTCTTTCGCCTGAACACGTGAGACAGGGCATAGACGCCGTAATGAATGAGGTGTTGACCTTAAAATCTGGGTAATCTGTAAGGTACGCAGTGTCTTATTTGCCATGCCCGAAATTGAGGTGTTCTTCTTGCGTTTCCACGCATGCCCGTTTATGTCTGCACAGTTTTTGAAGCATACTCCAGTAAACGTCCTCCTAATCACCTCCATGTCCGCAGTTTGGCCGTGCATACGTCTGCCTCTAGAGGAGAGACACCATATTCAGGAAGAGCCGCCCACAATGCCTCCCTGCCATGCGCAGTATTCTTCCGAATGTGCTTGCCGCATTTTAGTCCCGTTTCTTCTACACTGTTCACTCCCGGGTACAATGAACTGGAAATTCCATGTGATAGATGACACACCCGCGAAAAGCTTCAAAGAGTATTACAGCTGAATTTCTAATCCCCGTGTGTATATACATTCAGTGTTATGCCACGCCTTGCAAACATACCTTAAAGGTTTTTCTTGATGCATTCCCTCGAGGTCCGGTTTAGGTGTTTCACATCCGGATAATTTGAACATGCATAATACATTACCAAGTATTGAGCTCCTGCATATTCGCGCAGGAAAGTCTGAAGCAGCGCTGTTGAATATCAGCTTATGAGGTCGAAGATAAGTAAACTGGGGGACTCTCCACCTCGCTATACGTTCAAATATTTATTTGTACATGCTAGGCTAGTACGTTGGAAGCCGCACTCTTGCATTTGTTCTTTGCACCGGAGATGCCCCTTCGCAGGTGTTCTTCCTTAAACAGTTGCCTTGAAATAACAGCTTAAATGTCTATCTTTTGTATTCAATCTAGACACCGCAGCTTAGACGTATTTGGCAGAACTAAACCCTTAATTTCACCCTGTTTTACGCTTGCTATGACTTTTCACAGTTGTTATAGTGTTTTCACTTGGGATTCAGAATAGCGCATCGAATAATAGCAGTTTTTGTTTTCTAGATATGATTGCGAGGGAAGTTCTAAACGCACCAGGTGCCGCAGAAAAGCCCTGCCATTAAAAAGGCATTGCACATACACGGAGTTACTTTTTAGCTATTGCCAATATAGCGTGGTGATAAGTGTCAGCGCAGTCGTGGTGCTAATAATGAGTATCAACAGTTTTCGCAACCACATATAATCTAATGCCTCCTATTTAAATGCTCCGCGAGTGGTCGCGACGGATATGGTACTGGGTACCAGCCATTATAATGAAGCAGCATTATAATGAAGATGTGTATTTATATAAAAAAAGAATATGTCATGCATTGCCAAATTTTTCACGTTTCCAAAGTTGCACGTCTGCGCCAAAATTGCTCCGTCCCTCAGGAATTCTGCAAATGTTTTTTTTTCCTAGACAAATGGCTGGACAGGACCCATCCTTGCGTTGCAAGGATGGGTCCTGATGTGAGCAACGTGGGAATATTTGGCAATTTTTTCTGGGTATTTTACCTCCAGTGAAAAGATTAGCTTTTGGAGTAAAATGAAAACTCTGCCGTTTTTTCAGACCCGCAACAAATCTACTTTCGAAATTAATGCATTCCTCCTAGCATTGTTTTCACTTCGTGATTTGATAATTTTGTGGTTATTTTTGAGACATATTTCCCGAGATAGGCATTTGGAATTCATCATTTGCTTGATTTCATGATTTCAAAATAATTTTACTTCTTGCGAGGTAAATACTCTTCTCTGCCTGTTATGCTTCAAAGCGGCTAAACGTGTTTTTGTTTGTGCGGCCCTTCAAAGGCTTTTGGCTGAGCTTTGACCGTTACCAACAACACAGCACCCTCTATGTATGCTGGCATGCCAGAGCTTGTTTACTGCTTCAGTGATTTCTCTTTGATATATATCCGCAGCAGAACTTGGTCCAAATGGTTGTCGGGGTAGTCAGAACGACATTTACGTCAGGGTGAGAATTCAAATATATGAAGGGCTGTGCAATGCCATTTTATAAAAACCCGGACTGCGTGTCCGAGTTCCTGCTACTTGGGTCCTGGGTCCTTCTAGTTATTTCTGGGTCATGCTATCTTCGCTCCAACCAAATCCACCTGAAAGTAGCCCCTTCTCGGAAGCTGCTGTTTTCGTTTTATTATTCGATGGTGTGTGGCAGATACATGCAAACTCTCCTTTGTCCGCTATTGTTTGGAAAAATACGGTTCTCGTTCTTCTGCTGGTCTCTCTCTACTCACTTTGATACTCTGTGTGTCCATTTACCCGAGGTCTACGCACAACGGTTGCCTGTAGCGTGATTGGTACTCGTCATATTGCCATTGCTACTGTCATGGTTCGGTATTTTATTGTGCTCCATCAAAGACGCTTGACACAGCCGGGTATTTTTAAGAAACGAGACAACAGTGCTGTTGCGTGCTCTGTGCTCTTCAATACTTCACTGTCTTAAAGTTTTGGGTACGTATTTCTGCAGGACGAAACACTCGCCCATATAAAGTCCTAACAACACTACAGTGCTTTTCATCACCATAAAAAAGTATGCTAGCTGCGCCTTGCGGCCCAGCTAAGCGGCACCGACGCAATACAAAATTATCGATCACTAATCTTCCGTACGTTGTCAGTGTTGTCTTGCTTGGGTGCACATTTAGCGCTATGTTATCTCAGCAAAATAGAGTGAGGCTAAAAACCCCCTTCACACCAATGTCACCTTTCAATAACAAAACATGCGGGTATAGTATTGAACAATTCTTCAGTGACAAACCAGTCGTGGCTCGCAGGCCCTTTTGGCTCAGGTAGATGAGGTAAGTCTAGCTTAGAGTCATCTCATTAGTTTATCGGTTCGCCTTCGACTTCATTAGCTTTGTTTCTGTCTCCAGCCCACGGCCAGATATTTTTGCTTAGCCGTGCTTGCCACATCTTTTTGCGTTCCAGCACTTCTCATCTGGGTGGAATCTGTAACAAAAGATGCTTCAATGGGAGAGTTTTTCTAACCTCCGTCTCGAGCGCGTTCATCTATTACAGAGGCTTTCCTTCTTTCTTTGTTCTTGTCCAAAACTTCGTTTTGGTTGGCTGCAACCACAGCCGCTTTGCACTAACCTTTATGCATGAAAATGCTTGAAAAGTTTTTTCCTAAGATAATATGAGCTATATATGTTTATGTATGAAGTGAGGTAATCATGTATAATTTTACTCGTCGCGTCTACAAAGTTGTACATCTGCGCCACTGTTGTTACATCTCTTAGGAATTCTACAAACGTTCTTTTTAATGTTGCAGAGAAGGACAAAAAACATAGCTTTAGTACTTTAACAAGAGTATATTCCGCAATTTTTTAAAGTCTAGAAACGGTACTGACACCTTTTAATAAAAATTCCAAATAACATCTAAGAAAACATATTCGAGCCACCACTTTACATACTTGCAGACCACGTGTTATTTTTTAGTGAATCTGAAAACGCAAAATGCTTGTTTCTGCACCTGCACTATCAAATTTGGGTTCCAAGTTTGAAGATGCAGTATAAAAATTTAAAAAACCTAAAAAGAACCGAGTTACTAGGTTAACAAAAGAAGCATAGAAGGAAGACACTTTCCCTAAAATTAGCAATATAAAGAGCACTACCTGAGCAAAAAACTCAGGAAACCTTTGTAGTAATTCATATTGTGTAAAAGACTGAAAAGAACAGGCGAAATCTATTATGGACTGGTTAGGTGATATAAGGATAAAGACAGAAAACGTAGGCCTAGTATGTTTTAGTGTGCTAATGCGTAGATTACTCATACGCACATACTCAAAGATCCTAAATTGCAATCTCGAAGCCCTTTTATTTTACTGCAGTGTGCCTAAATGTGCTGTAAACCTCAACTGCCAAACGGCCCGTAAGGTTGAGGAATAAAGCAGTTTTTCTGAACTCACCTTTGTGTAGTTGGCTATAGCCTTCAAAAAGAGATAATCCGCCACTTCAAGTTTTTCTGTTTTCGGCTGCATTAACCGATAGAAAGAGTCAGTCGAAGAAAAAAAAGCTTTCAAAGTAGGCTTTCCTGGGCATAGCGGAACGCCGAGCACACTATACACGCCACGCTTGTCCGCTAGGGAGCCTTTTCTGCCAAAATGTTTCGAATGATGAGAGCGACCAAGGGGCTGACACTGGGTGACTGGTGTTTATTGTAGCGTGCTCTATTACTGATCGGTATTGGCAGAGTTGGAAGAACACAAAACAACATTTTCGTTAAACAAAAAATTTATATCTCTTCAAATCTTTTAAACTTTGATATTAGGCAAAGTTCTTAAAAATACAAAATTATTCTTCGTAGCTAGACAGGTATTTTTAGAGAGCATTACAATCACAAAGTGATGGGTTCGCTCTTCGTTGCGCGCATGTTTTTCATTAACCAAGTGTTACTGCATGGGTGAAATCTCAATTTTCAAGAACGCATAGAAGCGGCTGCATTTAACCCGGGTGACAACGTTCACGTTTATTCCAGTAAATACACATACGCACATCAACTTTTTTGGCTGCTGTAGGACACAAGTCATCAACCTTATGGATGTTGTTTATGAAAGACTACTCCACTTGTCCGTGACAGCTGGCTACTTGTGCTTCTTTTAACATTGCCGCCTCGACGGTTTTAAGGAGACGGTGCCGGTCGAGCCCACAGAAATGTTTGGTTGCAGAAAGGGTAGCTCACGGTATGAAGAAACACTAAAGATCAGAGCTCATTGCAGATGATGATGACGTGTTTGGTGAAAAGTGAACTCACAAGTACGACTTTCTCAACGTCAGGTGTAGAATCTTCTGAAGCGTTGATACACAGCCCCATCGCCATCGACAGCCATTGGCCTTCGGCTGCGAACCATCTTCACAAACTGAGGCCAGTCTCCCTTGACTGGCATCATCATCATCATGAATCGCACTTCACGAGCGCACGCATTGCTTCTTTTTCTTCTCATTACCGCTCGACGTTTTATTAAAAGACAGACCTCCATGGTCGCTTCTCTCCCCCCTTGACGGTCGATTCTCGTCCTTGGGGGTCGACGGATCCCACAACTTGGTGCCGAAACCCGGGACGAGAATCGACATCCGGCACTCTCGACATCCTCCCTACGCTTTCTTTGGTTTGAAAGCTGCCCACAGCTCGGTCAACCGCTTCCACATCGAGAGGTTTGGAGGATGTCGAGAGTGCCGTTTGGTGCAACTTCAAGTCCATTTTTGTTGATGGCAACGTTACGACACCATTTTGGGTTGCATCAAAGTCGCTACCCCCGCACAACGGGGCATCTCGTGAGATCTATGTACATGGACGACTTGGTTTTTGGAGCTCACTCGGAAGTGGAAGCAAAACTCCTATATCAAGAGACCTTGGAGATCTTCAAGGCTGCTTCCATGAACATCAGAAAGTGGAATACGAATAACCCTACCGTAGCTGCAGTATTTCAAGATGGCTCTTCCCAGGAACAAACAGCGTATCCCCTGCCATCTCCTAAAGAATCGAAGGTGCTCGGTCTACGATGGGATACAGTGAAAGACTGTTTTGGATTCAACCTTCAGGCGACCTTGAAACCACACGACAGCCCAACGACAAAACGGCTTACTCTTCGAGCCATTGCCCAAATTTTCGACCCTCTTGGATTTCTAAGCCCGTTCGTTGTCACAGCCAAGATTCTACTTCAAGACCTGTGGAAGGGAAACCTTGGTTGGGACGATGAGCTTCCGCAATATCTACTTCGAGTTTGGGAGCAATGGTGCGAAGATTTGTGCGCCTTCAGTGGACTTGCAGTTCCACGCTTCCTTGGTCATGGCATGTGTGGATGCATTACGAAAGCGAACTTGCACATATTCTCGGATGCAAGTCCTCGGGCCTACGGGGTAGCAGCTTACTTATGCCTGGAATTTGATGACGACTTGAAGTGTACGCGATTGCTCTTGGCGAAAAACCAAGTCGCGCCGATAAAGGAAGTGACGCTAGCTAAGCTAGAACTGACAACTGCATCCCTGGCTGCACGGATGAGCCGCTACATCAAGGAAAACATGGACCTGAACATCGCTGAGACACACCTTTGGACGGACTCGTTGATCACCCTATGTTGGGTTCTCAAGGAAGCTGCTACGTGGGAGACGTTCGTAAGGAATCGGGTACAAGAAATCAGAAGACTCTCCACAGCAAATCAGTGGCAATACTGCCCAGGAACCGAGAACCCGGCCGACCTCCTAACAAGAGGAATAGGAGCGCGGTCGCTGATACAATCCAGGTCATGGTGGGAAGGACCTGCATGGATTTCCTTTTCTCATCACTGGCCCTTACAACCGGCTAGTTTTGACGCGCAACCAGAAGCAGCAACGGAAGAGGCAAAGCCACAAACCCTCACACTGAGATATCCAGCTCAAATTCGATAGACATCGCCAGATTCAGCTCGCTGTTACGACTACATCGAGTAGTCGCCTGGGTGTATCGATACATTCATAACCTGAGGAATGAAGATGGGATCGTTGGGCCCTTAACTAGCGATGAAATTCAGAAGGCAGAGGATAACTGCATCCGGACTGTACAGGGTTCCGCATTTCGTAACGAAATAAGTTGCATTCGGAAGGGACAGCCTCTGTCGAACACATTGCTGAAGGCCTTCCGTTTGTTTCTTGACCAGCGCGCTATTTTACGCGTTCAAAGTAAGATAGCCGCTAGTGAGGAAGGCTATGACGTCAAGAACCCTGTCCTGATCTCTTACGACGCTCATTATGCGAAGCTGCTGGTCCGACACGCACATTTAGGACTTGGACACGCTGGTTTACGCGACACACTAGTTCAGCTTCGAGGGAAGTACTGGATCGTCCGAGGTCGGCCACTTGTGAAAAAAATGCTCAACAAGTGTACTACCTGCAAGCGGTTTCAAGCAAGACCGTTCAATCAAGAGGAGGCACCACTTCCTCGACACCGCGTTACCACCACGGACCCGTTTCTCACGTGCGGAATAGATTTCGCAGGACCACTTTTTCTCAAGACTGACTCCTCAGCGAGCCGTGCCTATATTGTCATTTTCTCGTGCGCCACCACAAGAGCTGTTCATCTCGAATTGTTCTCTGACATGAGTGCTGACAGCTTTGTTAGAGCCCTCCGTCGTTTCGTATCGCGTCATGGGTTATGCAAGACGGTATACACAGACAACGCACGAACTTTCAAGAGGACATCGAGAGAACTTGGCACCTTATGGAGAACGATAAGGGACGCCGACGTACAAGCGTACTTCGCAGCGTCATCCATTGCCTGGAAATTCATCGTGCAGGGAGCTCCATGGTGGGGTGGGTTTTATGAACGGCTGGTGCGCTCCATCAAGTCGACGTTGAAGAAAATACTGGGACGACGACTAGTTGACACCGAAGAACTCTCCACGATCATCACTGAGGTTGAGGCGATCGTCAACTCCCGCCCTCTGACTTTCGTGTTTAGCGGTATATCAGAGCCTACCCCTCTATCACCAGCGTGCTTTCTCGTCGGAAGAAGGCTCACTGCGCTACCTCCGTCGGATGACCTAATTAGCGAGTCGACTTCGACGAGCCTGAAGACAATGTGGGAGAAAAGAGAGCGGATGCTGGATGAATTCTGGATGCGCTGGAAGAAAGAATACCTGAATGAACTGCGTTTTCAAAGCAAGACACGTAATGGGTCAGCAGATCGCATAAAGCCCGGGACAGTTGTTCTGCTCGAAGACCCCAACAAGCCCAGACTTCTTTGGAGCCTCGCTCACATCGAACAGATTCAGCCAGGTCGCTATCAAAAAGTGCGCTCGTGCACCATTCGCCTTCCAAGTGGACTCGTGACAAGGCGGCCCGTCCAGCGTCTTTACCCTTTGTAAGCAGACTGACCTCCCACTTTTGGTGGCCGGGAAGATGTAGAATCTTCTGAAGCGTTCATACACAGCCCCATCGCCATCGACAGCCATTGGCCTTCGGCTGCGAACCATCTTCACAAACTCAGGCCAGTCTCCCTTGACTGGCATCATCATCATCATGAATCGCACTTCACGAGCGCACGCATTGCTTCTTTTTCTTCTCATTACCGCTCGACGTTCCATTAAAAGACAGACCTCCATGGTCGCTTCTCTCCCCCCTTGACGGTCGATTCTCGTCCTTGGGGGTCGACGGATCCCACACCAGGATAAACCGATAACAAGGATTTTAACCACGCAAACGACGACAAGAAAAACGGCCTTCTTGGCTGATTCCACTGTACACAATAAAAATAAAGCAGGCAATACCACTGAACGTGAAAGCTGGCGGAAGTGCACTGCAGTGACTCAGAAATAGAGATATGGCGCTGTTCTCCGCTGCTAACACCACTGACGCTCACCCCTCGGTGTCTCATTCTCCTTTTACAGAATTGAATAAAGGTTTGTTACTTCCAATTTAGGTTTTCTGACACCGCCGTGCTTGCGCGTCTTCTCGTGCCAGAGCTCATATTGTTTTTCTTTGTTTTGTGTCTCGTTCTACCTTGAACGTATTCAGCAAAAGTTATGTACCTTTTGTGATTGATTTGCAGTTTCAAATGCTGGAGCCCCATCGCCCTATTTGGAACAAGTCATTTGTTCTTCCGTGGCCTCTTTCTGTCGCTCAATATCGTAAAACCCAACAAAATTCGTATTCATACAAAAATAAAAGCGGGGTCGGCCATTTAATTCCTTAAATTGCGCCTGAGATCCCCGGGCTGTTTTTTTTTTGGGCTCAATAATGACAATGTGACCAGAACCAGCGATTACAGGGTTGCAAATAATTCTGCTTATATGAACCTTTTCTTCAAGTACCCTATGAACTTTTGTCCCGAGGGCTCTTTATTCGTAGAGTGTTCGTTACCTTAACCGTAGTTCTGCTGAGGCATGTTATCTATCTGCTTGGATGAACAAACAGGCTTCTTGTTGCGTGTTACGCCGCCGGATCTATGCATGACGCCGTGTCACTTCGGCGGGTATACTCGCTAACAAACCACGAACTGCAGTAGCTGGTGTTCGGTATTGCACCGCTGAAGTGACAAACCCGGATGTCAGCTGGCGGGGGCGTTTTGAAAGGAGATTGCTATGAATGTTTGTTGTCGCTGGAGTAGTTTATAAGCATATTATGTCCAAAAAACCACAGAAGCGGCTTGTGCCGTGTTCAAAATATTGTCACAGGACAGGACAATCCCAGCGCCTCCTTGGCCCACAAACAAATCTGCACAAGGAAGAAGCTCGGTGCGGGGTGCTCCAAGCCCCGGGTCAATTGGGGAAGTATGGTTTAATTGGTGCAATGGGGAAATTTGTCGCGCTCTTCAATCTTTTACTGCGGAATGAAGTTGCTTGCCGTGATACCCCATTACATCAGCCGATTTTTATACTTTTTTAGAACGCCTGGTATACCAGCAGCATTGAATTTTTTCATTTTTGAAATTGTTAGCATCCTGTACCCAATATTATCCCACTTGTATTTTCATTTATTCTGATTTTATAAGCTTCTGTTAAAATAAAATCACAATAAGAGTTGGGCAATTTCCTAGAGTGGGTACGGGCTATTTCTGTTATGGCTCCAACGATTCAACTTATTTATGGCTACATGTAAACAACTCTTGGCTTCAATTAAATATATCGCTTCCTCACCACATGGTCTGTGTACTCTGCAGCCACGTTACATTTGGTGGAGTGTGTGCGTTGGTCATCCACCATCCTGGATTCAGCATTTCATCGCTTCAGCGTGGACACCGCTGCCGAGGATGATGAAGCCGCCCTGGAAAGTCCCAGCCCAGAACACGACAACGTCCCCGCCTCGTGTCTCTAGCCCGAAAAACTCAATTGAAGTCCACCCGAGACAAGCCGTGCGTAGAAAAGCCGAATATCTTTTCCCCCACCCTTTCGTCGGATGCAAATTCAGGTCCTTCGGCGCTAAGTTGGGGCTGAAGCCATTGCTGTTACTAGGCCAGACATCCTAAACACATTAATCATCATCCGTGGCGGGAAGTGATTAGGCTACATCTTTTATCGCAGAAATCATCCGAAGTCAATCGCGAATTTGCGTCGGCGTCGACCGGCACGGCCGTACGCGAGAGGGGGGAGGCGAAAATGGGGGAGTATGTCACGGTACAGGAGAATCCCCGCGCCACCAGGGCCAGAAACAAATCACAATAAAGTAGCTTGTTGCGGCGCGCAGCCAGCCCGGGCTCATTTATGAAACCATGTAAATAGTTGTTCGCTTCAAATAAATTTATTGTTTTCTCACCACATTGTTCCTTTCATCATCTGCACGCTACAATATTCCCAGGAATGCACTACTGGTGCCGCGAGGGGTACATTCAAACTCCTGTTGCGTTCCTAAGTTGTACGCGAGTATAGATGGCATGAATACAGACGAGCTGCGACAACAAGTCGGGCCCCTAAAGAACTCTGTGCTCAACGGTTGTGAGTTGTCGTCATTGCTTGGCTAGTGTTGCCCTTGACCATCCGAGTACGCTCGACACCGGCGTCAGTGACCACGTGGTACGATACGTGGCCATTAAGAAAAAAATCAGACCGTAATCTCTGTCAGTATGCACGCTGCGGCAAAGCACCAATTACTGAAGATGTAAACGATGTAATTATGGAATTTAGAATGTGCCTGATACACCTATAGCAAAATCAAAATTTTGATGCCACCTACTGGATTGTTGCCGTGTTAAGAACATTCCGAGCGTACTACAGTGGGCGGTGAATCTCCGGTGATTCTTGTGGGCGGCGCTAGGAGCAATACATGGTATATATCCACTACAAAAAGCTTTTGAGAGTCCTGATTCTGCTAACACTGCTGAGACTTAGTTGTGTGATGTACCGATAATTACACAACAATTTTTAATACGCTCTTGATGAACATACACCAAACATGCGCTGCTCGCACAATCTTCTACACGAAAAGTGTAATGTTTCAAAAAAGATAAAGACAATAAGAATTTATTCCGCGAAATTGATTTCGCATCTTCTATGAAATCTTGTAGGCCCATTGCATTACTACGCAGGTTTTGTGAGTTTTTTGTCGGCATTTATTGTCTTCCTCGAGTTCTTTTTTCCCAAATATTAACAATGATGATTTCCACCAACTCTTTTTTGTACACTAGCACTCCAATCCAACACTAACACCTACTGTAGAATTCAAAGGACTATCTTCTTAACAGTAACTGAAGTATACTTGTTTAAGTCGACTTCGTATATTTAATCCAGCCAAAGCACCTTTTAAAGTTGTACTTTACCTGTATTTTTGTTATCTTAATAGGCTGAATATGAAAACAACTTTGTTATTCCAACATCTCAGCTTAGAACCGGCAGATGCAATGGAAGGACGTTGCTCACATACATTGCAGGTTTCGAGGCAGTCTGGAATATGCGGTGTTGGGTGTTTTGTGACACGTACAAAAGGCAAAAATACCGGTGTTGTCGATTACCGACCGTCATGACCCGTCTACGAGAAGAGCCGAGGGCTGCCACTGGCGACGCTGCAGCATCTAATGCTGGCCCTCTTTTTTACAAGTTTTTATTGCGTAGGCTGTTTTCAAGTGGTTACCTGAAACCTAGTGAAACTCTCTTCACCTACGTTGTGTCCAACGTAACAAGGCTGAAGAAGTGCTCTTTTTAAGGTATTTGTATAAATTTTCGGTGCCTCTCTAGGACGTGTTGAGAAACTGCTGGAAGTTCTTAATTCCAATTCCCCCACACGGGGCACCTTGAGTAATCTTGGTGACGGTATTGGCGACACCGCGGACCCTGAGCCACCATCATAAGCTTTAGCGTACCATAGTGATGTGGTTAAAGGTTAAGGGTAGAAACCTCACACAGTGGCCGTCAGAGCACAGGTAAAACTCCAGCGAATGGGCTCCCTGTCTGTTTACAAGTCAAGAAGCTCCGAGACCTCCTCAGCTATCAAAGTGAGGCTGCGGAAGAAAGTACCCCGTCCCTGCTTTATACATGCTGTATGGTATTTTCAAAACCCCCTGCAAACGTTATCGGTCCCTGGAAAGGGGCCGCACCGGAGTTTTGTTTCCTTTGAAATAAATCTCCGAAAGCCCGAAAATTTCTCGCACTTTTTGATAATGAAATCTCTTGATATGGCAACGGCAATCACATCTCACTCCATGTGTAATCTCCTAGTATCATTAAAGACTTGTCGGAAAGTCATACAAGGCTAAGAAACTGAAAATGGGAGTTCTGATTTAGGTAGACCACAAACAGCAGTCCGCAAAACTCCTTGCACAAACGCGTAGGGTCAATGTTGACATCAAGATCATGACTCATCGCTGCTTAAATAGCTTCCAAGGAGTAATATCTAATCCCGATCTTATAAGTGAAACCGAAGCCGGTCTGTTCGAGGGCCTTCGTGATCAGGGTGTGACAGCAGTAAGGCGAACAACAATAGGCGGAAACTACCAAATCATACCTTCCAAACACATCATCTTGTCGTTTGACCGCTCGACACTACCTGAGTCGGTCAACGCAGGCTTCGTGAGATGTCCGGTCCGAGCCTTCCTGCCGAACCCACACTGCTCCTACTAGTGTCAGCGGTTTGGCAATGGGACAACTTCTTGTCGTGGTAAACCGACCTGCGAAAAATGTGCAGCGCAAGATATTCCAACCGATAATTGTGAGTCAGAGCACTTCACCTGCCCGAAATGCCAGACACCGCACGCTGCCTATTCCACGTGCTATGAAAAGTTTAATTAAGAGAAACAGATTATTGTCTTGAAAGTAGACGAGAACCTCACCTCACCAGAGGTGCGAAAAAGGTTTACCTCTTTCCCCAGGAGAATTACGCCGGCGCGGCTCCCCGGGGGCTTGAGCTGCGTCTGGTTTCGGCATGGACCCAGTACAGCGATTCGGACCTGGTCCCACCGCCGCCCTCCATCTGGTTGTCTCCGGCGGTCCGACCCACCGCCGCACCGCCTGCTAATTGAGCAGTGGCTTTGGTAGCAACCACGTCCGTTGGGATTCCTGATGCATCCGCTGGTTCCTCCCCGCCGGCCCGAAGCACACGCGAGGACACGAAGAAGGAGACAAAGTAAACCACAGTAGTTCCCACCACCGCCGAACCGCCTGTGCAACCCTGGGGCGCTCTTGACGCCCTCGGTTGTCGTGGCTCAAACGAAGTGCACCGGGAAGGGTGCCAAGTCCGGGGGGGGGGGTCTCCCGGGCACCCCTTAAAAAGCTGATGATGAGATAAATGTGGGACTTTTCCTGTCTGCTTCGCAGCGTCAAAAGCAGGGGGTCTCTCAATCTAAACCTCCAGAGAAGGTTAAAAAAAAACGTCCCAAGAGTGCAAGCTCTGAAACACCTTACGTAAATAGTCACACTCCAGTAGTTCGAACACATCATATTGTGAAGAGAAAGCATAATACAAAGGAACTACAGAGGCCTTCTTAAAAAACTTGACGTTGTATTCGAAATACTGCATGCTAATCAGCCAAGTGTATCGTGTGTTCAGGAAACACATTTGAATGCTAAACACCCAACTTCCTTGATTAGGTACCTGGTATCAGAAAGGACAAGGACAGCTGCACACACTTTTCTGGGGGTTTTGCCATAATGGCTGGAAATGCTTTGCACACCACACTGTTACTTTGAACACTGTCCTTGAGGCCGTAGAAATTCGCGCAATATTGTTCAATAGGTTGATAACGGTATGCTTCATACACTTTCCTCCTGATGTTGCACTTTCGAGCTAGGACTTCGAGGCGCTGGTCGACCAGCTGCCTGCACCATACATCCCAACAGGCGAACTTAATGCACACAGTTATCTTTGGGGCTCTTCTCGCACGGATGCCCGAGGTGGCCTAATAGAGAACTTTTTACAGCTGCAGGAGCATGCCTTTCCAACAAAAAGAAGCCCACATGCAATAATATAAGACACAACACACACTTAGATCTTGACTTGGCTATTGGCTCGCAGTTTTTTCTCTTTTCGAGTGGGGAGTGAGCACGTACCCATATTGTAGTGACCACTTTCCCACCTCGCTAACATATACAGGTAAAGCCTCATGCAGTCGCCCTTCCCAGGACGGTTTCAATGAAGCAAGAGCTACCTGTTATACATTTACAGAGACATTTAAACTACACTATACAACCACAAGACACCTACACATTGAAGAAGCTTCCCAACTCCTCAAGGCGCACATCCTAGACGCCGCCGAAAAGTCCCCTCCCACGCCTCTGGTGCCACTCGAAACCAGAGGAGGCCGTGTTGGTATGAAGACTGTAGGCGGGCGCAATAGGGTCAGAACAAACGAGTGGGGCATCCTTCGTCGGTACCCCAGGTCGGGTAAACTCATTTTGTTGAAACGGGCGAAGGCGTTTGAAAAAAGTGTGCACCCTTGAGGCCAAACGAGAGTTGGCGCTCCTTCTTGACATCCATTATTTCACACACGGACACACACAAAGCCTGGACACATATACGTAAGCTCAATGAAAAAAAAAAACAGACAGCCTGACCTGGTTAGCACAACAGCGGACACATTCGAACAACAGGCTAGCACACTTGCACAACACGTCGAACACGTGTCCAGTTCAGCACACTACACAAACACTTTCATGAAACACATAACAACAGCCGAAAATAAGTCCCTGCGTGATGGGAACAAGTCGCACACTTCCTACAATTCTCCTTTCTCAATTCATGAGCCGAAGGCTGTTCTAACCAAAACTAAACATTCAGCTCCAGGTGCAGATAAGATTACATACCGTATGACATAACACCTGCACCCAGACACTCTTGATACGCTCATACACTTATACACTAAAATGTGGCTTTTGGGTAACATTCCACGCACTTGGAGGGAGGACATAGTAGTTGTTTCCTGAAAGAAGAGGAGGACCCTTCCTTTCCTGCAAGCTATAAGCCCATTGCCTTTACCAGCTGCCTATGTAAGCTGCTGCAGAAGATGAATTTATTACAACGGTCTTTTCGAGAGCTGCAAAGAAGGAATCCAAATGATCAAGTAGTAGCATTAAAATCATACATTAGAGACACCTTTATACACAAACAGTCGTGCATGACCGTATTTTTTGACATCGAGGAAACCTGATATGGCATAATGTTGCAGCATTCTGGCAGACTTGAAATCTTATGGCATAACAGGCAATATGTTGAGCGCTCTTGATAGTCACTTGTCCAAGCGACCGTTTCATGTCAGAGTTGGTTCGTCAAGGAAAAAGAGTTCACTTCTAAGAAAATGGCGTGTCTCAGGTCGGAGTTTTCAGTTGCACCCTCTTTATTGTTAAGATGAACTCGCTTCGGAAAGCATTGCCTCCATCGATCTCTGTTTAGTGTATGTGGATAATATAGAAATATCTTTTCAATCTTGTAACAAATTCATATGTGAGGGTAAGGTGCAGCTTTGGGTAAACAAACTTTCTGACTGGGCCGATGTAAATGGTTTCAAACTTAGTCCTGCAACAAGTGGTTGCGTGGTATTTTCAAAGAGACGCGGAATAAGGACCGATCCTGAAATAACTATCAGTGGTGACTCAATTCCTCTTACAAAAGAACACAAGTTTCTGGGTTTGGTGATGAACAAAAAACTATTTCACCAATCATACGGTGCAGGCAAAAAACCTGCTGCGCCTGTATATCGCTTTGGTAGGGTCTCGCTTGGAATACCGAGGTGCTGTCTATGAGTCGGCCAAGAAAACGGGGCTAAAAATGGTCGGCCCAGGGCTGCACTTGGTGCTTCGCCTCTCCTGTGGCGCTTTCCGTTCAAGCCCTGTCTAAAGCCTGTATGTGGAATGCAAAAAAAGTGGCCTAGATCACCAGCAAACTATGTTGATCTTTTATATGCTTCCAAAATGTCTTCAACTGATAACAATCTTTTATACCTGTTTTTAAAGATTCGTCCACATCACAGCCGTTTTTTAAATCGCCCACCTATTTCTGTTCTCTTCTTACAAAGAGTGAGAGAGGAGACGGCTTTACTTATTGGCTCCTTTTGAAACACGTTCAAATCCTAATGCATTGATTTTATAGCGCCATGGGAGCTTCGCGGTCTTTTGTGCGACCTGTCTTTCATGCAACTCGATCAAAATAGGGCACTGACAAAAGCGATTCTGGAGCACATTGTCACTAAAGAAGTACCAGTGTACAGAATTTTATAGCGACGCCTCCAAAACTGCTGCCGCCTTGCCATGTGCTGCGCAGGGACCATAATTTTAAGCTTTGGAATCCATAAATGCAATGTGTAGCATCTTCACAGCAGATGCTTATGAAATCTTTCTTGCTGTGAATCATATTGTAAAATGTCTTGTCTCAAAATTTGTCATACAAGCTGACTCACTAAGTGACGTACGGGCGTTATAACCAGGAAAAAAATCCAAAAATTACATTATTGACCTTCTTCTTAAAACAATTATATCGGCATATTGCGCAAACCTTGACGTAACTGTTTTTTGGGTCCCAGGCCACTCAGCGATCGCTGGACATGAGACGGCATATGAAATGGCCGCTGCTGCTTCAAACACAGTGCACATAACAACAGTACCCTACACCGACTTTAAACCACTCATAAAAAAACAGCTACAAAACAAATGGCAAAATCATTCGGATGAACAGACAGACAACTAACTCCGCATGATGAAACCACACATGGAACGATAACCAACCGATTCACACAAGAGACATAGCGAGGTGGCCTTGCAAGCTTACGGATAGGCCACACACATGTACCACACTCCCACCTGCTTACTAGATCCCCAAGACCCATGTGCGGTGGGTGTAGAGAAGGCCTATTTGTAATAGACTTACTCATTCAATTCAAGGCACTTGAAATAACACGACTCAAACACTTCCCAAAGCTGTACACACGACATATTCCCCATAACTTGTAATTACTGCTTATAACACGAACCCATGTTTTCAGTTTAACGTGTTTTAGCGTATCTTACCAACATAAAATTTTTACATCTAATTTTCTATGATGTGTCTTGACAACCTGGCCCTTTACAATCGTCAACTTCATTACGTTGTGTTTTACTTTTGTTGTTTTTATGAAAATTGTCTACTTTTAACTTCATGTCACTCTCATCAAATGAGGTTTGTTTGATGCTATTTGCCCTTTTCTGGCCTTGCGCCATGAAAATTGATTCATCCTCATCTACTTTATTCCAATTCACAAAGGTGATGTTTAAATGTTGGTAGCGCAAGTCCAACTAAGGCAAGAAGTACCAAGAAAGTGTTTTCATGAATAGTCGACTACTAATATTGGTTGGGGTGAATACGAATTAACTCAAATAAATACAATGAGGACGGCTGGTGTACAGGTCCAGGATGGAGACCACGAGATGATAAAATATAATTACGGTTACTTGTGTATAGGACCAAGGGTAAAACCATGGGTGGTATGAAATGAGCTGTCCGAATTCAACCTGGCTGAAACTTTAGGGTGCGCCTAACAGGAAACTACGCCTAGTCTACTAATAGAATGAAGTATGTAATAAAACATGTTGTTTCTAGAAGTCTCTGAAGTGCTTGCTGCTGATGATGGTGATTGGGTTTTTAAGGCACAGGGCAACTAAAGGCCAAGGGCGGCAGGCAAAAGCTATTTTATGGGGACGAAGTTATAGCAATTATAAAAAAAATCAACTATAACTAATAGTGAACAGAAATAAAAGGCAACGCAACTGACCGATGTAAAAGGCCAGTTTGTCAACATGCATGGTCAGCAATGAGGTGTAAAACTTGACATCGCTTAGAACAGTACGCTTGTGTGTAGTTATCGGGTCGTCCCCTCAAAACTACGACGGGTGTGGCGGAATGTGTTACTTGTACAGTTTTGCGAAGTGTTTGTGTCGTTTTGTCTCTAGGCCTTGCATTCTATAAGGATGTGGATCACGGATACGCCGTCTCCACAACTACTACACAGAGGTCTTGGTGATCCGCTAAGCAGATGGAAATGTGTTCCTTGTGTGCGACCATCCGTAATCTCGCCAAGGCGACTTCTGGTTACTATGGCGTGTGTCGTGGTGTATGGTCCGAAGCGCGGTTTTATTGCGTGTAACTTCATTGCTGCTTCTTCACGCAATTGTGTTTTCCATGATTTGCGAACTTTTCTGATGTGTGGCTTCCCGTGGGTGTAGGGCAATATTATTTTGTCTACTGTATTCAAGAGCGTAGAAGAAGCGCCTATTTGATCCATGGCTTCGTAAGTTCACACTGGCAAGGTACAATGCAAATTACCAGTAAAAATTGGTGGCTGGTACATGCATAATTCCCTTGACGACAAGATTTTAAACGTGATTTTTCAACAGTCTGGAGACGACAATGCCCTCACAACACTCCGATAATCTGTATAGAAAATGGAGCGTGGATTGCGACCTTCAGTGTTGACTAACAACCGAAAGTGCACCATAAGCTTCTGTCGTAAAGATACTAGTAATACTAGTGAGAGTTTTAGTGTCATGAGGTCGGGTCTACTGGTGGCAGAGGACACAGGGGCAAAATTTGGAGGTGGTAGTACAAAATATTTTCTACACATAGAACAAGTGCTGCAGGCTTGTCCAAAAAGTTTGCTGCAGATTGCACAACTGGGCGATCGGTTTTTCAATATATGTGAACAAGGTATGTCGCATCATACAGGACGGAGATTCCATGATTCTACAAAAACTGTAACACAAGTCTTGATGGTATCTATAAAGAAGACAGCAAATTCCGACGGTCCCTCTTTAACTCTATAAAAGGAGGGTGCAAAGAACGATGGACGAATAAGAGGAGTTGAGATGTGAATGCATCGTAAAAATCTGATTTAAAAACAGGGTGAGCAATTTCTGAGATTTTAAAAGCAAAATGAAGTAAGTGTAGGCTAGCTGGCGTTGTACACTTCATTTATAACTCTCCACACAGAAGTGTTCGGTCGCGCTAGTGCGGAAGGCTCCACATGCCAGGCGTAGCCCGTGATCAAGCACTGGGTCTTGCATTTTGAGGGATGATTTGCTAGCTGACCCATAGTCAACACGCCACATTCCAACCGACAACCTATTAGGCTAATAAAAACAGGTAAAAGAAGTTTATTGTCAACACCAGCTATTTCTCACTGTGTGAGAGAACCTTGAGTATAGTTATAGCCTTTAAGAGCATTTATCTTTAGGTAGTTTGATGTGTCGGATGGCTGTCAGATTTTCCTCAAGGCGAAAGGATGCCGACCGGAGTTTCAGCTTGCAAACGCTTACTGCTTTCTTTTTTGAGGAGACGTAGCCGGAGTTGCCAATCTGCTCGGAGAAAGGGAACGGGCTTGGCGGCCACCGTGGGAGGAGATAGTAGCCTCTCCCTGGCTGCGTCGTGAGCCATGCGGTTGCCTTGGGCGCCGGAAGTATGTCCCGGAGTACAAACAATGCGAATTTTGAATCCTTCAATTTGTAGGTCTCGTATCGTGGTCAGGATATTTGTCGCCGTGATGTTCGTGAAAAATGGACGGTTCAATTCTCGGACAGCAACATAAGAATCCGTGTTATTGCGAAATTTCTTCGCGCTAAGATGGGCGGAATGGTCATAAATTTGCCGGGTGGCTGCCAGAATTCCCAGAAGTTCTACTTCTTCTACAAGGCCGTATGTGTTGGAAATGTGCTGGGATCCATTCAATTCTGGCAGGTCTGTAGATGTCCAGGCAATGGCCGCCACCATCCCACTCAAAGACGCGTCGGTGTATATGTCAATTTCGTCGCCTGCCTAGTCATCTGCGAGCGTGCGAACGTATTGTTTGCGCGCTATTCGGTTATGGCGCCGGATCGGGCATCGACGTGGAATACCGATGAAGGGGCGTTCCCACGGAGGAATAGCTGGCGGCAAATCCGTGCTGCCAGAGTCGCTGTTTAGGTGGTCCCATTTCTGAAGTCTTTTTCTCTGTGGCGAATGGTCCAGATGATATTGGAAACGTAGTTTGGTCTCTTCAATCAGATTAGTGAGAGGCGGAAGAGGAACTGCTTCGTGGAGGGTATCTACCCGGGTGAATGAGGGGAGGCCACTAATCCACCCGGAGAAGGTGCCGATTCATCTTGTGAAGAGCATTAACATGTGACTGTCGTAGCTGATAGACCGGGAAGCCGTAAGTGAAACGTCCATGTGCCACGGCACGCGCGAGCATTGTACAAGCTGCTTGGTGCGCCCCTCCATATTTATTAGATATCCATGTAACGAGGTGTAAGGTGGAACGCCAGGATTTCTTAAGTGATACTATCCACAGTTTTGGGCTATTACAGCTGCTGACTGGAACACCCAGCAGTCGAATTGTTCCGTTGCAAGATTCAAGGAGTGTATCCCCCACTTGAAGGGAGATAATCTGTTCCTTACTTGTACGACTATTACCGGCGACGCTGAGCAGTGCTGTCTTTGTCGGGGAAAACTGTAGCTGAAATTGGGACAGCGTATGTTCCAAGCTCAGGACTGCTGCTTGCAACTCTGTTTGCATAGCTTCTTTCGTGTCATAATCGGTGGCTTCTGAAGGCGAGGGGAAGTTCCTGAAGGATTCCTGATTGGCTTATATTATCAAAGGTCTTGTGCATGTCTAAACCGAGTACGTAGTCCAGCAAGGCCTTTCGCAAGGTCCGAATAATTACCCGCCGCAGCAGCCACAAATAATCGTGGGTAGCACGGTGGGGGCGGAAGCTCATAAGAGCGGGATCATCGTGTATGGAATGTTGTCTGCGCCTGCAGCTGAAGACTTACAAGAACTGCGTGCGATCTTCAGCTCTTGAAGTGAAAAGGGGATGTATTAGAGGAGGTGGACTTTTATTATCTCAAAATTCCTTTTTATAGTATAGTTTGTGTATTATAAAAGTGTTAGTGTGTTGTGCTTAATTGCACTTGTCTTAGAAGTGTTGTGCGAGCGTGATATCTTGATGTTCCAGTGTATCTCCTGTGGTACTAACCAGGTGCAGGCTGTGTGTTTGTTGTGATTTAAGTTTGTATACATGACCGGAATTGGTGAGTGTTGGTGTGTAAGTTTATAGATGTGAGGAAGCTGCGCCCCCTTTTTTACTTTTGCCTATATGCGCGCGCGTTTACCGAGTGTTTTTTGCTCATTTGAAATACACCAGGTTAGTGGATGTGGTGTACCAGAAAAGGGCACCCATTACTTGTTCTGGGATTCTCGCGCTCGCCTGCAGTCCTCTTTTCACCAGGGCCTTCTTGGGTTGCGTGATGCACCGGAGGTTTAAAGAATAGACTTTCGGGCAGCGTCGAGAATGTGCGCTGTGAGGAGCTGGGCAGCTTCTTCAACGTGTTTGTGTGTCACGTATGTGTGGTGCTATTTGGATGTTTAGTAAATGGACTCAAGTTACTTCTAGTTTCATTGAACTTTTTATGAAAGGTGAACTGTTTGGGCCTTTACATAGGTTTGCTAATGGCGTTGGAAAGTGGTCACTGCCATATGGGTGCGTGGCAAAATCTCACTGAAGATATGCAGAGTACGGAAGGGACAATAGCCTAGCCGAGGTGCGAATCTGTGTTGAGTTCTTTATTATGGTACGTAGGCTATCCCTTATTGAATAGGCATGCTTCCGGAGACGATAGAAATTTTTCAATCGAGGGACCTCGGGAATCCGTACAACGAGACCCCCAGAGTGCATGATATCCGTTCAGGTCGCTTAAAAGAAATAAAGGAGTGGGTATCTGACCAACAAGGTCCTTGAAATCTGAGGACGAGTGCTGGAACTCAAAAGGGATCTAAACGTACCATAGTGTTATTATTCTATTGAAAATATGGTACTAATACCAGCAGCCCCAAGAACGGTCTGTAGTTAGATAGTGTGATAGGCGAAGGGCTTTAGGGCACTGATGGCCACACCCCTCAAAGATGTAACGCCACCGTCGCTTTCCTGCGTGAATGCCATGTCACTATTCGGGAAGTTTGTATATTTTGAGTTTAAATGGGTTTTCTCTAGACACCTGATACAATGCTTATTGGAGTGGAGTATCTCGTACAAATCATTACTATTTTTACGAAGGCCTATTCAGTTTTACTAAGTTAAGTTCTCTCTTCCGATTATTCAAAATAACAGCTACTGGCGTGTATATGCTTCTATGTTGACTTTCGGGGCTGTGATTCTTTTATTTGATGGCTTGCTGGGATTTTTGCCTTCGCCATACATTGGTTGCTCTGTGCCGCAAGCAGGAACACACCGACGTACATTTCGTTGTCTGATATTCTCGACTGCCTGAATGATAGGACTCCTTGAACCGGGAAACATTTTGGTTGCGCTTTGCTTCGCCTGCAACCGCCGATGGCGTCAAGAACGTCCCTGACGGCGCCGGCGCAGCGGCAGGGATGGGAGCTGCACTGGTTCCTTCGTATCTATCTCCTTCGTGCACTCCGGTGTGGGTTGGGACAGTGGAGAGTACACGGTGACTGTGGCTTCAGTCCCGGTGGAGCAGCCAACCCCACAACCGCTGTTGACTCAACAACCGGTGTTGCGACATGTTGGGCTGCCCGAGACTGTCGTAGCGGCGCCCACCGCTATCAGTTCGTGATCCGCGTAAAAAAGGATGCGACGGCAGCCCAGGTGACAGGCAAGCAAGAAAATCCCGGCCCTTTATTTCGCAGTGGTATAATTAGCAACTGCAACGTCTGAGACACGTGGTTCCATACAGGCGCCCGGCACGGCTTATGTGCGCATCATGCGCACTTTCAGCGGCACGGAAAACATTCCAGCACATCGGCCGTTTTTCACAACAGAACAGCTTTTTTTGCTGCGCGTGGCATTTATAACATCTACACAAGAACAAAATCAAGAACCCTTAGTGGCAGGGACCAGGTAGAAAACCTCATTTATCAATACTGTAGCGAACTGGTCGCTTAACTACTCTACCAGACCTGGTCACAATCACTGAAGCTTAAGGTACGGACGTTGAAATCCCAGCCTCTGCATCTGGAGGCACCGAAGCTGAAGTTTGTGCGGTGGGTGGCTCTCTTTCAGTCAAAACCAATTCGGCTGACTCGCTTTCATTTAGAAACTGGTAGCTGCCTTTACAATTCCCCTGTTGTAGCAAGCGGTTCAGCATTCGTCTGTTATGTCACAGCGTAACCCATTCCTCGGTTTGTATTATGTAGGAACGCGGAGTTGCGGCTGTCGCTAGTACCGTTCCTTTGGTTTTAATGTCCGTTACCCACACGCTGTCACCTGGTGTTAGTTGATCCAGTTCTCTGGCTCTGTGTCGTTTGTTGTAGTGCTGTACTTGCAGCTTCTTGTTAGCGCTCCCTCTCTCTTTGTCCGCCAGAGCAAGCAGCGGGGGATGCACTGGATCACGCTGTTTCGGTGCCATTAGAACTCTTGTCTGAAGACGCCGGCCCATGATGATTTCTGCTGGGCAAGAGCCGGGGATACCTGGGGTTGCCCAGTAGGCAAGCAAAGCCAGTTAGGGGTAGTTGGATTTGAGTATCAGGCGCTTAATCGCTTGAACCATGCGTTCTACTTCCCCATTAGCCTGAGGGTACCTAGGGCTTGCAGTTACGTGACCAAAGCCATTATCATCGGCAAACTTCTCAAACTCTGTACAAGAAAACTGTGGTCTGTTATCTGTCACCACGGTCTCCGGAATACCATGACGTGCATAAACCCTTTTTACCTTTCTATTGGCCATGCCACACCCAGGTGATTTGCCATGCCCAGAACACTGCGCAACTGAGAAATATACGCCGGTTGCTTCAGTTCCTTAATGGCTCTGAGTTTGGCTGGATCCGGCTGTACGCCTTCCTCACTTAGAAAGTGCCCCAAAAAGCTCATGCTTCGTGCCCCAAATACACACTTTGCCTTGTTTCGCATCCGTTAAACTGGGTCAACCTAACCAAGACATTCGATAGCCTAGAGTCATGTTGTTCTTTGCTTTCGCCAAATATCAGGATATCGTCCATCAGGTTAACAACGCCAGGAAGACCTGCCAGGATTTCTGACATTCTCCTCTGAAAATACTCTGGGGCTGAAGTAATTCCAAACGGCAACCGAGTGAAACAGTACCGCCCATACACCGTAATGAACGTGGTGAGTAGTTCTTAGGCTTTGTTAAGTCTGACCTCGTGGAAGCCGGAATTATCGTCTAGTTTAAAAAACCGCTTTGCAACGGCAAGCGGGCCTAGCGCTTGGTTTACAGCGGGCACCGTATCTTTCTCTTAAGATGAACTTGTTCAACTGCGTAAGGTCGACACAGTTCCTTACGTCTCTCGAGTCCTTTCGGACGGGAACAATGCCGCACACCACTCGGTTGGCTCTTGGACTGGCCGAGTTACGCCCATTTGTACCACCTTATCAAGCTCCTGTGTTACCGTTTCCTGAAGCGGTATAGGAAGCCTGTCGGGTGCGCTTATGGCAAATAAAATGGCGTCCGCTTTGAGCCTGATTGTATATATCCACGCCATAGTGCCTAAGTTGCCAAAAACCGGAGGCCGCCAAACCACGTAATCACAGTTTTTCTGAACGACAGAGTCAGCGAACTTAATAACTTCTATTGCTTCAACAGCTGGTAAACCCAGCAGTACATGACGCAAAGGACTGGCGACATAACATGTTTGGGGAAGCGTTTTTTTTTGTAAGATACGTCTGGCTGAAACTCGCCAAGAACATTTATACTGTCACAACAAGCGCCTGTCAATATCTCGTCAGCCTTTTCTAACCTCGTGTGTGGTCCAGGAAACGATGCTGGAATTACGGCCACCTCTGCCCTTGAGTCAACCTTTGAGAAAACAGGCACTGCGTTCACCAATAATTCAACGTAACGCGCCTTGGCGCCAGGCGCTTCTACCTCGCCTAGAAAAATTTCCTAGTGTCCTTTTGTACGGACGACACTCGTACCTTTCGTTGGTAGCCTGGATTAGTCCCTTGGAGGAACACCTTGCCAAAATGTCCCTTAACGCCACAGTTGAAGCGCTTATGCGTCCTGGCTGGGCATTCGGTTGTTGGATGCAAGTGTCCACCGCAGAAGATGCACTGTCCTTTGGGATGAGCTGGAGTAGGCATGGGTTCCTTGCTGCGGTGCGGTTTCCTGCAGCGGGCCACTGCGTCGACGTTGACGTCGTCACATGCCTTGCACGGAGTGTTGTTGCGAACCTCGTTAAAGTTGCGAAGCTCTGCTTGCTGCTGCTGAACTGTCTCTTTCAGGCGGGCCTTCACCAGAGCTGTCGCGAGAGACAGCGTCGGATCCATTTGGAGTGACTCGGAAAGTTGTTTGTCCCGCAGGCCCACGACGAACCTGTCTCTAATGAGGCGATGCTTGAATTTTCTGTAGTCGCATTGTCTTAAGAATACGTGTAGAGCCGTCATGAAGTGGTCAATAGACTCGACAGTAAGGTCTCCCATCACTCGAGCGGGTTGGGGTTGAGGAGGGGGTAAGTGTATAGGTTGTGTTTTGAGTTTTGTGCACTCCCCAATTATGTGCGCAAGAGTGCCGTCTCCCTCGCAGAACGGGCGTGTGTTCTCATGTTCTGCACTCGCCGGTGATCTGGTGCCGATTGTGAAAGCAAGCGCTCTCGTAGATGACGTTGGTCTTCCTGATGAAGAACTCATCGAACTTGTTTTGACGAGCTCCAACTTCTTCGAATTTAACTGAAGCAAGATTGAAGGTAGCGAAGATGTCCCTTGCTTGCCGCCCCGTGGTGTAGAACAGAGTGCGTACTTGCACTTCCTTCGAGCGCTCATTCAGGCCCGACGCGTATCGATAGTCGTCGAAGTGCTGTATCCAGCCGGAAACTCCGTCGTTGTGTCAAAGTCTAGCGCTGGTGGCTGCTGAAGGTCCGGCGGGGGTGGCGGTGATGCAGTGGCTATTGCGGTAACTTTTTGTGCCGATGTTTGCAAAGCTCTTTTTTTCCGACGTCCTTAAAGGTGGGCTGATCACATAACGTCTTACACCATGGCATAGCGGCGCCCGCCGGTATCAGTCCGTGATCGACAAAAGAAAGGTGGCGGCTGCAGCCCAGTTGATAGGCAAGCAAAAAAGTCCCGCCGGTTATTTCGCAGCGCTATAAGTAGCAACTGTGACGTCAGAGACACGTGGTTCCATACAGGCACCAGGCACGGTGGATCGGCGGGTCATGCAGGAGCGCACTTTCAGCGGAGCGGGAAACATTTTATCACAGTGACAACCCAGTGGAGGTCAGCGGTGGTGCGAGGTCAGACGCGCTTTTATGGGGTCGCCACCGAAACTAAAGGCCAGTATGCCCCTAGGCGAGCGGCGTCGGCTTACCTCCCAGGGCGAAAAGAGGTGAATGTCTTTCCCGCGTCTTGCGAAGGTGATATTTTTGGTGACGTTTATGTTTATACTCTTAATTTATACCTTGAACTTCTCACAAAACCTGGAGTAGGCAGGGTGTTTGTCTTGACAGTTTATGCATTAAGTTGTGTGCTACAATTATCTGTGGGTTGGTTATGTTGGGCACGCTTGGCAAAGGTGATTTGACCCTTACACGAGGAAGTAGCAGGCCCCAACCGCAGGCACTTGAAACAGTGCCGCAAATTTGGGATGTACGCTCGGATGGAGCACCAGATGAAGGAAGGAAGGAATAGTAGAGGAAAGGCAGGGAGGTTAACCAGAATACTGTCCGGTTGGCTACCCTACTCAGGGGGGAGGGGATAAGGGAAAGGAAAGAGAAAGAAAGGACAGCGGTACATATTAAAGGAGAAAATGAGAGATGGAAAAGTAGAAAAAAAAAACACAAGGCGTGACCAGGCACTATTAAGGCGGTACAAACAACGCACACAACTAGAAAATGCACAAAACTAATACGGTCCACTGATGAAGCTGGGGAACTAAGGGCACTGCACTATAGTAATGTCCCTACAATCGTTCAGACAGGCCCGTGTCCTTCAAAAAAAAGCAGTAGGGCTTTTATAGCCTTTTCGGCCTGTGCCGGACAACGCCCATAGCACAAAATTGTCTGCGCTGTAATGGGGAGGTCGTCGAGTCGGCGAAGTGTGGTGGAGAGCTGTTGCCTCGGCGTTATCAAGCGGTCACAATGGCACAGAAGGTGTTCAATCGTCCTGTCGGTGGCGCACGCATCACAAGCAGGGCTGTTGGCCATTCCAATGGTGTAGGAGTAAGCACCGGTGAAGGCAACACCTAGCCACAGGCGACAAAGTAAGGTGACGTCCGAGCGTGGCACGTTATTAGGTAGGTGGTGCCGCAAATCTGGGTCGAGCGAGTAAAGACGAGCGTTGGAGAACTCGAGTGTATTCCACTTAGCGAGAGTGACTTCCCGGGCAATGGACCGCAGCGACCTTGCTGCATCAGTGCGTGATTGAGGGATGCGGGTCAATCTTGCACTTGTGTGGGCGCCATGAGCTGCTCTATCCGCCTGTTCATTCCCAGTAATGCCGCAGTGGCTTGGGAGCCACTGGAAAACAATATCATGTCTATGCCTGACTAATTTGTCATATAAGCACCGGATTTCAGCCACAAGTTGTTCGTATGGGCCGCGGCGGAGGGCAGATTGGATGCACTGAAGAGCGGACCTCGAGTCGCATAGCACAACTTATTTTTCTGGTGATTCCCGCTGGATGAATAGAAGGGCATCCCGAATAGCTGCCAATTCAGAAGCGGTTGACGTCGTCGAGTTTGAAAGCCTAAAATGAATTTCGGTCGACTTCTGTGTCTGGAGAACTGGACGTGGTGACCGACCCATCCGTGTAGACATGGACCCGGTCTCTGTATGCCTCATGTAGAAAGAGTAGGAATAGCTGTTGAAGAACGCTAGGTGGAAGGTCCGCTTTCTTTTTAATTCCCGGGATATTTAAGCGCAGTTGTGGCTGTGACAGGCACTAAAGTGGCGACGAGGGCAGAGACGGAGGTGTATAGCACGATGGCAAGCTCCCACTGTGAGCGGCAACCACCTTACAAAAAGATGCCTGCGGTCGTGTTGAAGGCAGGGATGCAAGGTGGTGATGGGGCAACCGGGTGAGTTGCCTGATGTGTGCCCTCAGTGTCTCCACTGTAATGTGGGTTGTGATCGGGTGATCTCTTGAAACGCAAATTGTGGCCACAGTTGAGGCGCAACGCGGGAGACCGATACATGTACGAACACCCTGGCCCTGTAAGGCCTGAATTGCCTGTAGGTTGGTTTTACATGTGTTGGTTAATACAGGCAGGCTGTAACGCAAAACACCGAGAAACAGGGCATCGTACAGGCGTAACATTGAGTGCACGGAGACACCCCACGTCTTTCCGGCCAGAAACTTGAATAGCTCGACTACTGCAGTTAGCCTTTTTTACAGGTATGAAGCTTGAGGAGTACATAATAAATCCCGGTCCACGATAACTCCTAGAAAACGGTGACTTTTGATGTAAGGAATATGTTGTCCCTTTAAAGAATCTTATACTGCGATATTTTTTTGCGGGTGAAAGCAACCAGTGCACATTTCTCCCGAGATATTACCAGGCCTCTTGCACGCAGGAACAAAGAGGTTAGTGTTGCGGCTTTCTGAAGTCGGACCCGAATCTGAGGGCGTGAAACTCCTGATGCCCAAATGCAGATGTCATCAGCATAGATGGAGAGGTGGACGTTGGTTGGTAATGAGGCAGTGAGTCCTATCAACGTGAGGTTAAACAATGTAGGGACGTACGATAACGTAACACAGGACGCCGTTCGTGGCGGCCTACAAGATGCAGGAGTCGATGGACGGACATTTAGATGGATCCAAAGCTTTCTATCAGGAAGATAATTTTTCGTTGAGACTTCAGATGGCCAAACATCATAGCACTTTGTTTCTCGTGGAGTCCCGCAAGGATGTGTGCTTAGCACCAGAAGAAACCGGCATTGATGTGATCCGGAAGAGTTGAATGGTTAAATGTCACGATGATAAGTCTAGCAGGTACTACCTTATCATCTCTTCTTATGGGGAGGCGCCTGACTTCCATCACACCCTTATTTTGCAGGCCTTCAAGAAAATTGGCCCCTGTCTTCTCTGTGTGATGTGACTCCGAGATCACTCACTGCGAGCTTTTGAAGCTGCGCTGGGCGCGACCGTGATGTCAAGAAACGCGATTCGGGTCAGGTTCAGGATATTTGTTTCCTCCTGCTGACTGTTTACTACGAGCAAGATCTCCCGGGTTCCTTGTTTATTAGCTTTATAATATTCACCTGGAATACGTTCTACAAACTTCGATATCGATAACCTGGACTATGAGGCAATAGGCTTAACTTGCTCAAGAGACTCAATTACAATAAGAGGGGGTAGTTATCAGGATTTCGGACTCTCATGGTCGTAAGTGGCGGAACCAAGCTTCTGTGGCCCTCGTTTATGAGGGCGGGTTCTGCAAATTTAGAAAAAAATACCATGAAGCATAGAAAAAAGCTTCCTACGCGGACACTTTCTTTTTTAACCTAACTCTGATAGCTAATGAGGTTCCAGAGCTCCCTGCCTGGTAAACAGACAGGGAGCCTACCCGCCGGAGCTTGACCAAGGCTACGACGGCACCGTTCCTGGTTTCCTACACTCCGCCTATAAACACACCGTCTCGTTTAGTTACAGCTTATAATTACTTGCTCGGGTTACGCGATGTCACCAATATTACTCTAGGTGGCCCGTACAGGGTGTTTATTGCAATTAACACAATCTGAATCACTTATATATTCCAATTAGCTTTGCACTTTGGTAACCCTTGAACATGTCACCGAGTATTACATGTCGCATCTCTCGCCAAACGTTCTTCAAGTGGGTGCTTTTCGTAAGATATTTAGGTCCTTTTTCTCGTTATGTTGCACACTTTTCTGTGCTACCTCTTAAGCTTTCAATAAAGGCATTCTCTCATTCTGGTTCTTACCGGTGCGCTGGTATACACTGTCAGTAAAGCAGAAAAAATGAGCAGGTTCTGGTGTCGCGCAAAGTTCTCCTTGTTGAGAAACGTCAATACAGCATACATCTTTTAGTTTTTTTTTAAGAAATCACCTTCAGTGGCCCCAAACTCTATTCTCGCCCCAAACATGTTCTCACATTCACAAAGAAATCTTATAGCAGCTCGAAGTTTGGACCATCAAAATGCAATAAGTAACGTCATTTTTGATGCAACTAAACATCGAAGTGATTGTGTTAACTGCACGCTATTATTCAATCATGATGAATGAACTAACCCGAAAGCCCAATATGACCACAAAGTCACGTTTATTTGTTATTGCCTATGTTGACCGGGTACTGTATCACTAGTGTAGCACAGGCGATGCCACAGGGGTAGCGGGAGTTTGATACGGAGTTTCCACTGATTCATCTGTGGACGTTATTATCTAGAATGATTGTTCGAACGTTGATTTGATGATCAGCGTGATTGGTATTCTGAATACTAATTTGAACACCTTTTGTATGAACCAAACGTCATTGCTTCTTTTATTGAAGGATGTTTTGCACACGTTTTTTGCATTCCAGTGCAGTACAATATGTGCAGTACAAATGCGTAAAGGTTTCTGGAAAACCTGTTATTATGCCAGATGGTTCAGCTGTCTATGTTGGTCCTTTTTTAACAAACAATCGCACCCGATGCTACAAAACATTTCGAGCTATTGTGCTAAACCTGAATGCCAGGCTTATGATTGGTTTACTAGTTTATTCTGCTGAGGCTTCATCATGCAGTAGCCGTTAATGTATTAAATGTGATTTAAACGTGCGAATTTATTTGGCACAGAGCTATGCTGCTTGGTTTTTGCCTCTGGTAGATAGTTCCACCTGTTTTTCTGTTATTGCTGCCGAGTACAGCAAAACAGAGGCAAGGTAGTATGAGCATTTGAGACCAATTGTTTCAGCGTGTAATGATGATATGCATCAACGACAGCTTATATCTCGGCGAAAGCCCCCCTCCTTGTCACAGGCGTGGTAATGCGAAAAATGTGAGGAGTTTTTAAGGATTGAAGGAGAGCCTGCTGCCAGTAATGAGTCAGTTCTCCTGCTGTTTGGAACATAATTTTGGTTTCATTTTTTATTGGCTCAATTGATAACAGTTGCCTCTAGAAAACATTGCTCAATAGTATGACATTCGAGGGGCATGACGTGTATATGGGTTAAGCTAAATTTAGAACCAGTGCATTTGCTTTGATTAAGCTATACACAAAATTTGATCCCATTTGTCATCCCTTGGCTTACTGTCAAGCAAGCACGTTTACCTTCATATTTCACTTCTTATTGCATGCAACCTAATGAATGCCTCAAGTATTTTTGCGAAGACCCTATGTTTGTGGTGCTCTAATGCACACTTACCAGTTAGAAGGTGCTCTCGGAGATATGTAATTGCTTCATAAGCGTTGGGGACCCGTTAATATTACCCTAACCTATTTAAAAGCTCTGTGGTGTTCTGTGGCTGCAATAAGCGAGGAACAATCCCTATGCCTTGTGTTATACAAGTGTAACGGCAGCAGAAGCCCATTGTGCTGCAAAACCATTATATAGCAAGGTTATCGCCCAGCTGATTTGGGTGGGGTCTTGACTGGGGATGTATCTACGCTTTGTAGGCGTAGAGTTTTAGCATCACCTATAAATCAAATTTATTTTACTTCATTTGGGAGTTTTAGTGTTGATGTGAGATGCCTTGTGCATCAGAGCAAGTTGGCGATTATCGCGCTAACGGCTCAAAGAAAAACCTGACATTTTGACACATTTATAGACGTTAGCCAAGTGTTACACCAATAGAAAATTAGGCTGAGATCGTTTAAAGCACTTGGTGGTCATCAGTACTGTTAATTGGGCTGTAAATAATGAAACCGTCAGCATATACCAGAACAAATACGAGAAGAATAATTTAGTGGCGAATCGTTCATATATATATATAAGGAAGAGCAAAGGGCCGAGGACGCAGCCCTGGGCCACCCCTGATGTAACGCATGTTGGAGATGAAGCAATATTCCTAACTACTGTGAACTGTTGACGACTGGAAAAAAATTGGCAGCCATGATAGCGTGAAGGAGTGGTGGCGAAGAGCGGTTAATTTTGTAATAGGGCGACAATGGGCAA
This sequence comes from Haemaphysalis longicornis, assembly GCF_048455015.1. Classification (NCBI taxonomy): domain Eukaryota; kingdom Metazoa; phylum Arthropoda; class Arachnida; order Ixodida; family Ixodidae; genus Haemaphysalis; species Haemaphysalis longicornis. Next base: position 40,843,162 of record NW_027526214.1, read on the forward strand.
ACCGATCAAAAGCTTTGGAGAAGTCGCATAAAATGCAGTGACCATGTTGGGTATTGTTCAATGTTAAAGTGCAGTTCAGTTGTGAATTCAAGTGATGGTGTTTCACATGATAAGCTTTTCCTAAAACTATGTTGATTATGAAGAAAGGAATGATTTGACTCGAAGTGATTGAAAGCATAAAAAGCTAATTGATTTTCGCTATGTTGCAGCAACTGCAGGTCAGTGAAATGGGGCGGTAATTTTTTGGGTTGTTGTTATTTCTAGATATATAAAAAAAGGATCACTTTGCCTGTTTTTCAGTCACTAAGCAGCTGTCCAGAGGATAAGGACTGCTTGGGTATCTTACACAAAATTATGCTAGATCCAGATATGATGTTTTTAATACTTCGGGACAGATGTTATAAACACCAGCTGAAGAAGATAATTTTAAATTATTCTTCTAAGTATTTTTGTACTTTCAATCAGTTTCCCGACATTGCAACTGGCTTTATAACAAAAAGCCTCCTGTAGCGATTGAATGGCACATTGAAAGACTGGTGCCCTAATGCATGTACCACACCACTTCGTCATTTTAAATTACTCCTAATGCTCACTAGTCACAACGTTTGTCAAGTAATTTTGGCACAGAAATGACCGAGCTTAGACATAATTTAATTGATTTTATTGCAAAGCGTTAGCCTTACCCATAAAAACATTGAACATGGCCAAAAGAAAAATCGGTACAGGAATTGTTTTGGTTTCCTTAATGAAAATACGAATTCAGCAGTAAAGCAAAAACATCTACCTTATTTCGCTTTCAAATTTTTTTACACCGGTGCCTGTCCTTTTTAGTACAATGTTCAATTATACCAAGAAACATGGCGCCAGGGAACTAAACCGCTCTGATAACGTACCTCTGACCGCAATACACCACAATTCTCTCCTCAGTTACCCCGATAACACAGGCACTTGTGGGAGCCTTAATTCGAAGAATTACAGAGAATATTTGCTCAAGCCGTATTTTAAACTCAGAATTGGTTTCGCAAGCTAGTTTTTCTTATTTATCAGCTCATCATCTATGTGTACTTTCTCAAGAGTTGCATGCTACCGCACACCTATTCTCGGTGTTACTCATTTTGTAGCTGATGTTAGGGTACCCTTTCCTAAAGTGGGGTGAGCGTTATTCTAACGGGACAATGCTTAGGTCTCTGCTAAGAAATTAAGGTCCCGAATTGAAACTCCTGCTGAGCAACCAAAACTTGTTAGGTCAATTATGAACCCTCATTGCTTCGCGGCTAAAAGAGGTTTTGGGCCACTTTTCTCTAAAGAGGAAACATTTGCACACTCGTATGGCATAAAAGTTGTTTATGTCACCACTGCTATCTACCTTTGCAGCACGAAACCTACACCAGGTAACTCCGCACAGGCAGGAGGTGGCTTCTCCCGTCTAAGGAAATCTTTTCAAGCAATGTGGTCCGATACTGTGCCAGCAACCTCTATTTTCTGTGTCATGGGTCGAGGTGCTTGTTTTCTCCATGGAAAGCAAGGTGTATTACGTCTTTGGTAAAAAAAGACCCGAGTAAGTTTGCGCATTGAAATAGCTCTAGGACGAGTATTATGAAGGAAATAGCCACATATACCCGTGTTCCAAGGATGATACTTCAGACTTCTAATTTGAATGACAGTCAAAACTAGTTGGTAATATCTACGTGAACACTCCATTTTAAGGATTTTCTGCTGCAACTAAACACCCCTTCGTGTACTTCAGTATCATGTGTGTTCAAAATACTACTTACGCATGGTCAGTACTTGGACTCAGAAGTATCAGACTCAGAAGTATCAGAAATCAGAGGAACCAAATAATGGATTCGAATATTTGAAGGGTGTAATGCGCCAACGCAACGCATGCCATGAGGCGCGCCATAGTAGAGGGCTTGGGATTAATGTGACACCCTGGGATCTTTTACGTGCTCTGAAATTTCGTACACACGGCCATATACGCTTTTCGCCTCCATCGGAAAAGCAGTCACCGCGGCCTGGAATAGAACCCTCGTCCCACCGAATTCAGGAGTTGGACTACTGAATCTTGGAGGTACAGATTTCTTGTAGTGCCCATGATGTGCGGTGCCTAAGTGTTTCCGTTTGTAAATTTTATATGCACTTGAGGCGGCGTGTTTTTAAACAATTAAAAGGATAAATTTCTAATTGGGGCACATTTACCAGCAAAAAAGAAAAGGTGGGCTAAAATCAACAGCCTTTTAAGGCAAACCGGCTAAGTTTTTGTGTTGAGCACGGGACGCAAATAGGACGGGGAGCCGCCAAATAAATACGAGCATTTCTAACATAAGGCCCAATTTTTATTATATGGCGCAAACCTATAGGGAAATGTGTTATTCAGGGCATTCAATTTTTTTTTGGCTTTCCGTGTTAACTTCGCTCGTTCCACTTTCGGTTCTTGTTGTTCCAGCAAAGTCCGTCCTGCAGCGTCGCGTTACGTAGATAACAATCTCTAGCAACTTTTCAGGACTGAACCGCCATCTCTGCAGCACAAGATGCTTCGTTGTTTTGAGCTACAATTTTCACGTTGCTGTTCTACGAGAGACACAAGAAGACTATTCAACTAGTGCAAAATTTGGTTCAACTTTCACGCGCGTTTCCTGGGTCAGTGCGCGCTCACCTTGCATAATGCGAAGATTCGTGCATAAACCAACGGCAGGCTGTCAAGGTAGCTGACACGCGATTTTGACCACACAGGTTGCCAGTATATATTACCTTAATTTTAAATTAGGGTGATTTTTATAACAAGTGACATTAAAACTTTGAAAATGGATCAATGACTAGATCTACCGCAAAACACAGCAAACTGTGCCAATAGTGACAAACGGAAAAGGTACAGATACATATTCTGGGTTACACAATGCGCTTTTTGGGACAAATTATTTATCAAATTTAAGCACTATGCTCTAACATAAAACACTTCGTGGGTGCAAAAATGTCTTGTGCTGCTTCAACATCAGCTGTTAAAAAATTCCTAATAGTAGCACAATGAAATTCTATAGGCTGCCACACGTTGACATGTTCAGTAACCGATAAACGTAAGACAATTATTTGTCGCAGCTCCTATACTGAGCACCGGTAACCTAAAAATGCCTACTGGTAGAGGGTCGTCATGATGTTTTAATACTCTATATAGTATATCCGCAATGCTTATTACGGGAACACATTCCAAAAGAACTAGGCTCATGTTTTTGAACCATGGTTTACTGGTGTCAGTCCTATTTGAGAATGCAGTGTTACTTATTCCCCGTTTTAGTAAGAGGCAGAGAGGTTTCAAATATCCTTTTTAGGTGCTGCTCGACGAATTTATGAAGTAACTAAGATGGTTATTCAGAAATGCGAATTATAAGGTACGCAATGTGGCTGCGCTGAAACACTCAGGGGCTTTTAGTAACCTGCGACTGCCAACGCGACCTTCGAGCATGTCTTATATGTATGGGATTGTTCGTTCCTATTCGAATCACACAATTATAAATATTTAAACGTGGTTACTCTCTGCAACAGTACAGACTCTAACCGTATATAAATATACCAAAATGGGCTGTATATTCCTGGTTTGGAATATATTGTGATATTTATTACCATTAGGTGATTTGGTTTAAACCAGAAATTAACTGTGTCTAGTTCAACGTTCATTTCAAATTCTACCTAAAAAATTAATGCCGTGTGGTCTCCATATATTAGAGCATTCGAGTACACAAACACAGTGGTAATCGTTGATATTTAGTGAAAAATGGCTAGGTCCACTACCTGAGCCCCGTGGTTCTCCTGAGACAACTGGTTCAGCAGAGGGCACAATACCATCGATCACTACTCGTTGCTATCGGTTGGAAATGGAGCAATTCGAAAGTTATTAAATTCTTCCTCAAAGACATAAAGGTGTAGCTCAGTTAACATTATCTTGTGGTCCACGGAATTGAAGGCCGTATTTGTGCCTAAGAAAACTACGACGGCTGGCTTGTTTTTTGTGGCCTTAATAAACTGGGGTAATAGAGAACCGCCGAAAACGTGCGTCTCTACGACTGGGAATCATGTTGGTTTTGGCAAAATATGCCATGTTTGGAAGAGAATTGTATAATTTGTGCAGAGAGTATCTTTTTAAATATTGTTTTACAGTCAAACCCGGCTATAACGAACCTGGATAGAGCAAATTATGCTTTATATCGAACAAAAATAATTCAGTTACGGAAATGCATGCGAAACATATCTCTTATAACGAAGTTCACATCCGATATATCGAACTCTGGGTGCCTAGAATGGCCGCCGAAATGCATGATCTGGAGCGGTGAATATGATGTGGATTGGCCGCGACCACGGAGCAAGAACCGCGACTGTGGCATTGCGCCTCGCACGGAGCGACGTGACGCCAGATACATTCCGCAACTGTTTCTGATGCGCGGGACTCGCGACGGAACCCGCCCAGTCAGTGAGTCCGGACCAATACTTCTGCATCGGTGAACGGTGGAAAGAGCTCGCCAACGTTCCGATTTCGTCGCGAGTGAAATGCGTCCGACGCTTATAATAAAGCGCTTTCGGCAGTCGATGTGATCCGCCAATGCTTCTTAGATTTTTGAGGACGAGGACTCGAACTGGTGCAATGTTTCTTTTAGAAAATGCTATGCTAGTTGAAGCCGCCAAAACAAAAGTGAAAACAAAAATCATCGTTTTTTTGCAACGTGGGTAGTCAAGACGGAATGTAGCTTTATTACTTGCAATAAATGGATTATTTTGGTATGGTAATGGCTACTGTACTGTGCCAGTTCTGCATACGAGTATGGCGGAGCTGGGGAGGCGGCGGGAGGCTCCCGCGGATTTCTAATTCGTAACAAGCTTGTTATATGCGGGTTTGGATATATCGAAATATTGGATATATCGAACTAATCGCGGTGCATATAGCAGTTCGCTGTAAACGAGTTTGACTGTATTCACACAAGACACAGATACTCGCCTGCAGCTCGAGGGACTAAAACGGTCATTTTGTGTACAGGGACGACTTTGCAAATCTTAAGCTTATTTAGGCACATATCATAGTCGTGCCAATGCAGAACAATTGGAACAGTTGAACTGCCAGAATGTCAATATTATTTTTATCAATATACCTGTTAGAGTGGGAAGCCCGGCTTTTTTGCTACCATCTGTTGTTTACCACTGATGAGAGGATTGGCAGTTTAATTTTGAAGCTGCCAAAGCTATTCGAGACTGGTCTAGAAGGGCGGGTGTAACTTGTAGGTCGAGAAAACTGTGCAGCCAAAGCAACAGCTACCTTTCAAAAGTAGTTGTTAAAACTATTCACCGTCTCCGGTGTTACGACATTCGGTAAGAGGCGTTTATTGTTTTTTAAAACAGCTTACATCTAACAATCTCATAAACTCTTGCGGTGTTACCTTCATCTTCATCGAGGAGCTTAGTAAAGTGTTTTGTGCTTCCTCACTATGAGCACTCAATTCTTTATATAAAGTTTGAATTGTTTTAGGTAAAATTTATTGTTCTCAAGCTGCTTGTATTTACGGAACCACCGTTTTTCTAGTTTCTGTACCTCTAAAATAGTGGGTGTCACCAAAGACAGAGTGGGTCGATATATTCATTATTGCTTGTTGTGGTGTGTAAGAACGCAGCGTTTTTAAGCAAGCCAATAAGATTGCCCTTATAAGTATTAACCTATTCATCATATATAGCAAAGAAAGGTATTGGACCTATTTTGTCCCGTAAGAATTTGTGATTGACCTTTGAAGTGCGTTCCTTCTTGATGGTTTACCCCTAGGAGGTTCGCTTTTAAGGGCAAAAAAAATAGGCAGGTGGTCTGCTACCGGTAAAGGAAGCACGCCAGCAGACCGACCACTGTCAATACTGAAAAGGGCATGTTCAATAAAATTGGCTCACGTATCTATTAATACAAGTTGGGTCAGTTCTTGAATACGCATCTTAAACTCTTATTGGAGAAATTTACATTCATTTGAGGTATCGCTGGACAGGTCAATATTGATGTTCCCGACAATTCCTGCATATTTTTATTGCATACGGGAACTTTTTATTAGCACACACGGCAATTCTTTTAAAACCGTTCTGACCGAAGGACCAGTCAGGCGATAAAAAACACCAATGATTAGCACTTATTCAATATTGCTAAACGGTGATTCTATATTTCCACATGACACAGGTGCAGTACCCATCACACTGCGTGATACAGTTTAGCCCCACTGATACCTCCCTGGTACGTACGACGACCCGCGTATTACAACGGGTCATTGAGGTCCCGCCAAACTCTACCTAAAGCTGATGCATTAAAAACCACGATGATGTGAGGCTCGGGTGCACGTTGTCCGCCTCAGTCGGCTGACTCTGGCGTGAATAAAGCGTCATTTTTCCCCACTTTTAGATCGCTGCGCCACGCGGCGCGAACCGCCAATGCTGGCGGTTCTACCATTGAATGTATATGCTTGACGACTGATGCTTGACTAAGCAGCACATTGTGAACAATGACTGTGAGTGTTTTTTAGTAAAATGGACTTCTTGGTGAGAGGTATTTTTCATTTATCTCGATCCCAGTTATGCCGGGTGCCCTTTTGCTCCCGTCGCAACAGCAATTAGGAATTTATGTAGTACGTCTCTAACTCTGGAGGGTTGTCTTCAGCCATTTGAGATACGTGTTATATTTAATATAACTTACTTAAGGTGGCTCGCTGCTTTAGTCAAAGGTTTTTCTATGAATTGGGAGTAATAGTTAGGCAATGGAGTCACTATTTTTCATAGGAGAGTGGAGCGTGGTATCAATGTGAGAAACGTTCTTCTCACAGAAGAGATAAGTTACTAATTGCGATTAGGGTAGTGGTGATAACTATAAATAGGATGATAATATAGGAGAGCTACAAATAAACGAGAGAGCGATTGGGAGAGACAGCTAGCGATGCGGACAGACAAACAGCGATTGGTACCGGCAGGCAGCCTAGAGCTAAAACGCACGTGGAAAACCAACTCACCGAAAGCGCCTGCAATGAAGGCAGCGTATTTCTATAATTTTCTGAGTAGAAAATGTGTGCTACAGTACTCTTTTCTAACTGCCTTCTTGGCTCATAAACATTCAAGAAATGGACGCATTAAACTATATTGAAATACACTGAATGTTCATATATTGTGAAATTTTGGATACGTCACACTGAGAAACAACACGGGTTTATATCTTACAAAAAGGTTTCGTCAACCCAATTTTATGAAGCAGACCGCATATCTAGTTTGTTCTAAGACACACTGGGTGTAACCATGCTTTATATGCTTCATAAAAACTTTTGCACTGATATCTACAGGGTAAAAAACCAGTTGCAATATTTAATTGAACAATGTTAAAACCAAAGTTAAAAAAATTAGGGTCTGATCTTTATTACGATACATAATACCTCGTCAAGGACCCCGTGATTATGTCAATTCAAGTTGACGTACCAGGAATTATTACTGGCGGCTGGTTGCTACTGATATTGAAGGTGGCAGTGCTGTAGCGTATGGCACCATAGTGGTGTCGAGGTGGTAAAAGGCACTGGCGCATTCATTTTCTCAGTGGGCCCAGGTGTAGTGAGGGCCGGGAAAGGACAGCTGAAGTAGTGGCACCGGTTGACCGGTTCCTTCAGAGTTCTTTCAAACCCAGCCGCTTTCGTCCTGCCGTACCGTACGATGACGGGTGGGGCGTTCGGAGGCAGCCCAGGGTTGTGCAGGGTACGACAAAGTCAGCTGAAGCCAATCTGGTGACGCTGAATATAGGCGCCGCTCCACCCCCCGAGGTCGAACGGTGTCGGCATATGTTCCTGAAAAGAAGAGTGCAAAACGCTTCCAGGTATACAAAGAGCTTATGTTTTCGTTTACACATATTGTGGGGGGTTTTTTTTTAAACGATTACCCGGTAGTGAGTACGCCGCTAATGGCGGTTCAAGTAAGGGAAAGTGAAACTTTTGCTATCACGATTCTCTCTAAGATGGTCTCATCGGCTACATTTCTGACATGTAATACATAAAGTAAGTAACAACGTAAACTGATAAAAGTGTATGAATTGTACTGGCAGCTAGTTCTCGTGACTGGATCAGACGTTTTACGAGAACCGGCTATCCAAGAGGACACGAGCGAAGAAACAAACATTTAATCTCTAAGAACAATAATTAATAACTTCCGGACAGCGGCTAATATGGTAGATTGCTGAAGACATTTCTATGCTTTATATGGGAGCTGTGGATCAACTAGGAATATATAAATGTTGGAAACCTTTTGTCTGCTGAACGAAAAAGCGGCTAAAGATGATGTGGCATGCAAAGAAATTTTTCAGAGGTGGCTTGTGGGGTAAAAATGGGCACATCTACGTTCAAGCGTATTCATGCTGGGCGAGCCACATTCCTTTAAAACTGAGGCTACAAAACGACGGTGCTGGCACAGGTTTTCGCATCGTAGAAATTAAATTGTATCGTTCGCTTTTTCTGATAAAGCCCCAATGATGAGGATTCCAGTGCAAAATTTTACTTTTAAGAAGAAGGACATGGTCTTTAATGTGTTCCAAAACTATGCCCGAATTGCGTAGCTGCTCAGATAACGAAAAACTTGCTATAAAAGGTAAGCCATGCGGTACGACGTCGTTACAGCGCAAAAGTGAGCTACATTGTAGGAAAGAAAAGGTATCATGGTGACCTCGCAAAACGGAGGGGTCATTATAATGGCGCACTTATTATCATATTTACATGGTACTTAGATTTGATGGCAAGCTTTTTGGAGAATAAATAAGATGATATTGTACATCTGAAAACGGTAACAGTATAGCTTTGTATGTTATGTGGCTGGTGCCTATTGGGTGCAACGCAACATTCAAAGAATGTGAATAACCCCAGGAAGAGTTTGAATATCCAAAATCAAAGCGTGCTAATTTTGTAGTGGTAAAAATCATGCGAAGCAAAAGCTAATGTGTCAAAATAATATGGGATAGCAATATCTCTGTTTCTTTTTTATTTCGCTTTTACTGCAATTGCAAATGCCATATTTTTTTGAATGATTAGTATAATTTGGTAGACACCCTTTGCAATATTGTGGAGCCTCTGTATAGAACACATATGTTCCTCCTTCTTGGGGGGTAGATTAATAAAGCCTTCACCTTCAACTCCGAGATATCGTAGCTCCTTCCTATTAGGACCATTTGCACCCATTTATGACCATTAGGACTATTTGTGCAACAAAAACGACCCTGCGCTGTGATTCATGATAAGCCATTTTCTATTTCTCCCAAGCCAGCAGACGTGCCAAAGCTTGCGTAGATGGCAGTATTTGGCTGACTGGTTTAGAGTGAGTTCTGGAGATCGTTGCATCCGATAAAGGGGAAGTGACCTAAGCCCACGTTTCAGGACTAGAAACCTTTAGCTTGTTGCAGGCGAGTTATACGATCCTGGGTTTGTAAGTAAAATTTAAGTAGCAAAGCATGCATCTCTCCACAACTAGCGCTGTGACACACGAACTGCAAGATAACAAAGGCGCTAATTTGAGTTCAACGCAATGCCACACACCGTGCCCCGTCCTGTATAAGGGCACAGGTGGTCCTCGAGTGGAAGGGACAAACTGTTCGAGGAACCCAGGAATAATCTCTTATTGTTATCATTGGCATCACACTTGTTGTGGGAAACTAAATCAACGTTGTTTTAAAACTGCAAAATGGCTCCGCACACGCGCTACTGTGATGTTTGCTATCACAACGTGTTCAGTGTCCTTCGCACTGCTTTCTAGACAAGCGACTTCTTATGTCTCTTGTTGCAAATATGTAGCAAACATGACTTGCATGCGTATATAAGAGGTTTATCTTCGTTATATATGCCAAATGCTGGTTTTTTTATTAAAAACAAAGTGTTTGTCAGAGAATATATGCTGAGATGGCCCGAATGCAAAGCAGCAATAAATGAAGCAACCTTTCAAAGCCCAGAATCAGGAGATGGTGCGGCTGGCACCGTTAAACTGCTGAGAAGAGTTCATGGTAGCCTTTACTTTCTCAAGAAAAAGAACGATAATTATGCAAACAAAGAGATGAACGAGAAACATAAATGAGGCCGACCCAATACACAATTTAGGTTGTTAAAAATAGAGCGATTCCTGAAAAAGTTCAAAAACAACCCGCAGAAGGCAAGGGATCTGAAATTTACATTTACTAGAGAAGAGAGTGCTGCGATTCAGTAAAAATAAAAAAAATAGTGACAACGAACAACTTTTGAGAAGTTGCAGAATTTTTTGGGAGAAAAAACATTCGGTGAACTCAAAAGTGGTAATCAGTACAACATTGGCGTTCATTCTTCATTGTCCATTTACTTCTACGACTCAGGTATGATTTTCGATATAGGATCTCTGATAATGGTACATGCACCACCTTTATTGGTTAATACGCTAATAGTGGTTACCAGGCACCTCGAGGGTGCAGAAGGTATGCTAAAGCATTGGTAATCACAGCAAGGTCTACATTTGGTTGAATTCTTTGAAACATTACCAAAAGGTTTGGATCAGTGGCTCAATTAAGGGCTGAACTCGTGCATTTCTGGATTCGTTCATTTATAGATATTGCAGCCCAGCTATTTTATTGCATCTGCACAGCAGTGGACGCGTCAAGTCGTCGGTAAACTCGCCAGTGTTCATAATCGAGTAAGAAATGTGATGCATCACAGAAGTTATTCACTGTACAGGCGAAGTCAAGGTAAAGTATCAGGGACCCAGCCATTCCCGATACCCTAAATGCTCACCATTAAGAAGCCTAAAAATTAACGGGTTCATGTCAGGGGACTCGTAGGGGACAGAAAGTGGAGATGTGTTGTCAAATCTTCCACTGTGTCTTCAACTCCGTTGATCCTCATCATCGGTGATTGATCGCGAGATTTAACGCCCCGACGCCAGACAGGCGATGAGGCGCGCCGTATTGAATTGTTCCCGAGTAATGATCACCAACTAGGACCATGACGTTCGCCGCAACATCGAAAACACACACGTGCTTGGACTAGGGAGCATGACGCCTTAGCCACTAAACAACCAGAAGCGGGTATGCTATCACCCTGAACTCGCGCTGTCATAACCGTTATCCCTGGTACGGAGAGCTGTGGCTGCTTCTCGCTTCCATCGTTCTCATATTAAATTACGGGGCCGATAAAAGCGAGCATTACCGCGTGACATCAAACTAGCTGATCAGGCCGATCAGATTACTGTAAGTCGTCTACAAGGTACTTACAAAGGTAATTTCTAACAGAACTTCTGCCACCGTAGATTTTAGTCAACCTAAAGAGCACGGAAAGAATCGTAAAGGATATTCAACAATGAACCTTTATCACACTACTAATCAGGTGATATAGAAGTGCGCGAATTATACTGAACGCCTATATATAGCCTTCATACACAACCAGAAAGCATTTCGCTCGGTCCTAACCTCACCAGACATTCAGGCGTTACGGAACCAGGGTGTTCATGAGCATTATGTAAGAATAATAGAGTATATTTAGCGTGGGTCCACAGCTACCATCATACTCCTTAAAAAGCAAAAGGAGAAGAAAAGCGAAAGGAAAGGCCGAGGAGGTATCCAGGTTTAGAGCCTGGTATGCTACCTGGCACTGGAAAAGGGGTGTTCAGGAGATAAAAGAGAGGGCAGGTGGAAAAAAGGGGATGGGAGCGGGGTCGAGCACACCCTTTAGTCCTGTCGTGGGCACTGCAATCTTTCTGCTAAACCAGGGTCCTTCATAAAACGCAGAAGGGCGTCTGTTGCCTTCTGCAAAATCGATTGTAGGTGTCGTTGTCCTGAAATAGTCTCTAGTTTGAACTGTTGATTGTCCAATATTCTGAGCTCGGCTACCAAAAGGCGTCTTTCCGATTAATATTGGGGGCAAAAACAAAGCACACGTTCGATTGTCTCTTCAGTATCGCAGGAGCCGCAGTAGTGACTACTGGCCATCGCGATGAGAAAGGAGAAGGCTTTCGTGAAGGCCATTCGAACCACAGCCTACAAAGTAAAGTAGACTGTGATCGAGATAGCCCACACAAAAGGCGACGCTGTAGTAGAGGGTCTTCATTGTGAAAGCGCGGATGAACAAAGTACGGCGTATTCATTGACTATTGGAGGTCCTGCGCGCAAACTGACGAAGCTGCCTAGCGGCATCAGTCCTTGAAAGCGGAAGGAAGGTGGTCCTTTCACAATCATGGCCTGTCGAGGCAGCGGCATCATCCTAAACATTGCCAGTTATTCCACAGTGGCTTGGCAGCCACTGAAATAAAATATTATGCCCCTCTACAACGGCCTGGTGAAATATTTCTCGAATTTCTGTCACAAGTTGGTAGAAAAGACCGCAGGGCAAGCCTGCTCGGAAACTTTGCAGAGCGTCTTTGGAGTCGGTAAAAATTGACCATTTTTGGGGAGGAGGTGCCATAATGTATTGCAGAGCTTTACGAATGGCTGCAAGTTCAGTAGCTGTCGAGCTCGTGGCATGGGCAACACGGAATCGAATTTTCGTTCATTCTGATGGTATAACCACCGCACCTGCCGAGCTCTTGGCATGGGCAACACGGAATCGAATTTTGGTTGATTCTGATGTTATAACCACCGCACCTGCCGAGCTTGAAGACGTCACAGAACCATCTGTACATATGTGCTTCTGGTCATTGTGTTGGTCATTGTTTTGGTGAGACCATAGGCGTGTAACGTGATGGTACGTATGCTCCGTGTGCTGCGACAATGGCTGCAAAGGAAGAGCGTGGTCGACTGTGAGGAAGCTGAGCAAGGTGGTGACATGGTAGCCCTATGAGGAGCCTGATGTTTAGGCGTAGCGTCTTAGTGGTCTTATAAGTTGCTGTAGGATGGTCTCGGGCAATGAATATTGTGCCCACGGTTGACGCACATCGCGGCAAACCAAGGCAATTTCCGAAGAGCCGGCGCTTGGATGCTGTGGATCGCCCGAAGGTTAGTGGAGCATTTACCGGATATTGCTGGCAAGCTGTAGCACAGACCTCTCAGGAAAATTACCTAGTACAGCTGCAGCAATCCTCTGACCGATGCGCCCCACATCTTTCTAGCGAAGGATTTGAAAATGTTGGCGATGGCGGTGACTTCCTTTTTTTAAGAAAGACACATGTGCGCTTTATGACAGTTCTGTGTCGATGACCACGTCAAAAAATGTAGGATTTCTGGAGCAAGGTATCGACATTCCCTTGATGGTCCCGATATACCGATATCATGTCCCCATATCCTAAGGGATATCGGGACATGATCTTGCGGGTAAATGAAACCACCGAGCACATTTCACAAGAAATGCTGAGTCCTTGCTATCGAAGGTATGCCCTCGTCACATTGGCCGCTTTTTGACGCCGTGCTCGCAGCTGAAGTCGATTAAAATTAGAAGCCCAGAGGCAGACGTCATCGGCGTACATGGATACACCGACCGTCTTCTGTAGAGCGTGGACAAGCCCGATTATCGCTACGGCAAGAGGCTTGGGCTTGGCACCCCCCTTGAGGAACACAATGTTGAATAATGTGCTGCGATGTTGGGCCGCCTTCTGTCATTACAAACATTTTCTTCCGAACAAGATACTGTGTATCCATTTGTACGTTCTGCCACCGAGTCCAAAGTGCTGAATGGCGTCTGTTACTGACTCGTGAAGCACGCTATCCTAGGCCCGCTAGACGTCAAGGAAGAGGGCTGCTGAGACCCTTTTGCAGCTGTTTTCGTGCTGTACAAACGTGACTAAATCTACCGCAGAGTCAATAGAAGAACGCCCTAACCGATAATCGGCCATAGCCTCTAGATATGCGCTCTGGTATCCAAAGTACCAGTGTAGCCACGTGAGGATCCTTCTTTCGATGACCTTGCGAATGCAGCTTGACAGAGCAATAGGGCGGTACGGTGCCAGATCCCGGGGGAGTTTTGCCAGGCGTTAGCGAAGGAACGAGACGGCTTGTTTTCTACGGTGGGTGTACAACACCATCTGTCCATGTCTGGTAAATAGGTCCAGAAGCGCTTGTCGAGCTCCAGGACCAAAGTTGCATAAGGTGGAGTACGTTACTCGATCATTACCCGGTGATGAACGACGCCTGCAGGATGCCAGGGATGCCTCGAATTCTTCATTGAAAAGAGAACGTCCATACGCTATTCACGGAAAGGAGGAGCTTCGCTGTACCGATTGTTGCAGCAACACTCCCGCAGAAACATTCCGGAACTTCAAACTCCCTACGGTTTTAATGGAGCACCAATGCCTTTTAAGGGCATAGCTGCGGAACAGGCTTTGCCAGTCGATGCACTGTTCTCCATATAGTGGAAAGCGGTTTGCGGCGATCGAGGGACTCACAAAACGTTTCGGCCTCTGTTGCTAAACCAACGCGATGCGTCGCTGTATTTGCCTCTGTGTGCGTCTGGCAGCCCTTAAGTCGTGCACGGACTTTGTACGCCTGTACCGTAGTTCGGCGCGCCATCGAATTTCTCGCAGGTGTTCGAGTTCGATGTCAAAATCCGTGACTCTTTCATGTAACGATGTATATCTCCTGGATGATTCTGTATGTTTACAGATAGCAACCTTGAGGCTTGTTGAAAGCCCATCTCGCAGGCGTCCCCCGCATTGGATTGGAATTTGGGCCCGTCAATATAAGCGGTTTCAGTGGGCGAGAAAGAGTGATGGATTCCCATAATCTTGATGCATGTCGGAAAATGGTCATTACCGTGAGTTTTATTATCACTGACCCAGCGTAGGCGGTTAGCAAAACAAGTTGAATCCAAGGAAAGATCCAGAGAGCCCCCTTAAGATGTATCACCGAGAAATGTAGGGCTGCTATCACGCAGTATGCACATGCCTTAATTGAGACGACAACAGTGCGAGTCTTTGGCCCCTGTCGTTCATCTTGGAGCTTCCCCAGAGTGGGTGCTGGGCATTGAATTCTCTGCTGATGATCCAATGGCCGGGTGCTGTTCTGAAGACAGTCTATTCTCTGGACGTATTAGCTGATGGAGAAATGTTCGACCGAGAAAAGTAAAGGAGAGCTGGTGGTTCTTTCCAGTGAGGCACACAATTTGATTGGTGTAATGCGGCCGTAATGAATGCACGCAATAGGGGTGTTCTCGGCAGCTGAATACCATTAGTTTGCTGTGTTTTCCACAGGTAGAGGATTCGAAGCTTTGATAGCTGGATAGTCTAGTGGGGGTGGGTAGGATTTGTGCACATATCACAATAATTGAGAAGAAATTTGTAAGCACGAACTGGCGAACATCAGAAAGTCGAGGCTTTACGCTTCTGGCATTTCACTGTAAAATGGAAGCTCCGCGTATTTCCTGTCGTACTGATAATGACCCCTGGGTCATGTGTTCACGCGAGGCTAGCAAGTAGCGGATCTAGGGCGTCCAGGACTTCCATAGCGCAGGAGGCGGCTGGCGCTTCCAGAGTATAAAGAAGCTAGCCATTGGCGTTGATGAGCACCCTCAGCACTGCGATGTCTTGAAGCTCCCTCTGCACTGCGATGACTTGCAGATCTTCTTTATGTGAAGAGGCATTTGAAATCTGGTGAGGCATAGCATCCTCCCATCGGGGCTCCGCAGATGACAGAGACGGCAGCCTGGGCCAATCCTCCGCCGATGGGGACGAGTTTCCTGTTTTGTTGGCTTTCCCAGTTGAAGCGGTAGCCAAGCAGCTTGTTGACTGCGCTGCTGGTGGCGTTGCAGGTGGAAGTAGCGACTGGGGCGGTGGCGGAGGCAGTGCCTGCGACGCTGGGGAATCCTCCCGTCAGAGGTCATGGCCGGCCTTTGTCACTACAACACTTCATTACCTACGTCGTAACGATCATCGGTGTCTTCGCACTTTTGCAGATGCGTCTTATGTGACGAGTGGTCTTTTACCATCTGCTTGAGTACCTTATGTTCCTCTTTTAGGCAAGGGCCCGCCTTTAGAGAGGCGACGTGGGCGACTTGGCAGTTGGCAATTTCAAGGACACCTACGGTGCAGGCTTTGGCATCATGAGTATGTCAGGTGTTGTACACGCACCAGAAAACAATCGCAAAGGCATGCCAGCGCAGTTTGTCCCGTCTTCTACAGTGACTACGGTGCCACCCCCGGCCTCTTCCATACACCCTACTGGCATGGCCGTGATTGGGTTCCTTCTTGCTCTTACTAGCTGACACCTTATATAAGCATTCAAGGGAAGTGTGTGAATGCGGTGCGGGCTACCTTGTGTTCCCACTGGCCGATTCTTCGCGTGAACAACTGACTTTTACCTTAGTTCTTTTTCCTGCCCGTCCAGTTTTTCTTTTGGTTCTCTTGTTCCACAACTTCCACCGGCCGAAGCATCTCCTTTGGTGCTTATGCGGTCCGTATTTTCTACTCAAGCCATGGACACTCTGGAATGAAATATGAGGCGGTGGAAAGTACCGGTCTGTGATAAGGACTTCTTTTCGTACAGAGCTCCGCCTTTGAGACGGGCTGTGCTGAAAACACGGTTTGTGGTCAACATTACCCTCACCAAACCCCAAAAGAGTCAAGTGCAATGCCGCCACTTGCGGACTAAGTGAAAGTGAAGTTTCTTTATCAGGTGATGAAAGGGCTGCCTGATGTTGCACAGTTACATCGAGTTGCCTGTGTTCATTGGCATCTCGTGCCACATTAAGAGGGGGCGACAGTTGATCTGCACTAGAGCGCGGGGGTGAGGAAGCCTGTACTTTATCAAAGCTTTTCCGGCGCCATCCTTAGATAGACGGGCCTCACTTCGCGTAGCCTCAAGCTCCGCGAGTTGTGGCCGCAGCTTCAAAGTTTTCTTTTCAATTTCCGCGCGCTCTTTTTCTATCTCGGCTAGCCTTTTGGCCGCCTCGATATCTAGAGGTATTTATTCACGCCAGAGCCTTTGCTCCTTGAGTGCCCACTCTGTCAGCTCGTCGCCGCATAATCCCCATCGCTTCCCCAAATCAATTAGCTCTGCAAGGTCCAGGTCGGGTGTTTAGGAGTATACACAAATGAACTAGCCTCGTCCTGTCGCGGACGCTAATTATTGTCAGGTTCGGTGACAACAATAATAAATACAAGTATAACCTATGAACGAGACTACTTTCTTGTTGTATCCAAAACCCAATAAATACACACACTATGGGCAAAGGAGCTAAAGAGCACTGGTGAACCGAAGTATAGACGGACACTGCGATAACGCGGTATAGAAAACACTAACAAGTTCTACAACCGATAAACAGTCAAAGTCCGGGAAAGAACAGCGGGGACACAGTAAGCGTTCACTGCAGGAACGGAGTTGTCCTACCTCACGTCCCAGAGGCGCAGTCGTAGTGTTACGGTGTTTGAAGGTCTATATGATGTCGTGGCCGTGGTGGTCGAGCGCGCTCCCAGCTCCCGTTGCAGAGAGGCCAACGCAGCTGTCATGGGCGTCACTGTCTATCACCGACGCACGGCGAGCTGAGTTCCTTGTAGAGGAGATGTCTTGGATTTTGTGCTGGTGGAGGACTTCTTGGGGCACGGCACGGGTCCGGTCGCCCGACCGCCGCGAATCCCGATCATGCTCCACTCTTCTCACTCTCTGGGTCTTTTTTTTCCACTTCTTCTCCCGCCAGCTGCTGTCGCTGGTCGCCGGTGCTGGTCGCGACCACGGCCGGTGCTGGTCGCCGGCTGGTCGCCGGCGCAAGCTCGTGCCGTGGTCGCGAGCCTTCGGCGCCGTAGCCGGTGTCGATGACCTTCGCGCCGGGTGCCTTGCGTCTTCGTTGTTGTCGTCTTCTTTGGGCGCTTCTTGAGGTGTTTGAGTTACCTGTCATACGATTCCTTCGCATGACAGAGGACCAGAACATTACAAGCATACAGCGCCACGTCCACAAATGCTGCTGTCAGGGCCGATCTTCAGGCATTTGTATAACTGTAATGGTTTCGGCACGAATGGTTGAACTGCGTGCCGAAATTGGCCAACCTTATCGTGTGCAGGA
The DNA here is from genome assembly GCF_048455015.1 of Haemaphysalis longicornis. Taxonomy (NCBI): domain Eukaryota; kingdom Metazoa; phylum Arthropoda; class Arachnida; order Ixodida; family Ixodidae; genus Haemaphysalis; species Haemaphysalis longicornis. The sequence goes on from NW_027526214.1 coordinate 40,861,122, forward strand.
TTCAGACACCCTAAAACACAACCTTAAAGCAGCGTGATTTTTCAAGACGAGTGACCTCTTTGATGGTCGCGCCTTCCGTAGCCGGTTTTATTAGAATGGGTAAGTCACCAGCTGGAATGGTGACGTCGACATCATAGATGACGCAGACGCAAGTGCCCTGGGCTGAAGATATGTAGGAACAAATTTAATTTCACCTAATGTGGTTCGTTGATGCAAAGTTTCAACCGCAGCAGAATGCTCGACATCTATGGCCAAAATATTTTGTCCTGTGTTGATTCTGGCCTCATTAATTTTACCCGGCAGAATCGCTTCCAAAGAAACAGAAATCGTGTGCCGGTTGAGCAACTTGAGGTTGTCGTTCGGGTTCTCTGGCACAAACAAAACGGTATGAACAGGGGGCCTTCCCGGGGTAGTAACAGTCGATGCGATAAACGTTTGGGATACTACAGTCGACCGCGAAGCAACGACCTGCAGCCTTCGTTTCACCTTTTCCCCGACAACCGACTCGAACTCGTCTTCAATGCTGTCATCGTTGGTCGCAAAATACAGCATGGTTTCCTCAGAGCCCACCTCACTCAGGAGGTTGATTTGTTTCCTTGGCGTGGCACCATCCGAGGGCGGGTTACCTAGCGGAGCGTCCGCAGGCGCCACTTACATCATATCTGCTACAAGAAGCGGTTAAAACGATAAACGTTAATAAACGTGAAAAAACGCTAAACTTAGAAGACCGAGAGAGCAGCGATCTCCTGATAATAACTTCGTCGTCGTCTTCCATACTCTTCTCTGGCGCCGTTCCTTATAGGTATTTTACCACTATACTCCATAAGACGACCAGAAAAATTCCTATAAAAAAGGGCGCCAGACAGGAAGACACCACCTCTCCGATGTTATTCACGGCAAGTTTACAAGAAGTATTCAGAGCATTGACTTGGGAACAGGTGGGAGCAAGGGTATTAGAGAATACCTCAGTAACCTTAAATTTGCTGATGATTTTTTCTTGTGAAGTATCTCGGGGGACGAATTGCAAAGCATGCTTACCGCACTTGAAAACCAGATGAGAACCTTCGGCCTCAAAATAATAAGCGCAAAACTCAAGCAATGATTAATATCTTTGTTACAACACAGCGGTTTGAGCTTTTTGGCGAGGAAGTGGGAGAGGTAAGGAAAAATATCTACTTAGGCAAGATTTGTGAACACAGATCCCAACCATTAGAGAGAGATAATTCAAAGCATAAGAATGGGGTGGAGTGCATTAGGCTGGCATTTTCAGATAATAAATGGCAGGTTGCCATCGTCTAAGAAGAGAAAGTTTCTGACAGCTGCGTCTTACCGCTATTTAACTACGGGGTAGAAACTTCGAGGCTCACGTAGGTGGTTCAACTTAAATTGAGGACGACTCAGCGCGCAATGTAAGTGAGGATGCTAAGTGTAACATTAAGGAACAAGACGTCAGCGGAGTGGGTGAGGGCACTAAGGCGTGTTAAGAAAGTATTAAAAGAAATTCAAAAGAAGAAATGAACGTGGGCAGGGCATGTATTGCCCTGGACATGTCCATTGTGGAAAGATAACCGGTGGTCATAAAGTTAGCAGAGTGGATTTCTAGAGAAGGCAAGGGGGGCAGGAGGTGGCAGAAAGTTAGATGGGTACAAGATATCAGGAAGCTGGCGGTGTTAAATTGGTCGCAGTTAGCACAGCAATGGGATAATTGGAGATTATAGGGAGAGCCCTTTTCCGGCACGGGCGTAGATAGGCTGGTGATGGTGATGATGATGATGTGGATTATGATGATGATGATGATGATGATGATTGAGCCAGCATTTGTCGGTTTTCGTTTTGATAGAGGCGGTTTTGAAGTATTCAGCTGAGCCGCTGGCTTACCGACGAGATTTACTAACATCTCTTCATTAGTAGGTAAACCACTGCAGTGCTGAAGCTACAAAAACGGCAATTTTCAATCTCGGCTGGGTAAAAATGCACCTTCAGTTATATTACTGTGCTACCTCGCCCTTTTATTGCTATTCAATGAGGAAGACCTTATCGTGCGCTTCGCCGAAAACGGTGTTTGTTTTGGCAGGGATGCGCAAAAGTTAGGCAACACTGTTCTTTTTTTGCCGAAAACGTTTGGACTCGACGGGAGTGCAGAGACTCTATTTGAGCATTTCATACATACAAACCGATAACATATATAAGTAGATGTTACCCGAGAGGTCGCTACAAGCGGTTGTAATTTTCTGTGCGCCAAGGAGTGTTAAATACTAGCAATTGTACCTGTGTCACCCTAGGGCGTCGTCCTACCCACAGCCCAGTATGCGCGTAGCGTTTCAGACGTAGTACAAAACTTTAGAGCTGTTCCCTTTTTTTAACTTAATATCCGACGCTGCGGTACATCTTTTTTTATCTTTAACAACTATCCTTTACCCCTGCCTAGCGTATTTCATTTTTTTTCTTAAAACAAACTCACTGGGTGGGTGGGTTAGGTTTGACTGTTCGGCGGGTTGTTTAAATAGCGTTTCGACGAGCGTCGTTATTATACTGCCTTTCCTTGTTTCTAAGTTGCTGTAGTAGAAAGGTTTCTAAATATTGAAGGGCCCCGCTGTGTGCAATACTTGGTTATTCTGCTAATTCACACAATGGCGGCTTCCCTATATATTGCTGCAGTGGCGGGTTTCTTTACATTTTATCCCCTGGCTGTAACGCTATCAAACAAACTACATCATCTTCTCGTAGGGGAACTCTGTGTCGTATGCCAAGCAGGTGGGGGGTCGATTCAAGTGCCCATTTGTTTTCAGTTCGTCATTTCCGTCAGATGGAGGTACGTAGCTACCGTTATATTTACCGATTGGTTTCTATGGTTACTACAACACTTTTCACTCACCAGAACTACGAAATGTGTAATAGCGTGGACCCCCTGGCTGTTTCGTATACAACTCAGGGTTCCCCGAGCGGAAGATGGTGTAATATGTTTGGAGGCGGTATAGGATGTGAGAGTGCAGAGGTAATAAAGACAAAGAGAGCCACGTTGTACGTGTTATGAGTACGTGGTATCATCATCATTTTCAACGTAGGCGACGGCGACTACGGTTTGCGTTGCGCTTTTTTTATGACCGCCTTATGGTCTGTGAAATGTAGAGTCAAGGGCTGTTGCAGTGGATGAACCATAAAGTTGCTGAATATGAGGTCGATGCACGTTCCCCGGATGGTTCTGGGCTGCTTGTATACACGGCCCGCCGAGACTCGCAGACGCACACCGCTGCTGACGACGATGAAACTTCGAAGGCGTGTGAGCATGCTCTTCTCGTGACAACCCAGGAAGACACGGGAAACACTTCCCCTCCAGGAGGCCTTAAAGGGGAAGCGTGCTCGTCTCGAGCCGGCCCAGAAAGACACCGGCAACACTGTCGCTTCAGGAGCCATAGAAGGGACCCGGCGTTCACCAAGCCAAGCATGCGCAGTAGGCGTGTGGACGGCGGAACAACGACAACGACAGGGGAGGGACACAGCCCCAACCATGAGAAACTTCGCATCCAAAATGCGCCTAGCGAGTTGATTTAGGTTGTCAAACTACGGAACAGGGTTGCGATAACGCGAGTATGGCCTTAAAGGGTTCTCCCTTTCGCAGAAGGTAGCTCGGTTTGTTTTAATTTTCTTAAACCAGGTGTGACCCAACACAGCCGCTCCCGAACGACACAAAAGAACAAAAGAAAACGTTGATTTCAATAAAAGTATTTTGTTTAGAAGGTTTAACTTTGGTGTAAACGTGCTTTAGAGGATTATTCGCCATGAGTTCAAAATATTCCCTACCGAAAATTTGAAAATTCACGGAGGTTCGTCTAAACACATCCGCAATTACGCCAAGCTTCGTCCGGCAAGCCGCGCACTTACGGCAAACTATAATTTATCGCTTTTAATGATGCACAAGCACAAAGCAAGACGCTTACGAAGGAACAACTTACGTATTTGTTCTGCAAAAATACAAGGCTCTTCATGTCGTTGCATTGTTCGATAAAAGTATTATCTGCGAACAATGTGCGAATCACATTCTGCGAATCACACCTGCAATCTGCGAATCACATTCAACAATGTGATTTAGCGGCAAAACATAGCATCCGTGGGCAAAGTCGGGAAGACTGAGATGAACTTACGGTTCCTATTTGGTACATCTCTTGAACAGAACATTAAGAAGGCCAAATGATGACAGTTTAAGGCATGAGTATATCATCAGAACCTTGGATAGCAAATTACATCCAGTGCGGTTTTGAAGATATACTCATTGCTGACAGCAATAACTGAAACCCTCGCCTTAACACCAATGGAACTTACCAGTACACGACTGCAGAAACCTGTAAAAACACTTACAACGAATCATTAAAACCTGAAAAATAAACGGCAGTGTCTCAATTTTTAAGATGTGTAATAGCTCAGCAACCCAGCTATCAGCAATCTAAAGCGGGCTCCGGTTTCACAAAGTACTAGTTCATGTTGTTTGGCACTCGCAGTAAAGTCGCCAATGCTAGAAAGTAAGGCTTTACTGATTCTGAATAAGCCTTCCTAGCAACCGAAGTTTTGAACGACGAATCAAACATTGTTATAATGTTAAATGCGTTCACAAAAGTGGAAGGTATGGTGATATTGAAAGGACAATAGAATTTTTGCAAACTTGGTCATTTAAAACCATTCACGCTACAACTGAAAATTTGTGTGCGCGTAGGGATGAAGTGGAACGTTAAAAGTATTCAGAAATTTGTCGAGAAGCGCCAGATGAACGGGCAAGAACAGGGTTCACGTTAGGTGTCTATGCTGCAAGCGGTACATGTGGGGATGACTGTATGTATTCTTAGGGTCATATTAAATCAGCACTAACAGAAGTACTTTCTTCAGCCTGGATGCTAATACTGCATCTCTAGAATGTTCAAACAACGTTTTTGTGGTTCCAATGCTGATCTGAAACCAGCCATGGATAAGTTAACCTCAGTAGGTGAAAGTCGAGAAAGAACTAAATAAAGTGGGGGACAACACACGGATGTTAGGGTTTCACCCAAAAAAGTCGTCTACCGTGACGACACAAAACTGAACATGGCTGGACAGCCCCGGTTTCAAAAAATGAAGAATTGGTCTTCACAAACAGCTGAATTGTAATACGAAAAAAGGAAACTCAGATAAACCAAAATTGTGTACCTATTTATGCATAAAGCCAAATTAAAAAAGTAACAAGAAAATTATGTTTTATATAAGTGAAGAACAGATAAAATCGACAATGTTAAGAAGACTAATGTTGAATGTACTGAATTCACGTAAACTCAAGATGCAAGCTGCGTGTGGTTAGCAAATGTGAAGAGAAAAACGAAGAATCCAAACTCACAATGTACCCAAGAAAACTCACAAACGCAAAAAAACTTCAATGACTTTGACAATTCAGATTACCAGTGATACTAGCATCACTAGTGATACTAGTGATATTTTAAACTTTTTTGACAACACCTTTTTCCCACAAGAAAGCTGGTTAAAAATTTTAGGGAAGCATGCACTCATGCGCATGCTTTGAATGGAGAAGTTTGGGTGGGTGAGCATTGCAGGAAACAAAGTGAATTTAGAATATCCTTGTTTATTTCCGTAATTCTGGTGGTAGAAATTGTGTTCCTAGCCTTCAATGATATACCTGACCTTTTGTTTGCGCCTAGTGCTTGGTGGAAAGTCATCCTCAGAATTGTACACATCCACGAACTCATCCTCATCGACTCGGGGCAGCAATAGCGGTATGTGCAAGTACACTCGGGAAATATAGTAGCACACTCGTAACCATATCTGCAATTATCCTGAATGTCTTATTGATAATACGGCGTGGAGGGTGACCTTTCTCGTTCTGGTTGTCTTTTGATCTTGATCGTTAGAAATTGAGTCTTTACATGCGTTGTTGTGCTTGGTGACAGCATTGGAGTTCTGTTTTTATTAAAGCTACTGCGCGACACCTCGGTCGTCACCGCAAGGATGGCGTTTTTGAGCACGCCGTTTTTTTTTTGCTCCTCGGGGTTTTTGCCATTTATTTCTTAACTCACTGCACGTGCCGAGGTACCTCGAAGGTGCCGCGGGGCACGCGATCTGAAGCACTCGACATTTTTTAAGTGCGAATGCACTTTATAAGCGACCCCAAACCATCCACCGCCGGCGGCGGCGGCGGCGGCGGCGGCGTCCGCAGTGCTCCTCTATATTTAAAAAAGAAACAGCATCCGGCGCCAGGTTTCGATCCGAGGACTTTGCGGCCGCAGCGCGACGCTCTACCGACCAAGCCACGGAGGCGACGCTGATATTAGTGTTAGTGGCGCGCCTTATATCTTTAACGCATTCAAACTACGTCGTCAGCGGCGTGCGTTGGCGACTCAGCGGCGTTATAGCGGCTTGATAACTGCGTGGTGTACACGTGATACTACAAACCCGATGGAAGAGATGGAAGAGAAGGCGGCGAGGCGGTGGGCTGCGGGGGCCGACCGCAAGCGCCGCAAGCGGGCCGACAACCGTGCATTCGCACTTTCACATTCTCCCCCACGGGGAAATGCGGGGGAATTTTTTTTGTATTTTTTTACCCCAACGGCAAACATAAGGAGAGTAAAACCAGCTCCACTGTTTAAAAAAATTTCGCCATAAAAACAGAGCTTGTAAAGTCTAATATAAAGCCGTCCTGAAGTCCACATTTTAAACTGCGAAAGTCCGCATTAAACTTCAACTCATTCAACTTCTGACATACGCTAGGGCGGCTACATACGCAAGGTCAATGCTAAGCGCCCCGAATCTGGTGATATCGTCGTCGTATACACTCCGGTTTATTACCTCTAGAGACGGAGGATCAATTGAGCACGAGAATAATGTTTTTTGTCTCTGTTATTTGGCTGCATATGCTATTGTTCTTCGCACTGCTATCTCGTCACATACAGAGCCATCGAGATTATCGTGTAGCTATGTGGACAACTTCCCCACGTGCATGTCGCAGGAAAGATTTCGGTAAGTTCCCTAGTTCTTCTATTTCTAGAGGTGAGCACTCGGGATAAATGCTCGTGAGCCATCACAATTCGGGGCCTAGCATTATCCCTCTATCCACATCACCTAGCTGAGGAACTTGTTAACAGTCCACACGGACGAACTATATCTGGAACAGCGCAGTTTCGAAGTCCGTGTATACTGAAGTGTGAAAGAAAATTACCTACTTCAGACGAGCAATCTATACTTTTGTGAAAATAATTATTGTCGACTTAGTTGTACATTGAAGAGGCTATGGTAAATGCTCTTTGCGCCTAACCTGAAAAAAAATTGTGGTTCCAAGCTCCCGTATTATATTGTTTCGTGGTGGCTGGAGAGAGCTGCGAAACAAACTCGATGACAATAATAAATGATGTATTTACACATCTGCACCCGGCGGAAAATAGTCCGAGGCATGCGAGCGCGTTAGAAAATGCATCGCCGTAACATCTGACATCGCTTTTCGGGTGTCAATTTATTATGAGGGCGTGTTCGTCAACCCACAGCTCGGCGGTGTCTTTTTTGTAGCGTTGGGGGGCCAAGATGATCAAAATCAGCGCTTGGTGTTAGACGCGCTCCTCAGTTTTACGTTGACTTTATTTTGTTGGCAGTTTCAATTTAAAGGCACATGCTCTTATAAAATACAGACTTTTTGGGGGGTTCTTTTTTCAACTTTTTAGCTTCTTTTCGTGTCCAATTTCACCTTCCATAATCGTTTTAGAATTACCAAGGTGACCAGTCTTCATACATTGTTTGAATAAACTATTCATCTCCTGCTGTTCGTTTTTGGTGCAGTAATTCTTGGCTAATGACCAACTACATGTTCTTGGGAAAAAAACTAAAAAAAAAACACGATGAAATACTTGTCGCACAAGTCCGATGTAGAGAAGGGCATGATATGTTATCGGTGTCATTGTGGCCGAACGAACCATTGGCCCTTTTACCACGTTGTCTGCCGCCACCAACGAAGCTTCTGCGAGCGCAACGTGTCGAGCAGCGATTGTCACGCATACCATCCAAACAATTATGTTATGAGCTTTGCCGCTTCAAGTGAAGTAAAATAAAGGGTAGTGAGCACAGTTCAACGCGCACGCGCACACCAATGTCTGGACATCAGAACTGGAAGGTCATACGGTGGGCCTTTGCAAATTGCCACGCACTCGCGTGCCCCGGTTTCTATTGATCCCCGTCGACATGTCAGTCGAGATCATTCCACATGTGCGACACGACAACCACCTCGTGTTCGCGGTGTTCAACTTAGGTGCTGACGCTGTGGGTTATTTTTCTTATATATGAGTCCCCTGGTGGGGACGATTGCCAGGTTGAAGCCCCGCGAAGTGACGACTACGATGAAGATAAACGGTGCGATGGCGGCGAGTCGAGAGGGGCGGGCCATACTCCTCTATGATACTTTCATTGAGGGTGACTGGGCCTGCGGTACTGATGTCCCGAAGGCACAAACTAAAAGTCAAAAATACTCGGATTCATCAGGGACAAAAGGGCTACAGATGCGACGTCTGATCTCTTACTCGTCCGGTCTCCACTTGCACAGGTTAGTCTTGAGAGGCTGGTAGCGCGCTATGGACTCGAGTAGAGAAACGAGCTCGAGTTCTGGTGGCAGCGGGACTCACGTTTCCCCGCATGGCTGACGTAGCCTAGATGAACTCTTCAAGTAAAAGGTCTTGCGAAGCTGCAGCGACCATGGCGTTAACTCGATCAGTACACCAAAGATGTTCGGTGGGTGCAAGGCAGTTTTCCGATAAACGATGGTTTGAGAATATTTAGCGATGGCTTTACACCACGTACATGGCAGCGATAAGAGATACCCCGCAAGGCACTCGCCAAACACTTGGTTGTCGTAGTCTGGGGTCGTGATGCTGAGCGGCATTGTCCAAATATGCGTTCCTGCTGAAGAAATATCATTGTAATATTTATACCAGAAGCTTTGCTTAAAACTTGCAGCCCATTAGAACGCTGTTCTTCACTTGCTCTGAAAATAATTGACGAAACTTACCTGGTCACAATCACCATCATTTATTTAACTTTATGGGACCCTGGCAGGATATGACATAAGTGGCGAGGGTTTCGAACAAACCATACGCAATGGCATTTGCCGATCACGAACAAAAAGAAATATAGAATTGGAAAAGTTTTGTTTGAGAGCAACAATAATAACATAACTGGTTACACATCAGCTAATAGCGGAAAAATTTTAAAGTAATTTTAAAGCATAAGAACACACAACTGATTATATGTGAACGAATAAAAATATTACGAGGGTGCGGTCTTGAAATAAGTTTCCAGTAATGCCTTTAAATTAGGGTGCATTTAGTGAACATTAGATCCGGAAGTCGATTGAACTCACCAATCGTGTATTGAACGATATATTTCATAAAAGCAATTCTCACACCTTTTAAATTTTGAACACTCATAGTATTGAAAAGGCGACACGAAGTTAGAATTGCTTGAAAAACGGAGCCATAAAACTCAGAAAAATTAAAATTCAATTTGTGAAACAGTTAGAGGTGTGCTTTGTTTGATCGAAACTCCGAGGTGTTATTTCACAGTGTTAACTTCACATTAGTAATACTTGTCTGCAAATAGTACGGCAAGGTTATGAACCGAGCCGCGCGACGCTGAATGTCTTCAATGGCGTCAATATTGGGCGATTTGTGTGGATTCCAAATCATAACATCGTACTTGAGCTTTGTATGAACGCACCTTTCGTGGGCGAATTTCCGAATTTAGTACGGAGAGCACGAAAAAAACCTTGTGATAAAACCAAGTTTTTTGGAAGCATCGGCGGTAGGCGGTCTGTTATGATTAGTTTATGTGAACTTGGCATTTATGAGGACACACAGGAAAATAAAAGATTTTACTAATAAATTATTGTTAGGTTGTAGGGAATAACGGTATTTCATGTTTACGCGCTTAAACGAAGCCTTAATAAATATACATTTATAAATATCAAGCTGCATTTTCTATATAGTAGACCAATTTAAGGTTAAGTTTATATTATTCTGCAGGGCCAATTATTCAGAGCTAGAATTTGTACTTCTGTAAACGACAGAATCGCCAGCGAAAAGACGTCTGGAAGATTTAACACCAGAAGGAAACTCATAATTAATTATTGAAAATAGGGCAGGGCCACGAAATAAACGTTTAGGTATGCCAGAAGTGGCGTTTCTAGTCGAACAACAGTGACGTCGGATGATTGTGTATTTTGATCGATGTGTGAGAAAGCAATGTCCCCATGAGAGTACAAGCGGGGAGGATAAAGACTGGAGAATTGAATGTGAAGTCCTTGATAAGATACGCGATTAAACGCCTCCAAAATATCCAGGAATATTGCATCGCTTTGGAACAGTGTCCAAGTCTAATCGAAGGACTGCAGTGACCTCGAAGAGTTGTGACTCACAGAAGAGACATGCAGAAAGGAGATGATGATTTTTAAAAAACAATGAGTTTTTGTATGGGTTGCCCCACAAAAATAGATTATGAGCTGAAGGAGCTTACAAAAATAGAAGTTAAAGAAATTGGGCAAATATTGGAAGGATCAGACCAATTACCTGCTTAAAATATCGCTGATATGGTGCTTAGCTTCCAGTCATGCCTAACTGTGCTCTCTGTTATTGTCTGGGTAAATATTATCTCCAATATTTGCTGGAAACAATCAACGTGCCTTTAGCGAATCTAGGTGTGATTTTGTCTGGTCGGGCAGCACAAGGCAAGTTTTGTTTTTCGGTAAGTTTAGCGATACCTGAGGCAGGGGTGCAAATCGGAAGCATTCTGGAAAATTGTTAGTGGGTGAAACAGTGCTAACAAAGTCACTTTCGCGAGTGAACACGGAAGAAAAATACGTATTCATGACTTCAGATTGTTGGTCCTGCAGTACTTATGAACCGTACTGATTCCTCAGTGAAATTGTGTTTATTGATTTTACGGTTTAACGTGCCGACACCACGCAGGCGATGAGGCGCGCCGTAGCGGAGGCCTCTGTAATAATTTTGACAACCTGGGGATTCTTAAAGTGCGCCGAAACGTCGTATACACAATGAAATAGTATGCGTCCGTTTCTTTTTTGGTGTTCCAAAGTTCCCACATTTACTTGGTTTAATGCATAAAATGTTCAACCTGTCAATGCGATAAAACCTACGTTTAGAGCGCCGCATAAGATACATGTATATTCATAAAATCACATGAAGCAATCATTGGACTTGGAGGCAGTAGTATTGCGTTTTGCCTCTCAAAAGAGGTGCATTTCCTGTTGCAAAAAGATTCATGACAAAAAAATGCCATGGTTGATCGGCATTGACACGAACTCGAATGAAGGAAACCTATTTTTCTATTAGCTGTTGCTTTTTTATGATTACATTGTAGCCAATTTATCAACTGTCCTCTAAATGGCGGAAGCCCGAAAAAATATTTAGAAGTTTTATTGGTCGCAGTAATACAAGTACAGTGTGCTTTGTTTTAATCCCGAGTATAGTTTATGGAGGGTAATCGGCGAGGAATTGGAATGCCCATGTCGAGCTAAACAGTTTTGTGGTCACTCAGCCCAGTGATGAACGATGGTATTTCAAATATATCAAGCTTCGAAGTCCTAACATAATCAAGTGTGTTAGTACCACTTGTCGGCATACCGACTACTTGAGCGCAGTTGAACGTAAGCACGAAAGGTACGAAAGATTTTGATTGACGGGGCGGAGTGCACAAGTTATTGTCATCTATTACTTCAAAGTTAAAGTCACCACAGAGAAAGCATTTCGCACGAGCAAAGCGACAGTAGATATAAACCTTGACCGATTAAAGTCGCAAATGATATTTAGAAATCAGGAGCCCGGTAACAGGTTATAAGTATGTTTATACAGAAGGAAAAAATATATTTACGCAGAGCATTCTCAATAATTGTAAATTTAAACATGGGAGGAAGGCAAGGCCGCTTTGACAAAGATTGACACCTCCACCCCTACGCCAGCCCCGATCAAGCCTTTACACATGGAGTATTGTGCCATTCTGTTTTCTTTGGAAGTGATTAACCATGTTTTCGTTATTATAGCAATTTTGGTGCATAATCTCCAAAGATCTCCTCAAAAGCTTCCTTCTTGGGAAGATATGTTTGGATGTTCGCTAGTGAAACGGATGCGGAATCTAAGTAAGGTTGCGGTCTTTGCGTACAAATACAGACCGTGTAGCGGGAAGCCTGGATATTAGCAGGGGCTGTATGAAGGATTCGATGTCATGAAGGATTCGTTGCTACAGGCCAGGTGATTCGATGTCAGTGATGCCGTATGGCATATACTTTGATCACAAAATGAGATATTAGATAATATATGCTGCTAAAACATGATTTAAAGAAATCGCCAGCAACGGCGAATTTTTCTGCTAAATCGAGAACTTGATTAAATAAATTCGATATCAGAAGAGGTGCGCGTCGCAGCAGCTACCATGACACATTTGCTGCGGGGACCGTGGCGCTCGTATTCTGGTAATTGGGCATACCATTGAACGCCCGCGGTGAAAACATCAATCAAGCCGGGCTTGCCTTAAAATTGTCGCAACCCAGCAGACACAGGAAAGGCATCACTTTTAATGCGAAGCCTTTTCCCTCTACCGCCCAAGGATTCAATCACGATCGTTGATGTCAGCAGAAAACTCCCGCGAATATATAAAAGATACAGGTACCGCCAGGAATAAAACATATAATGAACAGAGAACCGAAGAATGAACCCGTTGTCTTACCGATTGAGATAGAAGACCACGTGGAGACGCGGGAAACTGACGGTGCACGCAACGAGCAGATCTACGTGTTTATCACCTGCGTTCTCTCTGAATGCCACGTGATACCGTCACGCGAACTCTCGTGCCGCAATGCGCTCCGCCCACGGCAGGTGTTGCGGCCATGTGCGTTACTTGCGCATGTGCTACGAGTTACGAAATTGGCCGAGTATCTGCTTTTTCGTTGCAAATGACGGCAAGTGACGATCGTCTTGGTCGAAAGCTACCAAGTAAAGTCCTTCCTTCTCTTTTCCGCTCACCTCTCATGCTGCTCCACTTCCGTCGCGCTCCTTCCAGGGTAAACACGCTAAAGGATTGCTCAAGCAAGCTTAAATTTACCGCGTTCCACTGCTACAGGCCAGGTGATTCGATGTCAGCGATGCCGTACAGCATAGACGCGCGTGAATCAAGGCACCGTACTTCAACGTTTACACAACAACGTTGCCATACTTCACGTGCGTTCCAACACAACACGTCGAACCTATCTACTGGAACGTTTTGTACCTGTTGCTGCTTGATTTCTAAAAATGCCTCTAGATGCTTTATTGTTGCGAGCGACAACAGGCGACGGAGTGAATTTTTTTCTGCAGTGAATTTAGTATTTCTACTAAAACAATCAAGCCTCTATAAACCTTTCTAGAGTGACACTGGAAATATTGCGGATGTTATATTTTTCTCTCGTATATTTGCGTAATGATTCGTTCTTGTTCAAAAATGTCTACAAGTCTTAACATTGACACCGGACTTTGGCGTTTAACTTTGGTTGTTAGTATATGAGACTAAGGCACTGATTTTATTTCACTTCAGCCTGCTGGCTGAATTGAGGGGACATACAGATAGATAGCCATACAGACCCACCAAAACGTCTGGTTTAAAGTAGCCCAAGAAAGACTATGGTCTTTAAAATTAAAAGGAAGCTGACACCAATGCATGAAATCGCATTCTCTTCTGTCTCTGCCGCCGAACTCGTCACCTGCATTGGCGGCGGAAGAGACGCAGGAGAAGTGAGATCATCAAACACCGGGTTTCAGCTTCATTTAAATATACAAAAACAAGTTTCTGCTCTTGTGCTTCACCAATACAACTCAACCAACCACCGTTCATGATCATGCATTGATTTAACGTTAGCAAGGAATATCTCATTAGTGTAATAAAGGGTTTGATTAAATCCATTTCAATTGGCTCTGGTTTCACTCTTTGTAGAAACACGTGTAGAAATTCAAGTGACGTCGCACGGGGAATCTTGTTGGTGTCGTTTACGGCTTCGCTTTCCAAACACTTTCACAGGGTTGATTGGCGCGCGTTTTTATGTTGTGCTACTGTACGGCCGATCGGAACGTTGTTGGATCTCGTATTCTTGAACCACGTATACATGCCTTCATCCAAATTCTTGTAAAGGTTGTCTTGAGCAGTTTCGCAGCAGGATGAATGTTTCAGGGTCAGAACAGCATCTCAAATTTTATTTTCGGTATTTCGCTCATCTCCTGCACCTTTAATACTTTCCGCTTTCCGTGGGCATTCAGCTAAAGGTCGTTTTAACACTATGGGCATGTCGCGAACATGCTTTACGGGTTCAAAAGCTGTAATGAAGTACCTGCTGCACAATTGTAAAGACCAGTCTCTATATACCTCATCTTGTCTGTGCACATCAAGTTAGCGAACATCAATGTCGTCATCTTGGTCATGTAATCAACTAGCGTACCAAGTTAACCATTTTACCCGGGTAACATCTCCAGACATAACAGTCGTTCTCTCTCTCTCTCTGTTGAGTGTTTAAACAAAAATAACATGATTCTTGTTTACGAAGCAAGTCTTCGGCGTCCTGGGAGCACTGGTATTTTTACGGAGACACTAGAGTGAACAAAAAACCAGCCCTACGGATACATAAAGAATGAATATGACAGAGATACTGTTTGGTTGATCCTTTCTTCGTTTTTTAAAAGGTGTAGAACACCCCAAAAAATACATTTGGCTAGGCCACTGGTCTTGGCAATATTTTTCTTCGACGCAGTTCCTCTCAAAGTGGGGTCGATGATGGCGTCCTTGCCCTTCAAGATTGTGGAAATCGTGCTGGTCGTGACGCCGTGGTCTACGGCCACGGGGCTGCAGAGTGCCGTAGAGCACCGCAAAATGGAAACATATGGACATTTTAGTTTTTTTGACGTGAGCAATAACATTCGAGGTGCTGAAACAAGCACTGTTCAAGTTGCTTCGTTTTTCGGTTTTGCTATTTTTTAGGTGAAAGTTGGTTTTATAAAAGAAGAACAAACATATTTATATGCAGACGACGTTGAAGAGTCAAAAGACTGAAAGGGAACCCTCGAATACGAACACATAAGATAATCGCATGAAACCATGACTTGGACACAATTGCCTATCAGTTTGTATGCATTATAGGATGACAAGACAAGTTAGCCTATCGTTTAGGTACACTCAAAAAGGTAGCCTGACCTCAAAGAAGTAGTAGTTAAAATATTTAATAAATAAAAATGGAAAAGCAAAACTATATGAGAATATAAGGAAAATATGCAAGAGATGAGAACACAGAACGAGATATTTATTACAGCAAAAAAGTTGTCTTAGATTTTTTTAAGCCAGTTAGGCAAGCGGTTGATGTCATAGCCAGTGGTAAATTATTCCAAATTCTGGCAACAGCAAAACAAGTGACTTTCTTCTTGCATATAATTTGAACAATCTGTAGTAAGAAGTTGTTATAGCTTGAAAAGCTGATGAATTATTTGTTGCGGAACATAGTAACTTCGATAAAGTTATATGAAAGATTGCAGTACAGCAACATGTAAAAAACCTTCCTATATATAGTGAAAAAAAAGCTTTCGTGGATCGTAATGTGCTACTGACTCAGTAGCCCTGATGTAAAACCAAGACATCAACTAGACGTTATAATGCGAATACATTTTTAAGTTTGTTGGAAACAAATAACGCGAGGAGAGTAAGTGTTGCCTTTTGAGACCGTAGCGTAATGAAAATGGCTATGAACGACAGCAAAATACAATGGTAATTAGGCCTTATGAGGAAAAACCGGCGAGCCTTAATAATTGCTTGTATTCCAAAAGCCGTTTCTTGCTCGAGATTAGAAAAATGAGAATAAAATGTAAGGTGAGCGTTAGAGTTAACGACAAGGAATGTAACATTGTCTCAAGGTGTTAATAAATTAGGTGCAAGATTCAATTACGGAAAAAAAACGTGATTGGATTTTAACAAGACCTACAGACCATGAATTTAGTTTTTTCAGGGTTAATCACTAATATGTCGTCGCGGCGGCACTTTACAACAATAGTTAGTATTGCATTCAAGTGTGACGTGAGACGAAATAATGATTTATCAGATGAGGAATTGGTTGTATCATCCGCATACAAAACACAATGAGAAGAGTTAACGCAATCGGGAAGGTTAATAATATACAAAATATATAATAAGAAACTAAAATTGATCCCGGCGGTGCACCTTGGATAAATTTTCTAGTTTCAGAAAAGGCGTCAGCCACATATACAGAGTATTGTCTGTTAAGTAAATAATTTTTCAGAAATTATATTGGCGGTAATGTTATGCCATTTGCTTTCAAGTTTTTAAAAAAGACATTATGATGGTTTGTGTAAACCACAGTGTAAAGTCCAAAAAAACGGACCCCACAAAATTTCCACAGTCAATAGATTTTAAAGTATTTCATTAGCGAAAGCATTGGTGGTTTGCTAGAATGTCTAGACCGGAAAGCGGATGGAGATGCATTCAGTGAAATAAATTTATTGAGGTAGGTGTTCAGACGTCTGGCAAATATCTGTTCAATTAGTTTGCTTAAACAATAAAGAAGGAAAATTTGTTGGCAATTAGATAAATATAACCAATCACCTTTTTTTTAAAGAGGTACTACGTTAGCTTTGTTCAGAAAGGACAGGAAAGTGTCACACCTAAAGGCAGGATTTAATATACGATTGGTCTATTTACGGCTAAATCCGAAAATAACTTCAAACGACGAATAGAAATATTATCTAGACTGCACTAGTGTTTTCTAGCGTACGAAGCATACAGAGCACTTCGTCTGCTGTACTGGAAATAAAAAGAACGATGTACTACCACGGTGCAATCCAAATTGTTTATTTAAACACTGGGGGGTCTTGGTATAAAAGCACAAAAAAATAATGGCGAAAGGCATTAGCACTGTAACTAGGTTCCGTAAAGTTTATTCCATTGTACATAGCTTTTTGTATAAGCCTTTAACTGACCCCGTCTAAAGGAAGGTATTCAGGAGATTCAATTGTTCTTGGGGTCGTTCTTGAATTTGGAAAATTTATTTTTATAGTGCTGTTTTCCTGGCCAGTTTCAAAGGAATGTTCAGGAGGCTTTATTATTTCTTGTACCGCTTAGCTCAACGAGAATTAAAAGAATGTCTCTTCGTTTTCTTGTACAAATTATCGTTTTTTTGTATACTTATGAACAGTTTTGTAGTCATCCACGGATTGTTGGGATGACTGAATCTTGTTTTTACATTTACCGGGTGTAGTACGAATTGAAACGGCGTTTAATTGACAAGAAAACGGTTGCACTGATTCCTGTGTATCATCCATCTAAATCATAATAGACGAGTCAATCTCCTCGATAGATTTTTTAAATTGGAACTGCTTCAAATACAGAAGTAACGTGGAAGCTAATTTTATTGTTACGTGAGCGTCAAAACTACGCAAAACAGAAAAAAGATCCCTGATTTCTGCTTCAAGAACAGCTGAAAAGGGTTCGGGTGATATGTCAGATAGTGCATGGTTTATTAAGGTTCGAGGACCACTGCGCACGCATCTTGTAGGCGCATGCATCAGAAATGGAAATCGAAATACACTAAACAGTTTATGTAAGCAGCATACAAGGTAGATGCGGAGTCCAGTAGGGTAATATTTATGTTACCGGGTAACACTAGGTCTTCAATTTCAAGGGATAGCTGGCATAAAATTTTATCTAGGTTGACCAGAAACTCACCGTAAGAAGTTGGCGGGGAATGATAAATGCAGCCAACGACAAACTTTTTAACATATTGAAGGAATGAACGATAGCTTTCAATTGACGCTGGTTCAAAACGATTTGTGGTAAACGGCTAATCATACCATCGTGTTTGCGACATACTAGGTGAAATGAAAAGTGCTGTACCTCCATGAGTATCCAAAGTTCCGTGACAATACTTTGTTTGATATGCCCGGAAAGGGTTCATAATACTGTCAGACTCAGTCAGCGATGTTTAAGATATGCTAATAAACGAAAGGAGTGGTTGAGCGTATTTATGAAAGCTTCAAACGTAACTAAGTTTGGGAAATGCTTTGTGCAATGAAGTGAATTAAGGAGTGTCTATTGAGAGAATTTTACTTCTTCGGGGTACAGCAAAGCCATAGGTTGCAACGTGGGGGCAGGTACTCGGAGGTTACCGGAGCCTGAGTTTTGTGAAAATCACCAGGTCACGCTGAGTTCTTATGCAAAAAACCTTTGCTTTCCTCTGTTTCTCTAGCCTTGATGCGACACTTATCCGTCCAGAGAAATTTCCAGTGGTGTTCTTTCTTGAGCGCTAAAGCTTTTGAGACCAATTTCTTGTTATCAAATATGAGATGCTCATTGAAAAACACAGGCGCATCTGTATTTCCGAAGCACCCAATGTTCTCTGTGCACAGCTTTCCTTTTAGTCCCTTGCGAAGGATGTCGCTCTTCTACTCACGAGAGCAAAAGTGAATTATTATGTTTTTGTTTATTGTGCTGTTATGGCATGGTGGAGACACAATGTATGACGTCGACATCAGTAGCCTCAAGATGGCTCTGGAGAGCATTCGCCATACACTGCAAGATATCATGGCAGTCTTCGCCATCCGTCATAGGCATTCTCTTAATCTCTATGTTGCTCAGTCTGGAGTAATGTTCTAGCTTGGCCACCCTTTTACAAGGGCTGCGTTGCATGCCAAAAGCTCGTTGCTGGACGCTATCAGCCAAGCCTGTTAAGCCTTCATTGTGTGGCACTCTTTGCTTAAGAACCTAGGTCTCTCAGCCAGGTCAGCCTATTCCCCGAGCCCCGAGTTTTTCACCTTCGTTTTGGATTTCTTGTCAGGAGCATCGATGATGCCTTCTAGATTTTAATCAAGAAACGCCTCCAGCGCCGCAATCCGCTTAGCTAGCACAGCAGGTTTAGTCATTGCTAGACGGAAAACGACACAGAAGAATGCCAAAGTACTCTGGGCAGCAGCAGTTGCGACCAGACAAGGAGAAACAGATTGAATATTGAATAAAACAAACTGCCAAGAGAGCAGACGTGATTTAGGAAAGCAGTCTTGTAGCCGCTAATTTTGCTGCCAAATGAAGCATAGGTGGCCGTGGACGCTACTTGAAGAACGCTCTTGGAATCACGAGAACCACGCAGACGCTGTAAGCTGCAGCAAGCGCAGGTTCAGAAATGTGTCTGTAGGGCCAACGCTCAAGCGCACATTTTTGGGGTAGTCTCGCAGGCGCAAGTGGTTTAAACCACAGAGTCCGGCGCGCAGCAGGTATGAACGGTGACTTACAGCAACAGAAGCCGCAAAGAAAGCCGACTTGATTCAGGAAAGTGTTCTCATACCGAAAATGCTGCCACTTTGCTTAATCGAGAATGGCGTAAACATATTCTCTAAGTTCGAGTTCATACACGCAATGAGCCGTATAAGCACCTAACTAGCAATCTCAATGTCTTCGTAAAATCCGGAAAGTCGTAAGAACGGGTTTCGTTAGATCAAGTTTTGGGTGCATATTTTTTGTCCTGAATGATCAACTTATCACAACACATAAATATCACGTTTCGTTTGCTGTCCGTACTAGTGGACTTTATTGCGGGCAAGGCGGACACCTGCATAGTAACCTTCACAGATCGAGAATGTTTTGCCTTTGAGTTTAGGGCCAGCGTACACAATTATAAATTTGGCTTTAAAGCAGAATATTGTTATCATCCTAGCAACGGCCTATTTTAGCCGCTCTCTCAATATCTGAAGCAGGGACTGATAGGCCGAAGTTCTCGGAATGGATGAAAACTACGCTCTGTTTATGATTAAAGTCATGATTCCTTTTTATACATCTGGGATTTCATTTTTATGTTGGTTTTCACAAGATAAGCACGTAATTTTGGGTAAATAAAAAAAGAAGTTGCATAATTTGTTTTCGGAGACATTCCTTGGCATATTCCTGACTAATTACTATATTACGGCATGTATATACCGAGAGTGTAAACTGTGAGGAAACACCGCAGCGTTTTTAGGCCACTTCGACTACCTTTGTTCGCACATGAGGAACCACTCCCCGAGTTACTGCTTCGGGAGTGGAGCTGGGGTTTTTTTTAAATTCAAACATTTGCATAATCCGCAGTAGGAGCCTTTACCATAGGGGTGGCATCTATGAAGCTCCCAATGAATTGCAAATGTTTTGAGCGTAGCAGGCATGGTGGCTGAAAAATATAGACAAGCAAGAATTTTTATATGTTTAATCTACAGTCGCTTGCTAGTTTTGTTGAATACCAATTATGTAGAGGAATTAGGGTGAGCAATCACGCAAGTTTTGCAAGTTTAAAACAACGGCATTTTATTTCAAAAAATAGCACTGCAAATCTGCTGGTGCGATGTCAGCTCTCTTAACGTTGTCAGGGTGCTTCGTAGAGTGTTGTAAAAAGAATATTCTTATGTATCTGGAGGCAGCCATGTAGCCGTACAGGACATAAATTCGTTTGCAAGAGGTTGACCTTCAGTGTGTATCAAGACGTTAGGCTTGGAGGGGGGACCAAGGGGTCGGCCCATAAAATATGCTGAGATTCTACTATGGTCGCACAGCTTCCATTTTTAGAGTACTCCTTTATGGCATTCTGTAGTATGCGCTCCTACGCCACATGTTTATTGTTTGTAGGACTTCGATAGAATGGCCTAATTAATATCACATAAAATGTTGTATTCGGCGGGCCTCATCGGCATTTCTCTGTACAATACCCGTCGACATTGAAATGCGCTTTTTCTTAAAAGATGAAGTTTCTAAAGAACTTTTGATGACCGGATTACTGCGCCAGCTACCCTGTTTTCTGGTACTATGGTTTTTACGTTACTTTTCGTCGAAAGAATTCCTCCCGAAGTGGGTTGAATGAATTTCGATGTTCAATCTCCATAACTGTGAACAATCTACTATCGCCGCAGTGCTCTATCTAGAGCTTTGGAACGACAGTAGATTGCTGAGAGTTGTTCAGCTTGCAGTGTTGTCATCTGTGGCATGGTGTGGATATTTTCTATCACTTTTGCCATCAGCGATTGTAGAAATTTGAGCTGAGAAGTCTGGATATGTATAGGTGAATAAAAAGGCTGGCAGCACCTTAGACTCCATAGGTTGCTTTAAACTCAAAATTTGTTTAGCCGCAATATCAGCCAAGGAAAAGCAACGGGCGCTCGGACTTCCGATCCAGCAGTCGTGTTTCGGTATCTATTTGCTCCGAAAAGCACGTAAAGACTCCTCAATGGTCTTGCACTTGATCCGCCGGATTGTAACTCGGAGAGGAAGAGTCCGCATCAAAGTTGCCCGACGACTTTTATGCGCTGTTCTAATCGCACCTTCTCTACCAGGCTATCAACAGAGAGGCCGTACCAACCATTCTGGTTCTTCATTGTTTAATCCCGATTTTTATTTTACAGGAACATGCCTATATCAATACTGTCACTGAGCGTGCGCATAAGCGTGAAGAAGCAAGCCAGAAGCAAGCGCAGTAAGCGTCGATTCCACAAACTAAAGAAAGCTAAAAACGACACGTCCGCCGACACTAACTTCAAAGAACAGCGCTCACTTGTGAAAGTGCTGCTCGCTCGCGACAAAAAACATTTTTCGGACTTCACAGAATCTTCGCTTACCCGATCCCCGAGCGACTTCTGGCGGATCTTTAGCACGCGCACAAGAAAGGCCCTTGAGCGGATTACTCTGCAGGATGGCCACACCATCGTTTCCGACCCAGCCAGCATTGTTGAAATATTCACAAAACACTTCTTGTCCGCGTACTCCTTGTTACGCGACAGCGGCTTCCCGCTTCGGCTCGCGCAGATGGGTTATGTCATACACACGCCCAACATAACCGTTGAGGATGTCACTGCTGCTATCCGCAGCCTACCTTCGAAGAAATCCTTAGGCCATGATAACATCCCATGCTTCATTGTAAAAAGGCTGCTCTGCCATTTTCGCGCCGTTGCTCTGCCACCTGTTTTGTCTCTCGCTTGAAGAGCGGCACTTTCCTACAAATTGGAAACCCGGCGTTGTTTTTCCTCTCCATAAGTCCGAAAATGCGTCGGTACCGGGGAACTATCGACCAATATCTGTCCTTTGTTGTTTCTCAAAAGTTTTCGAAAAAGTAGTACACCGTTATCTCTTGTCCAAAATCCGGCCCCTCATTCATAGTAATCAGCACGGTTTTATACCTGCCCGGTCCGTCGAATCAAACCTTGCCTGCTTTCTCAGTGACGCCAGCAAGTACATACTTTCACGTCAAAAAATGGATGCCATCTACTTCGACTGCAGCAAAGCCTTCGACAGCGTAAACCATGATTTGCTCCTTCGCAAACTGTCTGCTTATGGCTTGGCTCCTGCTTTCTGCGAGTGGTTTGCAAACAGAGAGGAAACTTTGTTCAGTACGCTGGTGCTAAGTCTCGCAGCTTCACTGTACCGTCCGGGGTTGCCCAGGGCTCTATCCTCGGTCCTTTATTGTTTAACTTATTTGTGAATGATGTGCAGTTATTTATAAAGCATTCATCTCTATTGCAGTTTGCACACGACATGAAACTCTATCGCGCAGTGGGATCACAGGCGGACTGCGCCCAGCTTCAACGCGACGTACAGGCAATCTCCCTCTGGTGCAAAACTAACTACTTAGATTTGAATCCATTGAAGACCGTTACAATTACATACACTCGAAAAACCTCTCCTTTAACCTTCCCATACCACCTGGACTCTCTGACGATAAGAAGAGTAAGCGAAACACGTGATTTCGGCGTTCTGATGAATTCAAAACTACGATTCACACCGCATGTTAACTACCTCGCACTTTCATCTCTTCGGACTTTGGGCGCTATCTCTCGTGCAACAAGGGACTTCTCCGGAGGTTCGTGTTTCCTTGCTCTGTACAAAGCCCTTGTACTCCCAAAGCTGGAGTTTGCATTGGCAGTCCGGAACTGCATGAGTGCGTCGTCGTCTTTGCGCTTGGAAAGGGTTCAGAAAAGGTTCACGCGCATCTTCTCTCGGCGCCACACCCTACACGAGAAATACGCTTACAAGGATGTCATCAAGCGGCTGAAGCTCGAAGAACTGCAATCTAGACGCACAAACCACGATTTAGAGTTTTTGTTCAAGTGTAGCCACTCCATATTCGACAGCCCGAAATTAGTGAGCTCTGTTCGGCTAAGGGCACCAATCCGAGCTCTCCGCCCCCAGCTTTGCTTCGATGTCACCACCTCAGAGATGCTGTCTCCAGTGTGCCGTGTGCAACGTGCGTATAATGATGACTTTCGTGCATCTTTGGACGTCTTTTCCTGCAATGTTAACTCTTTTAAACGCGCCCTGAAAAATGCATGCATTTGAAGCCGCTGTTGCCCTTTCAGTATGGTATAGAAGTTATCTCGTGTTCGTGTTTTCCGTTCCCTTCCCAGTTTCTACACTTGCACCGTTTGCCGTACACATACTCCCGTGTACCTATGTATGTGTGTCCGCACGTGTGTGTGCATGCATGCACGTGCGCATTTGCCTGCACTTGTTCACCTTCACATGCACCCGCGTGGGCGTGCGTGTATGTATGTTTTGTTTGCACTTACCAGCATATGTGCCGTGCATATATATAAATTTTGTTTTATATGTACCTATTTCCAGTATACATGTTCTCCAGTAAGTTAAGACGGTGGATTGTACTGAACTTGCGTGTATGCCAATGTACCTTGTAATATACCTTGTCACAAGCCCTGTCTCAGCGCGTGCTAATGTACCTGACTATAATCTTAATTCCTTAAATGTATAAATTGTGTGTGTGCGTGTGTGTGTGTGTGTGTGTGTGTGTGTGTGTGTGTGTGTGCGCGCATGCGTGCGTGCTTACGTGTGTGTGAGTGCGTGTGCGTGCCTGCGAGCACGCGCGTGTGCGGTGGTACTATATACTTTGTGACCCCTGCACTTCATAACTAGTCTCCATGTTTTACCGTTTGTTTATCTGGGTGTCGCCCTGTCCTTTTTGTGTGCACCACCCAAGAATGCCTAGTGCTGTTGGTGGGCACCACCCAATAAACAACAATACACAACAATAAACAGCAATAAAGCTCAAGCGTGTTTGTGTACTTGTGGTTAGGGCGCGGCATTCCCATTTTAAAAAAGCCTCCTAACACTTCAACTATAGACGACCTTCCACCATGGTGGTTTACAGCAATACCCACCGATTAAACAACAAAGCTTCGTCGCCCATCTGCTCTGTAAGCACCTGAAGCAAGTGAAAGAGACTCCAGTGGGCTGCCAGCATGTTTACCGGCTCCACAAGACATCACAGCTTATGATACATGTGTATAAGCTGTATCGGCACCGTCACAATTTCCTGAACCGATTACCGAACAACCTTTTACAATCTCCTTCTACACTTGAATCTGAATGAACCATTAGTCTTACGTGTGATGCAGGATCCCGCCTTTTAACCAAAAAATCTCTCCTTAAAAGGGGCACGTGTGCCATAATTCCCCAGTGTGTCTGCTCCCTTCGCCTTATTCTTTCCCGGGTGCATGAACGGTCTCTCAGGAGGCTTCGGGCTGGGATTTATCTTACACCTTCAGTCACTTGGACTAGCAGACCCGTACCAGATGACCCAGGAACATGACCCAACTGTACGGCTCAGGCTCTTGAAGCTAATGTCAAGCATCTCTTGTGAACGTGCACAAAAACAATGCAGGCTAAGGACAGTGAGCGAAGCGTGGTTTATCTTCGGTTTAATAAACCGGGTAACTTCAACCTGTGGCTGCAAGAATACCTCTACTGCCGGTGGCTGGTGGACCTTTTTAATGAAACTATGCAATATGTCTACGTGTATACTTGTATGCTGTAGACTTGTATGGTGCCGTATATGTCCTAACTACCGGTGCTTTATTTATTTATTTATTTATTTATTTATTTATTTATTTATTTATTTATTTATTTATTTATTTATTTATTTATTTATTTATTTATTTATTTATTTATTTATTTATTATACCCTCAAGGTCATGGGCATTGAAGGGGGGAGTGGGTATAACAAGATGTACAAATCATAAAAGCAGTGCATGTGTTCAAATACAAAAACATAGATTATCCTGATTATACAAGCTAGCGAATGCTAGATGAAACAGATGATTATCGCGTATGGAAACAATATCGGCGGGAAGGTGGTTCCAGTCTCGGGAGGTTTTTGGAATGAAAGACTCAGCAAAATATTTTGTGTTAGATGAATCAACTCCAACTTTATGATTATGGTCAATTCGACGTGATACGTACTGAGGCTGTGAAAGCAGTTCAGCATGGGGAGAAGCATGGCAATAAACTTCATGAAACAAAGTTAGGCAAAAAATGCGACGTCGTGACGCCAAAGATGGGAGGCCCATACTACCTTTCATTGTCGTTACACTTGCAGTCCTGTTATAATTTGATAGAATGAAACGGGCTGAATTATTCTGAACAAGTTCAAGTGCGGTAAGTAAATTGTCATGACACGGATCCCATACTGGCGTGGCGTACTGTAGTTTTGATCTGATTAGTGTTTTGTATAGAAGAAGTTTTAAAGAAGACGGGGCTGAGGAAAAGTTTCGCCGCAAAAAGCCTAGCATACGGTTTGCCTTGTTAATAATGTATTCGATGTGTTGCGTCCAAGTTAACTTGTTAGTAATATGAACACCTAGGTACTTATGTACCTAGGTACGTATGTGCCACTTCACTCTCTTCTTTATACTGTCTTAAGTTTTTTCATACTTTCTCCTTCTCCATTCTGTCTTCTCTCTTCTCACATTGACACCTGCTTGAACTTCTGCTTTGCAAAGAAAGACTTAAACAAAGACTCACTGCACAAACCCCACCTCCATTTACGCCATGGAAATATGAGTTGCCATACATAATTTACAGGCCAAAAGATTCAGAACTGGAGTACTGGAAACATTTAACACGCTGAACGCATAGTCTCGTCATCCGCTTCGCCTTGACAATGCTTTGATAACCTGGAAGCAGTAAGACGGTGCAACCACCCCCGGAAAGGCAACAGATTGTTTGCCGACAGTTTTGCAAGTGCCTTCTGGAACCAGAAAAAATTACGTTTGTGGAGCTATACTTTACACACCATTAGCTAATAGGCGGGGCCCGTAAGAACGTCAAATAGGTAGACGGTTATGCAGCGAAATGAAGTGGAGTGGTTTCAGCGTTTTGAAGCTCCAAAGAACAAGGATTCGCACGTTCGGACTGTGCCACAGAGCAAAGTAGTTACAGGTGCGTGAATGGGACGTATCAACGCAGAGTGTTAAGAGAAGCCGACCAAAAGCATAAGCTTTGGATGAGCGGCGGGATCCAGTGTGCGCACTGTCTGTAAATAACCAAGAGAAAGAACAACAGCTTGACTTGATTTTAATGCAGTGGCTTTTGGAGAAACGTTTATCGGCAGCAAGTTCTTCGTGCACTTCAGTGCTCGCATTTAAGGGTCAAGCGAATGTTGCGAGTCGGGAGTATATTGAAACTTCCTCTGGGTATTCCTCATTCGTCACCGTCATCCTCATCATGGTGAACCCACTCTGTCAATAATGTTGCCTCTTTTCAGGCAGCCATGGTTCCTGTAGCGCTTCCAGCGTTCTCACGATACAGTGGCGTCCGGTCTTCTTTCTTGTCATGTCAACGTGGACAGCCAAATGAGAAGTGAAATGGAACCCAAACACAGCGTGAGTCACGCTGGGTACGACGATTATTCAGCGGAGGAGGTCGCTGAGCCCGAACATATTTTCAAACAGTGATTTCGTTTAGTACACGGATATTGTTTTTTTGTAAGCCGTCTGGAGGTGCCACAAGATGGTGGTCCGTGGAAAGAAAAAAAAATTTGCGGAGCACGCCCAACTTAACATCAGTGTCGATATGAAAATGTTTGGCACTTCTCGCATTTTTCAGAAATTTGAAAATGCGACTTTCGCTCACAGTGAAATTGGGCTTCATCTCTAACGGCCACGCGTTTCTTTTTCCGTCGAGCGGCAAATGATTGCCTACGCGTCAAAAACAGTTTTCACCACGAACAACAACATAATTTCCAGAGAACACAAAATGGTTATTCCTATTCGCGAATAAAAATGGTACTGTGGTTTGAAAAACAATTGTGAGGAGGCCCGTTTTAGGTCTCACAGCAGCGAAGAAGACGAGGTGCGTGCTGACGCCGAAGAAGAGCGGGTGAAAGAAGGAGGACGAAAGATGCGGAAGGTAGCAAGCTGAAGGCAGGAGGCAAGCGGCTATCGATGAGCTCTCTGCTGGACGCGAACGCCCAGGAGACTCAGAACCGAGCCACATTTCCCCCCTGGCCTTGTGGAGTGGCAACGCCGTCTATGCGGTGTCCTCACAGAAGCCTACACCTTTTACTAGCGAGTGTAGATGCAACAGCGTCTCGTCGTCGCACGGTACCTCTCACGACACGGCGTCTCTCGGGCACGACAGGGCCAACGACCATCGCTCCGGGCCACAGCACCAAAGACGTCGTGCTCGCAACTCAGCCCTAACTGTTTTGTGAGCAGGACTGTTCTTGCACGACAGTAGCTTCTAAATTAGGTTTATTATCTACTTGTGAATTTTGTTTTCCCATTTTGTCCCGTCAATATACTTTGGTCATTGTCCTTAGCCAAATCGGCTCGCTTCCTTTCCGCCGGGTAAACTTTATCCTCCTCATTCAGAAAAACATTGTAAACTAGGCAAGCCATTGGCCATCTATGAAGCACCATCTTGATTTGTGTAACAGATGCTAGAACAACTACACAAAAACAAGTATTGTGGCGGAAGCTTCAATAGCCATTTACCACGGCGAGGAATTCGGCGGATGGTATTAGAAGTGCAGACGAACTACAAAATCTTCACTATTACACTACCTCTGCCCCAGCAAGCAATGGCATAAAACCGAAACCTCCTACAGGTGCCGCCGGGAGACGCTGACAAGGCAACGCGCAAGCACATGGCGGCGATGGCCGACCTCAACACAGAAGTGAAGAGTATGGACGTTTCTAACAACGCCATCAAAGCTGAGCTCGCATCAGTCATCAAATCCGTGGAATTTGTTAGCAAAAGCTTTTATGAGTTTAAAAATGACATCAAATTGTTCCGGCAAGAGGTTGCAGAATTGAAGAAACAAAGCTCAGACACTCAGGGCGCAACGCGAAGGCTCGAGAAAGAGCTCCAGGAAACCAAGAAGCAGCTACTCGATCTTAAACAGTACAGCAGAAGGAACAATATTGAGTTGAAGGGAGTTCCGGTGGTGGAGAACGAGGACCTTACAAGTGTACTTAACAAGGTCGGCTCATGCCTGAACGTACAGATTTCAGCACAAGACATAGATGCTGTACACCGCGTTCCAACCAAGGGTCTCCCAAACATCGTAGTGAAATTCCTTTCAAGGTCACCTCGTGATAAAGTACTGCTTGCTGCC
Source organism: Haemaphysalis longicornis (assembly GCF_048455015.1). Taxonomy (NCBI): domain Eukaryota; kingdom Metazoa; phylum Arthropoda; class Arachnida; order Ixodida; family Ixodidae; genus Haemaphysalis; species Haemaphysalis longicornis. The sequence continues at coordinate 40,889,584 of NW_027526214.1, forward strand.
AAAAAAACCAGGCTCAACGCGTCAATGCTGGGCTTTCAATTGGATGACCCGATTTACGTCAATGAAAATAAAGTACTTTGCCCTGAAAATAAAGTACTTCTGTGCAAAGCTATCCAAGCGAAACGAGAAAACAACTGGAAGTTTGCCTGGGTGTGCGATGGCAGAATACTGATGCGGAAAGCGGAAAACACTAAGGTACTTCACGTGACATATGAAGATGATCTTGCGAAAGTCGCCTGAGTCGTACTAATCGTATCTAGTCTCCTGCACGCACCACCTCCTTCGTCATGCTCCTTACCAGTAAAAAGGCTGATAAGTTATTTAAAAGTAAAGAATTTTCCATCGTTTATTGTAATGCTCGCAGCATAAGGAAAAACCTTAACTTGTTGATCACTTATCTTTCTCAACATGAGGAAACGTTTGACGTCATCGCGGTATCGGAAACGTGGCTGAAAGAAGGCGAAACTGTGGTCATTCCTGGCTATTCCGCATTTTCTATCACGCGTGCCACAAACAGCCGCGGCGGGGGTGTGGCAGCTTTTGTTAAAACTGTGCATACTGTTACCACCATGCCATCTGCATCCTGCAGCTGCGCAGATCTTGAGGCCATTTTTGTCAGAGTAGAATGTTCACTGACAATTGGTGTAGTCTATCGCCCTCCGAATTCCAATCTAGCTTCCAGTCTTTGCAAACTTGAAACCGTTCTGTCTACGTTAACTTTAAACAACAATGCACCTGCGGTACAATGAATCGAGATTATCAGTATTTGCTAGATTCCTATAATTTTCGAAACCTAATTACAACGCCCACGCGCATCAGTGGTACGACGGCCACCCTAATTGACCATGCAATAACAAATATCCCAACTGGTGTACGAGCAGGCGTTTTTAACGAGCCTATTGCAGACCACCTTCCTCTTTTTGTAAAGCATGAACACAGAACAGACACCCAGCGCAGTTGCTTAAAACATTCAGTCCGAACTAACCACCAACATTTGCGCAAGCGTATATTGGCTAATAATGCTGCTGATATTATAATGAGGACGTTAACATAGAGGTTGACAATTTCATTCATGCCATTATGAATGCCGCGGCTAAAAGCAGTGTCAGGGTGCCCAAACATTCATATGAGAACCTATTATGCCCCTGGATGACCAGTCAGATTCTTGAAATGCTTAAACAGAAAGATTACTGGTACACAAATGGCGACGTGATAAAGCTAGCGAGCATAACTTACGGCAGTACAAGAATATTCGCAATATTTGTGTATCGGCACTGAGAACGCAGAAAAAACAGTACTATGCACACCTTATTCATCAAGCAGCCGGTGACACCAGGAAAATTTGGAAGATAATTAGAGAAGCCACCGGGAAGGAACTGCGCAGCGTATTGCCCCAGCTAATATAAGTGAAAATACCGTAGAATCTTTTAACACATATTTTACAACCATAGGTTTTTCCTTGTCAAAGCATTTTCAGTTCGGTATTGATGAACCATCATTTTCAAGCAATAGATCTAACAGTTTCGTAATGCAGGACATAGAAGTGCAAGAAATAACGTCTGTGGTCTCCAATATAGCTCAAAGCAAAGCGGCCGGGATAGACAACATTTCTATGCGTCTAATCAGAGATAATGTTGACGTTCTGAGCCCCATCATGTGCCATTTGTTTAACCACTGCTTGCGAGATGGTGTCTATCCTACCTCGCTGAAGGTTGCCAAGGTTACACCGATATATAAAGACGGGGAAACTTCAGACCCGTCAAGTTACAGGCCAATTTCAGTTTTAAGTGCGAATAATATAATTTTTGAAAAGCTTCTTGCAAAACGCACAACTTCGTTTCTTGATAAGTACCAAATCCTTTCCCCAGAACAGCACGGGTTTCGTTCAAAGCATTCCACTTCATCTGCTATAGTCAAGCTCACTCAAAACATCAACATAGCACTAAGTGGCAACAAACTTGCTACAGTCGTATTCGTAGACTTAAAGAAGGCGTTTGATACCGTCGATTATCAAATCTTGCTGAAGAAATTACAATGCTATGGATTCAGAGATCAAATGTATTACTTCCTCTCAAGCTACCTTGAAAATCGTCAGCAAGTGGTTGTGATGGACGGTATCACATCAACCCCACAGCTAGTGCGCATGGGCGTTCCGCAGGGCTCGGTGCCGGGGCCTATGCTATTTTCATTATTAAGTGCGAATGCACTTCTTAAGCGACCCTGAATCACGCGTCTACCGCCGTCCGTCCGTCCGCACCACATACCAACTTAGGGCGATTGGCCAAGAAGAGTTCCTTATTTCTTTAGCACATACCCACTTAGGGTGATTGGCCAAGTAATCTGAATCCCGCGTCCACCGCCGTCCCCCCGTCCGCACCACATACCCACTTTGGGCGATTGGCCAAAAAGAGTTCCTAATTTCTTTAGCACATACCCACTTAGGGCGATTGGCCAAGACTCGGGCGTGAGAAGGGCTAATGCACCCGCTTAAAGGAGTACTGACACGAAATTTCAAAGCTGAGATCCGCTCTAGCAATCAAGTACAACGACAACACAAATAGATGTCTGTGAATAAATGCATCTTTCTTTCTTTGTAGTTGTGTGTGTGTGTGTGATCTCTCTTTCGCGAACATTACCGAACCGCGCCAATTGAACTCCTGCATTCGCACTTTCACATTCTTCCCCTCGGGGAAATGCGGGGAATTTTTTGTAAACGACCTTCCCAAAGCACTAACGCACGCAGATTTAGTAATGTATGCAGACGACATGGCGCTTGCTGTAACCGGTGATAACGAGCAGGAAGTACAAGCAAGTATTATTATGGAATTAGAAAACATTGCTCGGTGGTTTTTGCCTAACAGACTTACTATCAATGCGAAAAAAACAAAAGATATGATATTTCATTCTCGAAAAAAGAACATTCAAAAAGAGCTGGTCAGAATATCAGTGAAGAACTGCTTACTTGAACAGGTGGACTCGATTAAATACTTAGGAGTTACCATGGATGCTCATTTGCATTGGCAGAATCATGTCGATGCTGTCTGTGCAAAGCTAGCATCTGCTTGCTACGCATTACTGCATGCCCGTGAGTTATTTGATATGAAAATAGTAAAAACGCTTTATTACGCTTTATTCAATAGTCACCTGTCGTACTGCATGGTTTCTTGGGGTTGGACGTACAATACCTATCCTAATCCTATACGTCGACTACAAAAACGGGCTCTGAGAACAGTCACACGCTCAAGACGAGACGCACCTAGTAAACCCCTTTTTGACGCTCTTCAAGTTTTGGCATTTGATGAATTACATCTGAAAAATACAGCTGAATTGGTATACAGTATATTAAATTATAGCCATCATTTAAACAGCTCGATATTTTATTCTTCATTGCGCCAAACAAGAAGTTCTGTAGGCAACCTCAACCTGCAACCATTTAGTAATGTGTACGGGCAGCGACTGCTACAATTCATTGGGGCCAAAATATGGAACGATATACCACTAGAAATAAAATAATCAAAAAGGTTTAGTTACAGCTTGAAAAGACACTTGCATAACGAAACGTAGCAACAATGAGTGATAATACGAGTGTGGAGCCTATGCTACTTTACTGCTCATTCCGTCTTCTTCCCACACACTATGTATTAAATACAAGCCTCCTTAACCCACATTTATTTTATTTTGAGGCCGGTGCGAGGTTTCAGTTGGCAGTAAATATAGTGCGAATGTATTTTTATATGTACCAACACAATTTTTTTTATATTTGCAACGAATACTTTTCATAAGCACATGTTCTTCTTGTATAGTCGGTGTATTCGGTGTATAAGCCTTCCTCGCCTGTATACATGTGTGCATATATATGTGTACGTGTGTATATATATGTGTATATGTGTATATACATATATATGTGTATACACTTGATGTTTGTTGAACAGCTGATTTAGGAAGCTACGATTTGATGCGACCGAAGTGCCATTGTATTTTGTTTGTGGACCCTAAAACTAGCCTTTGGCTATTGGGTCCAACACTGTTTTTGCGTATGTTGCTCTGCAAAAATAATGAATAAAGCTTCAATCAATCAATAAAATCAATCAATCATATTGCGCAGTATCGTGATCAATTGTATAATTGTGGGCTTAAACTGGTGAATTGACACCTGAGCTATGAGGCGAGTCGTAGGGGAATACTTCGCAATGAGTTTGAGTGTCTGGAGACATTTATGGTTCGCTTAAGTGTGCATATAATTGCGTTTTAACGTTCCACCTCACACAAAAGCGGATGGCGTCTCCGGGAAACGGAAGCGCAGTCTTGGAATGAGCGCACCACGTCATACCCATCGAGCAACGCCGCAGAAAAATACCTTTGGCGCAGTTTTATACATAATGTAGTAGATCACGTGAGGCTGCCGATGGTGTACGCGCCTCCAGAGCAGTGCACCACGTGACGGCAGACCCTTCCACATAGAGGAAAGAAAAGTTTTTCTTCATGTTTTCTGTTTATGCGCCTTTGTTCTGTTTACGCCTTTTTATGCGTGCAGTTTGCGTGCACGCACCACCTCCATTCCCTTTGCTTGCACCACAATCGTCTATTTCGTCTTATCCTGCCGACCATTGGCTACGGGCTCGGCCGTGAAGTGACACGGGGCCTCAGTGGGCAGGCCTTCACCACCGTTGCTAGTACTTGGTTACCAGAGGCCTAGTGTGGCCGCTGAAAAATTTTGTCACTTGTTTTACACTTCTCCTAATGCACCGGTGGCTAACACGTCCTCTCCTAAGCTTTCTTTCCTTCATGCCCTGTTACTAGCCACAGCCACAAAGCACCAGTAGCACGGCCAGTGGTTTCAAACCAGCCGCCTTGTGGCCGGCGCTGTGCTAGAACTCTGCCACGCAGAAACACCACTCAAGCCCGTGGCCGACACAGTTCGCCTTCCGCTCATGGCTCGGCATTCCTTAATAAAAGAAGGTGATGCATGTTTTGCCCTGCTCAAGAATTCCTAAATAAAACAGAACTAAGACGCACAAAAGCAACTGTCTTAGTCATAAAGCGAGAACAACAGGAAACTAGAGGAAATTCGGAAAGGAACTTAGTTTAAAGATAACACCGCCTTAAATAGAAAAATAAGACAAACATTGGCTCGGTGAGTGGAGAGAGTAGCCCACTTCCGCGTTCGTCTTTTTTCGATCTTCGACAACGGCGCGTACTGGATTGAGGAGAGCGCAGTGAGTGGGAAGTGTAAAAAATCCGAAGCAAAGTATTTACTTGCACGGTTCTTTTCGCTGGTCACATTTACAGCCGAGATGACGAACACGCGTACAAAGAGGGTAGGGCGTGGCGGCTGTCCGCGGCAAGTAAATACAAAGGAGTTTCTGTGAACTGGCGTTGAGACAGAGGAAGTGGCAGATGAGTGCCGCTTGGGCATAGAGTGTCCCTTCTAGAACACGTAGAATTGAATAACTCGGCGTTAGTTAAAATAGTTTCAGGAGTTCAGGCAGCGCAAAGTAACGAACTCAGGGGCTTTCAGGGAAAGTCTGAAGCCGCTAAAAGGAAGCAAGAAAGAAGGGTCATTTTGGCAACAAATAAAGAACAACTTAGCTCACGCAGTGAAGCGGACGCAAGCACGGAAGGACACACGGTTCAAAAGATAAAAAAACGATCAGCTACTCCCATATGCGGAAAAAGGGACCAGCCAATCCAGTCCCAACGCAGAGTGGCAGCAAAGAGCAGCTTGTGGCCGAAGATATATTAGCAATAGCGCGAGATACAAACACGGAGAGAAGCAGTGCTGCCGTAATACATGTGTGAAGGTGGGTTATTTCCAGGTGAGACGATGCGGACGGCAATGACAAGAGCGGAGGGGCAGCTGGCCTTGTCAAAAAAAAATAATAAAGTAATTGTGGTGATCGCCGCGGGGCCTAAAGACCAGCGGGAGACGGCCCCAAATGTGATTATTGTAGTCTGCACCGTCCCGGAGGCGACAAAGCAGGACATGCACGCCGAACGGGCAGTGGTCACTGCTAACACCGAAGTCGTGTGGCGCAGAAGGGACTTTGGTTTGAAATGACAACCGTGAACAGGGTAGTTTGCAGCATTGGACTTGGGCAAGCTTTTCAGTTAGACGGTATTTCCTTCAGCCCCAAGCTTAGAAACAAGGTAGCGTGGCACCTGCGTGTGAGGGCGGCAGCTTTTTAGGGGTCCCTTAAAAGGTACGGACGACCAACTAGACTACAAGTAGGAAGCGATGGATGTGTACACACTTAACGCTGCCAAGCACGCAGGGCTAGATCTAACCGGAGAAACTATGACATAGCTGAGAATGCAGAGCAAGGCGACCTAAGTGCAAACACTATAGTAAACAATATATTAAAACACAGAAATAAACTTCGAAAACTTAAAAGAAAAAGAAAAGCAATAAATTTTTTTCACCTATATAAATATGCAGTGCGGAAAGAAGCCTAATAGGTGAGCGGAAATCTGAAACCAATTTAAACGGTAGAAATAATTGTGTACGACTTCGCCAAGACTAACATTCTAGACCTAGAAGACCCACCTGTCATATACAATTGTGTCTGGGAAAGATGCAACGCTACCGAAAGAATGAGGAGTGGGAGAGGCGTTGTTATGGTTATTTAACAAGGGACCGACTGGCTGATAGTGCACGAAAGCTATAAAGAGCGTCTATGGATTAAAGGACCAAAATCGGGAGAAAATACACGGTTAGGAATTTCTTATTCGTGAACAGGCAGAGTAGTTAGTGTGGAAACTGAGGAAATGCTAAACTGTCTTATAATACATATATACCAGTTTAGAGATCCAGGTTGAATATCCTTGCTTTGTAGATATGAATGCCCGCATAGAATGTTTGGATGATTATCCTGATCGAAATGGTTCTATAGTGACATATCTATATTAGGAAAAATGGCTACTCATAGTACAGAAAGAAACCAAGAGTGACGGACGAATACCGTGAAAAAGCGTAATAAAAAGTCCAGAATAGACTTATAGCCTTGTCTCCGAGATACTATACGAAGGGTTGAGGTAAATGATATATGTAAACGGAACCAACAGTTTAAGAAGCGGCAACAAGCGGCTTACATTGAACTTTGGAGGTACATCCTGGACAAATTCAAAAATTGGTGTAACCGAAGGAACTAATTTGAACAACGAACACGTAAATATGATTCCTAAAATGATATAAGACGAAATTTAAAAGTACCAAGAAAAAATTGCGATTACTACAAAATCACCGGGTTCATAAAGCAGAAGAATGACGAAGCCAAGCAACAAAACAGATGAAAACGGAAGGGAAAGCCTAGAAGCTGATGAAATAAGGAAATATGGCGGGCTAAAGACTGGCAAAAAAAGGCGTGGCAAGAACATAGAGAGGCAAAGATAAGTAGTATGGAGGCAGTTGTAGTGAAGGAAAAAATTGAATAAATACTGGGAAAGGAACTTAGAAGGTCAGAAAAGGCCGAAAGCAAAGAATAAGCAAAAAACAAACAATGGTGGCACAAAATAGCGAGGAAGGATAAAAGCGCATTCAAGGCGTTTTTTTACCTTGTAAAATCAGTAAGCTTTCGAAACAATATCCATCAAAATTTGTTGGTCCATGAAAAGTGACAGCGGACACCTGCTAACTGCTGGGACAGGTTGCACTTGCAACGGAAAACTGACATTATGCGCTTTACCTTGAGCAGCCCAAGTAATATACGAAGAGCATGAAACATTGATGTGTTGGTTTTTTTTGTAGGATGACGCGCCATCACCACGTTTGAGAGGAGATACCACTATCAATCAATCAATAAATCAATCAATCGATCAGCCACTCAATCAAACAATCAATCAACCAATGTATTATATCTTACAGCGGCATGAAAGCTAGCGACACACCACAGTTATACATTGGCACATTGGCAGCCTTCGGGATGGAAAAACAGGTGGAGAACAACTGTAGGGCGAAGGATAAAAAAATGTGATGCAAAAGAAATATTCAATTTTTCGTGAAGGCAGTTACGCTCATTTTGTATTGAAGAAGCTTTTTTCCAGAAGTGGACATAAATATACTATTGGGGTGGAGGATTGTGGTGGTGGATATGTCATCGTCGTCATCGTCGTCTTCGCTGTTGTCATCGGCGTCATCATCATAATCGCCGCTTTGATTGTAATGCCTTTTCATCTTTCTACGTCCCTGTTCGATGCAGCAGAATGGCTTTTTGTTAACCTGGTTCTCCTGCCGAAACGCTCCACTGGGTGCATTACTTGCTTATTGTGCTATTTTCACAAGCGGCTCCGCGAAATTTTGCTATTTTACGATTTTGTTTACATTTCGGCATTTCGCCATCTCTTTACCACAAATGCGCCTAGCGAGCTGCCTTAACTTGGCAAACAATCTGTACAGCCTCCGATGCGTTGAGTATGTTTTTTTAAGGGGTCCATTTGCCACGGAAGTTAGCTTGATCTGTTTTACATGCCGTGACAACAGATCTGACTTTCATTGACGAAAGGAGACGACCCCTACAACGAAAAAAGAAAACGTTTCCATCTGTAAAATCATGGTGATAAGGATTCAAATTTGGTATGAAGCTGCTATACAACTGCATAAAAATGAGTTGAAAAATATTAACCGGTCTTGGCAGATTCCCTGACGATAATTTGAAAGTTTGCGTAGCTCCGTCTTAACACATCCGTTATGAGGTGACACTTCAAAAAAAAGATTGCAACGCTTCTAAAGAATCTCAGAGACAGAGCAAACTTTTTCCAAATGACCAACTTACCAAATGTTCCTGCAAACAACACAACTTTCTTCGTGTCGTTTTTGACTAGATAAAATAATATGTTCAACAATGTTCTTACGTATATTTTGCAAGTAAACATTCCAGACGTAAACAGAGTCGGTAAGACTTTACAAAGCGACTGGTAATATCTGCAACATTTTTTCACAATAGGTCCTTGACGAAGGCAAAGGGATGAGAGTTGATGCCACGGCTATATCACCGCATCATCGGGTAGCAGATCACTTTTCAATATATTATTGAAGATGCACTCATTAGAGACAGTCGTACTTGATACCCTCCCCAAAACACCACCGGCATATACAAGTAGAGGATTAAACATTTTGTGACAATATTTTCTCCGGCACCCTTATACCCTAAAGAGCAACCCTGGTCTCTCAGTTTTAAATTGCGTAATATCTCACCAACGCAGCAATCATTATTTTAAAGCAGAGTCATGATGTAAAAAGTACTCGCCTAGGTTGTTTGGTACTTGAAATCAGGTCACCAATGCTAGAAACGATTCCTAAGAGACCTTGATAGCTACCGATATTTTAGACAACTTTAACGCAACTCAGGTGGTTTAAATGTTAAAGGCGTAAAAAAGATAAACGTTTTCTGCCAATTACGAGACAATACAATTTTGGGAATCTTGGTCATCTAAAACAAATCGAGCAACATCTCTACATCTGTGTACGTGTAAGGATGGAGTGAAACGTTCATAAGTATTCAGAAAGTTGTCCAGTAGCGCAATATGAACGTGTAGAAACTTGGTCTAGATTAGAAGCCATGCTGGAATCTCAATCATTGGGGTTACTTTTTATAATCCGACGGTGATAAGACATCAGAAATAACAGAAGTAACACTAAGAGTTGGCTACTAATGCGGTACTTTCTGGATGCTAGAAAAAAGGTTTTGGTTTTTTAAACGCCGATTCGAAATAATCTCCTAATAGTTAAATCTCAGTTGGTGAGATTTATAGAACTCAGTGAAGGTGAGGAAGAACACATGAAAATCTATGTTAGCGCAAAAAAGTCGTCGGCCACGACGAGACAAAACTGGACACTGCCCGAGAGCACAATTGCGAAAAATGGGAATTGTGTCTTCACAATCTCGTCAATTCTAACAGGAAATTGAAAGAACTTCAAACAATCTTTCAGCACGGGTTGTATTCTTATTCAGGCGTAAATCCACCCTACGAATTTGTAATAAGAAAACCTAAGGTTTATCTAAGACCAGAATAAATAGAAGGGAAAGTATACAGGAGAGTAAATACAGAATGAAGAAAATTCTGGTAGAATGTCAATGAAAGCAGCTCGTGCCTAACAAATTTCAGGAGAAAATCAAAACATCAAATAAGTAATGTGTGCCACAAGCCGAAAACGTAATAAAACTTGGCGACCTCCACAATAGAGATGCGAAGACAGAGGAAACAGCAGAGCTGGTGGGCTTCCCAAGCTTTACATTTGCTGTTCTTCAGACTACGCCTGTCTTGGAAGAAAGATGGTTAAAAAATGACGAGCCTTCTCCACTAACGTGACAGGTAGGGACCGGCGAAGCTTGCAGTGTATAAGTGCGTTCTGGGCACCTCTGGACCTCTTCCGAAGGAGATGAAACTGTTGGGAGGTAGAGTTATATAGCTTTGCTTTGAAATTTTCTTTTGTTTGAAGAATGAAGCTCTCTAGCCTGATGCGCCAACCAGTGTCCCGGTGTTTTTCTTTATTTCGCATTACGAAGCGCTCCTGCTCGTGGCATAAACAAGTGTCCAAGTCTTATCTTAATAGTTGTTACGTTCCAGCGCGAGGCGTAAAGATGTTTTCCGATAGATTAGTTCGGGGCCTAGTTGATGCGAACGACGATTACGACGACGAGCACAGGAGACGCCTACAGCCACAGACACTAAGGGGCTTCGCACCTAAAACTTATGAAGGTTGAGCTCACGCGCAAGAATTGAATGGTGAGTCTCGTGTAGGTGCGCATTGCCAAGCACACGATTACGCTTCAGTCTCCTTGTTTATTTGCAATGTTGCAGTGATTGTAGTCATTGTCATATCTATCAAAGAGGTAGCCGTCATCTTTACGGCGAGTGGGGGATGCAAAGTTAGGCTGAGTATTGTACACTTAAACGAGCTCATCGTCGTCGAATCGAGACCGCGGTGTCGGGGTATGCAAGTCGACTCGGCAAGGATGGGCACACTTTTAGTGATGCCTCCAAATATAAATAATGGCTTATAGAGAAAGCGGTGGTCGCGGGTACTTTGCCAAAGCAGGATGTCTTTTCATTTTACTAATTAGTGCTGGAGTTTTTTTACACGCGTGATAGCGCTTCACGACAGCGCAGAAGCTCTTTTTACTTGAGCGATTGCACCCGTTGGAGACTGCTGGGTCGGCCCCAACTGGGATATTGGGCTCTCGGCATTTCTTTGGTATTTTTTCCCGTAACGGCAAAATTACGGCCAGGAAAAACTGGTGTAAAAATGATACTGGAAAAGGGTGCTAATAAAACTGTAATATTTGCCCTTTTTTCGTGTGAAATCATAAACGCCACAAACCGACTCCTAACGTCAACTCAGTTAAAGTCCAAAATCGAATCGAACGGAAGTCGGATATACACTGATTTGATATTACGAGGGAGCGAGCTTCAATTCCAACGACGGCAAGTACGGGAAGCCTTTTTTTTCTCCCGGCTGCACATACCGTCGCGAAGCCAAGGACGACGCAGTTGTCTTGGATGAGAAACAAGTTTGTTGGAGTAAACTTGCACTCCCCTAACAACTCAAAAAATACAGAGGCGGCGAAGCAGTGCTCAACAAAGTAACTTCCGCAGGCGACTGTCGTCAAACCGAATGCTGCGGCGCCTCCTCTGCAGGCTTTTATCTTTCGGTGGGAGTGTTTCGGGAATCGGCGACTCACATTCAGAACATTGTAGATTACAGAAAAGTATTCTGGGCTAGCGACGTTAGGGCAAAACAGTCTGCTTATCTGAAATTGATAGCCCGTGTAGCATAAAAATAAAGAATGCAACACGCGCTTTGCTTGGTATGCAGATAACATGGCCGAGCGTAGCCCGGTAGTAAATAGAAACAATAAATAAACAAACCCACACATGATTCGCGGCTTTACCCCCTCTAAGAGTGCATCGACCCATGGTAAAATAAAAGACATTCAAAACAAAAAAAAGAAGTCTCTCATCTTGCATAGTAAGGTTTGAAGCGAACCACGCAGGCGACGTCGGGCCGGGTACGTCGTCGTGATGTTCCGGAATCACGATTGGAGATCACCTTGTGTGTAAGTTGGCCGACACGTCGTAGAATCTGGTAGGGTCCTAAATAGCGTCGCAGAAGCTTCTCACTGAGTTCGCGTCGTCGGATGGGAGTCCAAACCCGAACACTGTCCCCTGGGTGGTACTCGACGTCTCGGCGTCGGAGGTTGTAGCTGCCGGCATCCACGACCTGCTGGTCTGTTGTACGAACGCGAGCGAGCTGGCGGGCCTCCTCCGCACGCTTAAGGTATTCTTGGACGTCGGAGTTGAGGTGGCCGTCTACTACATTCGGAAGCATGGTGTGAAGCATCGTATTCGCTGTCTTCCGTAGGCAAGCTCGAACGGCGTGATTTGCGTAGTTTCGTGGATAGCCGTGTTGTATGCAAACGTGACATACAGGAACACTTCTTCCCAAGTCTTATGTTCAAAGTCGACGACCTACTTTGACAGCATATCCGCGATCCTCTTGTTCAAACGTTCCGTTAGTTCGTTCGCTTGGGGGTGGTATGCTGTCGTTCTTTGGTGATCCGTGTTGCTGTAGCGTAAGATTCCTGGCATAGGATCCGCTGTGAAGGCCGTTCCGCGGTCCGTGATTAGGACTTCAGGGGCTCTATGTCGTAGCACAACTGGGTTTATGAAGAACTTTGCGACTTCTTGTGCAGTCCCCTCGGAAGAGGTGCGGTCTCTGCGTAGTGCGTCATGTAGTCCGTCACTACAACAATCCACTTCTTCTGTGATTGTGACGTAGGGAACGGGCCTACAAGGTACATTCCAATCTGTTTAAAGGGCCTCGACGGTACGGCGATCGGTTGGAGAAAGCCGGCTGGTCTTGTCGGTGGTGTTTTAGGTCGCTGGCAGTCACTTCAGCTCCAGACGTAGTGGCTGACGTCGGATGCAAGGCGGGGCCAGTAGTAGTTCATCTTGAGTTTTCCAATTGTGCAAACTGTGCCGAGATATCAAGAAGACGGGTCGTTGTGGCAAGCTTCCAAAATATCGCCACGAAGATCTGCCGGGATGACAAGAAGGTCATTCGCCCTCGTTCTGGGGCTAAACCTTTTCTTCACGAGGAGTGATTTTAAGTGCGAATGCACTTCTTAAGTGACCCTGAAACTGCGTCCACCAGCGATGTCCGCGCACGTGGAGATGGGCGCGCGCAGCCTGGCCGCTGACATGGCACATAACCACGTGGGGGATTGGCCAGGAATCTCATCGTCTTCCTTGGCAACGGGGGGAGATGGGCGCCCGCAGCCTGGCCGCTGACATGGCACATACCCACGTGGGGGATTGGCCAAGAATCGGGCATGAGAAGGGCTAATGCACCTGCTCAAAGGAGTACTGACACGAAATTTCAAAGCTGAGATCCGCTCTAGCAATCAAGTACAACGACAACACAAATAGGTGTCTGTGAATAAATGCATCTTTCTTTCTTTGTAGTTGTGTGTGTGTGTGGGATCTCTCTTTCGCGAACATTACCGAACCACGCAAATTCAACTCGTGCATTCGCACTTTCACATTCTTCCCCTCGGTGAAATGCGGGGACTTTTTTTTCAGGCCGAACACCGGTAAGCTGCTTTTGAAGGCCCTGAATACTGCGACGCGTTGCATCCTTCTAGGTAGTCGATCATGACGCGACACTCGAGATCGGCAGGCTGTGGGGCGGCTAGATCGCTCTCAGTCACGACTCCGAAGAACGCCCTGCTTTCATAGGAATCTTGTGGGTATGGGTCGACGGGGGCGTGGGACAGGCAGTCGGCGTCGGAGTGCCGCCGACGCCGAGTTTTATGGACTGCTGTAACGTCCAATTCTTGCAGGCGCAAGCTCCGCCTACCAAGACGACCAGAGGGATCCTTCAAATTTGTCAACCAAAACAGCGCATGGTGGTCTCTCACAACCTTCATCGGTCTTTCATACACGTTTGGGCGAAATTTGGAAATGGCACATACAATCGCGCGGCACTCTTTCTCAGAGGCTGAGTAATTTCTTTCTTCCTTGGACAGACCACGGATAGCATAGGCGATTACGTTTCTGAACCCGCTTTGTTTTTGCACGAGGACGGCACCCAAGTCTACATCACTGGCGTCCGTGTGCAATTCCGTTTCGGCGTCTTCGTCGAAATGAACCAGCCCGGGCTGGCTTTGCGGGCGTTTTTGCCGCTCACAGAATGCTTTTTATTGGTCGTCTTCCCAGGTGAAAGGAGTGCTATCTTTCGTCGAGCGTATGGGTGGCTCTGCAATGCTTGCGAAGGTTGCGACAAGGCGCCGGTAGTATGCGCACAGAGCGAGAAATCTTCGAACGCCCTTCTTGTCTTTCGCCCTAGGGAAGTTCGCAATGGCTGAAGTTTTTGCCCGGTCAGGTAGGACCCCCACGGAATTGATGACGTAACCCAACAATTTGAGCTCCTCGTACGCAAAACGGCAGTCTTCAGGCGTCAGCGTTAACCCCGACGTACGGATGTCTTCGAGTACAGTCTGCAACCTTGCAAGGTGTTCTTCGAAAGTCCGGGAGAATACCACAACATCGTCGAGGTATACGAAGCAGGTGTGCCACTTCAGGCCAGCTGGAACAGTGTCCATTATTGGAAACGTTGCAGGCGACGTGCACAACCTAAAAGGCATCACCTTGAACTCGTTCAGGCCATCCGTGGTTTTAAATGCAGGCTTCTCTTGGTCTTTCTCGTGCACTTCAATTTGCCAGTAGCCGGTCTTCAGATTCATCGATGAGAAGTACTTCGCGTGGCAGAGGTGGTCAAGGTTGTCGTCACCGGTAGTCAACGCAATACCTTAATGTGCCATCTTTTTTCTTCCCCAGTACGACCGGTGCAGCCCATTGGCTTTTCTATGGCTGTATAATGTCGTCACTGAGCATGTCGTATACTTGAGTCCGGATAGCTTCCCGCTCGTGCGAAGAGACGCGGTACGGTGACTGCCGGGTTGGTCGGACTTTATGTTCGGGTATTATTGGCTGCTTCGCTAGAGGTGTCTGACGTAGTTTTCTTTACGACGAAAAATACTCTCTGTAGCGACGCAGCAAATCCAGTAATTTCTTCCGTTCTTCTTGCGGTAACGCCGGATTCACATGGAATGGATTGGGAACCTTTAAGGTATCTTCGGGTGGGCGTTCAAATTCGGCCACCGCAACCGCGTGCCTTGCTGCTTGCGTTTCCGCGAAGTACGCAATTGCAGCGCCCCAGTTCAAATGCTGGTATTCCTCGCTGAAATTAGTAACCAAAACTTCGGATTGGCGTTGCGCAAAGCACGTAATACCTCTTGCGAAGGAGACACCGCGTTCAGTGATCAACCTCTGGTCGCTCTGTACGATAATGTCAACGTCAGAAACAGCACCTTCACAGTAGACGGTATTCATCAGGCTTTCGCTGGGTGGCTGGGTGACATGCTCATCGGCGATCCCTAAAGGAGCACGTTGTTCGGGGTTCGGATCCGGCGTCATGGAGTGATCGGAGGAAAAATTTTAGACTTGGTCTGTAGTTCAATTATTGCACCGTTGTCTGTCAAAAAGTTCATTCTGAGAATTACATCGCGGGAGCAGTTAGCCGGAACGACGAACGCCGCAGGATAGGTTGTGCCGTCTATGGTGACGCGCGATGTGCACGTTCCACTTGGCTTCACGGGGTGGCCTCCTTCTGCACTTATGTGCGGACCGTCCAATTTGGTCATACATTTCTTCATCTTCGAGGCAAATGGCCCGCTCATACTGAGTAGTCGGGTCCCGTGTCTGGGACCTCGACTACATCAAAGCCGTCGATTGAGAGCTGAACGTTGGACGCCGCTTTCCTGGAGTTTCGGATGCGTCGGGGCGTCGTATCTCGGTTGTACGTGTTGATGGTCGGGCACTGTGGGTCGTAGCCTTCGTCGTGTTCTCGGCGGCAGGTTCGGTCATGTGGGGTACCGGTCGTGCCGTATTGCTGTCGTCGTGCTCTGGAGTCATGCCAGGCTTAGATTGGATCGTCGGGCTAAAGGAAAGTCGTGAATCATGGTATTCCGCTAGTCGACGTCTCGTCGGAGGGTTTTCATTTTTCTTCGGTCGTGCAACTTTACCTCCAGAAGTTGATTCTTTTTTTCCCCGCGTGGGATGGGGAACCTTCCACATGAGAAGTCAGCAGCGCTGCGTCGGTTCGGTGAATAATACGGGTAGGGCTACAGAAAACGATTCAAGCGGGCTGGTCCTCGGTTGGTGTTGGAAGGGTATTCTTCGACCTTAGAAGGGCGCTGGACGCATCGGGGGCGTGGGGCATCGACGGAGAACCCTTGCAAACTAAGCCTTTTGTAGAGACAACTACGGTAGATGGGGTCAGCCTCTCCGCAGTGGTAGCACAGCGGCCCATTATCGGGCGTTCGCCACACGTCGGTCTTCTTTGGCGTGTGCTATTGGTCTACAGGGCGTCGGGCGGGCGGCATTGGATGGCGTTACACCTCGGCCCCTTGACGACATGTTGGAGCAGGGCGGGGTTGACGAAGAGCTGCGGAGTAGGTCATCGCTTGGGCCTGATGGGGTGCTTCTGAAGGCGTAGAAGTCGCCAGCGCCTTTTGAAACTCTTTTCAGATGACGTCAGTCAGGGAAGCCACTTGAGGTTGCGACGTCGTTGGGAAAAGCTTCTGAACCTCCTCCTTGACCACTACTCGGATGGTCTCGGGCAATGTATCAGAGCGCACAGTTCCGTCAGTGATGGTCTCCGAGCACAGCGCGTTCACAAGCCGGTCCTACTGCCTCTTTCGAATTTCTAGCGTCTTCTCTATTGCGGCTGCCTTAGAGGCGAATTCAGCCACCGTCTTGGGCGGGCACGGACTAGACAAGCAAAAAGCTCTTGCTTCTTTTCTCGCATCAGAAACCTGTGCTTCTTTTGTTCGGTCATTTCGGGGTCCGCAAGGCGAAAAAAAGCCCCTTCATATCCTCAACGAAGATCACGACACCTTCGTTGGGGTGCTGCGTTATAGCTTCCAGCAAAAGTGCGGCTCGCTCTTTTCTCACCATGGTAGTGAATGTCTTAAAGAACTCCTTTTTCAATTGAGTACAGTCGGTCAAAGAGCTCTTATGGATCTCGAACCGAGTTCGAGCAGCATCTTCCAAGCTAAAGAAGACATGCCGCAAAGTTTCTTCGTCGTCCCACCTCCACAAACAACCACAGCTGCACGTTGCCCTGCCAGAGGTGGTGAATACAGGATCTGAGAAGCCATGAAAAGCCCCTTGAGCATTTCCAATTGTTTTGGCAGACAAAAACTATGGTAGTGCCAGAATTTGCGTAGAGTATAGATGCCTAAACGCGATAACCACAATAGAATCTTACCTCTTTCCTTCCATCGATGCGGTTATGTACGTGCTAAGATAAGCAAACATATTCAGCACATTTGACTGTGGTAGAGGATTCCTACAGATCTCTGTAGCTGAAAAGGATATCGAGAAAAGGGTATTCACCTGCAGCAGATGTATGTTTGTAATCGTCAGGCTGGCGTTGAGTTTGTTGAATTCCCTGGCATCTTTCCAGCGCATGATGGACGTCGTTATAGGGGAAGCCAAGGTAAACTACGTGATGACGTACATGGATGAGGTGGTTATAATTTCAAACACGTTTGAGCATCAGGTTGTTTCATGATAGACAGTATTGCAGTGCATGGAGAACGCCGGACTCAGTACACCCTCACACGGTACAACTGGCTGCAGCAAGAATCCAGCTTCTGGGCTTCGTCGTGGACCACAGGCTTAGTGCGGCCAAAGGAGGAGAAGCTCCAAGCGGTCATGGAGTTCCCAGAACCAGAGAACTTCAAAGGTATGCTGCACTTTCTCGGTATGGTCAGCGTCTACAGCCACTTCATTCGAATTTATGCGTATTTGGCCCAGCCCCTTTATCACCTGCGAAGTTAGGGCGCCAGTTGTACTTGGGCGGCTTCAGAGGAGCTGGGGGTTTAAGCTTCGTCAAGAGCTATCGCCAACAAAACAAGCCTGTGGTTGCCTGGTATGAACTGCCGCTTCATTGTTCAAACCGATGAAAATGAGTATGGCATAGAGGCTGTTTTACTACATAAGCATAGAACAAAATTGCACCCACAGCCGTTCACCAGCCGTACTCTGTCAGCTGCTGAACAAAGTATTCTGTGATGGAGAAAGATGTCTTACTATAGTTCTTGACCTCAAAATGCTTACAAGTACTTGGATGCCACAGATGTTACGATACAGACAATCCACCATGCGCTACTAGGGTTATGACGGGTTGAGAACCCTGCATGTGGCCTCCGACTATGGGCCTTAAACCTTGATTAGTATCACTAAAAGGTAGAATAGCAGAAGAGCGCTAGCAACAGCGCCATGAAGGCTCTTTCTCGTGCAACCGTAACAGCACCAAAGGAACCAGAACTACAGGTCTTCGTCGTTCCAACGTCTGAAAAAGCTTGGGAATTCTGGTAAGTCGCCAGCAAATGCTTGAAGCGCAGCAGGCGGATGAGCATTGCAAACGCAACTGGCAGCCACCTTTGCCAGAAAGAGAGACCAGGCTACAGCGGCACGGGTGCGGAACTGCGACTACTACATCGAAAGCCCCGACGGATTGCTACTGCGGTACATTCCTAGTGCAGACACAGGCAGTGGTGGGTACCCCTTCCGGGTGTTCGTAACAAAGAAGATCTAAGGTGGTTGTAGGGCGCTATCTCAGGCGAGAGGAAGGAGCCCCAGGCAGGGTGACCGTCCGTCACAAGGCAAAACTAGTTTCTATTTTTGTGAGCAGCGGCGAGAACCCCGCGTCCTAGTGCGCCCGCGCGGCCACGCAGCCTGTGAGCGTGTCGATCGGGCTGCGCGCGAGGAGCGGCGCTCGATCCAGCGATGTCGCTGGAGCTGGTGCTACCAGGTCCTTGTTGGACTACTATCACGACACTATCTTAGCAGGTCATAGTGACGGACAGATAACATTCAATAAGCTTTGTGGTGTTTTCAGTAGGCCGAAGGATGCTTTTCATTGCAAATCGTGGAGTGCGAAGTGATGCGCCGATACCCAAGATTGGTGAAGTGCAGTCGCTACATCCTCGTCATCATAGATCATTTTTTTAAGTGCGTAGAACGGTCTGCCTCAGGTAAACTTGCTGCTAAAGTGATCTCGGACAAACATTTGAATGCTTCCGTGCGCTTTGGATTCCCGGAAGAGCTCATAGGAGACAATGCGGCGTACTTCACGAGCAATACTTTGAGGAAAGTTGTTCAGTTCTGGGAAGAGCACACAAGAAGGCCACTCCGTACCATCTACAAGCAAATATAACGCAGCGTGTGAACAGAACTTTCAAAATGATGCGGATGGCCTTCACTGAATTCAACAAAGATTGGGATGCGTGCCTCTACAAAATGGCTTTCACTACTCGGAATACGGTCAACCGCTCGACCGGCTTCACACCAGCAGCGTTGGGTTTTTGTACGTGATCTGTGTTTTCCTATTGAACATTCCTTCAGTGATTGGGTCAAGTTGTGCCCTAAAACTTATGTCAAGTATGAGCAGGGCCTTCGCAGCTCCTTGATCAATATGCTCAAGGACGCGACGCAATTTGTGTATCTAGGCAGCCTTGAACAATGCCACCAGTACGACAAGTGCCGACGCCCGATTGAGGTTTCTGCCGGTGACTTGATACAACGTAGCGGACATTCATTCAGCGAAGCAGCAATACTTCGCGGCTTCCCTGGCAGACAGATGGGAATGTCCATACCTAGTCACAAAGTGCACAGTTCGGCTGACTTCTCACCTTAGTAACTACATAGATGACCGGAAACGAGTCAAGTAGGCATTGATGATCTTAAGGCATATTATGAAAGAATTTCTTGCGAAGAGAGCTAACTTCGTTTGTGTTGCAGCAGGTACTAGCCGCTCAAGGGTGCAGCAACAGTGTTTTAGTGGAAAACAACATGGAACCGGCATTCGTCCATACCCGGAAAGAAATGCTTAGTGGCACATAGCAAGCGAACCCGGCGTTTTCGCATGTACTGATGTTTCGCACTTAGTTTTTTTGTTTTCTTAGTTTTTTTCTAGTTTTTTTCTACCTGCGACTTGTCCCTGAAATGCTGCCAATTTACGATGTCTGCCTTTATCATGTCAAAGCAATCATCGTTCTCCTTTGTTAAAATAGCATGAACGTTGTGAAGGGTTATTTATTGCGCGGAGTTTTGGGTCTGAGTTAGGGTATAAAGGATTTGTACCTTTCACAAATATCTTTCTTTATGTGATGACATAGAAATTTGCATGAACTTGAGAGTCTTATTATAGCAATTTAGAACCTTGCACAGCACATCCACGTCCTGCACAATTCATCGTTGTTCGCTTAAAATGTAATCCAATTCGTGTTTTGTTTTACATTTGTTACATCTTAACTTTCATTTCCAAATCTTTCATCGCAAATCATGGTGTTTATTGTTCCCAGGTTGCTTTCCTCCACAATTCCCGCCCCAACATACTCTATACTGTTGGGAGTTCTTGTTCTAAAGCTTCCAACTTCTATTTGTCCTATTTCTATTGGGCCCACTTTTGCGTTATACTCCCATCGCAATCGTGAATGGCGTTTTGTGATTCATTATTGATTGGACGTCTGCTAGAGAGTGTCTACAGCGTCATCAACGTACCTGGCTGTTGGCTACTAGGCTTGTGCACGTTTTAGCGTCTGTCCCTCACCTACTTTCAATCAGAAACGTTGACTATTTTGTCAACACTAAATTCTTTCACTCTGTTCTGTACTTTTTACTGCAGAATAAAAATCTCTAATCCAGCCATTTGTTTCTTAATATATTTCTCATAAAAAAAATATGCGATATTCAGTCAATAAAGTCGTCTCTTGTTCTAACTTCGCTCAGGACCCGCAATATACAACCACAATTATATAATATATTACGAATTAACCCTAAATCCTTCGACAGCAAAACAGAAAGTTTTCATGAGGTATGAATACTGCGCCTGATAAAATTCCAGATCGGCTTTTTAAAAGAAAATGTTTTGACATTGGTCCTCGCAGGAACTAACTTGTATTTTCGGATCTTCTCTTCTTCAGATCCCACCGGTATGCAGTAAAAATTATGAAAACACACAAATGAACCTTCGCAAACATAATCCTTTATTTGTCGGGTGCACAAAATAAATGGCGAGAGTGTTCGTCCAAGTGGTCTCCGTGTACCTCACTAGTTTTCTTTTAATCAACGGTTCCACATTTATTGCGGCACAAAAGCCGATCAGACAACCAGACAACATTCACATTCCAGGGTATTGTATTTCGTAGTTTGAATAAAGTACGATTAAAACATCAAACTTACGGCTGTCACCTGTGCGAAATATAAGGTAAATTATTCACGCTAGTTGCGTGCGCTCGAACTCTTAACAAGCTTACATGCTCATCATTTTCGTAGTGCTTTTTCATACCAAGCAATAATTGTGAAGATATTATTCGTTTGTCCAAAAGCTCAGGGTAATGTATTTTTGGTCACCATCAACCAAAGACGTTCACTGAAGGTAGAAGGCATCTGTTATCAACCTCTTACATCTGCTATCCCTCGCCGTTTGAGCGTTAGCTTTGCCTGTACGATTGTTTATTTCTTCTCTTCATTGACTAACTGCACTTCCTCTAATTCTGAAACCCTATCTCAACATAAAATTTATCGCAATGGTAGTCCACCGATTGTGAATTCCGCTAACTATGTGACCACCCGAAGGAATGTTTTGTTTTTTAAGTATGATATTTTTTACTCTGGATTGCTGTCTTATTCAGGTAGTTTATTTTCTGCCTCAAGTGTTAGTGCATCATCATTCCGTACAAGGCCGTTTGATCTTATATACGTTTCTTTCAAATTTTTTAAACGGGCCCAGTTGCTGCTCCGTACGCTATATCAGCAGAACGCTTTGTATGTATTTTAACGTTTTCCCTAAAACAGCAAGCTTACTCTTCATATACTGAGAATGTTTGCCGAATGCTACCCAACCCATACGAAGCACAGATGACAGGAAAAAGGTAGTGGTATTACTGTGATTGCTCTGGCGTATCCATTTATAAGCTTAACAGGGCGCTACAAGCAATTTTCTTAAACATTACTTGAGTTTTACTGGTATTTAGTTTTAGTCGCACATTCTTTTTTGGTATGATATTTCTTTCAGCGATTTTTCAGGTATTCTGTGAACTAGCCCAAAAAAGACTTTGGCGTCTGCAGACATGAAATGGCTTACTGTATACTCCATTTATTCGTAATACCATGTTCTCAAAGTCAAGCATCCTGAATATCTCCTCCAAACAAGCTGTGAACAGTTCTGGCGACGTTGTATCCCCTGTCGTACATCGTCATGGATCAAATATTTTATGGTTGAATTGAACAGGATTCCCTGCCCGCGCATCCTTTAAAAATGCTGTTTAAGAGTCTTATGTAGGTCTCTTCTATCCCCTGCACATTAAACGCTCCTAGCACAGAGCTAAACTCAGGGAATCGAACGTTTTTATTATGGTATATGTGCGAGGTAAAAGAGTTCATGATACTCCTCTTATGTTTATATCAGTTGCAAACGCGGAATGACAAAGTTTTACATCTGCTTTCATAAACCAAGCCCGTTTTTTTGTTTTATGCGAATCTAGGCTGTTGCGTATTCTGTTAACTCTTAAATTTGTAAAGAGCTTGTGCGCACCTGTGACTAGGGTGGTGGTTAATATTTGTCAAGGTCTCTGGTGTCTTCATTCTTTCGAACTTGGATTTCGCAAAAGCAGCCTGTATAAATAGAAGCTCAAATTGACGTTTTTTTGTTTGCCTATCACCACTCCGATGCCTAAAATAGAAAAAAAACCTGCAATCACACGGTGTTCAACGTTTATATACACATTATGATTTGACACGAGCGTCCACGTATAAACAAAGAGCGGGTTGTTTTTGTGGGAGGCCTAATGCTCCACTAGACGCAACATACCTGTTGGATAGAGATGACATCTTCACAAACTCCTACAAGAAAATCAACGTGCTTGTAAAGCACCGCAATCAGTGAGCTTCCGACAAGTGGTTTAAGAAAGCCCATGTCTGGCTTGAAGTGATTGAAATTGTAAGAAGCCAAGGACACCTCAGGAGGAGCATAATCTCCTGCCTGGTAATGAAGTTTCCAGAAGTGGCTATGAATTTTGGTTCAATAAGGCCACCTATTTCTAGTGAATAGTGAATGGGACCAGGTAAAACAGAAAACTATAAACAAAGACATGTAACTTTGCACGCCCGTAGTCGTGTTTTCTGGCTGCGTACTTACGTGTTGTACGGTATCACCGTTTGACAGCGCGGTGGCGCTGGCGAAACTTCAGCATATATATTCGGATACCTAACCGAACTGAGACCCTGGCACAGTCAATTCATGTCCAGGAAACAGTGCCATTAAAGCAGCGGGGCCGCACATTGTCATGTCAATAATGGACATATCAACTACGGAGTATCGGCCGCTCTATCTATCATCCGAGGCCTATCTTTAGAGCACCTCTCGGAAACACCACCTGGCTGTACAAAATCTTAAGTGCTCCATTTTTGCAAAACACACACCCCTTCCTCGCAATGTTATTACTGGCCAGAAGCAGTTAGGATGACGTATGCTGTCTTGCCTTCGAAGTACACTTTCAATAACTAACCAGCTGCTATCTGCAGCACAAACCATATGCATCCTCATCTGCAACCAGCGTCACTACTATCACTGGTGCATAATCCTGACACAACGCGAACCACGCTATGGTAAGTCAAAGAAGCTCTACCTAATCATATGTTTCATGTGGTTTCTGTCTTGCCGTTACGGTCAGGTTTGAGCAGAATAAATATTCATAGTAAAACACACAACCAACTCCACTGGCATTTCTACACTGATTGCTTAAGGGCATGGTAAGGTTGGTTTAGAAAAGGCGTCGAAATCATCCTGCCTGGTCCAGCCATTGGGCGCTGGCGGAACACTAGCATGCAGGCATAACTTCTTTCAACCTGAACGCGTTTGCTCAACCCTCCTAAGGTTTCTTCTTTTCGGATAACTTCCTATTTCGGGTGAAGTTATAGCTTCACTCAGAACTTCACAGTAACCAGGTTGGTGGTTTGAGAATGTTGATACTTGGTTAAAATATTAGCAATGAGCATCTGAAATAATTTTTTGCAACAAAGTTGGGCTTTTAAAAGAAGCGCAAAACTCTTCTTGGCGAAGAGCAGTCAACAAACTGAAATGCCCACAAGAGGGTCTTCCATCTGGACATACGTCACTGGCCCTGTCAACGTATATATTTCCAACAGATTGTGGATGGACAATAAAAATAGCGCAAGTAGAGATAATGAACGAAAGTTCCAGCTTAGTAATTACAGGACGAAACACTCAAAGCCACAAGTGAGAGCACGTGCGGCATACACAAGGCAGAAAATAAAAGACGCAACTCACTTTGGACACAAATATCGCAGCGGTGCGTCATTGGACGCTTGTAAAAACACTAAAAATACACAAGAGGAGGTTTGTTCATTTAGTGTCCAATATTATTATAAAAGCTTCTCTTTGAGACCGCGTCGGAAACTTACAGCTCAAACTGGCGGGAGATCCCATCAGTGATACTCAGCGTCTGGCATCAAAGGTTGTAAAGTCTGGCATCTAACAGCTACAGATGCGAACTACGGGTTGAGAAAGAATTGTTATTGCTGCGGATGATCTAAGTATAAAAGGACGCTGGTGTGGAGGTTGTCATCCTCAACGTGCTGAATCTATGCGTAGAGCATAGACGTCGGATGTCTTCCGTAGACAAGCCCCAACGGTGTCATCTTCGTAGCCCCATAAAAGCTGTGTTGTACACATACATAAAAAACAAGAGCACTTCTTCCCACATTTTACGCTGATCGCCTACGTACGTTGAGACAATGTGCGCAACCGTCTTGTTGACAATCTCGGGTAGTGCCTGCGTTCCTGGGATTATATGGCACTATACGCCTTCCATTTTCTCTGGAGTATAGGTCACTCTCAGGTGCGTAATTAGAAATTCAGGGGCTCAGCAACTTCGTGGACGTAAAACTGTATGTCTTTTTGCGCAGTCACCTTCGGATGAGCAGTGGTCTCTGTGTAACCATTCATGTAGTCTGTCGCTCCGGCAATCGTTTGGTATCGGCTTTTAATGTTGAAAATTGCCCTGCAGGTTCGTTCAGCTATGTTGTACGAGGAAACAATTTCACCACAATCAGCAGAAGAATTCCAGGAGTTCTTGTTTGCTGCTTTTTGCTGAACTTCTCGGCTTCTCTGAATTAAGTAAAAGACGTCGGATGTAATGGTGGGCCAGTAGTACCTAAACTTCATATTTTTTTTATTTTTGCGTTGTGAAGCGAGATTTCTGCAGGACGAGCTCTCATGTAATGCTTCCAAATTTTGGTAACACAAATCTGCGGAGATGGAAAGGTTCTCTTACAAATGTTCAAGCTTTTGGTTACGAAGACACAGTTTTGGAGGCTGAATGCAGATATGCTTTCGTTAAGGCCTTTGCAATTGCAACGTTTCGTCCTGGAAGAAGTCGATCGAGGTGCGGAAAAAATGATGGGCGCGGTGCGGTTCGGTTAGGCCATTTTCTGTGACGACTCCAAAAAACCACGTCTTTCTGTTCGCCTTGTTGTTGGTTTACACTTAGGCCTCCAAATTTGTACCATTGGCGATCCAAAGCTGCGCGTTCTGGCATAAAATAACCTGGAATGGTCCGCAATACACGTATTGGCGAAATTCCACCCTGACACCATGGTGTAATTCCAGTAAAGAGGATCCTAGGGGTATCGACTCCGCGCTGGAGCGAAGCATTACTTGAATGCATTAGCTGCCACTAAGGCAGTGCTAAGGTCGCTAGGAAATAGGTGAGTGCAAGAGCAGGTAGATGCCTTCGTATACTGGAAATGTTTTTGCGCTTCAAGTGACGCCATAGAAGTATTAGGTAAATGGAATTCTTCTTCCTGTTGAAGCAGTAGCAAAGTAAACACTCTATTAATTTCGAAGGAGCAAAGTTGTATGTATATGTTCAGGTGCACATTTAGGAAACCCCACGCGGGAAATCATCGAAAAAAACCTGCTCTGCTTACCAGTTGTAGTCCTTTCAAAGTCTACCGTATAAATAAGGCTTCTTAATCCGTGTATATGTTGGGTGCCTTTAGTTAAAGGAACTTGCAGGCTTTGCCTATACAATTGTTCTAGTGTACAGAAGAACGCCATGCCAATAAACCACAGTGCACACAACCTTCGTCTTTTGAACAAATTGTACATGCTCTTAGTTAACTTCTATTTCTTTATTCGGTCGCGTTGCGGGCGAATGAGTTGTGGGCGAAAGCTGTGACGATAATTCATAGTCATTTCATGGCTAAAAAATTGAAATTATTTCTTTTCAATCTGACCGAGTGGAACATTCCCGCCCATCAGGGTACTTATATTAGTCGCTCTCGCAACTTGTAAAACCTTTGGTGCTTACACTAACGCGCAGTCTTCTACTTCCTGCAGCAGAGTGCCCCGAGAAAGAAAATGTTGTTCGAAATAAAACTTTAAACTAGCTCATCTCAAATCTACGCCAAAAACAGTGATAAGAATTGGAAGTCCGCGTGCAGCAGCATCGATTAGGTGCGCCAGTAACGCAAGTAGTTACAATGCGTTAAATGCAAAGCCTGCTTGCGTAGAGCTAAAGGAACTTAAAAAGGTAAAGCTTGTTGCAAACCACACAGCCAACCTACGCTTGGACACGCGCGTGTGGTTACGTACGACCGTCGCAGCATCGACAACGTCGCGTTTTGTGGCGTCGCGCGGTTACCCTTGCGCCGAAGTATGCTCCGTTGCACTGACATTTAGACATTTTATTATAACGGGCGTGCGCACAAATCCGGAGGACCTTCTTTGCGCCTGCTTGCAGAGACAGCTACGGACTACTCCCCTGGACACAACCCTCCACTGAGAGTGACCCACGGACAGGACCTTGCCACGCTCGGGCCTTGGACACCCGGGTCTTGGACGCCATCTGTGGCAATGGTGTACCACCACAGGGGCTGAACTTACGCGAGCTACTGGGAACGGCTTCCGCCTTCACGCACGGTTCTGACGTGAGCACCAGCGATCGCAGCTAACGGCAGGCAGCGCCGGCCGGGAACGCACCGCCGCTGATATTCGTGGAATACACCTCGGACTTAGAAGAGCGTCCCAGGCACCGAACTGCATTCGTCAAGCACCAAGTGTTGTGAGCGGCAAAGAAAACGCTGTGTTGTTGAACTCCTACTTCAGGGCATGCTTTTTGCGAGTAGCAGCAACACCAAACTGTTACACGCTTTAAAAGTAAAAATATTCATCAAAGAGCAAACGTTAACTTATAGGGCGATAAACATGACCTTTCACAAATGCCACCCGCGCTGACGAGAGAAAGACAGCTCCAACAACAGCGTATCAAACGCATCGAAAAGTATCAGGTTTACCATGTCGAAAATACCACAACAAAAAAGGGCTAACAACGCACAAACGCGATAACACAAGGACGAGAAGACAGGACAATCGCTGAGAAGTTTAAATGAAGATTACGAGGATGGCTTGGTGGGCTAGTTGGTGTAGCATCATAAACGGTTAACAGGGCACAAACGCGACGACACAAGAAAAGGCAGGTCAAGCGCTGAGAAGTCGACATGAAGTTCACGAGGATGCCTTGGTTGGCTAGTTTGGCTAGCCTTCCTCGTGAACCTCATTTCGACTTCTCAGCGCTTGTCCGGTCTTCTCTTCCTTGTGTCGTCGCGTTTGTGCCCTGTTAACTGTTTATGATGCTACACAAACTAGCCCAGCAAGCCATCCTCGTAATCTTCGTTTCGACTTCTCAGCGCTTGTCCTCTCTTCTCTTCCTTGTGTCGTCGTGTTTGTGCGCTGTTTACCCTTTATGATGCTACACCATCTAGCCCACAAAGCCATCCTCGTGAACTTTATTTCGACTTTTAAGCGCTTGTCCTGTCTTCTCTTCCTTGTGTCGTCGCGTTTGTGCGTTCTTAACCCTTTATGATGCTACACCAACTAGCCCGCCAAGCCATCCTCGTGAACTTCATTTCCACTTCTCAGCGCTTGCCCTGTCTTCTCTTCCTTTTGTCGTCGTGTTTGTGCTCTTTTAACCCTTTATTATGGTACACAAACTAGCCCACCAAGGCATCCTCGTAAACACAGCGAAAACACTCAGAAATATTGCCACCCTCAAATAGAATCAATCAACCAAAATTTAACCCTACAAAACTGTAGGCCTTATAAAAAAATGTTACAATTTATGAAATCTTGTCCGAACTAACGTTAAATGTAGGAGGTAATAAAATAAACAACTATACCACACCCAATTACACTTCTGAAGAGTTTTACTGGTTTTACAGTTATATAGAAAGGAAGATTGCCGAATTCTCTCTTCCTAAAGGGGCCGTAAATAAGTTTGCGCAGGGCATGGGTCCTATAAAACATAAGAAAAGCACGTTTTTTTGTATTTTTACAATATAATGTTCGTCGCTTTTCACGAACGCATATAATTTATCTTTCCGGTGATCTCGAAGATTCCATGAAGCAGCAGGTCCTTAGGACTCCACGGCGCAACTAACGAGTGCCCTTAACGGGCGCAGCCTAATCATTTTCGTCGCTAGGATAGGCGCCGGTGCCTCCCGTGTTTTCCGCAGTTCTAGCGGCCTTCTCTTCCCGCGACGGTCCCGAATTGCTAACTTTTTTGTGACGAATGTCGATCGTCGCTCCATCTCAAATGAACGTACCAGAGTTTGTTAGATTTTTATTATGTTAAAATTCACTGGGAATCTCTGCATGCGGAAACGTAGGACCACTGTAGCACGCCGAAATAAATTGAAAGAGACCGTAGTAGCTAAAACTTCTCGCCCCGCCATAACAGGACCTTTGCCTAAAATTAGTTTATAAATGCGTGAAAGCGCGTGATATTGTGGTAGAAAATTGTTTTCGGCAGCGTATTCAGCACGCGTTTGTACAAAAGTAAGAGAATAACTGATGCTATGCTAGGCCTTTTTTCGCGCGACTCGTTAACGGAGGAACCTGTTCCCCGCAACATCTCTTCATGCACGGAAGGCTACTATAGGTAGTTGTTCGTCAAAATCTTTCAATATTGTAGTGACCCACAATGGCTTGTTTAGGGCCGCTTATATGGCCTTGGAACGCTCGTTTCATGTATTTTAATCTGCCGTTTTAACTTTACAGCGCATTAAAGACACACACAACTATGAGTACGAGATATAGGCAGCGGTGACTTCCAGCTGATAGTTTATTGACACGGAAAAAACATTTATACATGCAAGATATGATAATACCACAGCATAAAATAGACGAACAAGGTATCAAATTCACTACCCTTCTTCTACCCGCAATTGCGTTCCAGTTCCATCACGTTCTTCGTGTAAGTAAGCCGACTCCTTTGCAGTTAGTGAGATTAAAGGAACACTGACGCAGACGTCCCCCAAGTGTACAATCTCTGCGGCTTCAATTATCTCCCTTTTCAGCCGGAACTATCAGTTGAAAGTAAGCGCTGCGTATGTCCTTTACTCATACTTGTGTGTGTCTTTATTGTGCTGTAAAGTTAACAGGTTGAACCAACTAGTCCAGACGTTAACTTTACTAAGTTAAAACTGACGTGTGATGTTGGCTTTGCTTGCACGACAGGCAATTCGATTGGGCCTACCTGCGGCAGACTGTGGGTGCTGCTGGGCTCATCCTGTCGAAGGCTAAGTAGGCGCGTTGATTTTTAAAAATCATGGTGTACCGACTTTCAAATCCACTAGCAGTGCGTGATTGAAATGACACGCGCCTTGGCTAGTGTCTTATCATTGTCCTTTCTGCAGCTGCACAGCTCGTAGGTTCTACAGCGTTTTGTGGCTCAACAAAAAGTCAAAACCTCTGCGCTCACTCCCAATATACCTCGCAGAATGCAATGCTACCGTTCTTTGCCCTTCTTGACTGGGAGTTGCATTCACAGCTGATCACTTTTTTGTGTGGCCGTCATTGACGCGTTTGAAGTCTATGATGAGGAGGGTATGGTTATATTTGAATTTCGCAATGCCCAACTGGCAGTACAGCTTCGAAACACTGGTTATGTAAGAGCGATGAAGACGCAAACAATAAAATCCCTAAGGACACAAGTAAAATCAGTAAACGACACCGCGGAAGTTAGGGTGGAAGGCCTGGTCGTGATTATGCATTGTGCCAAATCGAGTGTAAAAATTATACTTTTGCTTAGCTGTGTAAAAGGTGTTTGACAGAAAACATGGGATTTTCAATCAGAGAAAAACGCTGGTGTGGTGGCATATCTTTCTGTAGAGTTTGTTGAAGTGATTGTGCGGTATTGTGTTGAGTGCTTTGCCTTTAGGTAATGCGTAAATCACGTACAGGCCGTCTCCACACAAGCTGCACAGGGGTCTTGGAGATCATAAGCGGGTGGAAAAGTATTACATACTTGTGGCCAATTCGTAACGTGGCTGAGGCCACGTGGGTGTGTCTCTATTGTGTGTCGGTAGTTTGTTGGCCCAGCGATGGCTTTATTTCGTGTAGTTTGGCGTCCGCCTGTTCCTTCCGATGACCTAGCCAAGTTTTCCCTCGGTGTTGTCTGAGGTGTAGCTTCACGTCGGTGTAGGGTACGGTTGTTATTTCAAGTTTTATCGCAAGTGCTCTAGCAGTGGCCATTCGATTTTTGCCCTCGTTTACTGCGTCCAGAGAGTGACCTGACACCACACACCCTGTCACATTGAGGTTGAATTCATATAAAGATATAAAGGTAACAATGACAAGGTTGACTACATTGTATGGGAGTGCGAATATCAAATTTTTCAAATAGGAATCAAATACGTATATCTAGCTTCGAATATCGAATCGAATATCGATTATTTAGGGGGGACATGGCTTTCAAAACCAACTTTTTAGGGGCGAAGCTCCTTAAGGCGTGAGTCTGTCCATCCTCAACGTATGTATGTAGCCACCTCTAGTTTAGTTCTTGGATTGTTTACTAGATGGCGTGGCTACCTCTAGTTTAGTTCTTGGATTGTTTACTACATGGCGGTACTTGTATATGATGAAAAGATGCGCTTGGATTGTTTACTAGATGGCGTGGCTACCTCTAGTTTAGTTCTTGGATTGTTTACTAGATGGCGGGGAGGGTTGTAATAAAATCCGTTCGGTGTTGGCGCGCGCTCGGAGTCGCCCGATAGATAAGGCTGCAGATGTGCGAGCCCGCGAGGCAGAAGCGCTTCGTGAAGCTGCGCGACGCCGCCGCCAAGAGAGCGGGAGGCCGAAGCGTGTCGTCTGGCTGCGCGACGACGCCGCCAAGATCCCAGCGTTCGAGAACGAGAGGCCCAAGCGTCACGGCAACGGCGCGAGGACCCTGCCGTGCGCGAAGCGGCACGGCTGCGGCACGAAGAGGATCTCCAAAACGTCAGACAACGGGAAGCGGCGAGAAAGCGCGCGTATCGGCAAGCAGACCCCGATGCAGTGAGAGCTTGTGAGGCGTCTGCAAAACGCATCAGGCGATCTCAGCCCCAAGGTGCCGACGCGCGGTTTAAGCGAGACTTTCTAGACGTTACATTCGGACACAGATGTAGTGGGCGAACTTTCACTGAAGAGTCACGGTTTTACCGATGATTTCCCCTCAGGAGCTTCGCCCACTCGTCATCATTCACCCCGTGGATATGCTGTGAATTTTTTATTTCTTTGTGAATTTTGATGACAATTGTCACAGCAACTCGGATTTCTTGTGTGATATAAAGTTTAAAGTAATGTTTTGAAATCTTTATTACCTATAAAGTGTTATTTCTGTTCACTTTGTACCGAGCTCGAGCGGCCTATAAAACATGATAGAAATCTTGATTGAAGTGCTTAGCATTCCCAGATGAATGGACGAGGTCGTGAGTCAATTTTTTTTAAACACAATTTTTTAAATTCACAGTTTTTAAAGGTAAATATACAAAACCCATATATACCAGGAACGACTATTTGAATAAAAGTTTAAAAAAGGAAAGCAGAAAAACCAAGAGTGTCACAACCGCAGCTGTTCATCAAGGAACGCGGCGCGAAGAACGGAGTAAAAATACACCTTGCGGTCACGAAGAAATCACTGTAAAAAGACATACGTGAAAAAAAAAACGTTTGGGAAAACGGCTTTCGAGGCTCAAACATAGATATCATTCAAGAAAAGTCGCAGGGCTTGTAGCCTTGCGTGTCCTTTTGAACACGCGTCTTACCCGCCGATGTGGCTCAGTGTCTAAGGTGTTGCACTGGTGAGCACGAGGTCGGGGGTTCGATTACCGGCCGCAGCGGCCGCTTTTCTGATGGAGGCGAAAGGCAAAATCGCCCGTGTGTACGAGATTTTGGCGCATGGGAAAGAGCCCCAGGTGGTCAAATTTAATCCGCAGCCCTCCACTACGGCACCCCTCATCTCCTGCGTTGCGTCGGCGCGTTAACCCCTACAATCAATCAATCAATGGACACGGGGCTTCTGGGATGCTTGCCTTGAAATTGGAGATCCTTTTTCAACTTTTTTCTTGCCATAAAACGTCATTTTCAGCTCCTCTATGAAGATTACACAGCCCAGTTTGCGGGACAAACGGGGAGAGATACCTGTCAATGCAAAGTAGGTTAGCTGGTTCAATGTACTGGACTAGACAACTTCCCTCTGCAGTGTTGTGACCATGGCAACAAGTGAACCACTCTTTTTTTACTTTAATTTGAACACCAAGTTTTGACTTCTTTAATGCTTTATTAGTTTGAAGTTTGAAGTTTGTTTATTTGAGCATTCCTAATACACAGAAATGCAGGGAAACAGGAACAAAAAGCTTGTCATGCGACAGCTTGACGAGGTCCCAGTACCCATGGCATACAGCAATGGCAGAAATTTTCTGTACACATGGAGAACAACTCAACTAACATACAGAATTTTTTTTTCCCCTGAGTAACACAAAGCCGATTTAGTAATCTAAACCTGAAAAAAAAACATAAAACATACAAGCGTTTCAT
Organism: Haemaphysalis longicornis; assembly: GCF_048455015.1. Classification (NCBI taxonomy): domain Eukaryota; kingdom Metazoa; phylum Arthropoda; class Arachnida; order Ixodida; family Ixodidae; genus Haemaphysalis; species Haemaphysalis longicornis. The sequence goes on from NW_027526214.1 coordinate 40,922,594, forward strand.
CTCCCAGGTAACAACATCGTCTGTAGTCAGTCAGGTGATGCGCAGTCAGGTGATGCTGCAAAGCGTAGCGGCTACGCCGGGCGCGGCGCAGCTTTTGACGGGTCGGCCGTTTTAGCGTGTAAGCATAGCGAATTAAACGAACAGTTTCCTTCGCAAACCACCACCACAAGGGCGCGCAACGCGTTTCAACCTTTGGGGTAAGGTCACGCGCATCGCGAAGCGTTCGATGACCTCCGCCTTTCGAGCCACGCAACTTCCCCCAATCTGGCTTGTAATCTCAGGCATTCCGATCTCAATAAGGTCCGCATTAAATACCACAGCAGATCAACTGATTGAACAGAAACTTGGCCGAGCGAAGCAGCGAAAATGAACTCTGAAACCCGCACTACGCCATTCAGGCCGGCGCCGTCTTGCATTGCCGCGGCGACGGTCAATCTGAAGGGACGTTTTAGCGCGCGCCGAATCTATTTCTGGCTTTGTTAGTGCGTCTGTCTTTTTCTGCCGTTCGTGCACCTGTGAATGAACAAAGATAAACAACATGGCAGGGATCGGAAAGAGGATCGCTTGGCTGATCCACTGGTACCAAAATGCCGCGCCCGGTGGCACTGTTGAGGAGATACAACGCTCCGAAAATTGCCGTTTTCTCCCTATTGCGCTGACATGTCACCGCGGATGGCAAATTTATCTTTTTATGCCACTTTGCAATCGTTTTCGGCGGGAAACCTTGACAAACGCACATGATATAAAACACAATATACGTAGATGTTGCTTCAAAAAAACGGTGCTTTGTTATTTTTTTCCAAGTTGAAAGCCGTGTCCCTAAATTAAAAGCAATCCAAATATTCTAAATACACTAATATTTGAACACTTTCGAATATTCTAAATGTTTCGAATACATAGTTTTAGAAGCGAATACGAATATGACAATTATTATTTGAGTAATATTCGAATTTTTCTAAAATTCGCACACACCTACTACAATGTTTATCGATGATTTTTGCGATGATATTGTCCACACAACAATTGGGGAAACATTATTAAATCAAGATTGAGGAATTCCAGTTGTCAGAATATAATATCCAAAATGGAGTATGCCACCAGCCTCTGCCGAGAAGGTATTTTGATTTCTATTCATATTTTTGCAGGCATTATTGGTGCCTCCGATGTGCAGCACAGGACCAAGCGGTGAAAACTTTTCAGGCATTAGTATAAAACACTGAACACAAGTATTTTTTTGAAGATGCAAAATGTGGTGCACGATTGAACATCAGGGTGCTCGGTATTTCTCTATATGTGTGAAAGATAAGTCGCATTGTTCTAGGAGGAGATTCCATGGTGCTTTAAATCTGTTACAGAAGCTTTGATGGACTCTAAAAAGCAGGCAGCAAGTTCTGGCGGTTGCTCGTTACTCTGTAAGAGAACGTGCAGAGAAGAATGGACGGTTTAAGAGGTGTTGAGGAGGGCTGTATCGTGAATAGCTGACCTGGAATAATGGTGAGGCATCGAGGAGATTTTAAAAGCATACAGAAGATCTAGGTATGCTCGTCGGTTATCTAGGGACCATTTATTGCACTCAACGCACCGGCTTTGTACAGTTCTTGTGCGTGGAGCACCCGACGCTAGGCTAAGTTCAAAGTGAAGCACTCAGTCGAACATTTCCAGCGCTGTTGTTGTCACCGACCCATAAGCCACACTGTCATAGTTCAAACGAGTGCCAACCAAGGCGGTACACAGGACCAGCCGGTGTTCTTTGATGACGCCGTACTTGTGGTGTGAGGACACCTTAATCCTATTCGTGGTTTATAGGCATTAATATTATTATTAAAAATTCATTTCTAATGCTGTACAATGCAATATGTATACCAAAGTTAGAATATGTTTCTGTTGCCTGGAACGGCATCTCCAAATCTTGTAGTGAATTAATACAACGTGTGCAGAAGCAGTTTTTATCCATATTTCAGCATCGTCATCACAATCACAGTTTTCATCCTGATTCTGACTTACCCATAGTTCCTTCCACCCTCTCCTTGAACTGCAGACGTATGTGTGCAGACCTTACATTTCTTCATAAAATTGTTCATGGTGATCTTTTTTTGCGCAGACCTGCTTAACTGTTCAGAGTTTAGTGTACCACAAAGGCCCACCAGGTCGCGTCGCTCGTTCTTGACCGCTGCGCGCAACTCCAATCATTCTCCTTTGCGCAGAATACAGAATGGTTACAACCGCTTCTTTGAACGCCTTGACATCTTTCAGAAATCCTTTACAATGTACCGTACAGCGCTGTTGAATACAGTATGTTAAACATCTATGATATGTCTGTCGGGTTTTTTTTTCTCTGGAATTTGGTTTCTCTGTGGTTGTGTCTATCCAACTGATAGTTACCTATTTTTGAAACTGTTTACTGTCATTTGTTCGTCTTATCTTTTGTCTCTACACTCTTGCCGTTGTTTTCGTTGTATTACTGTCAAACTTTGTTGCTCTGCCTGTCGTGTGGCCTTTACGACAGGCAGAGCAACATAGGCGTCTTCTTTTTTTATTTTTTTACCTGTACCCAGGCTCCGCCTGTGCTTTATTTCTGTCATTTTCACTACTTCAATTTGTGTGTGTCTTGTCGCTTGTTTGTTTCTTGCTATATGTTTCTTGTATTTTGTTTTTATGTAACTATCCGTGCGCCAGCACTCAGGGCTCTGGCTGTTCCTGGGCACGTAAATAAACATGATTGATTGATTGATTTATTATTATTATTCTTATTATTCATATTATAAATATTATATTATTATTATTATTATTACTATTATATTATTATTCGGCAGTCGGCGGCGGTTACGTTGCCCAACGCTGACGCATTGTATTTCAACAGGCGGTGCCCTGGGATGTGGTTTTCCTGATACCCTGGATGCTACTATCGCCTTCGTCGGAACCAACCATTCGGCCGCTTCTGGCGGCAGTCAGCTGCTTCGACTGGAAACCCGGACGCACCCCAAGAGCTACATAAACCAACGGACATCGCGGGACCTTCTGCAGTCGGCGGCGGTTATGTTGCCCAGCGCTGACGCATTGTATTTCAACAGGTAGCGTCTTTTTCCGTGCCTGCTTTCTTCATTTTGAACTTGCCGCCGACTGCACGGACTCTGCGCTTTACATGCGTGAAAATGTCTGACGACACAGTTCAATGTATTGCTTGTCACAAGGAAGTGCCCGATGATGGTAAATTCATGACATGTTCAAGCTGCAAATTGTCTTACCATTTGGGTCAAACATGTTCTGGAATTGCGCCGAGCACCTTCACTACAATGGGCGCAGCCAAGATGGACATATGGGTTTGTAAGACATGCAGAGCAGGAAAGAAACGCGCAGGCGACTCCGCCTCTCAGGCGGATGCTGCCAAGGTTGACGAAAGTGCTGATGAAAGTGCAGTCTCGAACTCACCTCTGCTCTTGGAACTGCACGAAATCAAAAAGAGCATACAATGCCTAGCTGTGAAGGTTGACTCGTTGCTCTCCCTGAAAGCCGAGGTCGCCAGCTTAACCCAAATAGTTCATGAGCTGGAGGCATCGGTGTCTTTTCAGGCAAGTAGGTACGACTCGTAATCCTCGTAAACAACGGTGAAGGTGCAGACTGAACAGCTAGAGCTGCTGCAGTATGAGCTGAATGAGAGCGAGCAATATAGCCGCAACGTGAACATGGAAATTCATGGTCTTCCGGAAAAAGACAACGAAAACCTAACCGAGGTGTTGGCAGAAATTGCTGAAAAACTGGAACTCCAGGAATTTTCCATGTCTGGGGTTGAGGCGATTCATCGCCTGCCGTGCAAACGTGGCTCGATTCCGAAGATACTTATCCCCTTCACATTCGTAGCCGCCAGAGACAATTTGTTTGACTCCCGAGGAAAGCTTCGAAACCTAATTGAATCCGGTTCGCTAGACCAAATTTACTTCAACGAAAACCCGACGAGAAAAAACCGCGACCTGTTTTGGCGCGCAAGGGTTAGAGCAAAATAACGAGATTACCGGTTCACATGGGTGAAGCGTGGCAAGAGCTTCGTGAAAAAGAGCGAAAAATCGCCTCTTCTTCGCATACTCAGGCAATCTGACTTGGATAACATTGTCTAACTTTCATGGCCAACACGTGCTGTCAACTTCCAGATTTTCAGTGTTTCAAAGACACTTTTGGTAAAAGTGCCGCTAATGATTTCACTGTCGTGAACGCAAATCTCAGGAGCCTGCGCAAGCACTGGGAACAATTCAAGCTTGTCGCTATAGCGGGAACAGGATTCGTGGATGCATTTGTGCTTACTGAAATCAATGCGTCAGAGGCTTGCATGCGCACAATTTCAGTACCCGGTTATCAGTATCGTTTTATGACAAGGCTTCATCGTCGTGGTGGTGGAATCGCTATCTTTGTAAGAGACATATTTGATGTTTCGCCCATTAACGTGAAGTTTGCGCATGCGGAGTGCTTGGCCTTGAAGTTAACTTGCCGCGCCCGTTGTCTAAATTTGTTGGCTTTTTATAGACCCCCGTGCGCTAGCGCGACCCGCTTTCTGTTGGAACTAGAAGAAAGATTACACCTTTGGAATTCAGTGGAAGAACTGCATTTAGTAGGCGATTTAAACATAAACACATTGTGCCCAACAAGGGGCACTGTATGTGATTACTTGTCCCTCCTGTCCTCGTGTGGTTTAACAAACACTATAACAATTCCCACTCGTGAGGAAATAGTTAACGATAAGCTAACCACCTCATGTATAGATCACATTGTCGTACGTGCTCCTAACTATTCCGTTGCCTCCTGCGTTATTCTGCAGCGCATCGCAGATCACTATCTGGTTGCTTGCCGTTCATCTGCAGTTTTTCCTTTGTCACCTGCTTCACAAAGCGCCACTCCAAATAACGTAGTTTTTATTACAATTGCGGACAATAAAGTTTTAGATGGCTTAATTAACAGCTTTGACTGGTCAGCGATAACATAGTCTAATTCACCGGAACAAGTCTACACTCTACTCTGCGACAAAATAAAAAAAGTTTGAGGACAGTTCTAAACGTACCGTAATAAAAAAAACGCACAAGGGAATTTAATTGGATGACCGCAGATGTAATGCGTGCCATTTCGTACAGAGATTTGCTATGGAGACGGTGCAAACATGCACCAAAAAATAAGAACTTGTGTCTAGACTACAAAGTCGCAAGAAATAGGGTGGTCGCTCTGATAAGATTCACGAAGCGCCAGTTTTTTTCCGAAAAAATTCGTCAGTCTTCAAAGAGTGCTGGAGGAACATGGAAACTGATAAATCATATTCGTGGCAAAAACCCCGCAAACTCCTCTCCACTTTCTTTCTTTCCTGGGGACCCCATCGAAGTTTCTAACCGGTTCAATCAATTTTTTGCCCTTGCCTCGGAGAACGAATCCTCGCGTCAGACCCACCAATGCACGTTGAAAGAATCCAACTTGGTGTCCGCCTTTTTACCTAGAATTACAAAACAAGAACTCTCTGAAATAAGTTTCAGCTTCAAGCAAAACAAACCTCCTGGTATTGACGGCCTGTCAGAAAATTTGCTCCAAAGAAACTTCGAGGCATTGTCCGATGTTCTCATCTTCCTGGTAAATGGTTTCCTGGACTCTGCGCGTTTTCCGGATGAGCTTAAAACTGCCGTAGTTAAACCGTTATTTAAAGGAGGGCAGAAAGACGATATGAAAAACTATCGACCTATTTCGATTTTCCCTATAATATCTCACATTATTGAAAAGTTTCTTCTGAGAGTGATGTCGTCCTTTGTAGAAAAAATTTTCTATTATGTCAACCCGTCAATTCGGGTTTGTCCCAGGTCGTGGTACTGTAGCTGTGCTGGAAGAATTGTCTGACGAACTTTGTGCGGCTTTGGATCAAAATTTGTTTAGTGTTGCTTTATTTTTAGATATTTCTAAGGCCTTTGAACAGTTCATCACCGCATTTTATTAAAAAAACTATATTCCATGGGTTTCAGGGGTCCGTTTTACGATGTCCTTAAGAATTACCTTTCCGGTTGATCGCAAGTGGTGGTCATAGATGGGATGACAACTGCGAGCAGTACACTTCCACTGAAGGCGGGAGTTCCTCAGGGGTCTACATTATCTCCCCTGTTATTTAATTTGTTTGTTAATGACTTACCTCAAACAATTCCCAAGGGCCTATTATTTCAATACACCGACGACACTGTTCTGCTGTCAAAGCATATATCCTACAATATTGCCATTACTGCTCTACAGGATAACATACACAAAACAATGTTGTGGTACACCGATAACTGTTTGGAGGTTAACCCAGTAAAAACAAAACTCGTTTGCTTCAGATCCCCATTAAAACTAACAGCAATTGACGCGCCGGATTTTCTACACATTCCCAACTGCTTTCCGTGTCGGTGTGTTCCAGGTACGTATGGTAACTCTGTCAAATACTTAGGAGTCTTCTTTGAAAGTGATATGTCTTGGCACAGCCAGCTATCGCACGTGTGGGATAAGCTCAGAAGCGCAGCGTGGTTGTTTTTTCATATAAGATCCATCGTTCCATTTCACGTAAAAAAAACTATTGCGCATGCTCTGGTGTACAGCATTCTTCGATACGGGATTACGATCTTTGCGTTCTGTTCTGCCAGATGGCAAAGCCGGGTTGACTCTTTGTTAAGAAACATATTGAAAAATGTCGCATATAATGCCCCCTTTCCTACTACCGATAATATTTTCACTGACCTTGGTTTTCCCTGCTTTAGGACTCTCTTTCTGCAGACTGTAGTCATAAAAAAATTTGATGATAACAATTTTAAAATACGTCCCACAACCTCCCGTAGCTTACGTAGCACTACTCGCTTTGTCATACCACGCTCCTCAACACGGTGTGGGGAAGCCAGGCGCTGGGTTTCTATCCCACGTATCTTCAATGATTTGCCGGATTAAACTTTTGCGGCAACATCAAAACAGGCATTAAAAACCTTGGTTTCTTTACTATGACATGATTTCTTTTTTTCACTAGGGTGTATGATAAGTATTCATAATCATGTACACAACGTTGAAGTGCAATTGTATTGGCGTTGATTCATTGTTGCTTTTTTGGTCATTTCTCGTTGATGTTAACTTTCCTATCTTGTTTGACCTTCGTCATTATTTATTTTGTGTTAACATTGATGTAAAATTTTCTGTTGACTTTATGCTGATACTTTCTGTGATATTGCACATCTGCCCGCCGACTTCGCCGGGCCAAGTGCCTCAAGCCACCTAAGGCTTTAACAGGCCCGTCTCGTGTATCTGTATTCTTTATGTGCAATAAACGTTAATATTATTATTATTATATTATTATTATTATTATATTCACTTCATGCGTCCATTTGAAACTGAAAATGTACGCTTCCCGAATCTTGTAAAAACTTTCTTCTTTTCACTCACCCTTCCGTATAGTTACGCTTATTGTAAGATGTCTTCTGCAATTGACCTGACATTACAGCCTCTATTGATTGTGTAATGTTGCCTAAAATTACACTATGGTATTTTTATTCTTCTTTGAAGTTGTAGTTTCATCTTATTTTTTGCTCACTCACTGTTCTTTTGCAAGCTGTTGATGCATTTCATTGCTGTCTTATACCTTTTCTGTGCGCCAGCACGACTTGATTGTGTAAAGTCGGTTGGATTGCACTATTTTATTTCTAATCTTCTTTGCCGTTTTTTGTAAGTCATTTTTTCTTTTTTTTTTGCTCACTGAGTGTTTATTAGCAAATTGTTGATGTACTACAGTGCTGCATTTTCCCCTCTGAGTGCTCCAGCACGAAGGCCTCCGCTGTTCCTGGGCACTATAATAAACATTGATTGATTGATTGATTGATTGATTGATTGATTAGTATTATTATATAATTATTTACAATACTGCTAGCCCCTGCGGGCTGTAGCAGGGGTGGGAGGTGAGCAGGTAAACAATACACAATGTTAAGCAAAAAACAAGTCCAGCCGTCGTTACAAGTCCTGTGAGGATCTGCATCCTGTACACACCTCGGGAGGAAGCGCATTCCAATGAACAATAGATCGCACCTGAAACGAAAGTTAAAATACATCTCCCCGGGGGACTTACGCCTGAACAACAAATTAGTGATTGGTACCAGCCGACACTCGTCCTGGATGGCGCAGGTATATTCCAGGATCCAGTTTGTAGTTTTAGATGCAGAGCATAAGATTCACTCGCCTTGTCCCTCCGGCGTCGTCGTCGTCGTCTTCGTCGTCGGCGTTGTCCGCCCCTCCCCCATTCTCCTCGCCGCGCCAGCTGCGCTCTCCGCCGATCATCCCGTCTCCTCGCCGATAGCGAACACTCTCTCGCGAGGGGCACTGGATTGGATTCGATTGGATTGCCTTGGATTGGATTAGATTGAATTGGCTTGGCTTGGCTTCCCTTGGCTTGGCTTGGATTGGATTGGATTTGGATTGGATTGGAATAAAGTGGATTGTGTTGGATTGTGTTGCGTCATAGCCGCGGCGCGTTGCGTCATAGCCACGGCAGACGCGCTGGGGCCGGCGCTTGTGAAGTACTCTCTCTCCCGCGGTTTCCTCTCCTTCGGGCGCGCTGCGCATATAACCGGTGTGCCGTTCTCCGGCGAAACAACCCCACGCTTGGCTCAAACACGTAGAGTCCACGCCGCTTTACAAGTACGCCCACGTCGTAATCGACTGGAACCGGCTTACGCAGTCCCCTCAACGGTATGCGTGCTATAAAACGTGGTCCCTTCGCCGCTCCACCTATGCGTCGCATCTACAGAGGGGTTCTCGCGAGGGGAGGTGGGAATTTTTATGATACTACTCATAAATAAATTTTAAGCGACCTAGTTTCCTACGTGTAGCTCATGGTTGAAGGTCAGCCCTAGCAAGCAAAAGTAATACAGACTGTGTCCTCCTGTAATTTGAATAAGTAAACCTCGCTGGCAATCTTTGGACTCGTTCAAATTTGTTAAGGGCACAGGGAAAGGCGAAATTTTGAAAAAAAAATGACTTTTTGTTTTCTTTCGCAATTAGGGAAGTTCAATTCCTTGTGCACATTTTCCATATTCACACTTGCCTTCAAAAGTTTTTTTCTCGCTAAAAAGCAGTTTTCCCGTACGCAAGTAGTAAGTGCCCACATCCTCTTAAGAATGTTCTCAGGGTTTATTGTCATTTTTTTTCATCAAAAAACTTCTAGTTTTAGATCAAAATGCCTTTCTGGAACCAGCTGTATTGGGAAATTGCTTAGCAACCATTGCATAGCTGATTTTTCAGTGAGGGCAATCCAAAGACCCTGTTGCACGTTTTTTCCACATTTGCCCTTCGAAGCTGCGCACAAAAAAAACATCTTTTTTGGGCTTCACACTCTAATCATTGCAACATTGGATGCTTTTCTTTCAATAAATAATGAAGCAATGCATGAGCCAGCATTTTGAAATCATTCAGACCAAAACCTGGGCGCAACACCACCATCAAGTGGCTTAAAGAGGTTGAACACAAGCAAAATACTTTGTGAACCGATCTGTACGATGGTGCACAAAATAGTCAAAGAAGGACAGACGACCGGGTGAAGAGCAAAAAAAATGAATTTTACAGTGCTTATGAAGCTGGTGCTTTTTAGATAAATGGCTCCAGTGGTGTTTATGGCAAAAACGTATTGTTTTTCACCTCTCTTTTTACTTTAAACTCAATTATATCAAAACAATGTTTTTTCTTGCATAGGTACCATTATTTCCTATATCTTCCAAGACAACAAGCTGATTTTTTTTCCCTGTCATCTACATAACTTGTCACACCTGCTGCACTAGAATTGAAAATATGCACGTAACAGTTTTTTTGGTACACAACTTTTAATAATAAAATAATGCCAAAATTTAGGTACTAACGGACAAAAAATTATAAAAACTGAATATTATAAGCATGTTCACAATTCTAGTACAGTTAAAAGAGCACAGAATTTGAAAGAAACTGATATATAAGTTATGTAGATACCTTTATTAGATGCCGAGAAAAATGTACCTCAATATGGCCAAAAATGCATGGGAAGTATAGGGCTTACCATGTGCCCTTAATGGCAGTTTAATATTCGGATCCCAGATGATAGATGCGTACTCCAGCGTTGGTCTAACAATCGTCTTCTAGGCCAACAATTTAAATGAGGGTGTTTCATTTCTCAGTTTTCTTCTCAGAAAACCCAGGTTTCTCCTCGCCACTCTGGTAATGCTGTCAATGTGCTTGTCCCATTTTAAATTGCTGGATAGAGTAACACCTAAATATTTAAACACAGTAAAACTCTTAATTGTTGTATTTCTTATTGGGTATTTATAGTTTAGGAGGGATTTTTTTTTTTGAAATTGTCATGCAAACACTTTTATCAAAATTATTTTAATGTCCTATTTTTCACACCAGTTATCAATAAGTCGAAGAGCTTCATTGAGAAGCATTTGATCAGAAAGCCTTTTCACATTACAAAACAAGAGGCAATCACCTGCATATAACCTTACATCAACAAAAGGAGGAACAACCATTGCAATGTTATTCACAATAATGAAAAATAGTAAAGGTCCTAACACAGAGCCTTGTGCAGGGATACGCCTAAAAGAGCGGCGCCTATTTCAACAAACTGCAACCTATTGCGCAATTAAGCCTCAACCCTACTTACGATTGCGGGATCAATACCAAGTTTCAACATTTTTTTAATACGTTTCTAGTGACATACTCTATCAAAGGCCATAAAAAATCAATTCTTATTTCATCGACTTGTTCTTTTGAGTTTATCACAGTACCGAAAACATGAACGGTTTCAAAGGCCTGAGTGACGGTCGAAAGGCCTTTCCTAGAAGCGTGTTTGTAATTATAAAAGAAATATTGTTTTCTATATATTGAAATATCTATTTTGAAATTATATGTTCTATATGTTTGCACGCCGTGCATGCGATAGAAATTGGGTGGTAATTAAAACATTAGGGCGGTCACCAGATTTGAAAATGAGCGCATCTCTTGCCACTAACCCATCATTCGGGACAGCGGAAGTACATAAAAATAAATTAAAAATATTAACTAAAAATCTAGAAACCCATTCACAGTAGCGCCTCAAAAACTCGTTGGGAATCTTATCCGGACCAGGTGTTTTTTTATGATCCGGTTGAAGCAGTATTGCCATTACCTTCTTTAGATACGGAAAGATTGGAACTAGTATCATCGAACGTGCAGCTTTTTTTTGAATGATTCATACATAGGGAAAAAACAATACTGAAGTACAGATTGGGTGCTTCAGCAATCTGATTCGGTTCGCTAAATAAGGTCCAGTCTATAGAAAGCCCAGTTATTTCAGACTGAACTGGACAGGTACCGCCAAATTTTGTGGGTAGAGTTGGTTATGTATTCCGACAAAATATTACTTAGAAAATTACTTTTAGCTTGCTTTACTTCCCTTCGTTCCTGGGCACCAAAATGAGCAATAAGAGGCCATTTTCGTGGTATTTTCTGACGGGCGCGACGTAGCCCTCGTTTTAGGTGAATGATACTTCGGGTAATCCAGGGGTTGACTTTAGCCGTCCGCTTTTCTGTTTTTGAAAGAAAACGCAACAGACAATCGTTTACTACCTTTTTAAAGTATCCCCAGAGCTCATTTACGTGATCTGTAGGCGATATAGCGTCAAAAGTCATTTCTAAGTAATCAAGAATTGATGTATCGTCAGCTGCCTGAAAATTGTACACATTTGCTCTGGTAATTTTTTTCTAATGTATTGGTTGGTTTAAGAGTTGCCGCAACTACCTTATGATCTGAGATTCCATCCTCAAAACGTATTTCATGATCAAACACTTCATGTGATAAAAATAACAATTCCAACAATGCCTCGGTTTCTCGGTGAACTCGAGTAGGCTTGTCAATACCCAAACCAGATCGTACTTTATTATTAGGCGAAGCATATTTTCTCAAGGGGCCTGATCAGCGGACCAGAAACTCGTGCATTCCAGTCAACACCTGGTAAATTAAAATCGCCTGTGAAAATTACTCTGCTTCGTTTGTTTGGCATTGTTAGCAAGAAGTCATCCAATTTCCTAAGAAAATTAAACCATCTTCACCTGGGGAATCCTGAGGAGATGCGAAGCATCATGGGATTTCCGTGTGGTTCCAATGTTGTTTCATTTATCGGAGCATGAATGGGAATGCAATATGCACCCCCTTAATGATTCACGTCTACGCCGACGGGACTGTTAGTTCCGGTGGAAGACATCATGCAACGACGTAGCAGAACCGCCGCAGGCGATATCTCCGAGAAAACTGAACCGGCGCGCGCAGCACGCACCTGCTTTATTCGCTGGCGAGGGAGGGATGAGGAGAGAGGGGCATGCAGCGCGTACTTTCTTGCCGCTGGCGAGGCAGAGTGAGAGAGGGGGAGAGGCGCTGCGGGAGCGGCAACGCAGGAGTGACATACCCCCGAGCAAGAGATGCTCTGCATTTAAACACTCAAGTGAACTTTCTGGGAGCCTGTAGAGAACGCCTTTAAGTAACGTGTTATGTGCCAAAAAAATTTCCACCACACGTTTTCACACTCTTTGACAGGCGACAATAATTAATACCGAAGCGTTCTCCTAATCAGTAAAGCAACGCCCTCGCCTCGGGTTAGTCTGTGATTACGTAGTACATGAAGTGAAATGGAAAAAACATCCGAATCTGCAATATCTTCTGTCAGCCAAGTTTCCGTTACAGCCACATAGCCAGGGTCGTGAATTAGTGTCAACGATTCTAGTTCTTCTGTTTTGTTCAAAACACTTTGTGCATTCACTTTGATAAGCCTTACGTCGTACTGCTTCTTTTGTCAGTCCGGGTGGCGTCCTTCGTTTTGAGGGTTCTTAACTCTTACGCGTGAATCGGAACGGGAATCCAACGTCTAAAAACGTCGTGGAAGCCATAAGCTTCACCTTCGCACCAGTACTCTTATCGTCAAGAGCAGAGCGCCAAAGGGATTTTCTTTTTCTGACGCTTCTTTTGACTAGTTATTATTGATATCATTGATCTTTCTGATCAATAAAATCAATAATACTGATAATATTACCTGATATTATTACCTTTCAAATTTTCACAGCAGTGAATTGTGGCCATCTTTTATTGTAGTCGTAGAATCTTACAATTACTGGTGCGTCCTGTTTGCTTTTCTTCTGGCCAATGCGGTGAATTCTTTCTACTGAGGACACAGTAACACCAAGGCGCGTTGAGAATGTTTTTAATACTTTCTCTTCAATGTCCTGCCGTGTTTCCTTATCAGTTTCAGTGACATCAAAAACAAGAAGATAATTTCTTCGAGCCCTGTCTTCAAATTCGATTAACCTTTCTTGCTCTTGTTCAATCTTGCGCTGGAGGCTTTGAACAGCAATATCAAGGTTATTTATTTTACAGCATATTCAGACAAGGGTACCAGTTTTTCTTCTATCTGAGTTAACCTAGCTTATATTTAAGTTTGCGTCTTTAAAAGTGTCTTAAGTATTTCCTCAATAGTTGGTCCGGGATCGCGTTCAACGTCCCTGGAAAGCATAAGCACGAATTCTGACCCCAACTTGAACAGAATGTCAAGACACTTGGTGGGAGTGGCAGCACAATATAAAAAAAGGATTTGCAGAACGATAATTACATACAGAAGCATTATAACTAACCTGCAAGATAAGCCACGCATGTTTCAGCGGAATTGCTGGTATAGTGCTGCCGCTCCTACTGAAGTGCTAATGAAGCAGACGAGATTTTATGTCTTCTACGCGGGGTGACGTTCCTGAAGTTCTCCAGTTCCATAGGTTGGCTTCGATGAGATCAGGGGATGCTGTGACGGATGAGCTAGGCAAGGCTGGGGCTTAATCGGTCGATGTTGAAGCACTGAGCACAAGCGGCACCATCGGCAAGATAAGCCACGCATGTTTCCACGACATTGCTGCTGTAGTGCCGCCGCTCCCACTGAAGTGCGGTTGAATCCGAATGGTTTTATGTGTTCTTCGGCGGCTGAAGTTCTTGAAATTCTCCAGTTCGATAGGTTGGCTTCGATGACGTCACGGGATGCTGTCACGGATGAGCTAGGAAAGGCCGGGACTTTGGTCGGGTCGGTGGATGTTGGGGCACTGAGCACAGCCGCACCATCTGCAAGAAAAGCAACGCATGTTTCAGCGACATTGCTGCGGTTGTGCCACTGGTCCTACTGAAGTGCTGTTGAAGCAGACGAGGTTTTATGTCTTCTTCGCGAGGTGACGTTCCTGAAGTTCTCCAGTTCCATAGGTTGGCTTCGATGACGTCACGGGGTGCTGTCACGGATGAGGTAGCAAGGCAGGCACTTGGTCGGTCAATGTTGGAGCACTGAGCACGAGCGGCACCATCTCAAAGATAAGCCACGCATGTTTTAGCGACATTACTGGTGTAGTGCCTCCGCTCCCACTGTAGTGCCGTTGAAGCGGAATGGTTTTGTCTTCTTCGCGGGGTGACGTTCCTGAAATTCTCCGGTTTCACGGGTTGGCTTCGATGACGTCACGGCATGCTGTCATGGATGAGCTTGGCAAGGCCGGGGCTTGGTCGGTGGATGTTGGAGCACTGAGCACGAGCGGCACCATCTGCAAGAAAATCCACGCATGTATCAACGACATTGCTGCTGTATTGCCACCTCTCCTACTGAAGGGCTGTTGATGCAGACGAGGTTTTGTCTTCTTCCCGGGGTGACGTTCCTGAAGTTCTCCAGTTTTATAGGTTGGCTTCATTGACGTCACGGGATGCTGTCAGGGGATGCTGTCACGTATGAGCTAGGCAAGGCCAGGACTTGGTCTGTCGATGTTGGAGCACTGACCCCGAGCAGCACCATCTGCAAGATAAGCCACGCATGTTTCAGCGAAATTGCTGGTGTAGTGCCGCCACTCCCACTTAAGTTAGTTGATTCTTAAGGTCCTTGATGTAAGGAGAAATTGTGAGTCTGGTAAACACTGCATTTGAAACCTTCTTCAAAGGAATCGACACGATATTAAGAGTACCGTCTGGGTCCGTATGCACCCCACCATTCCTGGAGAATGCAATGCATGATATATTTCTAGGATTAAATTTAAAACCATTCTTGTCAGCCCAGCCCTATTGATGGCTGTTAAGAAATAAAAACCATATCTTGTTGTATGGGTGGAGGACTGTGACAAAAGGGTGCGCGTTCAGTTTTACTAACAATGTATATGTGATGTCTGTGCCTAGAGCTGAGGGTTCACACGTGCTTAGAGCAACCCAGCTCATGAATCGTGAAACATGAGGTATAACACATGCTTGACTTGTCGCTATCCGTAAATACTTTTTTCTGCTGAGAGTTGGTGTTTCTCAAAGGTGTTTCTGTTGTGTGCCGAGGAGGACACGTGTTGGAAGTTTACAATTGAGCAGGCCTGATATTCGAGTGTGTCCTCTGTTTTACTAACCAGGGGTAGGCTGTGTATTGTTTTCCTTTCAGTTTTCAAACTCGTGTCTATACCTTCCGTGTGTCTGTGTAGTTGTTTATTGATGTTATGAATGAGCGCAAACTATCTCGTTTTGCCTCACGGCCCACACGTTCTTCAATTGCATCTACCTTTTTGAATTTTTGGCAGCAGTGGTGGTAACGCTACAACGGCCGATAACATGTTCTCGTAATTCGCAGGCACCGGCTCTGTCCTCCATCAAGACCGTAAAAAAAAACTTGAAATCAACCGCGCTCCCAGGACATCGACTCTTTTTGTGCAATCTGCTGCGTGACCACCGAGGGGGGTAAAGGGAATGAGCAAAGCTATATATTTTGCTACCGGAGCCAATTTTGCGGGTGCGTTTCGACGCCTTGCATTTCGGAAGCGGCGGCGGCCACGATACTAAACTTGCGATAAGTTGCTCCTGTGATTCGCAGAATGGTCTAACGCTTTTTTTATATCCTGATGAAAAATTGTCTTCGCGCTGTCGCTGCTGCCAAGCGCGTTTGATTTTGATTGTAAGTGTGTGTGTTGTCTTTGCTTCTGCCCAGTTAAAAGATGCCACGTTGCAACAGGTGTCGTGCCGTGCTTCAATATTATTGAAATGTCATGCCCGTAGGGCGTGTGAAGCGATTACTATGGTGATGTGTACTGTGGTATGACTGAAGCCGCTTTGGATGGGAAACGAGACAAAGGTAAGAAAGCTATGACATGCGATGCATGCAAGTCTGAAAGCGACAAAAAGGGGGTTGGCAGAGGATGTAAAGGGGATGAGGATATGGCAACCGTGGTCTTTGAAATGAACCGGAAGCTTTCCTGTCTGCTGCAACTAAATGATAAGGTAGACTGCATAGAGACGTGTTGCGAAGCCTCTCGAACCAGTTCTACGCTTTCAAGGTGCGGATTGACGCAAAAGATAAAGAGCTTAAGGCTGTCAGAGGGCGTGTCGAGAAACATGAGAAGGTGTGTCGTTATAAAGTTTTCAGCGATCTAAAGCAAGCTGTGAACCATATCAAATGGCGGAATAGATGGCTCAACTTGGTGATCCGTGGTTTGGCTGAAAGTAACGATGAAAGTAAGTATCTACTTATAAAAGGAAATAAAGTAACAAAGCAAACTGATATGAACGAACTGACTCATACTGACGATGTTTCCCTACACCGGGTGAATGTACGACCGAGGAAGGACAGAGGAGGGATCACAAGATTTGCAAGACAGGAACTGAGAGATTCCTGGTTCGAGAAAAGGAATGTCTTCATGGAACGTCGGGAAGGAATGAGCATTACTGATAATATGACCAACCATGCGAGAGCTCTTCTGAACTATGCTTGGGTCTGGGTTTTGGTTGCAGGCTATGCCTTTGCATGGCCCTCCAACGGAAAGATACTAGTCAGAAAACAAAGTAGTGATTCCTCCGTAGTCATAACATCAGAGGACGACCTGCATGCTCGAGTACTTGAGCACATGTTTTTGTGTTTTCCCGTATCCAAAGCAAATGGTTAACTTTAACTAAGTGTCCTTGAACAAGATCAAATGGTTCACTTTAACTAAGTGTCCTTGAACAAGATAGTTTATAATATTGTTACCTCAACAACGACCTACCTTGGCTGCTTTCATTTAGACGCACAGTTTATGAGCAAGAAGGTGGCCGAATTAGAATATTTATTTTCTAACTTTGAAAATGTTTTTTTTTTCTTTTTAATGTTTACAAAGACATGGCACTATGGGGAAAATATAAACAAATGAGAAAAGCCGGGACGTGAGGTACCGTATCCAGAAAAAACGAAGAGGTCACTCCTGCACCTCCACCCGGCGTGTGTACAAGGCCATTCGATGCTGAGTACGTGCACTGGCTGGCCTGGCGGTACGGAACCGTTGTTCATTTACTTACTCATCCGCATTTGCAGTGGAAGCAACTTCACAGTTTATACACACCCCATTCTCACTGCTCTCGTTCAATCAGGGTGACTCAACGTTTACGGCCGTGTTTTGCCGATGGGTGCTGCCGCGAACGTCAGTGTAGAGTGCCTCATTAATGCATTCCCGGACATTGACGATGACAAGGATTAACCGCTTGTGCTTTAAAAGAACTCCAATTGGCCACATGCATCCTCAACCTACTAAAACTAAATTTTATCTTAACCAACTTTGGTTCCCCTTGTTTTTTCTCGCAACCATTTACCTAAGTAAACATACACACAGCATTTCACTAAAAATCAATAGTTCCATGACCAATCTTCTTCAAATAAATGTAGAAAATAAAGCATAACAAAGCAGTATTACGAATAAATTTCATATTTATTCAAGCATAGACAAACCAATTCGCCCTTAAAATAACATAAGTCCACAAAAAGGAAAATACCCGTTATATACAGAACCCGCCTACTATACAAAACAAAAAAACGGGTTGATTTACGTTGCATACAATAGCAAAAAAAGGTCCAGAGAACTTATTATTATATATAAGTCACCGGACGTTTGGACAATCCTGAGCTCCTGAAGAGGCCCCCACAGCCCCAAAAAGACTAATTGAGCTTCAAAATCGTGGGCCCGAAAATCCCGGCGACGCCCCACCCGTGTGCTGCGGCGGCTGATGGACGTACAGCGCTGGCAGCCAGCCGACTGAGCTACGCCAAGGTAGCTCGCGCAGGGCCATGGGGGGTGACAAATTGACTCTGTGGCTGCTCAGTTGTGGTCCGCTCTGGCGAGAAGTGGTCCAAATCATTGCCATCATTACCAAAAACTTTGGGAAAAAGTACCATTTACCTCATGTGCCTTCTATCGAAATTTCTACGTGAAAAATATTTCCTCACCGAAGGGTCTCCAGCTACGGTTTTCACCTTCAATGTCTACGTTTAGTTACACAAAAAAAAGGAGTGGAAAAAGATATTAACTTACGCGTCCGTGAGCCTGGCGAATTTCGTAATGAAGCACAGTTGTCGGAAGGCCGAGGAACTCCAATCAGCTGAACTTGTAAAGCGCCAGGAAGCAATTCTTTCTAATGTTGAAAAATCTGAATTGGAAAGATACGAAGAAAAAACACAAAAAATTGCGGAAAACCAAAAGGCAAAAAAAATGCGAACGAGACGAAATTTCAATTCGCGGGGATGACAGCGCTATGATGGTGGTTGCCGAGGTGGAAGCCCGAATGTGACAAGAGACCCTGTGCGACTCAAAAAACTGCCTCAAGTGCTCTAACGTTTTTAACCTCCCAAAACCACAGCCCTCTCCTGCTGAGCGCAAACACGCGCGTTCTAACGTTGTGAACATCTCAATATGGGTGCTCTCTCCAGCGGAAATCAAATAACTGTGAAAGGGCCTAAACTTCTGTCCTTCATCGGGAAACGTAATTGAATTCGAACTATATCAGTACCTGGAAAACTTTGCGAGAAACCTGCGCCTTCGGGAATACTTTCATGGGCGTCCCACTGAAAGCAAAAAATGACTTCCTGCCCTTTCAGACAAAATGGGGACACTAAACGAGCAACGGAATAAGCACTTGGAATGATACATTTCAGCCATGCAAAAAGATATAATCAGAAAGTTTAAAAACGATTGCCCATCCACGGTAACCTCGCTAGGGACGAGCGTGAAGCACTGAAGTGCCTCAGTGAGAATACTGCCATTGTATTAACACATGCAGACAAAGGCGGGCTGTGGTAATTATGAACAAACTTGAATATATAAACGAGGGATAGTGACAGCTAGCTGACGCGACATTCTACCGAAAGCTCACTGACGACCCATCATTGCAATTTGAAGCTGAAATTGTGGATACAATAATGTCCTTGCTGAGTGATGGAAAAATAACCGATCGGATGTATGAAGCGATGCTGCCCCAATATTCTAAGCCAGGACGTTTCTATCTCCAACCTAAAATACACAAAGAAAACAATCCTCGTCACCCCATTGTATCCAGCAATGGAAAGGCACCAAAAATATATCCAGTTTTATTGACCACCTAAATAAAGACAGCCCCCAGACTTTCCCCTTATACGTACAAGATACAGGCCACATTTTCCGCGAAGTTTCGGGCCTCGAGGTCCAAACCAGCAGTTTTGTCGTCATCATGGATGTTACGTCCCTGTACACTAACAATCCTCACTCTGATGGTATCCTTGCCGCAGTCTCATGCTATGGTGACTATAATTTCTGCTTGGACGTAACCCCTGAAACACTAAAAACCCTTCTACACGGCGTCCTTGAGTACAATCACTTTGAATTCGGCAAAAGCCACTACCTCTAAACCAACGGCAGAGCCATGGGTACCCAAATTGCAACTACATACGCCAATATCTTTATGGCGTTATTAAAAACAGAGTTCATTAGAAAATGCTGTCCAAAACCTATCCTTTAAACTATTCCTCGATGACATCTTCATTTGGAACAATGATGAGGCAAGCCTCATGGAATTTATCTCAGAAATCAACTCTCTGCATCGTCAATCAAACTGACCTATCAGATATCAAGTGAAGCCATAAATATTTTGGATGTCACGCTCATATTGGATCAACGGAAAGTCTCAACAACATTGTACAGGAAGCCCACGGACCGCCAACAATATCTTCACTTATACAGCAGCCATCCCTGCCATTGTAAAACAAGTATACACTACTCACAAGAACACCGCCACTGCAGGATATGTTCTGGACGGGACGATTTCGAAAAACATGCTGAGGAGCTAAAGACCGAACTCATTGGTCAAAAATATCCAGAAGAAATTATTGACAATGCGATTTGCCGAGCACGCAATATACAAAGAGAAGATATTCTGACTGAAACCAACCATGAGAATAACTTACATACTCTTCCAAAAGTTCCCAAGTAAACCATATCTTCAGACCACATTTTTATTATTGTAAGGGAGACTGAGCGCTTTTCGGCTGTTTTTCAGCGGCCTCCTTGTGCTGTGTACACACGGGCCAGAAACGTGAAGTACCTTTGAACTTTGAAGGACGTGAAGGCAAAAACAGAAGTACCTGAGTGAACTCGAGGCTTCCGGCCCTTCGGTAAACACTGCTGTAAACTTTGTCCTCACATAAAGACCACTAATGTTGCCCAAGCTACAGGTCAACCTTTAAATATGAAATCAAAGAGAACGTCAACTGTGACACCGCTAATGTAATCTATAAACTCCGTTGCCTTGTCACTGAGCGGGAATATATTGGGCAAACAAAAACACCTTTACGCATAAGGTTTAACAATCACAAGTCACACGTGAAGAGCCTCCCCGACCTTCTGCTGTCCAGGCATCTCCTACTCACGGGTTTCTCGTTTGCAAAAATACAGTCCGTCCTAATTCCGTTTGGCTTCCACACCACATACCAGCGGGAACAAAGATAATTATTCTTTATACACAAATTTCTTGCGTTTGCCGAAGAAATAAATGAGACCCACGAAGATTGAGTTGCTTTCAAAATTGACGTACCCACTCCTATATGATTTGAGGGTGGATAAAAGGAATAATCATGCAATACATTTTTTTTCTTTTTTTCTCTTTTAAGTTCGTAGCACAATTCTTCCGCCTGTGACGGGAGCCGCATTGTGCCGGCATTTGTGAGACGAAGGGGAGAGGGAAGGTGGCGATGCTGGACGGTCCATGCCCGTCCGGCGGCGGTGAGGTAATATATCCTTCTCCGCCTGTGGTTCTGTATGACACGTGATTCTGTTTCTACGCAAACTTTCCGCCCAATTTAACTCATACAGACCCGTAGAAGCGTCCGCGCACTGGGCACTCACTGACCCTTTTTTTCAAGGCTGTCCGCGAATATTTCGTTTTTTTTTGTCAAGGCTGTTCATGGATGTTTCGTTTCTCGATAAGCCTCCCTCAGCCACCTGCGGGCCATGTGACGCTTGTCTCTATCTAACGATGGTCTCACACCACCAAGAACAAAAGTTTTTTTCGTTATTTGAAACCATTGATTCCCAGCAGGCAGAGGTTGGCATGCTTCTCTGCCACCCAGAGCCTTTTTGTTGGGGCTTTGGAGCTTCGACTCTCCATATGTTATGTATCTCTCTCTTCCTTAGCACCCAGACGCAGCAAGCCATTTTTTCTGTAGACGCACATTGGTTGCACTTTAGGCGTCTGTTTTCGGTCTATCAATGCCGAAACTGTGCGCGCTGCCCATTTACAACTTTCAAATTTTCCTTCCTCTTTCCTTCCTTTTTTCCACCTTGGGTAGAATAGTTACGAAATGTTATTTGTATTCTACCGCTCTTTTACCCTCCCCGAGAGTTTTCATTGGCGAGGGTGAGGAGAAAAGGAAGCAGTCAAATAAAACAGAAAATAAGAGTTAGCAGTCAAAAAAACATCGGAAAGCAAAGGGGAGATTGCGGTGGGTGATACAAACAGACGAAGAATTTTTTGAGTCAGAAAGAAAGTGGTTGAAAAAGGCCCGCCGGGTGGGTTCCGAATCCACGACCTCGAGAATTACGGTCTGCTGCAATAACCACACATATACATTACGGCGAGCAGGTGCAAGCAATGTGTATGGTTGTATGCACCACTGCTGAACGAATAAAAGTGATATACAATAAACCTATAGATATAGTGACAGTAATGCTACTCAAACCAGAGCCTTACGACAAGAAATGGTTGATTTATTTCGAAAGAAAGTTATTCTTATATGTTATGAATAAATTTTGAAACAAAAATGTAAATGATTATCTTTTTATTTATCTAGATCAATGTTTTTGTTCAAGTTAACCCGATCAGCACTATATATTTTGTTGTGAAAACCTTTTGAAGTATAAATCCTGTTTGCTTCTCAGGGTTTCTTTAGGTTATGCAAACTTTTTGATGCGACAATTTGTCTTCTCTTTAAAGAAAATAATTGATAATGGGTGCAATTCTGCAGAAGTAAACAACCAGCAACAACAAATAAACCTTAGCACAAAAACCTACAATAAATGTCTGCACACCGGAGTTAGACACCATAATAGACTGATGGCCCCTCAGTGTGTGATATCTTAAGCCTATCTGATGAATGAGACCCTGAAGGAGCTGTTGGACAGTCCACTGCACTTAAAGCCAAGATGACAAACTGTATCTGAACAACACATTTATTCAGGACCTTGAACCGCTACAGACTTTGGGAAATATAGATATGTGGGCTTCGTCTACTGTTCATTCACACCGCACATTTTGAATTTGTGCCCATGTTTTAAGTGGAGCAGTTAAAGCATCGCGTAATTTAGGCGATATCTGATTATAATCGCGAAATATGAACAATATTATTGTCCATCTGTCCCTAACAAAATTTATTTGTGGCAATTGTTTAAAACAGTCCACACACCACCTGACCAGTGAGGAAATTAGCATTGGATAAGAAATAAAATCCGGATAGCTAACACATCGGCCCGAGGTGCGACAATAGTTCGTGTCTTGACCACATTAAGGTACTCGGGCACAGCTCGCCATTGGGGAAGACGGCCACCAGGTCTCTTGGCAGCGACTCAGTTCCACAAGCCGCACTTTTTTGTGCCTGTGCTACCTGTGCGTAACCTTCATGTGCCCAACCTGTCACCGCACCATCTTCCAAGCTGGCAGACAGTCCAGTCATTCCTAAATATAAATAATGGGAACACAAAACATCATTCAATGGAATTGTAGAGGCCTTATCAACAATCTAGATGATGTGTACGAGATACTCAATTCACATAAACCGAGTCTCTTGTGTCTTCAAGAAACACGACTAAATAATAAAACATACTAACTTCTTCAATGACAACTTGGTATTTTGAAAAGACTGGAACACTTGCTCTTATTCTTCAGGTGGAGTGGCGGTAGTAGCCGAAAATCGTTAGTGTGTCAAACCACACACCTAAACACCATGCTGGAAGGTGTCGCGATCGTAAGGATAATTTATATTGGGGTGATAACGGTATGCTCCCTCTGCATCCCTCCATATCACCAACTATCGAACACTGATTTTGGGGCCCTGATAGATAGATTACCTGAACAGTACTTAGTCTCAGGCGACCAAAATGCACATAATTTGCTCTGGGGCTCGTCCCGAACAGATGCCCAAGGCCGCCAAAGTGAAAAATTCTTAACATTATGTGGAGCACGCTTTTAACAAAGGCCAGGCTACATATAATAACATATGAGAAAACAGTTATTCCCATCTTGACTTGGCTCTTCGGTCTGCAGTTCTTTTAACATTTCTTGAATGGTATGTGGACACAATCTTATATAGAAATGACCACTTCCCCACCAAATTTATATACATAGGCAAAGGTACAAACACTTCCCACTCTCACAAAAGTTCAGTGAGGGAAGAGCAAACTGCAATACATCCACAGAAACATATTAATTACACCACACATCAATAAAACACCTACACCTAGAAGAGGCGACCAAACTGCTCACGGCGCACATCCTCGACGCCGTTTACAAGTCTAATCCCGAGGCCTCCCGTGCCCGTGCAACCTAAGAGACTATGTTGGATCGAGGACTGCAGGCGAGCGTGAGTGGCCCAGAACAAGGTGTTGGGTGTCTTGCGCCGGTAGCTTACGTTGATAACCTTGCATCCTTCAAACGGGCGAGAGCACGCTGGAAGTGCGTGCACCGTGAGGCAAAAAGGGATAGTTGGCATGCATTCTTCACATCCATAAACTCATGCACACACACATGTAAAGTATGGACACGTATACGTAAACACAAGGGACAACAGACAGACAGCCTGCGCCTGGTGACAACAGGGGACACACTCAAACATGAGGCCAACACACTTGCACAGCACTTGCAACACGTGTCCACCTCAGCACACTACACAAACGCTTTGATAAATACAAAACATGAAGTGAAAAAAGTCCTTCTGGGATAATAATAATTCAAACGCCTCCTATAACTTCCTCTTTACACTTCGTGAGCTGAAGCTGGCTCTCAGTACTTGAAAGCCTTCAGCTCCTGGTAGAGACAAAATTACGTACACCATCACACAACACTTACCCACTGACACCCTCGAAATACATTTGCATTTCTACAAGAAAATATCGCTTTTGGGGCTCTTTCCCTGGTCTTGGACAGAGGCCATCGTAGTGGCTTCCCTGAAGGAGGGAAAGCGTCCGTCTTGCCCTGCACGGTATGGTCCCTTCACCCTAACAAGCTGCTTGTGCAAGCTGATCGAGATGGTGATCCTTAGGAGACTCGTGTACTTTTTAGAGTACAATGGTCTTCACGAGATGTGCCAGGCAGGCTACCTGCCGGGGCGATGCACAAAGGATCAACTGGTTTCTTTAGAGGCCTACATTAGGATGCATACACACATAGGCAATACTACAAGAATGTATTTTTTATATTGAAAAGAAATAATATACAACATTGTGCTACGGCATTCTCAGACCCTTAAAATCTTTTGGTATATCGGGTAGCATGCTGAACAGTCATTCTAGTTAATCTCTACAAGAACATGCCGTGCCAAATTTGTGTCGTCCCCATGAAACGTTCAGGTACGGGATAATGGCATGCCTTGAGGGGGCATTTTGAGGTCAGATTGTTTATCGTTAAGATGAACTACCTCGGAAAGGCACTGCCGCCATCTATTTCTTACCTGGTTTAAGCAGAGGGCGTTCAAATATCTTTCAAATCAGGTAACATGTCTTTATGTGAACCTCAGGTCCTGCTTGGTGTAAAAAAACTTTCTCGCTGAGCATACAAAAACGGTTTCAGACTGAATCCTAGGAAAAGCACCTGTGTTTTATTCTCAAGATGACGCGGCATCCAGCCCGATCACGACATAAACCACAATGGTGATTCAATTCCAGTAAAAAAGGAACACAGGTTTTTGGGTGTGCTGTTTGAAGAAAACTCCCAATCATCCCTATCGTAAAAGTACTCTAACAAAAATATAAAAAAAAATGGATAATCTGGAAATCCAATCTCACCAGTCATACGGGGCAATGAAACAACTCCTGTTTCACCTTTATGCCGCGTTGGTAGGGTCAAGGTTATACTGCGAAAGTGTTGTGCATGGGTCAGCCACAAAAACAGCACTTAAAATGCTCCAACTAGGGTTTTTCTTTGGGCTTCGATGTCGTGTGGCGCATTCCGTACTATCCCTGCCCAGAGTCGTTATGCAGAGTGCGACAAATGGTGCTTAGCGTACCAGCGAACTTATGTTGTCCTTCTATATGCTTACAAAATATCAAAAATCAATAATTATCCCTATGAACCGTCATTTAATTATACATCCGGAACTCATCTCTTTTTAAACCGCCCATCAATATCGGTTCCTTTCTCGAAGATTGTGAGGGACGAGGCGACTATTCATGAGGTATCCTTCTTAGATACATTCAATTCATCTCACTTTGATCTAGTAGCATCATGGCATCTCCGTCCTGCATCTTGTGACTTGTCTTTCCTACAGTTCCGTAAGAACAGGACACCAAGAATTGAGATTTTGTAGCATTTTTTGTATCTGCATAATACATACAGAGCTGCAGAGTTTTCAGTGATGCTTCTAAAACGTTCACTGTGATGTCTTGTGGTGCGCATGGACCCAATTTTGAAGCAGATAGAAGCATGGATGTAAAGGCAAGTATATATATTGGAGAGGCGTATGAAATTTTTTTGTTTGTAAGCCACATAGTTGAACATCATGTTACTAAGTCCGTCATTTATACAGATTTGCTGAGCGTTATCCATGCATTG
The DNA here is from genome assembly GCF_048455015.1 of Haemaphysalis longicornis. Taxonomy (NCBI): domain Eukaryota; kingdom Metazoa; phylum Arthropoda; class Arachnida; order Ixodida; family Ixodidae; genus Haemaphysalis; species Haemaphysalis longicornis. The sequence continues at coordinate 40,948,686 of NW_027526214.1, forward strand.
TCAGCTGGAAAGTCATCGATAAACCATGTCATTAAACTTGTATTGAAATCAATTATGCTATCTTATTCCTCAGACGTTGCGGGACTGTGTGTTCGGTGCCAGGACACTCTGGTATTGGAGGAAATGAACTGACGGATGAAATGGCCGCCAATGATGCACTCCGAAACACAATAAACATAACACTGGCTTACACAGACCTCAAGCCACACCTTAGAAAGCAACTCTGTAAGACTTGCCAAGCAGACTGAAGCGAACAGACAGGCAAAAAACTACACGTAATAAAACTAAACTTGGGACTATACAATAAAAACTCACACACAGATATTGAAGTTACCTTAGCTGGGTTTAAGGTCGGCCATACACATGTAACACACTCGCACCTGTTGATTGGATCTCCAAGACCACTGTGTAGCAGGTGTGGGGAGGGCCTCTGTGATTAATATACTCTTTCCATGCAAGCCATTCGACATTACACGACGCAAATACTTCAGAGAACTCTACAGACAACATAGTCTAATTATTCGGCCATACTGTTTAAGAGACGATGCCATGTTTTCTGTTGAGCGCACATTTAGGTTTCTCTCAGAAGTTCAATTCTTACAGCTCATCGTATACCACCCATAGTTTTACACCTGGTCCCATACATCAGCCAACTTATGTATCTTTCAGCTCTCTTGGTCTTCATCCTGGCCTAAAACACCAGCCGTGCTTATAGTCTTTATTTGATTTTATTCGTGTTGTCTCTAACCAATCTTAGTGGTCACCTAATCATCAAAACAGTTTCTTGGAGCCCTTTGCCCTGGCTGGCCTTGTGCCATTACATTCAAACATCAATGTCATTACCACTTAACGTCCATGCACTTTAGGACCAATATCCCCAACTGAGCTCGTGCTTCGTATCGACGACAACAGCCCACAGCTGAACTCCATTCAGTGGGGCCTCGTTCAATGCCCACATGGCGTCCCCACCACTACTGAGGAAGCCCAGAACACAATGCTTACTCATCACGTTGAAATCACAACGGCCGCTACCAGTAGCATCTTCGCTTCGGCGACAGGGCTTGTAATTGAAAATCACTGTGTTTTGTGTACGTTAAAAAAATCCCTGTGGCAGCCCATCGAGACAGGCGCAATCTACCCCGGAATTTAGGCATTTGTATGGTTTTCACCGATATATCACAATACGGGGTTTACTCTTCGACAGTAATTCAAACAACTCCTGCTATCCACGAGCATTCCTGCGTGACAAACGTCATTGCACATACTTGATTTTGATTTCTTGATTTTTTTAGTTTTGTTTTCATTCGTGCTGGAAAAAACAATAAACGAGCGAAGTGCGGCAAATAACTTGAGCGTGAGAACCGGCGGCTTACTCCGCATTGACATACAGTCGGGCAATAAAGATAAGGTGATGTCTTCTACAGTAATTATTTCGAGAGGCCATACCAGAGGACATTAGGTGATTCAATCAAGTGCCGCGAAAAAATCGCGATGTGGTCGGGTTGGTGAAACGGTGTCACCAATGCCAACGCGGACGTGGGGAAATTGTTTCACGGGCTGAGGGAAATTCCAAAAGTAAGCAAAGCGGTTTTACGTGCACAAACTCTGTGTCCGGGGCGTTAATGTCTGGTGTGAAGGTTGTGTGCAGACGGAGCGCGATGGCCGGGACAGCCTCGAGCCAGGATGACTTGTGCTGGCACAAGATGGGCGTCTTTAGCTAACGGTGGAAACGCTCTATGGTACCATTTGCCCAAAGGTGGAAACTGTGGTCCCGAAAACACACGAATACGGTGGACAGAACGAGAAGCTTAACGAAATCACTGAAGTTGCTAATAGTGTACGAATAGGTCACGCACATAAAACACCCGCACTACTGGTCGCTTATTCCCCCAAGAAATGTGCAGCTGCTGCAGAGAACACCACTGTGTCGTTAAAGATTTTATAAATATAGTGTACTGAACTACATACGACATAAACACCTCCCCGAACTCTAAAGGTAATACTTTTGTGTTTGTTTTAGTGGTTATATCGTCATGGCCTTTTTTAAGTTGTTTGTTCTGGATACCACTTATAACGATCATGCAAATGTTAGCAATAATGGGTATCTTGTATATACTATGTAAGCAGCATTGCCCTGCCAAAGCCATCACCACTTTTTGGCCTTCATTTTCGCGTATGTTAAAAAAACAAGGACGCGTTCCATGGTGGCTTGCGAGCTATGCTGTGGTTGCTAGAAATGAGTTGGCCGAGGAAATGTCTACTGGACCAACATTAGGAAAACAAGGCTGCTGAGGAAAGGTTTATTGGACGTGCGTTTAAAAATACAGACAAAATAGGAACCCTACCAAAAACTGGGCCACAAACACGTGTAAGATAACTACGTTAAACTTCACACGTAGAAACGAGTAAAACACTGGACCAGAAGCTCAACATACTAATACCAAAATCAGGGCGTCAAAGGTGTGATTCGCACAAAAGTTTCGCGCCCGCGTACTTACAGGCTCTTCAATATTCAGCGTAGCTAGTGTAGGACGCGCATAACCTTTTTCAATATGTTCATTCAAAATAAGGCACCTAATGTAAAAAGCTTGAATTCGTTTGAAAAATTTTCAAAATGTATGTTCTCACCCTGGTATAGCGTGCTTCAGTAGGCAGCAGGCTTTAGACACTTCGAAAACAATCCAAGTGGCTTCCACTGTGCACCGTACTGTTTCTACAGTACTGCTCCCCCCGTCGTGGAGGAGGCCTCCACTATGAGGCGTGTAGGAGCGTCAAGCATTGGATGAATGAGAAGGGTAGCCGCGGCCAGCTCGTACTAATCCAGCTCGTCCTTAGCCTCCTGGAATGTGTTCTGGTGTTCGACAGACCAACAAAATTCTGGTGCCTTTTTTGGCCGTGTTGTGCTCGAGTACCTCAGCCATTTACCGGTCTGCTGTGCCGACACGACCAAAAAGCACTTATTACAAAAACCACAAATTCTTTTGAAAACTTTCGAAACTGTTCTCACAGTCTTATAGCGCGCTTCCACAGAAAGTTTAGCAGTTTAAGGAGTGGTTTTTTAACTACGAGGAACACGATTTTTAGTGCAGCATTTCTCACTCTTATGAATATCCTGGCCTTATACGCCAGTGCTTTGGGTATTAAAAAACAAAGAACCGTTCATTTACAAAACAATGAGATCAATAAGTGTCTTAAACCAAATCTTTTTAGCTCTACCTCCAACGGTTCATTCGTGACCATTGGTGTCACCAAAAAACACCCACGAACAAATGATAGAAATTCCCTGAGTATTCAGGGTGACGGTGAGCAGCGACACCGCGGACCCCGAGCTCCCATACATAGGCCGTGTCCAACCGGGGCGAGGTGTTTAAAGGTGAAGGTTAGAAGCCGTAAACGGTGGCTGTCGGAGCCTTGGTCAAGCTCCAGCCGATGGGCTCCCTGCCTGTGTATTAGGCAGGGAGCTCCGGGACCTCTTTGACTACTACAGTAAGGTCAAAGGAGAAAGTACCCCCATCTCCTTGCATTCAAATGTATCATATGGCATTTTCAAACCCGCCCCTCCCCCCAAAATGTGATCGGCTCCCGAAAAGAGGCCGCACCGAAGTTTCCTTTCCACCCCTACCAACTATCCCCGTTTTTTAGTCCTTGAATCAATAGACAAATCCAAACCCGTCTTCTCCCAAGCTGTATTCCTCGTCTCCTAGTTCATTGAAGGAATCATTGGCAAATCTTTCGAGGCAAACAACTACGAACAGGGGAAGTGTTGGTTGAAGTCAAGATGGAGCAGCAAGCCACAAATCTCCTTAACCAAACCCGCATAGCAGATCTGGACCTCACAGTCACACCCCACCGCAGCCTCAACAGCTCGCAGGGGGTGATATCTCAGCCAGATCTCCTAAGTGAAACAGAGGCCGACTTTCTGGAAGGCCTGAAGGATCAGGGCGTAACAGTTGTCAGGAGAATCACCATCTGTCGCGACAATGTAGAAATACCAACAAAGCACGTAATCTTAACATTCAGCAGTTCAAAACTTCCTGAGCACATCAATGCTGGTTTTATTAGGTGAGGTGTACGTCCGTACATCTAACCCGCGCTACTGCTACAAGTGCGAGCGGTTCGGGCACGCTACGACTTCTTGCCGCGGCAAACATACCTGCGCAAAATGCGCCGCACAGGACCAATCCACTGAAAAGTGTGACTACACCACCTTCACCTGCGCAAACTGTCAGGGGCCGCATGCGGCATGGTCCCGCAGCTGTGAGAAGTTTCACCAGAAGAAGATAATCCAAGTGAAAGTAACCGAGAACATCTCCTTCCTTGAGGCGCGACAGGGATTTGCCTCTTTCCCTCTGGGAAGGTACGCCGACGCAGCTCGCCGGGGGGCGGAGCGGCGTCTTGTTTCGGCGGGGACTCATAACCGCGAGTCGGACTTGGTCCCGCCCCCGCCCACTCTGGGTTGCCTACGCCACCCCAACCCACCTCCGCACCGCTCGCTGAACCAGCAGCGGCTGTGGTGGCAACCACGTCTGGTGGGGATGCTTCTGCACCCACTGTTTCCTCCTCTCCACCGGCCCGAAGCACATGCGAGAGCCAGGAGGAGATGGAGCTCAAGGAAACCGCAGCAGTTCCCACCTCCGCCGCACCACCTGTGCCACCCGGGGCGCTCCTGACGCACTCGGCGGTCGCGGCCAAAACGAAGGGCACCGCAAAGGGGGCCCAGTCCGCTGGGCACCCCCTGGCCCTCAGATGACGAGCTAGACGTCGAGTCTTTCCGGCATGTACCACAGCGGAAAAAACGGGCTCCAGCGTCTTGGTCATTAGAGAAAATGAAAAAGCCCCCTCCAAGAGTACCAGCCCCGAAAGCCGACACGTACACACACATACGCCAGTAGATCTAAACTTCAATAATGGGAAGAAAAATATCATGCAATGGAACTGCAGACGCCTTCTTAAAAATCTTGATGTTTATGAGTTACTGCATTCCAATCAGCCAAGTGTCATGTGTATACAAGAAACACACTTAAATTCTAAACATACAAACTTTTTGAATAGTTACTAGGTATTTAGGAAGGACAGGGATGGTGGTGGTACATCTTCCAGGGATGTGGCCATCGTTGCGCGAAAGTCCTTGGCCTGTCATTCTATCCTGTTACAGACCGTCCTTGAGGCTGTTGCCATTCGTATCATAATTTTCAATAGGCTAATTACTCTATGCTCAGTTTACATTCCTCCTGATTTCTAGCTCTTGAGCTCAGATTTCAAGGGCCTTGATAATCAGCTACCCTCAACTTTCATTCTTTTAGGCGACCTCAACGCACATAACTCTCTTTGGGGCTCTGCTCGCACAGATGCCCAAGGTCGCCTTATCGAAAAATATCTAACATCTTCGGGAGCATGCCTATTGAATACAAACAAGTCAACATGCCATAATAGAGGACACAACTTTTATTCACACCACGATTTGGCGATTGCCTCTGCACTACTCTTTCCATCTCTAGAATGGGACGTTGGCACTAACCCGTATGGTAGTGACCACTTCCCAACCACATTAACACACTTAGGTAAAGGCCCGAACAGTTCACCTTGCCATAACAGGTTGAATGAAGATAGAGCGAACTGGAGCACATTTACAAAAACATCGAAACTACACCACACATTCATTGAACACCTACACGTAGAAGAAGCTACTCGACTCCTCACGGCGCACATCCGCGACGCCGCAGAGAAGTCCATTCCCCACGCCTCTGGTGCGGCGCGCAATCAGACGAGGCCGTGGTGGAATGAGGACTGTAGGCGAGCGTGAGAAGACCAGAACAAGGCGTGGGGTATCTTCCGTCGGTACCCCACGTCGGGTAATCTTCTGTTGTTCAAACGGGCCAAGGCGTCTGGAAAACGTGTGCGCCATGAGGCAAAGCGACAGAGTTGGCGCACCTTCCTTAAATCCATTACTCATACACAGATACACACAAGGTATGGACAAGAATACGCAAACCCAAAGGACAACATACACATAGCCGGCCCCTGGTAAGTACAACAGGGGACACAACAGGAAGACCATGCTAACGCACTTGCACGACACTTCCAACATGTTTCCAGCTCTGCACACTACACAGACACTTTCCTGAAACATAAAAATACTTCTGAAAAAAAGTACCTACATGAAAATAACAGGTCAAAATCTGGTTATAATTCTGACTTTACACTTTATGAGTTAAGCGCTGCCCTGAGCACATGTAAACCTTGAACTCCCGGCGCAGATCAGATTACATACACCATGATACAACATCTACACCCAGATAAAGTTGAAACACTCCTACACCTATACAATAACATATGGCTTTCGGGGCACATCCCAAAATCATGGAGGGAGGGTATTGTAGTGGCGTTTCTGAAGGAGTGTAAGGACCCTTCTTCTCCCGCTAGCTATCGGCCCATCGCCCTCACAAGCTGCCCGCGCAAGCTTCTCGAGAAGATGATCAACAGGAGACTCGTGTACTTTCTTGAGTACAATGGTCTTCTCGAGGGCTGCCAGGTAGGCTTCAGGGTGGGGCGGTCTACAAATGACCAACTAGTAGCGCTACAATGTTACATTAGAGGTGCCTATTTACATAAGCAGTACTGCATGACCATCTTCTTTGATATTGACAAGGCATATGATACTACATGGCGCTATGGCATCCTTAGAGACCTCAAGTCCTTTGGTATATCTGGTAACCTGCTGAACACTCTGTCCAGTTATCTATCTTTACGATCATTTTGTGTCAGAGTTGGTTCGGCCCTTTCAAACATTCACGTGCAGGAGAATGGCGTGCCCAAAGGTGGTGCTTTGAGCTGCACTTTGTTTATAGTCAAAATGAATTCAGTTCGGAAGGCAGTGCCACCAACAATATCCTGTTCATTGTATGTGGACGACGTACAAATATAATTTAAATCGTGTAATATGTCCATGTGTGAACGACAGGTCCAGCTTGGGGCAAACAAGCTTGCTCGCTGGGCAGATCATAATGGTATTAGGAATAATCCTGGAAAGAGTACCTGCGTCGTTTTCTCAAAGAGGCGCGGTATCCAACCCGACCCTGAAATTAAATTGAATGGTGACTTGATCCTTTAAAAAGGAACACAAATTTTTAGGCGTCGTATTAAACGAAAAACTAACATTCATCCCTCACATCAGACAACTAAAACATAAATGCCTCAAAGCAATAAACACACTTAAGGTCTTTTCACACCCCTACTATGGCGCGGACAAGCAACTCCTCTTTCGTGTATTAACCAGCTTGGTGGGGTCCCGCTTGGACTATGGGAGCGTGGTTTATGGGTCAGCAACAAATACAGCGCTGAAAATGCTAGACCCAGTGCTCCACTTGGGGCTCCGCCTCGCGTCGGGCGCTTTCCGTAGAAGCCCCATACAAAGCCTATACGTCGAGTGCGATAAATGGTCGCTAGATCATCAGCGAACATACATAGATATTCTGTAGGCATTTAAAATTTCATCAATAACCCACCATCCTTGCAAACCATTTATTTGTGATACACCCATGTCCCAACTTAATCGTCCACCTATCTCTGCTCCGTTCTTACATAGGGTGAGACAGGAAGTGTCAGAAATATCTGTCACCTTTTCAGACACCAACAAATCAACCCTTTCCGACTTTTTACCACTGTGACAGCTTCGCCCTGTGTCGTGCGATTTGTCGTTTGTAGCGATTGATAAAAAACGAGTACCCACAATTGTAATTCTTCAGCACTTCTTGTTCCTTCAAGATAAATACAAGTGTTCAGAATTATTTAGCGACGCGTCAAAGACAGCCCGTATGGTGTCGTGTGCTGCGCACGGACCTGATTTTAGGGTACCTAACACCCTAAACTCCAAACGCAGTAATTTTACGGCTGAAGCCTATGGCATATTTCTGGTTTTACAGCACATAGTTCATCATAAAATTCCCAAGTGCATCATCTTCACAGATTCCTTGAGTGTAGTACGTGCATTGATATCTAAGCAGCTTTGTAAAAACCATGGTATTCATTTAGTTTACAAAATTATTATGTCAGCATATGCGTTAAGTGTTGAAGTGACCGTATGCTGGGTGCCAGGTCACTCGGGGATCACCGGAAACGAGACAACAGATCAAATGGCCGCTGCTGCTGCACTTGCAAGCACAGTGGACATAACAATACCGTACACTAACCTTAAGTCACACATCAGACAATACCTTCGCAATACATGGTAAGCACACTGGAATGAACAGGCAGACAACAAACTACACGTTATAAAGACACTCTTGGGAGCATACACCACTGCCACACACAACAGGCACAATGAAGTTACCCTGGCTTGATTACGGAAAGGCCACACGCATGCAACGCACTCCTACCTGCTCACGGGATCTCCAAGACCCCTGTGTGGCAGATGTGGAGACGCCCTATCCGTGATCCATGTGCTACTTCAATTGAAAGCACTCCACACAACACGACAGAATCCATTCGCTGACCTCTACAGACAACACATTCCACTGTTTTTAACGGATTATCCCATTATTCCTGTACAACGCACCTTTAGGTTTCTTAGTGACATCAAGTGTTTACACCTAATTTACTATCCAGCGTAGTTGTTTTTAAACCTGATTTGATGCCACGCACCATCGAAACCTGTCCGTTTACACCAGCCATCCTCATTGTCTTTTAGTGAATTCCCTTTTGTATTGGTGGAATGATTTTAGCGTTTACGGTTACATCTTTCTTACCTAACCACCGTTTTGGCGCTCTTTGCCCTCGTCGACCTTGCGCCATTAAACACCAACAATCATCATCAAATGAAAGAAATTACTGGTAGCGCCAGGAATCGAACCTGGAACAAGGAGTAACAATGCGAGGGCCGGCTGTCTTACCGATTTAGCTACCAGCCCACGTGGAGCCCGGGAATACAGGTGGTGCATCCATTAAGCCCATCTGTAGCGAAAGAGGACCAGCATCTGGCTTCCGGTATGGTGATCGAGTCGATTGGCGAGTCGTGAGCGCCCCCGATCCTCCGCTTCCTCTTCTCCTACTGTCGCCCCCTGCCTGCGCATTTTTGGCAAGGCTAGATTCATAGCAGCCCCGCTCAGCCGTCTCAGAAACGAAAGCCGCGTCACCGATGCCCAGGTCCCGGAATTGCCCTTGAGGCTTCTCCGAAGGGGCAGTCACGAAAGCAGCCGGACTGCGCCGTTGCTGGAGCCTCTCTCCATGGCTGAGCACCTCGGTGTCCTCCTTGGCATCCTAAAAGGCCGCTGCGCCTCCGCCCTCATTGTCTTGTGCTACTAACGCCGCACCAGTCATTTCCCAGACAGGCAGCAAGTCACCCGGGACCATTGTGCGCTGGGCCTCCTCGGGAAGCGTGCACATAGTCGAGGTTGCGATTCGGGTAGTAAACAGTGCCGCCTGAGGTTTAATAATGGGGCTTGCGGAAGAGTCGTGGCTCACGGAGAAGCGTACGCGCGTTCGCATGGCGCAGATACGCTCGTCAATATCGATCGCTTCCAAAACGTCAGCATCAAATTCTTCATCGTTCAGGTTGTCCTAAACTTTAGCATCGACTTGGTGAAGGCTCACGTTATCATGCAAAACGAGGTCGAGGAGATTCCGTCTGTCACGGTCCGTTGCTGCCTGGCTCCGCAGAAAAGCGTCGAGGTCTGTCATGGTCCTGGAGATGGTCATTGAAAAGACATCTCGGCAAACACGAAGAGCGTCCATAGCACCCGTCGGCGAAACCAGACGCTGGCCCAGGCAGCACAGGAGTGTTCGGCCTAAAACAGGCCAGCGTACTTTGGCCGGTGATTTTCTGTCCGGCCGTTTTCTGGCAGCCATGTTCGGCCCATGTCCAAATGTGGGCCTTTTGGCCGTATACGGCCGTACTCCCATGGCTGTCCAACGGCCAGTGTCCGTCGGCCAGTCGACCGGCTTACGGTCATAGGGCCAGATCAGCCGTAGGGCTCCGGCCATTCCAAAGCCACCCATGTGCGGCCGAAGTACGGCCGCCGGAGGACAGCCGAGATGCGGTCGTCGGACTCCAGCCGGACTAAAGCTGCTGGAAATACGTCCGCGCTACGGGCATTGGAGTTCAGCCACAGTACGTTAACTCTACTGAGGCCGGTCACTCTATGTCGCGCAAGCAGATGACTCATTCGTGCAGTGCACAAGCAGCACAAACCCAGCATTTTGGGTCCACTGCACCCACATCAAAGTGAGCCCGCGCGCAACCACCAGCCGTCAAGCTTTCAGCGCAGCCTTGCTTAATTACCAGCCTCAGTTGACAGCAAAATTCATTTAATAAACAGTGCTCACAAATTGTCGTTCCTTTAATTGCTGTGCCTCTTTTACTGCCGAACACATAAAATATTCAGTTCTCTGTAGAGCTTGAATAGATGTATTGTCCAGGTCCTGATATCCTCTGTGGGGCGGCTTGCCTGTAGTACACGGGGAAAGAGGAGGGTGGAATGGCGGAGGGCGCATACTTTAGTGGGTTTTTAGCCAATTTCTTTTAGGGCAATATTCCGGAAGACTTTCATGCTATGACTACATAAACTATTCTTGTAACAGTTGCTTGACCAATTTTGATGTATATAAAACCGGCGTGAATGCCTTTACGAAGCGTTTTGCTTCTCAACAAAACACTGAGGAGCCTTTAATATAACTCCTTCACTAAAAAGTATGTTCAGTTTTTGCCTATTTTTCATGCAAAGACATTTTCTACTCGATCAACTTTTCTACTCAAATTTTCTACTCGATCACGGCAGCCGCGCTCCGGCCGGTCTCCTTTCGAACACCAACTGCCGCAAGAATACGCATATTCTGTGGCCGGTCGCTTGCCGTGCTTCGGCCGATTACCGCTTCCCGAAGAAAAAACGGATGCCCTAAGGCCGTACTTCGGCCATTCTCTTTCTCAACGTCGGCAGCCGTAAGAGAACTGAATATCTGGCAGCCGGTTAGCAGCCGTTGTGCCTCCGCACACGGGCGGACGGAAAAATACCGATGCGCTGGTTGCCGAATGTTGGCCGTTCAACGCATGATCAGTGGCTGCCAGAACCTGGATGCTGGCCGGACATGCCAGAAAGCGGCCTTAGACGGGCCTGTCTTGGGGCACACTTTCTGTGCTGCCTGGGGGGTTTCGAATACCTAGAAAACGAGGGCAGCTTGAGCACGAGCCGATAGGGGCGGCAGTAGAGGGCAAAGCATTCAGAATCAAGCAGTATGAAGGTATCTAAGCCTGACGTGCCTCGGAGCCGCTGCGCCATGAAACATGGGTCCGCTCGTGCGTCGTTTCCTGCGTTTCGGCACCAAAAAATGTGTAGCGAAAGGGGACCAGCGTCTCGCTTCCGATACGGTGATCGAGTGGATTGGCGAGGCGTGAGCGCCCCCGATCCTCCTGTTCCTCTTCTCCTACTGTCACCCCTTGCCTGCGCATCTTTATCTACAGGTTTACCCCCCGATTTCTCGCTGAATGCTACGTCATAGCGCCACGCGACCTCTGGCGCTACTCTTCTCTCTGCCCACAGCACGTCTAGCGACCCTGTGTGCGCCTTGCGCGGGTGCTAGGAATTACACAAAAATATGACCCTAACACCAACGCATGTCATCTCACTTCGATGCCAATGTGCTAAAGACGGTGGCCGCCAGTGTTCACGTAAAAAATTACAGCTCCTTGTCTTCGGCCCTCACGCCATACAACAAATCAAGCAACCCATTCAGATACTCCTCGATGGCCTGGCCATCCCTCCAAGCCCCAGCATCAAGATCCCGCATCTCCAGGCCTACCTGTCCACGCCAACACCAAGGGTGACGTATCCTTGTGGAGGCTCAAACACGGCATCTATCAAATCATAAGAATGATCTGACGAGTTGCCTAAAAAAGGGAGGCCTCAAGCAATCCGATGCCTTTAGAAAAATTCCAGCGTTTCTCTTCTCGAGAATCTCTTACGCCTTCGTCTCGGCAAGAAGGACATAAAGATGCTTTATATGGTGATTAAAATCGCGGTTGAGCACGCTGTTCGTCTTACCAAGTGTGCGTCCACAGAGAGGCTGTTTATCATGGTACTCAAGAACTGGGTGAAAAAGGTGATAGAAGGCTATCTTTTTAACCAGAAGCTCTGATTGAGCACAACTGCAAACAGACACTGCATCAAACACCAGGTTACCCGGGGAGCGCCGAATATCACTCCGCACTCCCGCACTCTCGCTGTCCAGAAATAAAGGCACTCCCTTTGCTTAGAAATATGAACCCCTAACTCGACAAGGGTCTCCGACCAGCACGGCCTCAAACGCTCAACGCCACCCTTGGGGGGGTCATGCAGGTATCTCCACAGAAACCTCCCGACATCGAAGACAGCAGTACGCAATCATGGCAGCTACCTCCAAAACCAACCTTATTGCGTGTGCCTCACTCAATACCCAAGACATAGTGGCACCAGAAGAGCCCGCCATACCGTCGCTCTCACTCAACCAGGGATTCGGAAGGTAGTCTGCCATTCCCAACACGCCTATCGGAATTACCACTCGGGTTCGTTGTGCTGAACGGCACTGCTGTCACCCATTCCTAACAACCCTACCAAAATTACCAGTCGGGTTCGTTGTCCCGAACCGCACTGTAGTCACCGATTCCCCACAATCCTCCCAGAATTACTAGTAGGTTTCGTTGTCCGAAACAGCACTGCAGTCACCGATTCCCAACAAACCTACCGGATATACCAGTCGGTTTCGTTGTCCTGAACAGCACTGTAGTCACCGATTACCAACAAGCCTACCGAAATTACCAGACCGATTTGTTGTCCCGAACAGCACTGTGTTCACCGATTCCCAAAAGCCTACGGGAATTACCAGTCGGGTATGCTGTCCCGAACAACACTGTAGACACCGATTCCCAACAAGCCTACCAGATTTACCAGTCGGGTTCGTTGTCCCGAATAGCACTGTAGTCCCCGATTCCCAACGAGCCTACCGGAATTAGCAGTAAGGTTTGTTGTCCCGAACAGAACTGTAGTCACCGATTAAAAAAAAAGCCTACCAGAATAACCAGTCGGGTTCGTTGTCCCGAACAGCACTGAAGTCACCGATTCCCAACAAGCCTTTCCTGAACAGCCCTGTAGTTACCAATTCCCAACTAGCTTACCGTAATTAAGTCAAGTTCGTTGTCCCGAACAGCTGTGTAGTCACCGATTCCCCAACAAGCCTACAGAAATTACCAGTCGGGTTCGTTGACCCAAACCGCACTGTAGTCACCAATTTCTAACAAGGCTACCAGAATTACCAGTCGGGATTATTGTCCCGAACAGCACTGCGTACACTAAAAACAACTCTTCAAACGGCTGCATTTAGCTCATCTGGATACCCGCTCACGCTTCCATGGAGGGCAACCAATACACCCACCAACTGGACTGCGCTTTTGCCACCCGTGCTCTGGAGCTGCACGAAGACAGTCAACCGCTCGTCTTCTTCAGGACATAACCCAGCATCAACGCGTTTAGAGACAGTTCCTACGTTTGCCTTACCCTGACTTTTCCCGAGAACAACAAACTACCCTACCGCTCATATAATCCGGCTCCTTCCACGCCCGACGCGCCTTCACTTACTGCACCCGAATCACTACGAAGCTGAATGTAAATTTTGTGCTCAGAAGTAGGAACACCCTGCCCCATAATAGGGGCTAGCAACTTTGGCCCTGAGCACCCTCCTATCTTTCTGTCAACTACGCAACAAAAGTAATGAGAGATGCTGCTGTCGAGCCCCTCTCCCACCATCCAGCTCATGCTGGTGTGCAGAGCACAGTGCGCGCGGAATGCTTATCGGCTACAGTGAAGACAAAACCCCTTGCCTGGCCGCACAATGGGCAGTTAAGAAATCTGAACGGAAGTATTTTTTCGTACTGCTGCAGCACCTCCTCCGGTTCTTACTTTTGCATCTCTGCCGCCGATCTCGTAGCCTCTTTCCGCATCGGCAGATAGGTAGAAGTGGGGACGTCTAACACCGGGTTTGAGCTTCTTTCTTTTTATGAAAAAGAGTTTCCACACATGTGGTACACAAATACAACACTTCTAACTACCGTTCACGCATCATGCGTTACGTTCACCTTACTAAGAATATCTCTTTGAAGTAATAAAACGAGTGACCAACTGCAGTGCACTTCTCTATCTGGTTCCGCTATGTGTACAGCAGCGCGAGGGAATTAGGGTGTCGTCGCATGAGTAATCGTTTTGCGGGCGATTTACATATTTGCTTTCCAACCACATTTACAGTGTGGATTGGCGCAAATGTTTTTAAATTGCCTATTTTCTTGTCTCCTTTAGCCTTTTGTTGCCTTGAGGCCAATACCCAATATTTATCATAATTACAACATCGGCAGAATATGTTTTGGTCAAAAATATTTTTTACAAGTCACTCAAAAGTTGAAACCAAGCTCTATTTGTCACAACTCTGGCGTAAACTTCATTGCATCATATTTGGTTATGGTTTGTAATGCCGAATTATCTGCTAAAACGGATGAGTATGCCGTGCCTATGTCCAAAATTTAGGCGATGTGAAAACAACACGTCTTGCCTACGGCTAAGTTGCTTTTACAAATACCTAACAATATAGAGCGAGAGTCGTATCAGTTCAATGAAAAATAAAACAATCGTATTTCATAAGGAACTTGCGGGAGCAAGCTGCAACAAAACATACAGATGACGCATCAAATATTTTTTTTTTATTTTAACGAATACTCATTTCTGCGTTTATTTTGTTAAGTTGATCAGAATAATGCTTCCACTACATACGTGCTACTGCAACGCTCTACACTTACGACCACTGGCTAAGACATGAGCACCCACTTTTATTCAAAGCAATCAGAGTAACGCGTAGGTTTCAAAGCTGTCAGTTAAACGACTACTTATATTACGAAACTCGGCCAACCTTGTAGTTGAGATGAAAAAGCTGAATGAATATGTAAGCTAGTAAATTTACTCTGTTTTTTTACCGCTTTCCTAAACAGGAATTGTTCAATTGCAATTTTTTATACTGAGGTAAATCAAAGTATCCGATTTGCTCTAATTATGAAGAAAAGAGGACAAAGTCGGATGACAGAGTCAACTTCGCCTCAGCCAAAATGCAAAGCCAACACGAATGCTACGAACCATATAATGCTGTTACCACCGATTGCTATGATAGCGGAATTGTGAAGATGCCGAATGAGAAGCTCGATGAACCGGCGTATAATTCGAAGGGTATTGCTGTCCACCGCTTCTAACACTGTCCCTTAGGCCGTTGGTGTTTTCCTTTGCAAATTTGACATTGTATACGTCCCGTGATCAATTCGAAAAACCACCCTATCCCCTTTTTAGGAGAGGGGCCCACCCAACACCTGCTTGCTGGCTGCTCGTCTACTTGCCAGTTGCCCTCCATAGTATTGGGTGTAGCATTTCCCCCTCCCAACTTCGCAGCGCCAAATTTCTTGTTATGATCCGCGCGGACAGAAGAAATCTTAGAGGGCGCTACTTTTGGTATACGGTAAATTACAGAAACAATAAAACACATAAGAAGATATTTATATTATAATCACAATGAAGACCCAGTACAACTCAGCACCAGTTTCAGTGGTCTTGGTTTATGCAGCCCGTCGGTGACTCAGCAGAATCAGCCACTGGCGGTGATGATTAGGCACAGATGAGGATTTAATTGGGCATGTAGAGATAAGAGATTGACCCTACTAACTCACCGCGATTGAGCACAGCATACTAGTCTCCTACAGTGAAATAATTGTCAAGTAATGTTGACAGCGTTTGTGCACAGTCACGCTACTCCCCTCGACAAGAAGCGGCCACCTGGTCGCAGTGAGTCCCGATATACGCTGGTTGTAACGTTTCATGCGGGAGACGAGCACGATTTCTGTTACTCCCTGTCGGCGGTTAGTAGGTGTAGCTGCCGAAGGCACCCGGTAGTTGACAGGAGATATCTGCTCAACTGCGTTGTATGAACTAATGTATCTATGCAAAAACTTCTCGCATAGACGGGGGCAGCGTAGTGGCGCCCAAAGTAATACTTCGTCCCCAGGACGGAAGAGACCCGAGCCGTGTGTGAAATTGTGCTGGCTTTTGCGTTTTTCTGCGTGGGTTCAGGGTGAAGACGGGCCAAGGGATTACAGTAGTTAAGCCTAGAGACGAACACGTCCTAATACAGGGTGGCAAAGAAGTCCGTGGTAGAAAAGAAAGCCGTGTCAATGACAAAAGAGAGGAAGCGTCTAAAAAGCAGTCAGAAAGGTGAGTAGCCTGTGGCGTGCTGGATAGCCGTATTGCAGGAGAATGTAGCAAAAGGAAGAATTTCATCCCAGTTAGTGAGGTCCGTATTGACATGCATGGATAGCATGTCGGAGAGTGTGCGATGAAATCGTTTGGAGATGGCCCTAGTATAAGCACGGTAACTAGTGGTGGTTTTATGATCAGTATTTGCTGCTCGAAGCACTTCTGCCAAAACTTTGGATAGGAATGCCTTGGCGCGGATGGTCGAAAGGATGGAAGGGGCACTGCGTGGCAGGTATATTATGAAGCACAAAATCTGCAATTTCTAATCGCATACAAATCGAAGAGGTAATGTTTCCACATACCTGGTCTACCGCCATCGCCATCCATTGGTATCCGGTGGGTGTGCGTGGCAGTGGTGCTTACACATGAATGCCCACTGTATCAAAAGCAGAAGGCGGACATAAAACTGATTAAAGCGGACCAGCTCGGGAGTATGTTGTGCGTTTCCTGTGTGGCATTTGGCACACGATAAAATAAATTTTGCCACACTTCGGGACATCCCAGGCTGGAAAAAACGACTACGGATTCCGTCGTACATTTTCTCAAAATCAAGTTGTCCAGTGGATGCGTCATTGTGGAACGCCTCTAAAATGACTGGCCTGAGCATCCAAAGTAAAACAGTGACCCATTCACTACGTGCAGAATGATGGCTGTAACTGCAGAGAACTACACTTTCAAGCTGAATGCCTTCGGCTGCTGGAGCAAGCAGCTGTTTGGCGGTCGTACTGAGCCGTCAATTCCAGATATGATTCGACGGCAATAATTATGTTCACAGTGGAAGGCTGGTAAGTGGAGTGTATCTTCAACCATTGCGTAATAAATGGGTGCAAAGGTCAGTGCAGGCGGCGTCGGTGCTGAGGCAGGGGCTGGGGATTTTAAAAACGGCCATCATGAATGGGCAAACGCTTATTGCCGGACTTGTTACATTAAAACTCTACTGCTGCAGACGAAGAACCGAATGGTCAAGGCATCCGGATATGGTCTTGATTGTCGTTAGCCAGGTCAACGCATGGTGATTCGTAACGACAGTGAAATTCCTGCTGTATAAGTAAGGACAAACGTTTTAGATGGCTCAAACAACGGCGCCGCACTTACTCTCCGTTATGCTGTAGTTTTGATCTGGCGCCGTAAACGAACGACTGGCATATGCCACCACTCGCTCCTGGTGTTGAGCATCTAGTTGCGCAAGATGGCACCAATGCCTTGCCCACTGGCGTCCGTGTGAGAAATCGTTGGACCACGGTCGTTCAAATGGAAAAGGATGGGGTTCGATTTGAGGGCACCTTTGAGGCCTTAAGGGCCAGTTCGCAATCTTCGGTCAAAAGAAAAGGAATATCAGGGCGTAGAAGGTGATGTAGTAAGGAAACAACTTTTGCGAAATTTTGTATAACTCTGCGGAAGTATGACCCGATTCCAATGAAGCTGCGGAGGTCTCTGCTGTTGTTGACGAGGAATATTTAAAACTGCCAAAATCTAACCTGGGTGAGGTTGAATTGCTTTTTGCTGACATGTCCTAATGTTTTAATGAATGTTCGTGCGAAAGTGCATTTTGTATGTTTATCTGCTCTCCAGCACGTGAAATACAACTGAGTATGTGGTCCATACGCTTAAGTGTTGTCAAATGTAGTTAAGAAAAAAAAAATGTCGTCCAGGTATCAGAGACACGTTTTCCACTTAAGAACACGAAGCACGGTGTCAATCATTCGTTCAAACGTGACAGCCGCATTACGCTAACCAACTGGCATCACGTTGAACTCATCCCGCTCGTCCAGGGTGCCAAACGCAGTCTTCTGTTTGTCATCCTCGTCTATTGGAAACTCCCAATATCCCGAGCGTAACCCAAGACTCTAGACTTACTCCGCTTCTTGGAAAATTTTCAATGCACCATTTATGCGGGGGAACGGACAAACGTCTTTCCGAGGAAAATTATTTAAAGCACAGTAGTCGACACACAGGCGAACTGACCCATCCTTCTTCTGGACTAGCACAACCTGCGATGACCAAGAGCATGACGATGCACGGATAACGAAGCTCTTGAGCATCTCAGCGACCTGCTCTTCAATATATTCCTTTTCTGTGAAGGGACGCGGCACGGTTGCCGGAATAAAATGGCTGAGCCATCTGTCTCGATTGGGTGGGCAGCCCCAGTCATCTGTTTTAGTGTTACCACTCATGCCAAAGGATGGAAGGTGCTTCGCTGGTACCGTGAACAGCTTTTCCGTTTGCTCGGAATTAAGGTCGGGACTGCTAGTTGCAGCGATACTAGACATACCACCCGATGACGCGAAATCGCATGCACGCGAAGTTGGTACTGCGATGGAAAAGACCGATAGAGGCTCTCTATCAGAAACAGAAGCGATGGTCTTGCCTTTAGGTAACCAAATTGGTTCTTTGGTTGTGTTCCCAGCGGCCAGAGCTGCATATCCTTGTGAAAAACGGACGATGCATGTGGACATAGCAATTCCTCGCGGAAGCATACGGCTTTATAGACACGCTGCCACATTGCCTTCGAAAATGATGCTCGAAGACACCAGAAGGACTTGCTCACAACCGGGTGACAAAATATAGTCCGTGCATAAGGTTAACACCGACTGTCTCGAGCTTGGTGGAGGGGAAGGCAGTGTGATCGAAACGTGAATGGCTGGTTGGCAACAGGAAATGACAGCAGAATCTGAAGAAAGGAGTTCCCATCCAAAATAATTCTTCGGCTTACTCTGACACAACTTGAAATGGAATATGGTGACAATCATCTCCACCTACTGCACATGCTGTGCAAGATGCGGCAGGCTTTATGACACTTCTATTGTAACTACAGAGCGAAGGCCTCGAGTATGGGTTCGTTACTCTTCGTAGCCGGGCAAATAGATCCCTATGCATGAAGCAAATAGGAGCTCCTGTGTCGAGTAAAGCTTCTGCAACAATTGCTTCCGCAATTACAAGCAAAATATTCGAGGGACGCGACGGAAGAGTTTTAGAGAGTTCGCACGAAGCAGTTTCCCCTTCATAAACTGCAGCATCTAGTTTTCCGGCTGGTAGTTGGCTTCATTTGATGCAGACCGAAGACGAGAAACACAATGTTATCCAGGCGGAGGAGAATGGCGTCAAGGCCACGTTGACTGCGCGAACGGTCGTGGTAAATCCTGAGGTGATGGGGAGCGGTTGCAAAGTAAAAAAACTTGCCTTACAGGGCTGTAGTTGTAGCGGAGGTGGCGTTCGCAGGGCGCGTAACCTCCCGCTAATCTGCTGGCGCCGTCGGGAACGGCACCAGATGTGGCCGCGAGTTCCGAAATAGAAACAGACTAGGCGTTTATTAGGCCGGAAATCGAGACGCGGTCTTTAGTTGGAATATGAAGGGGAAGCTTGGGCCAGTTTCGAGATCCCTGTGAGCTGGCTGAGCATTGGCGGAGGCTCAGGAACTCCGATTGGCAAGAACTGAAGCCGCGAAGCTGCGTTCGCGTAGGAGGGCGCGGAGAAATCCAGTGGGGGGTGTTGCGAGGACTACACGACATCGACGCCAGCTCTTTTTTAGTGATTCCCCACAAATAAGTCGGAGGCTCGCTATATCGGTCACCATGACATCACGATGTGCCTTGCTTTTGAGGTTCCTCGCGAATGATATCGCGTATAAGAGCACGACGCTCGGACTCATAATGAACACGAGCTGATTCCTGCCGTGGCTGCAGGCGAATCACTTGTAGCTGGCCGAGACGCTGACACGTAATCTGTACGTCATGCACAGAACTCGGATATTGCAGGGCAAGTGAGTAAAATACGAGCTCTTCGATTCCCTTGAGGAGATAACGAACTTTGTCACCCTCTGGCATGTCTGAGTTCAATCAACGGCAGAAAGCGAGGACATCATCAATATAAGACGCAAAAGTCTCGTCTGGACATTGCGAGTTTTCTCTTTGCCTTGCCAGAGCACGCAGACGGTGTTGCAAGAATCTGGCGGATTTTAGTGCCGGAGGCCCAATCAGGTATGGTTTGCTCGTCGTAAGGTACTACGTCTCTGCAACATCATTAAAAGAGAGAGCTAAGTTTTGTATCTTGAACTCTTCGTCCGCCATGCTATATTGGCTGACTCATTTTAACTGCTCAAGCCACCTCTCGACGTCTTCACCAGGAAGACCAATAATGGCGGGATGGTCGCGCTGGCGGCAAGTCATCATCCAATGCGGCGAGGTAGGAGCGGTCATATTCGGCACACCCACTCGGTACATTAGATAGAATAGCAGTTGCACAAGGTGGTCAGAGGAGAGTTCCAGGGGTGCAGTAGGTCAGCGAGAGGTCAGGGTCGAAAGAAGCAACCTCCTCCACTTGTAATATGTGCAGATGATGATTTTAATGGGTATTCACAGATAAAAGGTTCCCCCTACAAACCGAGTGCGATTGGCCACAGAATATAAGTGTCCTACAGCGCATTAATTGCGCAGTAATGTTTATTGCGCTCACGCACGCTCACAATAATAACTGAAAGTTGAACAAACGCAGTGTACACTTTAGATGTAATTCCCATTGTAACGAAAGCCTCTCCGCACCCCAGCGGAAGAGGCACCTGCCAGACGGGCCTTTTCCTTTCTCTCCGCAATGGCGACAGTGCACCTTTTTGGAAAACGCGTATTGGAGACGGCGCCGCCGGCTTTGTGCAGGGGTCATTCCCCCGCCCTCTTAGATGGTGGTCGTCTCAGGGGCCTTTCTCCTCTATCAATTAAAGTACCCAGGGGCTTCCCCTTCTTTCCATCGCTGGGGAGCCGAGAGGCCTCCACTACAGAGGCTCCCCCCTAGATTGCGCCGCTTTTAAAGAAAGGCAGCAGTTCCCGGCTGAATGGCAAAATATAAGAGTCCACTGGTTATCACTGACCACGTACGTGAGAGGCTGCATGAACAGAAACCTCAATATGAGCAGGCTTGGCGCGTTCGATGGCGACGACTTCTCTTTAGCCCCGCACGTCGATTGGGATTGTATTGTTATTATGTGCAAAAACTTTACGGGCCGCCGTACGGCAGACTGAGGGGCAGGTTCGTTGCATCGCGTCGCACAAACAAGGGTGTAGCAGAGTCCATGTCCGGAAAAGTGAAGACCTTTCGGTTGCCGGCGATGTGAGGTGCTGTTGGCATGAGTTGCGCAAGCCATGCGCGTAGCTTCTCGACGTGGTTGGCGGCTGCTGGGGCGCGAAGTGTCTGTTGAAGAATAACTCTCACCGGAGGCGGGCGCACTGTTGATCCGTACACCAATTCCGCTGCGCTGAAACCGAGGTCTTCCTTCGTCGTTGAGCGTAGGCTAAGGAGAACAAGCTAGCCGCGGCTACCCTTCTGATTCATCTACTGCCTCACGCGCCTGCAGCACTGCTTCCACCGACGTGGAGGAGGCGCCGTTATGAGGCGTTTAGGAGCGTCGGGCAGTGGATAAATGAGAAGGGTAGACGCGGCCAGCTCGTCCTTAGCCTTCTGGAATGTGTTCTGGTGTTCGTCAGACCAACAAAATTCTGGAGCCTTTTGGCCATCTTCTGCTCGAGTACTCCAGACACTGACCACCCGGCTGCAACGAGATGACCTAAAGGCACCAGGATTTTGTTGGTCTGACGAAAAATAGAACACATTCCAGAATGCTAAGGACGAGCTGGCCGCGTCTATTCTTCTCATTCATCCACTGCCTAACGTTCCTACACGCCTCATGACGGCGCCTCCTCCACGTCGGTGGAAGCAGTGCTGTAGCAACGAGAGAGTGCACTGTGGAAGCCACTGGGGTTGTTTTTGAAATGCCTGAAGCTTGCAGAAGTACCGTAGAGCACCTTTGGAAGGAAGATGCTCGCAATCTCTTGTTTCATTAAGCATTTCTGCTACTTCCTCGAAGGTCGCGAGTTTTACATCTTAACATACCACAAGCCTGGCGGAAACGGTTGTTGTTAAACACCTACGTGTTCAACAACGACAGTTCCTTCTACTCAGAACAAGAAATTCATCAACTATCCTTCATCTCTCCCTTTTCTACAGTCATCTTTACGTTGCCGGGGTAGAAAACAAAGCAGCCGAATTCTTGCTTCGCGTCAACGCTTCCCGTACAAACGTTCTGTACTGCGAGGCGATGGTCGTGCATCAGCTGAAGGACACTGAGTTGACGAGACTGAAAGGTGGGGGATGTCACTCGATCTTTTGTAGGTTGCACTTCCCTACGTCTAGGTCACGATAACATGCATTACTTCCCCGACAACCCCATGACCTTTTATCAAAATGAATTTTCGGCGAGTAGTATTTACAACTTTCCTCTCGATCAGCCACCCAGGCAACCGTCCCACCCAGCGGCTGATAACACAACGCTTCGTTTGCCCGGCGTCAATGCGAAGGTGTGACGTAAGGCTCGGACATGTGAAACGTAAAGCAAGTGAAGGGGACTCGCCCCATTCGTGCTGCACTACAGGAATTTCGGACTCCTTTGTAGCGGTTTGACCACGTTCAGATCGACCTGGTAGGACCGCTGCCGCCCAGACAAGGTTTCAGGTACCTGCTCACCTGCATCGACAAATACAGCCCATGGCCCGAAGCTCTACCAATTTCTGACATATCAGCTGAGACCATCGCGCAGGCCTTTATTCAGACATAGGTGTCCCTGTTTGCCTTCGCCCGCTCGCATAACAACTGACCGGGGAAGGCAATTCGAATGCCGCCTTATTTCGGCACTTGCGACCATCCTCGGTACGAGGCTGCAGCTATACAACCTCCTTCCACCTCGCCTGCAACGGAATGCTTGAGCGCTCGCATAGGCAACTCAAATCTGCACTGATAGCAAAACTCGATCGCCAGCACTGGGTGAAATGGCTCCCGTGCGTTCATCTTGGCCTATGCTCAACGCTGAAGGAAGACCTGGGCTTCAGCGCAACGGGAATCATGCACGGCTCAACAGTGCTCCTCCATGCATAATTCTTCTCCGATCAGACACTTTCTCCCCCAGCAGCCACCGACCACATCAAGAAGCTGCGCGCATTGCTTGCGCAACTCAGGCCAACAGCACCTCGCATCGCCGGCAACAGAAAGGTCTTCACTTTTCCCGACATGGACTCAGCTACACATGTGTTCGTGCGACATGACCCAACGAAGCCGCCCCAAACTCCGCTGTATGATGCCTTTCAAAGTTCTGGTACGTAATAACAAGAGCATCACGATTGACGTGCGGGGCCAACAAGAAGACGTCGCCGTCGACCGCACCAAGCCTGATCATATCACAGCCTCACACGTACGTTGTCAATGGACTCTTACCTTTCGCCGTTCAGCAGGTAACTTCTGCCTTTCCTTAAAAGCTCCGCAATCGAGGTGGAGCCTCTCTAGCAGGAGCTTCTCGGGGTTCTTCTTTTGTCTTCGGCTTTGCGATAGTACGCCTTTGTGGAAGACGCGTATTTGCGACGTCACCGCCGGCTTAGGGCCGGGGTTACTCCCCCGCCCTCTTCAACGGATGTTGTTGGAGGGTCTTTCTCCTCTCTCTTTTGAAGGCCGCGGGGGTTCCTATTCTTCGGCTCGTTTGGAGACGGTCTCGGCATTCGCATCTAATGAAAATAAATAGTCTTGTCTTGAAACTGCAAACCAGCTCCACGTCTGTTTTCTCGCCTTCTTCAGTTCCCAATATTCTGGGCTGCTACCCTATCAAGCAGCTTTACGTATTTAGGTCATTTTGAATCCACCTTAGACAAATCATATATTATGATAATAAACATAAACAAAATAAAAAAAAATTATAGACTGATTGCGGGCCTTATGAAAGAGTATTTATAAGTTACAACTGGATATAAATTCTCTAAAACGTCTTGTGCTATCATTCAAGTATGGAACCAAATGAATGAGTTTCTAAACATGAACAAAGACTTGACGAGGAACAGCAGGCGTAATTATACGGGGTTGTTCAATTTAGGTTAAAATATTTTAATGGGTGCATATTTGACATGAAGACCACCTCTACAGTGAGGCTATGCGCAACCGGAGACACAGAAAAAGGTAGTAAATATCGATGTTCGTGAAAAATTACTAAAATTGAATTTAGTGGCTGCTGTAAGACGGCTTTTTGCATTCAAGAGTTAGGCGCAAATATTTTTCCACGCACTTTCATTCAGCAAAATTCTTCAAGCGCATTCGTGCTACCAGATATTGGACTGCTAAGTGTATTGGCCGCTTGCAATAATACGCATAGTAGACACTAAAGACCGGCGCTAAGCTCCTCGACTTCGTGACGTGCCTGCTTAGTATGGTGTTTAGTTTTACCACGGATTGGAGGCATAGGTTAAAGTTAGAACTGGCAACCTTTAGGTATTGGCTCTTGTTATCGCAATGTGCAGTACTCGGCACCTGTATTGAAAGGTGCGAAAATGGGCAGAGCTTTGTGCCGGCCTTCAGTGTATAGCTTGTAAATAAAGTGAATATCAATGAAACTTCGCAGTTTTAAATCTCGGGGTTACTATGCGCTAGAATTATTCTGCGGAATAAAACTGTGTGAAAACAGGATTGTGCCTAACCGTCAAATGTAACACCTTGTTTACTGCA
This sequence comes from Haemaphysalis longicornis, assembly GCF_048455015.1. Taxonomy (NCBI): domain Eukaryota; kingdom Metazoa; phylum Arthropoda; class Arachnida; order Ixodida; family Ixodidae; genus Haemaphysalis; species Haemaphysalis longicornis. The sequence goes on from NW_027526214.1 coordinate 40,973,516, forward strand.
GCCACTAAATGTTAATTATTCACTTTGAGTAAAAAAGCCACCAAAATAATTATTTACCACATAATAAATCTTCAAAGTTTTCATGAATATAAAATCTTTTGAATGAATCTAAGTTTTTGTCTTGCCGGTTTCTTTTTTGCCTGGCGTTGTTTAATAGCAGTGTAGTACAAGATCGTTTCTAAGAATTTGTATACCAGCAGCGCATAAAAGTGTCTAGAAAAATGTTCCTCACCATACTACCTGATTTCAAGTGTCGATGCTCTCCATACTGTAAGATGAACAGTATTGCCAGGTACTAGAATACGCTCAGTGCTATTAGCGCAAACCGGAATGCTTGATATATGATGTTTTTTTTTCTGTTCATTCAGGAAAGCACCGAAGTACAGTTGCAGATTTTGTAAAAATTGCAACTGAAAAGTGTTAGTTATTAGGTGAAGTGGCACCCTGCTTGTGTGTTTTCTTTTTTCTGCATAGTACCAATTGTTTTTTGTCATTGTTGCTGAACCAAGACAGGCAATGCAGTTGGAGCGTTCGTAACCATATTTGTTAGTGTGTCACGTTGATATGCATCAACAGAAGCTCGCACCTCGGCAAATTCACAGCTCCTTGGAGAGAACACTAATGCCTAAAAGATTTGGATTTGAAAAAGATCGAATGAGAGCTGGCCCAGTCGTGGGTCTCTTGTACTTCTGTTTATCAACGAATTTCCTTTTTATACCACGAAACCCTAATATTGTTTTTCATTTTTCTGCGTTGCTCCTAAATTAGCGTTTGGAAATTGGAAACGTGGCCTAAAGGTATCAGTTTTGGGGCGCATGACGTACGCAATCGCTCAAGCACTGTTAAACCTTTGGCTTTACCTTGACCTTTCCATAGGGGCATACAGACAAAAAACAAGTTTGTTTTCTACGAAAGGTTTTGTGCTTTGTAGTGCCCCCAGCGCTTGCCCGGACGCACACTGCTTTATTCACTAAAAAAGATAATCAGTTTAGGTAAATATCTTTTTTTTCCCACCAAATGGCGGGTTTTCGTCAAGTCCGAAATGACATCATTTGTGATAGGAACCTTCTTTACTGTTAGTTGTCCTAGATGGGGCCACCATACTGCAGCGGGCCGTTTCCAGCATGTGCTTTGTGTTTGACAGTATTTTTACCTTTAAAATCCTCTCAAAAGTCCATATTTCCTTCCTATTCTCCTAAAAACAAAAGTAAAGTTGCGAACAATGCCTGCTTCAGCATAGGAGGGACAGGGGAAAAGCCAATTTAAATACATTTAACAGGCTAGAAGCCAATGGTTTTTTTTAAAAGAAAAGCCCATTTGCAGAAAAAAACCACTACCTTCTGCGATTCCTATGCTCAGGCAGCAAGTACTTATGCGTAAGAGGAAAGTCGGCAATCTAGGATGTGATAAAAATTAAATAAACACAAACAGCTGGCAAAATATCCTGTTTGTATTGTGTAGTAGCAAAAATCGCGGTTAACAGCATTGAAAACGAAAAAACCGGATGGGCAAGAAAAGAAAGAAAAAAACCCGACAAAATGCAAATACAGATAGTGCTTCAATTCTGAAATTTTGCCGCAAAGTCGTGTAAAATTACATTTTTAATGACAGTCCAGTTGGGCATTTCTGCTCACGAGAATACCCACCTGCAAGGGTCTTCCGGAACGCTTTCCATATCATGTAGTGTGTTTACAAAATACAAAAAGGTGGAGTCACCCCCGAAGCTCTCTAAATTTATTACATGGATGGTGACTGCGTTCAGTGCGAACAACGCAACTATCCGTGCCATGCACTGCCCCATAGTACGCAAACACAAAACACAGACGACACAATGCTGAAGAGAGGCACGAATTATCCCAGGTGAGAGGATTACAGAGGGAAAACGCGTTTCATGTCATGTTCACTCACCACACATCTTTATCCAGCAGGAGAATCATCCAACAGGTGCCGAAGGTTTGGCTGTTTAAGCTGGGGCCGCTCAAGTTGAAGCAGTCGCTGAATGTGTTTCGACGTTGTTAAACATTGCGGCAGATAGAGACGCTAGTGCAGCCGCTACACAAAAGCACAAGCAGCCCGCCGTAAGTTCGACAGAAAGAAATGGTCACGAATCGGCCAGATCTAGTTATTACGTGAGGAAATTTCTTAGACAGTGGAAAAGAAGCAGGCAGAATAATGCTGCGTCACTGTTAGATGTTGACGACTTCTCTTGACAAAATAGGCGGACAGCCTTCGATAGCGACGAGCACACCACATGTTTGGATATTTCCCCAGCTACATCCTTTCACCTCGTAGAAGCACTGCGCGTGACGCAGTCCGTGATTTTGTTCCCTCACGTTGAAGTACTCTGGCACATGGTACAAGGCCACGGTGAGAGAGCTGAAGAGCAGGATACTATTCTGCTTCAAGTGGTAATTAGTGTTGAACTGATTGAGAGGATTGCTGAGGGTCAATAGTACATTAGAACTGTCAGAGTATGTGCTGACAAGAGAGGAAAGCCTGTTGTCAAGGAGGAACTGGGGGAGTTTTTGCACGCCTATCAATTCAGCTTCAAAGGTTGTGGTGAAGAAACTGAACGGAACTTTCGCACTAGGCGCACGCGGTCAGGGGTGTTTAGAATGACAACGGCTGCTCTAGCCGCAGTGGATGTGTGGGAACCGTCGGCAAAAGCATGTGGAGCAGAGAAATTAAGCCTCTTGTTCGCCTGCGTGCTAAGCAGACAGCCACGTCGAACAAGAAAGCGCTGTGCAGGATACGTCGTGAGACCGATGGAAAGGTCTACTTCGGTAGGTCTGAAGGAGACCGAGCGGAATGTGTTGGCTTGTCGATGATGAAACAGTAAAAAGGCACGCACAGCGATGTCAACGTGAATGGGTAATGGGAGCGCGTTCGCGATAGCTTCAAGGGGGTCTGTTTTTATCCTGGTGTATACCCTCGTGATCGGGAATAAATATTATCTAAGCAATGAGTGGATTCAAAACAGATGGGAGTAAGGGTTTATAGAGAATACCTCAGGAACCTCAGATTTGCTGGTGACATTGCCTTGCTAAGTAACTCGGGGGACGAATTGCAAAGCACGCTTTCCGCACTAGACGAACAGAGTAGAACCGTGGGCCTGGAAATTATTATGCAGAAAACAAAAATAGTGGTCAATAACTTCTGGACAGCATAGCGGTTTGAGATAGGTGGCGAGGCAGTGGAAGTGGTAAGCAAATATATCTACTTAGGCCAAGTTGTGACCCCAGATCCCAACCATGAGGCAGAGATAATTAGAAGGACCAGATTGGGGTGGGATGCATAATGCAGGCATTCTCAGATAATGAATATCAACGTACCATTATCGCTAACGTAGAAAGTGTATGACAGCTGCATCTTACCGGTACTCACCTACGGGGCAGAAACTTCGAGGCTCACTAAGAGGGTCGAACTTCAATTGTGAACGACACAGCGGGCAATGGAGTCTAAAATGATAGTTGTAACATTAACGGACAAGAAGAGAGCGGAGTGGGTCAGGGAACAAACACGGGTTAAGAAACTATTAGTAGAGATTAAGAAGAAGAGATGGACGTGGGCAGGGCATCTAATGCGAAGGCAAGATAACCGCTGGTCATTAAGAGTAAGAGAGTTGATCCCTAGAGAAGGCAAGCGTTGCAGGGGCCGGCAGAAAGTTAGATGGGCAGATGAGATTAAGAAGTTTGCGGTGATAAATTGGTCACAGTTGGCACAGGACCGAGGTAATTGGAGAATAATTGGAGAGGCATTTGCCCTGCAGTGGGCGTAGATAGGCTGATGATGACGGTTTGATGATGATCAAGCAATGAGTGATCTCGACCTTTTCCTCTAAGGTGTTGATTTAGGTGTCACCAAGCGGGTGCGGCACAGGAAATTGCAGAAGGAACGACCAGGTGCTGCAGTTGCCGAAAATGAGAATTGTTGACGAGTGTGTGCGTGCCTGCAAATCAAGTTCTTGAGGGGGTCTTTTTCTAAACAATTGATTTTAATTGGTTGGTGTTGGCCATAAATATCAGGCGGTTGTCGATAGAATCTTAGGAGTTTCATTTCGGTGACTTGCTTGAGTGTTACGCAGTATATACTGATATTAGGCTTTTATATCACACCTCGGTAACCTCTTGAAACGAGAATACAAGAACACTTGAAATGGTTTAGCTTTAGCTTAGCCTTGTCTGCCGAAAAAGTAATCTTGGCCAGCGTTTCGCGGGCAATGGCTTCTAGTTGATGACGCATGCGCGCGTGAATGATGATAAGAGTGGTATCTGCATTGAAATGTGAATGCGCATCTTGTGGCTTAGGAATTTAGACCATGTTGAAAACATAGCTATTCCAGAAAAGCAGGCTTATGGGAGAAGCTTCAAAAAACCCCTTCGTTATGACATTAGTGATGTTTCCTGAGAATGTCTAGTAACGAGTGTGGCTTCTTCAAAGAGCAACTTTGGGAGCTCATAGATGTTTCAAGGGCTCTTCTGTGACCGGAAACAGTACAATAGTAGAAGAAAGGTGGAATAGTGTCAAATGTTCCAGCAAAATCAAGGCATATAAAACCGACAGATCACCGTTGTTTTGATGGTGTTAAAGAAGCCTACGAAGTTTGAAGGGCGATTCTCTGAGCGAAAACAGTACAATAGTAGAAGGGGAGAACAGTGTTCAATGCCCCACCAAAATCAAGATATAAAAACCGACAGACCACCGTTGTATTGATGGTATTGAAGAAGCTTAAAAAATCCAACTAAGTGGTTTTTGAATTGTGTCCCAAAATATAGCCTAACTGTTCTGGATGGAGGAACCCAGGACGACGAAGCAATATTGCAAAGACGTAAATTTAGCATTCGTTCTAGCAGCTCGGCAATCATCAAAGTAATTCTTATTGTTCTGTATGAACAAGGCTTTATCGGCCAAATCAATGTTTTTTAAAAATGTAACGTGGGCTTGCTTACACTGAAGAGGAATATAGCCAATAAGGCAACAGTTAAACACGTGAAACAGGAAATAGGAGATGCGGTGAACCATGAGATGAATAATGGCAGTGCTGACGCTGTCAGGTCCCGAAGCAGAACCAGAATTAATTTGCTGGAGGCCAACCGAAAATATACAAATGTTAAGTTTTGTTCCTGGTCTTCTGTGCGGTTCCTAGTTGCGCCAATGACGGCCCTCGTTGCTCTGTGGGTGGGAGTGTAATCTTCATGGCCATCAAATGGGAAGTGGGTTTTCAGTAGCAGACCAGCTGACTCTAATGTGTTTGTTGTTGACGTATTACCCATCACGTGCTGCGATGACCAAACAGAACATGTCCAGTGCTTCCGTAATGCCACTTTGAATGGTTGTCCGAACGACTTCTTTGCGGGCACATCTGTGCATACCTGTCTTAACACGTTATCTATGGCGACGTGTATGTGCTCGCTTTAGGTGGTGAGACTCCAGTAATAAAGAAAACAAGGCTCTTCCAACAAGAGTGGATCCCGGCTATGTTGGTACCACCTCCGTAAAACTGACACAGCTCATGTTTTCATGGCTTGATCGTCACTCAACCGCACGTTCCCCCTGTGTTTCTTCAGCGCTTGTCCAAACGTTTTCTTTCAACTGGCAAAAGTAGAATAAAAAAACGTCAAGAACTTTTTCGAGGGCCCACTTTGTAGACGCATCTTGTGGTTTGAAAATTTAAATCAAATCACCTGCCGGTAACACCTAACCATATATAGTAATGCTTCTTTGGTTAGGCGTCGGTTCATGAACGGTGGAAACCGTTGTGGACTGAACAGTACGTAGTTGTAATATGATAAACGTGGCGTGTCCCGTACATTCAACGAACAATCACCTTCTCAATTGGGACCGGACACAATTTCGAAAAGGTATTTTGAAAAGTCGCTACCGAACATCGGTCGTTCTGTACTTTAAATTGGGTCTCATGACTGCAGTGGGTCAGCTCGACGCCCCGGGAGTTCAAATAATGGCCTCCCCGAATGGGATTCAGGGCGTTGTAATCTCCTGCCATTACCACATTCCTAGTACGGTGTCGTGGCGGGACGTCATCAGTTGGGAACAAACTTAAGTCCATCGGCACAGACGGCCAAGCGCAAGTGGCGATGATATTGACGCTGGACTGGTGATTTTGGAGTCGCAGAGCCACAACGTAGGGATACACGGTCAGTAAAAAAGAAGCGAATTTCCGCCGCGGCATTAAAACCATGCATCAGGGTATATGTGTTTGAAGAAAACGAAATAAATTGGGTGGCACTCTAAGCACCCTTGATACGCAAGCATATGGTCACAAACAGCAGCCTCATAAATGTGCTCTGCTTCAACGAAATCAACAAGGTGTAGAGTTGGCGCACAAGTATGGTTTTGATTTGTGTGAAGAAGAAATAAGGAATGCATGTTGAAATTTGAGTGTTTGCGTTGGCGCGGTTGTATTAGGCGGAAGCGGAAGAAGGCGAGGTAGATGTCGGAATGGTGTGATAAATAGTTGTCTTTGGTGCATGCGTGCCAATGTTCATTGCTCCGTAAAAAAGCATGACACATTAAAGGTGTGGTGGGAACGGTGCCCCACAGACAAGGATCTGTTTGTGGGGGCAGGTGGGCAGTCTTCTGTGAGGTAATCCTCCGAACAAACAGCGGACACACCCCGCGCTGCATCAAAAAGTGACGTGGCCGTATGTGCAACAACTACTGCATGCTGCCACGTGTAAATTTTCTTTATTAATACAGAAAGATGAGCCGATTAATAAGCGATCTTATGTTTTCTGGATGTGGTATAGCAACGCTGAAAGCTCCATAATAAGGACACTGTCCCCCGTATGGCCTTTTAGTAGGCCCAGTGTTTTAACTTTCCTTCCCGGATATTCAGTTCATTCCGAGCATTAGTGTTCGTCGGCAAAATACCAGAAACAATCCTGGGGTCCAGACCACAGATCGTAAGCTGCGGCTAACGGCATGAAGTATGAATTAGTTTGATGGCGGTTTTGATTTGAGTAATTCCTTCGATGGCTTTCTCGAGATTGTCTATCGACGCTGCCTCCGCAGAGATAGTGTCATCCCGGTATGGTAGGAAATGAGTTTAAATTGTGTCACTCCGATTCCGGATGGATCGTTCGCGAGAGTAGATTTTAGCAAGGTAATAGTGTCGGGCCTGGATGAAAAGATGGAAGAGGCGCAATGTGCAGAACAAGGTCTGGTTTTGTTTCAACCGACCTAATTTCTTTATGTGGGCGGTGCACACAAGCTGCACGAGATGAGAGAGTGATGGTTTGGAACGTGTGAATTGCACGAACAGCTCCTGGAGCTACACAGATATTCCACGAAGGACTGCTGGGGCACATCGTGTGGATGATGCGGCGCGACCTCTTCCCTGTGGCACTCTGATAACTGCGATTCTAGCTGGCTCATCTTGCATTCAGCCAGGGATAACTTAGTAAGGAGGGAAATGAACATTGCCTGCATTTGGAGAAAGATGTACAAAATTCCTTTCCGTACCGGCTACTATACATTGTTTCTGTCATCACTGAGATCATTTTCGCGCTGATTCCCTTTGCGGCTGAGGAAAGAGCTACCTTTTCCTCTTTCAACCGTCAATACCTCAAATGGATGCGTGGGAGGTGGCACAGGGCTGGAAGCATGGACGATGTCACCTTGGGCACAATCCCTCGAGGTATTGTACACCTCCGCATGACGATGATTACCTTTATGATTGTCAGCTTGTAACGGCTTTTGATCCTGAATCTCTCGTTGAACGTCTCCATTCATGCTGTCATCATGGTCTACAAGTTACCCAGAAGATATTGCACGGAGCGCGAAGGATGGCAGATCTATTGTGTCACTGACCAGGGATCGCGGCAGGCACTTTCACGTGAGTGAAACAATGGAAGATCACCACCTGTCGTGCTCCGCTTAACATATCGTGGATCATATGTATACCTGGCTAGTTTTTGATAAGAGAGGAAATAATTGTTTTGCGACACACGGTGTCCACTCGACAAATATGGTAACCCAAGACACGAATAGGCAAGTGGACTAATCGCCCAGTTTCGTCAGAAACAACTCCAAAGCGCCGTAGTGCTACGCAGCTAATAAAGCATAGAGCTCGCAGTACCAACAGCAATACGTATCGGTGCTTTAACGTTTGGGTATTTCAAAACCTCCACGGTTTTTCCAACCATTCCAACTGTTGTAAAAAGAATGTACGGTAAATGCAAACGCAAAGAGGTTGTTCGGCAGGGTTATCCCTCGAAATGTTCGTTTGCTATATCCGGCCAGAGCCCATCGAAGTGCTGGCAGATTTGATATCATAATTTCTGTTGCGGCAAATTTGGTAGTGGATCGCAATGTCATTGTCTTTTGCCTTAATTATGTAACTTATTTAAGCAACGTTTAGGGTAAAAGTTGGTGAGTATGATTAAAAGAAGACAATCTTTGGAATGAACCAAATGTGTTTTGTCGCCATGGCCGCCTAAGCTATGCGGATATTTTGTTCCCTATTGCCATACCTTGCCTTTTTTCATAAAAGCATGGCTACCTTCTTAATACTTGCTATGCAACGGAGACCAACGAACGCTTGCAAGCATTTTAGGTAGGACCATCCGTTTCTGGTACCACGAAACAACAATTTCCACTGATGATGTGCTTGCGGCGAGTTTAGATACCTTTGTACAGCTTGACGACTTTTTACTAATATAGCCAAACCTAAATCCTCGGAGTGGCTCTTGGCTTGCAGGAAACCTGACACTGACAATGCAACTTGTGCCTGACACTTCACTCCAGCATTTCGTCGAGACAGCAATAACGTTTAGTTTTTTTAGTGTAAAAAGTTTGATGTCTTACAAGCTCGTTTTTTGTTTTGGCTGATCAGCTCTCAGCTCGAGAAACACCAACGCTTTATATCTCCCGATCTAGAACAGGAGTGGTCGCTATCAGCTTACTGAAATAGTGAAGGCCTTCTACATTTTCTACTAGTTGCGTTTCTCGAATAAATGTTCCCGCCACAACCAGATTCTCCGGCCGAAAACTAAAGCACAGAAATGTTGCAAACTTTGGAAGTTACACAAACCAATAGTTCCTTTCTGATTTCTCGTTAATTTTATGATGATATAGAATTTTATGGGCTTCACTAGATTCATGTACGATAAAAGTCGCTAATAATTACTCAAGTGTGGCAGCGACTCGTGCGTGTATTTCATTCTGCGAGCTGTGGTGACATATATTCGCAGAACTTGTATTCCACTCAACCGTGATATGTAAAACAGTGCTTTTGATCAAGTGGAAGGCCGCTGAAACGCGGCTCTAAAAACATTTCGCTCTTTGATGCTAACAAAAGATGTGGTTTAGGATTTTAAAATATTTCTGTATTTTGACTCAGTTTCTCTTGCCTAAAGTACAAAAAGACTGCAGTACAACCTTGAATGCAAATAGAGGGATGGGTGCCCTACTGCAAGTGTCAAAGCACTTTGTCATCTTCGAGTACCCCTTAGGCTCAGTTGTCACAGCGGTTGTCAAATAAATGCAGCAGTAAAATCACAGAACCTAGATATACTTTTAATACTTTGGTCGCAATGCCATGGCCATAACGAATAAAAACGACAAACACTCCCCGAAAGCAGCCAAAGAAAAAGTTTCGATATGCTTACGGAAGCTAAGACTCCTGCACTGAAGCCCAAACATCAATTTTCTTTTTGTTTTTTCAAATTTAATTTGGTCGGTGCATGTTTGGATTTCAGTGTTTGTTTCTAACAAGAAACACCACGCCACGCAAGGACAAGGCCCTGATAACGTATTCCTGATAGCAATACAGCACAATTCCCGTCTCTTTCACGCGGACAACTCAGGCTCTTGTGGATTCTATATACCGAAGCCTTGGTCAAGAAGACTTTTTCAAGCATTATTTTTTTGAGGGCACCTCAGATATGTTTGGGGCTGTTGTTTCTTAAATATAAAAAATTTGAACAGACTTTCGCCATAAACTTTGTTAATGTCACTATTGCTATCAACCATTGCCTGCGACAACCTCACACCGGTTGACACGCACAGGCAGGAGGGCGTTTGTCCCGTCAAAGGAATTCTTGTTTTCGCGTTATCTGGGCCACTACTACGCCAAATTTTTCTGTGGTCTGTGAGATGCGTCCCGGCGGTTTTTGTTCTCATGAAAAGCAACATGTAGCACGTTTTCATTGAAAAAAAAAAGGCGGGAGTAAATGTGAGCATTGAAATGGCTCTAGGAGCAGTATTACAAAGAAAATAGCAACACACATATGCCAATGTACCAATGGTCATAATTAGGACTTCTTATTGAAATAAAACTCTAAAGCAGTTGCAAATATGAAAGTAAAAACTTCATTTTAAGGATTATCTGCTGGAGCTTAGGCAGGACTCTATGTACTTCAGTATGCTGTGGTTTCTTAACACTGCTGACAAGCAGTCATCATTGAAAGACAGAAAATTTGTGAGGGTTCAGAGGTGCCACATACATGAGTACGGTTAATCAGTCTGGCAGGCGCAGATTTCTTTCAGCGCAAATGATGCGCTCTGCCAACTGGTGCGGCTGTTATACTAATGTGCACGTATAGCAGTGGATTTTATACTATCAAATTAGAAATGTCAAATTGTGGTACATTTAAAGTGGGTATAGGACCCAAGCAAGAAAGTGGCAATACTTGGCAACTCTTTAGAGACACCGGGTACATTTTTATGTTCAGCAAGGGTCAAAAATAGTGAAACGAACCGCGACATGAATATGATCTTTCCGAACATACCGCGCAATATTGAATAAGTGGCGCCAACTCAGTTCTAAAAAAAAGAAAATAGCAAAAGTGGTACTTAGGCTTTTCAATTTTTGGGCTGCGGAAACTTTTAAACACTGCTTGTTGTTCTAGCGTGGTTAGTTGTGCAGTGTCGCGTTACGGAGTTAAAAATTCGTAGCAAAGTTTAATGACTAGTTGCTTTCTTTGCAGCAGCAAAACGTCCCTGTTGTTCACCTTCAATTTCCTTCATTTCAATTCTGCAACAGACACACGACTCGTTTCAACTTGTGTGAGACTTGGTTCATCTTTCCCGCCTGTTCCTTGCCTTAGAACACTGCACACGTTGTATATTGGGAACAACCACACATGAAACCAACAAAAAAATGTCAAGTGTCCAGAGTACATCGCTATTATTCAAATAAGGCATTGTGTTTAGAATGTAGCTGCTCACTGATTTATATTTACTTATGCAGCACATGGCTAACTATTAGAGCGAGAATTGTTTTGTAAAAATGACTGCTGTATGATCTTGAAGCTCGTAATATTAGAAATAATGTTTCAGTTATATTGATCCCAGCCACGCCAGATTACATCGCTATTATCCAAATTAGGCGTTAGGTTTAGAATGTAGCTGCTCACTGATTGGTATTTTTTATCACCACATGGTGAACAATTACAGCGAAAGATGTATTTGTAAAAATGACTGTTTGTGACATTGAAGCTCGTAATAAAAGAGAAATTGTCCGAGTTATATCAATGCTAGCCACGCCGGGCACGTCGTTGCTCAAGGAATAACACGACTTGATTGGTTGATTGATTGATTGATTGATTGATTGATTGATTCATTCATTGATTGATTGATTGATTGATTGATTGATTGATTGATTGTAGGGTTTAAGGCGACGACGAAAATCCGCGTTGAGGCGTGCCGTACAGGAGGGCTCCGGTTTAATTTTGACCTCCTGGGTATCCTAAAGTGCATCGATATCTCTTCACCTCCGTCAGACAAACCACCACCGTGGCATGATATCGAACCCGCGTCATCGTGATCAGCAGCACAACGCATTAGCCACTGAGCCACCATGCCGGGTAGCAACATGACCTGTTCAGGCAATTCGGGTAGAATATTTATAAAACACAAAGATTGTCTTCGTCCCGTTCATGTTGCCAGCCATGGTAAAGCTATGTTTCTAAAAGCGCCCTTCTGCCAAATTAAAGATTCTTCTATGAACTGACGATATATACAATGGAGTCACTATTTTTTATCAAGACGCTAGTGCGTAGGCATCAAGGTAAGAAAACTTCGCCTTCCGTTGACATGAATCTATAATGCTGATTAGGATAGTGGTGAGCACAATTATGATAGTGACAATAATATAAACTTTCCCGAATAATAATTAAGGATGAGTTGCAAATTAGCGTGAGAACGATTTCACAGACTGCACACAGCAAGAACGCTTGCGAACAACAAACTTACGGCGTATGCCTGCAATAAAGACGGCGTATTTTGTTAAATTTTTCTTTTTAAAATATTTGTTATGCCACACTTCTTTAAATATCTTCTTGGGAAACGACAATAGAGAAGTGGAAGAAGAAATAACATCGACAAAGAAATACACCGAACACTCCTTATTTCGAATATTCTTGACATGGGCCCATTAGAAATAACAAGGCTTGAAATGTTATGACAAAGTTTATACAACATATTTTAGGTGGCATACCACACACACAGCTGGTACTAAGATGCCCTGGGTGTAACTGTGGTTGATATGCTGGTTTAAAACTAAGGGCACTGGCGATCAGGGAAATAAAAAAAACTGGGGCAATGTTTGACTGAACAATCTTAAAACAAAATAAAAATATTTGCCCTTTCATCTTTAGGAACACGCCTAATACCTCATCAAGACACCGGTCATACTGTCAATTCAGGTTAACATAGTGCGAATTTAGTTGTACCGGGTGCTTGCTACTAAATTTGAAGCAGCATTGCTGTATTGTATGGCACAATGGCTGCACAGGTAGCGTGGAGGGGGCAAAAGTTCCTGCGTGTCACTAAAAGTCCATCTCGTTGGCGCACCCAGGTGAGCTGAGGGCTGGGGAAGTTGAGTCTGAAGGAGCAGAACCAGTTAATTAAGAGTTCGTTTCCAACATAAGCACTTTGTTTTTGCCCTTCCGTGCGATGACAGCAGCGGCTTCCGGAGGTAGACCTGTGCTGTGCAGGGGTGAGAGAAAGTGTTAGACAATGGTGTATCTGTTGAGATAACTAGGAACTGGCGGTGCGACTGCCATCGGTATAAGTAAAAAAAAAACAAGTCATGCTGCACGACGTATATAAATGTTCAAAACTACGAGCGGAACTGCGCGAAAGATAAGCCATCATGGTGAACTCGCAAAGGTGGAGGGCTATATTAATGCCGCACTTACTACGATCATCAGCGTCGCTGAGATTTTGTGGCACACTTTTTTGAGTTTAATATAGATAATATTGTACATCTGACAACCGTATTAGTTTAGTTTTTAATAATATGTAACGTCTGTTTAACAGGTGCTACAGCAACTTTCAAGGAACGTAAATCACTTTTGGAATAACTTGAATGTCGCAAATCAAAACCTTGATTCTTTTGCATTGTTGTAAATCGTGTCCAGAAACAGCTTCGGTCTGTTAATGGTATGATATAGCAAGATCTTTATTTGCTTCTTTTTTCATCATTTTTTGGTGCCATCACCAGTGCCAAATGCCAAATTGTTTGAAAGGTATAGCATTTTTTCGGTGAGGTCCCTGTATACAATTTAATGTGTCTCAATGTTAGGTGTGAGAAAATAAAGCCCTCAACTTCAACTTCAAGATCTCGTACCTCCTTATTTTTTGGACCACATCTGATGATCGGGGCGACTTTGACAAACATGGAATAAAAGATTGTAAATCAAATCATGCGCTCAAATTCTCCCTAAGCCATTTTATACTCTTTCGGAGCCACCAGACGCTCCACAGCATGCGTAAATGGCAGTAGTTGGCTGACTGGGTCCAAGTCAGTTGTGGAGAATATTGCATCATGTATGAGAAAATTGACCTACGGCGATGTTTAGCTTCAGAGACGTTGCGCGGGCTTCAGGTGAGATATACGATTCCTTGGCTGTATGTCAAATGTTGTGATGGAATTGACGCATCTACTGAGAAATAGTACTGTGATGCAAGAAATCGAAGATACCAAAGTCGCAGATTACAGTTGACCCCAGAGCCGCACATGATCCGCTTTCCTTTGTATGGACACAGATGGACCTCGAGGCAAAGAAGGAAACTGTTCGAGGCAGGCTAACATTGCACCTTCTCGTCTTCTCATTGGAATAAGGTTTGTTCTGAAAGACTCGGTGAACACCGTTTTCACGCTGAAGAATGGTTCTGCACACCACATAGTGTGATGTGAGCACTCCTAACGTGTTCAGTGCCCTTCGCACTCTTCTAGACGAGCCAATTATAATATCTCTGATAGCAATTATACAGCCGCAAGTGACTGGAATGCGTCGGTAATACGTTGGCCTTGGTTGGATATCACGGATTTGGTGCTTTTTGTTGAAAACACTCTTTGGTTTGATTTAATGCTAGGAGTGCACGATCGCAGCTACACTCTAAAGTAGGGAAACCTTACAAAACCCGACACCAAGAACCGGCGTTTCTGCCACAGTAATATGGCGGTGAACAGTTTGTTGCAGCCTTTATGTTCTCAAGAAAAGAGAAACAGTTGCTCTAAGAAAACAGAAATGAAAGTCGACTAAGCGGATAAATGCCTCTCGGGTTGAGGGGACGTGAATCAAGACTGAGTCTAAGAGAAGAACAGACAGAAAAGAGGCTAGAGAGAAAACAATTAACGTTGTTCTACTCAACGTGAAATCTGTCGGTACTGTAGAGCAGTGATTCGCCATAATTGCCTGTAGTTTCGTTATCCGTTCATGCTTACTACCCATTAAACAATCTTCCTAAATTTTAAACAATCCATTAAACAATCTTACATACTTACAAGCTTACTAAACAATCTCACTTGTTTTTAAGAAGACATTAGGACTTCATTTTGTATTGCAAACGCCTTCACCCAGGAGTGGACATGAATATAGAGATGGGGTAGCGAATATTCTTGTGGCGATGTCGTCATCATCACCATCATCATTTACTTGGGTGCACGGCCGGAAAAGTCTTCTCCAATTTCTCTCCAACCGGTCAAGCCCTGCGCTGCAAGAGTCGATGTTTTAACACAGTTGTTCCGTATTTCATTCTTCTGTCGTTTTATAGACCTTGCCCGTCTTTTAGACCCGTCTCTTGGTATTCGTTTTGTTACCAAACTTGTCCACGGGCTGTTGGTTCACGTCACTTCATCGCCAAGCAAACCATTACTTTTCGTTTATTTGACTTGCGATATTCCTAATGTAGTTTGCTCTCTGATCTATGTAGCTAATTTGATATACCTGAGTCTTGTTTCTACTATTATTCGTTTCATGGCTGGTTCAGCCGGCAGTTCAATATGTAGTTGTTCAGCAAGGCGGCAAGTTTGACCTTCTGATATAATCACCGGCGGTATGTACTCGTTTTAGATTTGTTGAGTGTGAGGTTGATCAGATTTTAAATTTATGAGTGCTGTGGACTGCTCTGAAACTCCCACCTATGGTGCGCCGGTTTCTCTTCTGGGGTCGGTGTCAGCAATAACCACCTGCCCATGGTAGTTATATTGATTTGTTTACTGCTTTATTTATTTAGGTACCATTACGGCCAGATTCATTAGAGAGGAGAGTGGGTTATTGTAGTAAACACTTTAGAAAACAGAGCACAAATAAAAAATAAAAAAAACCTGGAAAATGCAATGTAATACAATGCTTCTGGCTATATATAGTTAGCTACATCTGTTTTAAAGCGTTGGGGTAACAAAATAGTGGCCGTCAGGGCCGTTATGTGGTTAAATCACTGTAATGTACGCGTTATAACTGACACAAAAAAGTGGTGGTTGTTAATAACGGGAAGCCATCTTTGAGAGCATAAGTGATGCGAAGTGAAATATACCATAAAGGCAGATTGAGTTATACACGTAGCTGGCTGTGATAGAAACGTTTTAGGAAAGAGGCAAAGGCGAAGGATATTTGCGAGCTCCTGAAAAAGGTAAGCGGAGGCTGGATTTCATAGTGCATATCGCAGCAGTCCAGTTGTAGTTTGGCAGTATATAAATGGAACAGAGTGGTTTATAACTAGTGAGTGAGTGTGTTATATTTTCTTGGCTACCATCCCAATTCTCTGGAGCATATTCCGGTTTAGAAGGGATAAGTGTTTTGTAAAGCTGTAAATGTTAATGTTGAGGGCTCTTCCGATAAATTTAGACGTGCATAACCAAGCATGCAAACTGCGTTATTATTACGTACGTAGTATGCACGGAAGAGGGAGTTCTGTCGTAATATGTATTTCAATATATTGGTTACTGCTGACGAATTACAATGGAGCAGGATTCACATTGTTCCGCAGCGACAAGGCGAAGATGAGACGGTAATGGGAGGATGGAACACTGATGTATTTACATGAATGAACTATTTACAGTGCTCACGGATCGAAACGCGACACTGCGAGTGCGTGGCCTGCGGTACATG
The DNA here is from genome assembly GCF_048455015.1 of Haemaphysalis longicornis. Lineage (NCBI taxonomy): Eukaryota > Metazoa > Arthropoda > Arachnida > Ixodida > Ixodidae > Haemaphysalis > Haemaphysalis longicornis. Next base: position 40,989,877 of record NW_027526214.1, read on the forward strand.
CAGCGCTGCCCGTGGACGCCCGTCGAAGCTAGCTGTTGCATTGTGGTCTACCGCGAGGGTGAGAGCGTTTTAACCGTAGGCTTGTTGCTTCCGGTTGCCAGCAGCGGGGCTGTGGTTCCCCGCAGTGACAGCGATGCGCTGTGAGCCTGGAGCGCGTTTCTGCGCCGCTGGTAGCCGCCCGGCGGTCCAGGCAGCCAATTTCGCGACATCGTCTGCTCGGGCACTCTTCTTCCGCGTGCCCTTCTTATGCGAAACAGATAATGTGCGTGTAAGGCACTGTCACGCCTATTTGAATAAAACGAGCGTCTGCACGAAGGAAAAGCCAAATTTATTCTAAGGTATAAACTAAAAAAAGAGAAGAGCCGACGAAGTACTAATGCACTGCACCACACGTGAACGTAATTGCAAAGGCGTCTTTCCTTTTTTTAGTTAAAATCCTGCATAAAGTTCGCCGTTCTTTTGTACAGAAGTTTCTTTTATTCAAATGAGCGTGGCTGTGCATTACCGCGTTGGAAGGGCCCGCGTTGGAAGAGCGCGGGCACACGATGTCGCGAAATCGGCTGCGCGCACAGCCGGGCGGCGCATAAACGGATTCCAGCGCTCCCGTCTCGCAGCGCCCCGCTGTCGCTGCGGGGAACTACAGTCCCGCGCATTGGCAACCGGAAGCAGTAAGCCTATGGTCAACAGACTCTCATACTCGTGGTATACCACAATGCAAAACTTAGCTTCCATGGGCGTTCACGGGCGGTGCTGCACTTACCGGCGGCCACGCGGTCGCAGTGTAGCGTTTCAATCTGTGAGCACTGTACAAGCCGCCCTTACAGCTCAAGCTCACTCCGCGCCGCACACTGCTTCTTCGTTGCCGGCGTTGTACCATGGAGGTATGTGCCAGCACCCTTTAATTGCTTCCTGTCACATTTCTCCAGTCAACCTCCCATGAATACGCCAAATAACCCTCGGCCCTGAGTCCCCAGCGGCGGTGAAGCAACTGACCACGGTGGCGGTCACACCTGTGACGCAGCAGAGGGTGCTAAGAATCCCTGGATCAGGACAGGCCGCCAATGGAATCTGAACCTGGCAACATTTAACGCGCGAAGCTTATCTAGCGAAGCAAGTCTCGAGGTGTTGTTCGAGGAATTAGAGGGCATAAATGGGATTTAATATGGCTTAGCGAGGTTAGGGGGGTAGGCGAAGCCTTTACGGTGCTGAAAAATGGACACGTCCTATGTTACCGTGGTCTAGTGGACAGAAGAGAACTGGGAGTGGGATTTCTAGTCAATAAAAGCATAGCTGGCAACATAGACGAATACTATAGCAATAACGAAAGGGCAGGAGGTCTTGTAATTAGGCTCAATAAGAGGTACAAGCTCAAGGTGGTGCAGTGCTACGCTCCCACATCCAGCCACGACGACCAAGTAGTGGAACGCTTCTATGAAGATGTGGAATCAGCAATGGCTAAATTAAAAACACAGTATACCGTAGTTATGGGGGAATTCAATGCTAAAGTAGGCAAGAATCAGGCTGGAGACAAGGCAGTTGGGAACTATGGTCTGGGCTGTAGAAATAGCAGGGGGGGACCTACTAGTTCAGTTTGCAGAACCGAATAACCTACGCATAATGAATACCTTCTTCTGTAGATGGGAGAGTCGGAAGTGCACCTGGAGTACCCCGAACGGGGAGCACAAAAATGAGATAGACTTCATATATGCTAAAACCCAGGCGTCGTGCAGGATGTGGAAGAGCTCGGAAGGGTAAGGTGTAGTGACCACCGTATGGTAAGATCTCGAATTAGGCTAGATCTGAGGAGGTTCCGCAACAAGCTAGTAGGAAAGAAGCCGATAAATTAGCTAACAGTGAGACGTAAAGTAGAAGAATTCAGGATCGCGCTGCAGAACCGATATTCCGCCCTTAATGAGGAAGCCGAGCTTACGACACAGGAAGACAGTGACAACCTTACACGCATTATCACGGAGTGTGCAGTAGAAGTCGGGGGCAATATGGCTAGACAGGATACTGGTAAACGTTCACAGGAGACGAAAGATCTAATCAGGAAACGGCGAACCATGAGAATCTCTACCGCAGCTGACAGAATAGAACTAGCCGAGCTCTCGAAGTTAATCAATAGGCGTAAGACAGCTGACATACTGAAGTATAAAATGGAGAGGATCGAATACGCTGAAAAGAAAGGAGGTAGACTGAAAGCAGTGCAGAGATATCTTGGCGTGGGGGAAAATCAGATGTATGCACTTAAGGATAAGCAAGGCAATGTCATCACAAATAGGGATAAAATAGTCACAGTGGCCGAGGAGTTCTGTAGGGATCTGTACAGTAGCCGGGACATACAGGATAATGCCGAACGATACAGTAGTTCAGAGGAGATAGACATCCCACCAGTAACGACCGAAGAAGTAAGCGAGGCTTTGTAAGAAATCAAAAGAGGGCAAAGCACCTGGTGAGGATCAGATAACAGCAGACCTCCTAAAGGATGGCGGAGAAATTGTATTTGAAAAACTGGCAAACCTGTATACGCAATGCCTAATGACCGCAATGATACCGGAATCTTGGAAGAACGCGAATATCATCCGAATCCATTAGAAAGGCGACATGAAGGACTTGAAAAATTACACGCCGATCAGCTTACTGTCAGTCGTCTAAAAGGTATTTACCAAGGCAACCGCCAACCAAATCTCTGCAACCTTAGATTTCAGTCAACCTAAAGAACAAGCAGGGTTCCGTAAAGGTTATTCAACAATGGACCATATTCACGCGATCAATCAGGTGATAGAGAAGTGTGCTGAGTATACTGAACCCCCATATATAGCCTTCATAGATTATGAGAAAGCATTTGACTCTGTTGAAACCCTAGCAGTCATTCTGGCATTACGGAACCAGGGGGTAGATGAGCATTATGTAAGAATACTAGAGGATATCTACAATGGGTCTACAGCTACCATCATCCTCCATAGGGAGAGATGTAAAATACCTATAAGGAAGGGTGTCAGAAAAGGAGACACAATCTCCCCAATGTAATTCACAGCATGCTTACAAGAAGTATTCAGAACGTTGGATTGCGAGCACGTGGGAGTAAGGGTTAATGGAGAACACCTGAGTAACCTCAGATTTGCTGATGACGTTGCCTTGCTAAGTAACTCGGGGGATGAATTGCAAAGCATGCGTTACGCACTGGGCGAACAGAGTAGAACCGTTGGCCTGAAAATTAATATGCAGAAAACTAAAGTAATGATCAATAACCTCGGGACAGCACAGCAGTTTGAGATAGGTGGCGAGGCAGTGGAAGTGGTAAGCGAATATATCTACTTAGGCCAAGTTGTTACCCCAGATCCCAACCATGAGGCAGAGGTAATTAGAAGGATCAGAATGGGGTGGGGTGCATATTGCAGATATTCTCAGATAATAAATAGCAGCCTACCATTGTCGCTGAAGAAGAATGTGTATGACAGCTGCATCTTACCGGTACTCAACTACGGGTACGGGGCAGAAACTTGGAGGCTCACTAAGAGGGTTCAACTTAAATTGAGAACGACTCAGCGGGCAATGGAGCGGAAAATGATAGGTGTAACATTAAGGCACAAGAAGAGAGCGGAGTGGGTCAGGGAACAAACTGGTGTTAAAGAGATATTAGTAGAAATTAAGAAGAAGAAATGGACGTGGACAGGGCATTTAATGCGAAGGCAAGATAACCGTTGGTCATTAAGGGTAACAGAGTGGATCCCCAGAGAAGGCAAGCGTTGCAGGGGGCGGCAGAAAGTTAGATGGGCAGATGAGATCAAGAAGTTTGCGGGGATAAATTGGTCACAATTGGCACAGGACCGAGGTAATTGGAGAATTATGGGAGAGGCCTTTGCCCTGCAGTGGGCGTATATAGGCTGGTGATGATGATGATGATGATGACATTTCTCCCTCGCCAAAGGGACCATCTCTTTTGGGGTCACAGTATATGCACAGGTGCAAGGATGACGAGACGAGCTGTGTATATGCAGGGAAGCCCTTGCCACCACGGATGATGGACAGCTTGATAAACATTGGCCGCGGAACAGCTGTGGCATCCGAAGCAATTAAGGAAGTTCCGAAGTCTCTGGAGGCACACTGAAAAACTGAGCAGATGACAAGCGCCGTCGTCTTGGCAGTTCACAGCTGATCACGACTCGTAGGGTCTCGAAGAGTCATGCGGTAAGGATCCTGGGCTATGCAATAGATGTGTACGAGTCATGCGGCAAGGATCCTGGGCTATGCAATAGATGTGTCCTTCGCTCAGTCGGGCTAGTTTGGCTGACGCTATCCGAGACCTTCGAGGCAATCTTTACTGGAGACTAGACGAGGTGAAGCTGGGGAAATAGTACGTACATGATGACCGAACCCTCCATCAAAATGCTCCGTGCAACGAGGTAAAGATACGACTTCTATTAGGCGACAAAGCAGCGATGTATTTAAATAGATGAACTACGTAGAAGCGGTCAAGACACCTCGATCAGAACCCGTGCCAGCCACTGTTTAGTCATCGTCGGCGTGGTCGAGTGAAGCATTGCGCCAGCGTCCTTTATTTGATTCTCCAAACAATATAGTAGGTGGGCAATAACAGGTTGCTTCTAGATACTCGAAGAAATTTGCATTTGGGAGTACTAAGTTCTAATGGCCATGTTTTGCACTGCCCAGAAATATCGTTAAAATCGGACCGAAGGAACAACTCGTCTGTGTCATTGCATATTTCGCGAAAGAGGACGGAACCACCGGCAAACAATTGAATTTACTACTTACGGATAATGGTAAATGATTATTAGAGAAAAAAAATTTCAAGGAAGCCAGGACTGACACTTGAGGGGCTTTGGAAGAGACGTTCCTTCATGGTGAAATTTTAAAATTTTAAAGTCGGCTGAAACAAACTGAGAAAGGTAAACAAAGAAAACATTCAGTACAAAATAAAATTATGAATCAAAATTAGGGAAATGTGTTTGCTGAAGTGGCAGCTGGTGATATACTTGAGCAAACGCCTTTGAAATTTCTAAAAAAATAAAATCAGCCGTTGATGAAAGGTCAACAATGGTGTTTAGTCTGTATCTGAAAGATACCAAGTTCAATTTCTCAAGAAAAGTTTGTTCAAAAACCATGACGGTATTTACGAAAGAAGTGATGATCAAATAAACCTTCAAAGTTGGAATATAATTTATTCTATTACCTTACAAGGTCTGCTGGTTAGCGAGATTGGCCGGCAGTTAGAAAGTGAATGTTTCTTACCTGCTTAAACCATGCAGTGGCCTTTGCAATCTTGAAGCTGATGTCGCGACAGCCTTGATGAAGCTGCTGTTCGAATATCCGTGTTATTTTGGCTTAACAATGAGAGGTCGTATTTTCTAAATATTTTACTGATCGTAACAAACAAAGGAGGTGAATGCTTTAAGAAAAGTTGTTAACACTTGCAATATCAGTGTAGTCAATTATAAGAAAAACTTAGGGTAATCACAAAGGTGACTAGTTGAAACAGGGGCATTTATAGTTTACAAAAAACGTCTGGAAAAAGCATCATTGGGGGCTCCTGGACACAAATCAGGGGGAATGGCGTTACTAGCACTGTCTAACAGGCTTTTCATTCTGTTAGCTTTCGGGTTACTAACACGCCACACTTCTTATGTCGGTTAACAACATAGTAGTTAGCGTGGGGCTAAAATAGCGATTTCTGGCATTTTTCATTTCGGCAGTGTACTACTGTGAGGCTCCTTTGCAATCGTCCAACCGAGCGTTCCGGGAGGATTACTTGGCGACCCGGTAAATGCGCCGTTTTTTTATTAAAAGACTCTTGATCTGTAAGTTAAACCAATATGAGTTGCGTGGGATGTCATAGTGTGAACATGAATGTATTGTTTTCGTATTTAGAAATCAATATCTGAAAGAATGAATGCATCAAATTTTTATTACGCACTATGGGTGGAGGGAACGTTCAAGAGGAGTGCAAAATGCAATATAAATGGTGAAAATATCGGCCTTGCTGAGTCAGGAATTGTTTCAACCGTTTTTAGATGTTTACGACTGGATGCATTAATGCTGAATAATACTATCTCATATACAAGAAGACAAAACCTAATCGCAGACACTCTGGTAATACTCGCCCACCTTTACACAAGATGGTTTTTGGGCCACATTCAAATGCCTTAGAGAGAGGCCTTTATAGTGGTTTTCTTGAAGAAGGGGAAGGACTTTCTCACCAACGAGCTACCGACCATAGCCCTCACATGCTGTCTGTGCAAGCTTCTTGAGAAGCTGATCAACAGGAAGCGTGTATTTTTGGAGTGCGGTGGCCTGCTCGAGAGCTACCAGGAACGTTTCCAGCTTGGGCAATTCACAAATTATGACCTACTTGCTTTAGAATGCTATAATATAGATACATACGTTCACAAGCAATATTGCAAGACGGCATTTTTTATATCAAAAATACATATGATACAGCATGGCGCTACGGCATGCTTAAAGGCTTAAAATATTTCGGTATTTCTGGTAACATCCTCAACACTATATCTGCCTATTTCTAAATTTACACTTCGTGTCAGAATTGTGAACTCGCTACGAAAGGCACGGCGATCTTCCGTTTTCTGCTTCATTTAAGTAGATGACGTACAAATAATTTTGAAATCTTGTCACATGTCTATTCTTAACTTAAGAACATGTTTGGGGTAAACAAAATTTTTTGCTGGGCAGAAAATTTGTTTTCAAACTGAATCCTGCGAAACGTACCTCAGTTGTTTATTCAAGGGGCATGGTGTGAAGCCTGATCCGGATAAAAATTCAACGGCATTCGAGTGCTGTCAAAAACAAACACAAGGTTTTGAGGTTTTGCTTGTGGTGTTGCACAAAAAACTCATTTTCAAATCTCAGATAAAAAAATCAAATCAAAAGTTCAAAAACAATTAATATTTTGAATGTCATATCTCACCAATTGTACGGTGCAAATAAACAACTCGCGCTGCGCATTCATAGCGCCTTGGATTCGTCTCGTTTGGGCAACGGAGGTGTTGCCTATAGGTTGGCCGCGAAAACCGCGCTAATAACGCTCGACTCAATGTTGTAGCTGGATCTTCACCTTTTGTGTGGTGCTTCCCCAACAAGCCTTGCCCGAAACCTCCTCGGGGAATGCGACAAATGACGTTTAGAGCGCCAGCGAACCTATGTCAAAATGTTATATGCTTCTAAAATCTCATCAATCGATCCCCATCCACTTAAACCTATTTTATAGATATATCCACATCGCCGATTATTTTACATTGCCTGTGCATTTCTGTTCTGTTTGTGCACAGAGTGAGAAAGGAGGCGGTTTGGCCTAATATCTTCTTTTTAACACCTTCAAATCATCTTGCCCTAATTTTATAGCATCATACCACCTTCGCAGTCTCTCATGCGACTTGTCGTTCATCCAACTCGACAAAAATAGGGTACCAACCAATGCGATTCAGCAGCACCTTCTGTCTCCGCAGGAGAGGTAAAAGAGCATAAACTTTTACAGTGACGCCTCCAAAACGGCCTTCGCAGTGTCATGTGACGCGCACGGACGCCATATAACGTTTCTGACACTGCAGCTGACATTATAAACGTTTCTAACAATATAAACTGCAGCTTTTGCACCACAGAAGACTACACAATTTTCTGTGCAGTGAATTCGACTGTCAAATGTCACATTCCAAAATTTATCATTTACACATATTCACTGAAAGTTGTGCTGTCGTTATCATGCCAAAAGAAGTCTAAAAAGCGTATCCTGAATATTGTTCCCAAGTCCGAATTGTGAAGTCCGAAAACTATGTCCCGAATGTCTGCGTACGGCTCAAACCTGAAGGGCAACCAAGCCAATCAGGGATCGCGGTAAACGAGATGGCAGACGAAATGTCCACCGTTGCTGCACTTACCAACACAATGCACGTAACAACAGCCATTGCACCGACCTAAAGTCACAGATAAACCACGTAAAACACGACCAAAACACTGGAGTGAACAGACAGACAAGAAACTATGCATTGTAAAACCACGCTTGGGGCGATACACTTCAGATACACACAGCAGACACACAAAGTTACCTTAACAAGGTAATGGAAAGGCCACACACATGTAACGTACTCCTACCTGCTCACTGTATCACCAACACCCATGCGCAGCTGGTGAGGAGAGGGCCTATCTGTAATATGCATACTGTTCAATGCACGCCGCTTGACACAACATGACGCAAACACTTCCAACAACTAAATTTACAACAGATTCCACAAAAACCCTCGTACTTTTTAGGGGGACGAGCCAATATTTACTGTGAAACGTTATTTTGGTTTCTTTTCTGTCGTCAAATTTTGCATTGTCCTTTACATCACGTTTGTTTTTATTGAATTGCGTTTTTTTTTTCATTTCACTCTAATGAAATGATTTCCTTTTGGCGCTCTCTGCCCTCAGTCGGTCTTGCATTATAAAAAAGCACACATCATCATTATAATATTTATCTATTCGATGGTCTCATAGGATATATCTAGGCTTCGTCATATTAGCTTTTTGTTGGCAAATACGCCTATGTCATCTCTAACCGGCATTCTTTGTTGAGCTTGATCGCAACCACAACTGAAAAACACCTCCACGTTTTCTTGTATAACTCACTCGAGTAAAATTCCCACCCTCTGTTCTTTCTTCTCTTAGTGTCCACTCTAGCATAGATTATGATTGATTGTGAGTTCATCACCCTTTTTTATGTCCTTTTAATGTCGCATAACACTATAATATCCCACCTACGGTCCGACAGCTCTTCTAGTAGTACAACTAATTCCGTAGACAACTTCCCTAGACTATGTGCATGCATTGAACATTGACAGGGTAAATTCATGAAAGCCGCCTGTCGGGATCCAGACATGCTTAGCAACTTCTTCTGTATCTCTGTTCTGACTGTCGTCCCGGATAGGTGCTCTAGAGCTCCGGAAGACTGAGGGCCAAGAGTTGAGCTGGCCGCCAATGAGAGTTGCCTGTTAACTACTACACTAAGATGGTAATATCCTGTTTTGATGAGGGACAGCTATTTATGTCTTCAGATCCTCCCTCTAATGGTTGACCCGTTCTAGTGCAGCCCTTTAGGTATCCGGGTTGATGGTTAGTTTCAGAACAGGCAGCACGTCATACCTGAATGAGGTGTCCCAGAGATCCATACGAAAAAGAGCGAGACGGCTAGAGAAGTTTCCTGTCAATGACGGTGCCGCGCACGCCAGCGTTGATAGAGAGAGAGCGTTTGTCGCATTTGCATTTTATTCCCGCAGTTCTGAAGGGTTTAGCTGAGCCGCTGGCTTACTGATGAGATTCACTGACGTCCTGCTGTTGAAAAGTGGAGCCACTGCCACGCTGAAGTGTATAGCTACGAAAAAATGAGTAGTTGTAAGCGCAGAAGGCCAAAAGGCTCAAGAGATTATATTAGAGTTCCTCCTATTGTATTTATACAATAAAAGCAGAAAAACCTTTTATCTTGCTGTCCGCCAACCATGACGACCATAACGACCAAGCAGAGAACGAAACAGCTCCAACAAGAAGAAGGTTTTTTTTTATAAAAGCCATGGCATGCTCTAAATAGTTCATCGCCGATAATTATCCGCATTCGCAAACAGAGAAGGTAAATAGGAAAGGCCCACGCTCGCCTACCTGTCCGGCAAGTCACCGAATGACGTCACTGTGCGCCAAATCGCATCGCCAAAATCTCACTTGCCCTACACGTCACCGCACGACGTCACGTAGCATGATATCACATCCCTCCGTACTAGTAATATAGGTCATGTTCGTGTACCGCACAAATCTGGCGAGACCAACGCCTAAACCACGGGATCTGGTGCATGGGTGGCCTCGCCCCATGACCTGTAGGACCCGGAAGGGAACCCAGGTTTCCGTAGCCCCAGGTTCTGAACATGGTGTTCTCGGAAGGGCAAACAAAGCTCTTGTCCCAACTGTTAGAGTTGTTGGCTCCCACGCCCTGTGTATTTCTGCTAGATATCTAGAGCTCGTACTTGGCGTGCCGCGACCTGGTAGCGCACAAGTTACCAGCCACTCAGGACCTTAACAAATGATCCGTGCGGAGGCAGAGTCACCGCACTGGTTACTTTGTTCGGGAGTCTCCCGTTCCATTCCACGTCCATCGCATCGGGTAGAAGTTTTGGCAGGCCCGGGCGCAGGTTGCAGCTAGCATAAGCGCTGCTGGCGTCTTGCCGGACTCCGAGCAAGGCGTGGAATGTTGCTTGAACAAGCAACAAAACATCTTGCAGGCTAGAGTTCCCCGATTCTGATTTCTTAGTGCACATTTGAGATTATGAACCGTGCTTTCTGCTCTCCCGTTACTTGCAGGGTGGTACGCAGCAATGAATAAGTAGTCAATGCCATTCTTCTTCATAAAGAACTGAATTTCCCCCGCTGGTAAACGCTGTGTCATTATCTGAAACAAACAAGTTGGTGCCCCTATGCTCCAAACATCTTACGCAACTCTCGAACAGGTCAGGTTCGACTAATCAGGTTCGACTAATCATCTACTACCACCCGAAAAACGAGACCATCGACAGAACCCGCAAAATCGATGTGCACTCGGCGTTACGGTGGGTCAGGTTTCGCCCGGAAAAGCGTAGGTACTTTCTGCTGACTGTTCTCCTGATATTGCTTGGCAAAGCCGCATTATTTGTACCATCTGCGCATCCGTCGTAGGCCACCAAACGTAGGGCCTTGCGATAGCTTTGATTTCCGTCAGCCCCAGGTGACAAACATGCTTTGTGACAACGACACATTTTTGCATCAGTTGAGGAATTACTACCACATCTCCGCAGATCACACAAACATAACGCACGGAAAGTTCATTTTTTCTTGTCTCCTATGCACCATACTTTTAAAGGAAAGCTTTTAACATCTACCACCCAAGGGTTCTTGCGTGACCGTTGGTGTCAACAGAAAACTCCCCCTAAAAATAAAAGAATTGACTTGTACTGCTAGGAAGCAATCCTGGAACTAATAGTAATAAAGTGAGATCCCCTTCTGTTACCGAATTACCTACGAGCCCACGCGGATCCCGGGAAGACAGGGGTGCACTCGCCAAGCACATCTATGAATTTACCCCCCCCCCTCGCATTCTCGCTGAATGACACGTGGTAGCTTCACGAGACCTTTCGCGCCGCTCTGCGCTCTGCTCACGGCATGTCTAGCGGCCATGTAGGCGCCTTACGCATGGGCTAGGAGTTACAAAAATTAATGACGCTACCACCAACACATGACATCTCACTTATACTACCCCAACGTGCTAAAGCCTGTGGCCTCAAGTGTTCACTTAAAAAAACAGCTCCTTTTCTTCCCCCCTCACGCAAAAAAACAGCTCCTTGTCTTCCCCCCTCACGCTTAAGGACACATGAATGAACACTTTAAAATATTTCTTGATGTCCTGCCCATCACTCCAATCCCCAGGTCCAATATCCTGTATCTCCAGGCCTTCATCACCAGGCCAACCCAAAGAATGACGTATCCCAGGAGAGCCTCAAACACAGCATCAATCAAATCACACACATAATCAGGCTAGTTGCAACCAAGAAGCGAGGCTTCAAGGAATTTATCGAGAATTCTTACGTCTTCTCGGCAAGGACACAAAGATGCTTTACATAGTGATTAGAAAGGCGGTTGAGCAGGCCGCTGGTAGTGCCATGTGCCCGTCCACAGAGAGGCTGCTTAGCACGGAGCTTCAGAACACGATGGAAAAGCTGATATAAGGCTATATTTCTAATCAGAAGCAACGAATGAGGAGAACTGCCGCGAGACGCCACTACTTTCACAAGGTATGCTGGGCCGCACAGAATGTCACTCCGCTTGATGTACTCGCGCACTAGCGGCGACAACAACTAAAGATACTTCCTTCGCATAGATATATGAACCCCTCACTCTACAAGGGTGCCGACACGCACGGTCTCAAGCTCTCAACAGCACCGTCGGTGGCGATCATGCAGATGCCTCCGAACATCGCCTCCGAACATCGAAGACAGCATTACGACATCATCTTGGCTACCTCCAGAACCAATCTCCTTGAATGTGACTGACTCAAGACGCAAAACATCACGGCACCAGAAGAGCCCGCCATCGCCCTGGTTCTCAATCAACCAGAGATTTCGAAGTTAGCCACCAATTCCAAACTAGTCTACCGGAGTTATCAGTCGGGTTTGTTGTCCCTAACAGCACTGTAGTCCCCGATTCCCAACAAGCCTACCGGAATTACCAGTCCGGCTGGGTGTCCCGAACTGCACTGCGTGTGCTGAAAACAACTCCCCCAACAGTTCCACGTAGCTCATCTGGACACTCGCTCAGGCTTCCATGGAGGGCAACGAATACGCCCATCATAAAACCTCCACTTTGTCCGCCGTGCTATGGATCTGCACGAGGAGAACCAACCGCTTGTCTCGTTCAGGGAGATAACCCAGCGTTATCGCCTCCAGATGTGGTCCCTACAAACGCCTTACACTGACCTTTCAAGAGAACAACAAGCTACCCTACTGCTCATACAATCCATCTCCTTGCACAACCGACAAGTATTCACATACTGCAACCGAATCGCCACGACGGTCAATGTAATTTTGCGCTCGGAAGTAGGGACATACCACCACATAATCGGGGTTAGTGACTTTGTCGCTGAGCACTCTCATCTCTTTCCGTCAACTACCCAACAGCAGCAATAGGAGAAGCTGCTGTACAGCCCCTTTCTGACTATTCGGCTTAAGCTGGTGGACAGAGCACAGGCCGCGCGGACTGCATAAGGGCTACAGTGAAGACGGATCCCTCCCCTGGGCCGCACAATGGGCAGTACAGAAAGAGTAATCGAAATATTTCCTCGAGGTCCTCATTCACTCCCTCTTCTTTCTCCTCGCATTGCGTCTCTCTTGTCCACTCATGTGCTTCCCCAGTAAAACACATCTAACCACCGTTCCAAGAAAGAAGGGGCGGAACTGGCACAGATCCGGTCTGTTGAAGTCCTGCGAGGTTCACAGAAGGAAAGTTCCCCTACAATGTTGACATGCGAGAACCTGCCAGCGATATGATGTTGCCTAGCTCGGATTTATTGTCCGTGTGCTAAAAGTGAATATGCCGTTTCCACCACCGTACGACGATATCGGCAGTTATGGCGAAGCCTGAACGTGCCCGGGTAAGAAAAACTTGGGAGCCGGGAGATACGCCGGGAGGCAGTGGATGCGGGTTCGGGGGTACTAATGACTGGAGGTGAAGGCGCCGGTCATGTCAACGACGCTGGTGCTCCACGTCAAGATCGAAGTAGGCTCAGCGGACAATGGTCTCCTTCTGCTGACGGCGGTACGAAGAAGATGCTTCGCTTGCGAGCCCGTGGGCGTTTCCATTAAGGGATGCCCTCCATGGCCAGGAATTGACCGTATGGTTACGGGCGTGTAGAAGGTGTTGTTCAGGGAACTACATGATCGTTAATTACAGTGTGCTGCAGAGTATTTCCCTGGAATTCCTCTAAGAAAACGTAAGGCCTCGGCCAAGTCCGTGAAAATGTGCGCATGGTGGTAAGCGCGCTGACTGCATGCCTGCAGAACCGAAGGTGCTAGCTGTAGGCCTTGTTGAATAGCGCGCAGCTCAAGGTTGGTGCTGTCTGGAATGGAGTCGACGATATAGTCTGTAACGCTGTGTTTATTGCTGCCTGCTGCTACAGCTGCAACTGCCACAGCGGCCGTGCGAGGTTGCCTGGATGCGTCCCCGTAAACACGTAATGTCCGAGGATCCTCAGCGTCGTTGGGTGTGGTGGTCAGCACCAGTGTGGCACGTTGCGCCACATGAGTAGCACGAACAGTTTTCCAGGATGCTTTTCGCCGCTCTGTAATCAGCACGTCTTCCCATGGACCCACAAGTGGTTTTCTACTCATGCCATTGCACATCGAAACCTTACCTTCCGCACCTCGTCTGGTTTTGACCGGGCCCCTTCGTACTTCGGCCCCAAAACCAAACCGGAGTGGTTTCACTCATACGAAGAGTGAATTCGACCCTTGAGAACACATTGAGAGCACTACGGAGCTTCGTCTGTGCGGCCTCGATGGATGGACATTACTAACGTCCTTCCTGCCGTAGCCCTTCCCTTGCGGCTCCGGCCCATCCTCTCTTAATAAAGGTTTCTTCCTTCCCTCGTTCTAACCACCGTTCATGCATAATGCGCTGCTTTAACCTTATCTAGAACATCTCTATTAGGTTATAAACGTGGTTTCAAGGGCATTTCACTTCGCTCTAATTTCGCTACTATTGGAACGGCGTGAGAGAAATTAGGTGACGTCGCTTGAGTAATCGGTCAGTGGTTGTAATCGCTAAGGTCACCGACAATGGTTGTAGTTTTCTGCGCGCCCAGATGTTGTTGACGTAATGAATTTTAGCAATTCTACCAATGTCACCCTTGGCCGTTGTCTTAATCTTAGCCGAGAATGGACACGGGTTTCTTAGGTAGCACTGATATTATTTAGAGTGTTTTCCTTTTTTAACGCGGTATCCGATGCGCCGGAATGTCTCTTGTTGCTCTTCCAACAATATATGACCCCAGCCAAGCGAAAAAGTTCTTTTGTTTAAATTGAACCCCGCTGGTACGGCTCGTTAGGCTTGTGGTTACAGTGGGATGTTTGTATTACGTTTTGACAAGCGTGTTATTATCCCGCCATCCATTGTTTCTACGTGCATGTACGATGCAGCAGGTAGCTTTTGTTATCTCTTTTAACTTTTTAAAGTTCCACTCTGGGCATTCCTTGCTTAGTTTACTATGTTGCAAATGGGGTTTCGCCAAATATTGCTACAGTAACTTTTTTATATAAACTTAGGCTTTTGGATCCAAGCTTACCAAGAATGCGCCTAGTGAGCCGATTTAACTTGTCAAACTAGTTTACCAGCCGCGCAGTAACGCCAGTAAGGCCCTAAAAGTGTCCTTCTGTTGGGGAAATTAGCTACGGTTGTTTCACTAACCTTGAAATTGGGTGTGACTCAACGGCAATCCTATCACCCCCAAAAAAACTATTTTTGCAAAACTATTTGTGCTAGAAGATTCATTATCAGTATAAAGGTGATGTAGAAATTAGTTAAAGGTGAGGTCGAAGTGAGTAGATGTAAGAAGCCAGATTGCCTGCCGAAAATTTGAAAATTCGCGCTGCTTCGTTTAACACATCCGCAACTATAAGAAGCTTAGAAAAATCCCGATGATAAAACTTTCTCAACACTTCAATATTCTCACAGCGCTGGGCAAAATGATAGTGAATAACCAACTTACGTTATGTTGCTGCAACGCATACAATTCTTTCATGTAGTTTTATGACCAGTGAAAACTGTTCTCTACAATCCTTTGCCTAAAGAAGTGTTAGCAGTTAAAAATTCAAGGTGTGGTTATACTCGGTAAGACTTTTACCGTCTGAGGGTTCGTATTTGCTACATTTCTGAAATAGATTCTTGAAGGCCAAGATTTCAGAGATTATGCAGGGGGTAGATCATTGCAGCATGGTGTAATAGATCATATCCTTACATTTTACTCACGATGCTCTCATTAAGGGCAGCCGTTATTCCCACTCTCTCCTAAACCCCAATGTCATGTACAAGTAGACGATTCCATAATCTCGTAACAATATTTACCACAGTATCCATAGTTTAAAGAAAACCCTTCTTTTTCGCTTTTCGTAAGATGAGTAACCACTCACCAACGCAGCCTTCATCATTATAAAGCAGAGTCAGTTTATAACAATACTAGCGCTGGTTGTTCGATACTCGAAGTGAAGCCAACAATGATAGAATGTAATTATTTTTTGACACAACGGGACCTGCCTAGCTACCAAACTTACACCGGACTATCAGGCAACGCAGATAGTTGAAATTTTATGGCGTTGAAAAAGTTGAAGGTTCGCCGATATTAAACAGACATCACAGTTTTTGCAACATGGGTCATGTAAAACAATTCGCTTAATAAGACGAACTGTTTGTGCGCCTAATGTTGAAGCGAAACGTGCTAAGGTATTTAGAAACTTGTCGAGAAGTTGGAATAGAGTGTGGTAAAACTGGGTTCCGTTTTAAGGCGTATACTGGAAGCTGTATTTGTGGTGTCGACGGTTTGAGGTGATATGAAATCAAGAAGTAACAATTCAGCTTGGATGTCAATGCTGCATTTTCGGAATGCTAGATTAAGGCTTTTATTCGTTGAAATGCTTATCTGAAACAAGCACTGTACCGGGTTATCTCAGTCGGTGAGAGCGAAGGAGGAACTAAGGAAAATGGTTGGAGAACAAATAAATATCACGGCTTAGCAAAATAAGTTATGGACTGTGAAAAGATCAAACGATACACGGCAACACCAATTGATAAAGATATAAAAGGTGTCTTCATAAAATGGCAATTAGTGTTATAAATGAAAAAGGCTTAGCTAAGGCAAGGCCTATTTATTAGCTAAGGCTTGCTTAGCTAAGGTAAGGCCTAAGGCAGGTAGTGCAGAGGACTAATGCAAAATGTGATAACTTAAAAGCAGCATGGGCCTAAAAAATGTCAAGAGAAAAAACACTGGAACAAAATTTACAACGTATGCCAGAAAGCCGCAGAACGCAAAAAAAACTTTTTTGACCATCGCCATCGGGATGACAAGACAAAAAAAAAAGCGCGGCTGGTGGTGTTCTATAGTTTTACCTTGGATTTCCTTGAGATTTCCTCTTTCTTAAAAGATTGTTAAAATTCGGCGAACGTTCCACTCCCAGTCAAGATTTTAATGGCGAAACTGTTGTAGGTGAGCATTGCCGCACGCACATTTAGGTTTTATTCTCCTAGTTTATATTCATGGTTGCGCTCGTAGTAACCGTAATCATATTCATGGAGGAAGCAACCGTCTTCTCCTTGCCGAGTGATGACTACGAAGTTAGCCTCAGCATTGCAGACATCCACCAACTTTCGTTATCTACTCGAGGCCGCGGTGGCGGGGCCTACAAGTAAACGGAAGTTTGACAAGCACACTCGTACCAATGTCTATAATTATTATAAAAGCTTTTAGAGAATCCGCCGTCCGCGGTTATCACTTCCAAAGGGGGGTGTCGCTTCATTCTTTACGTTAGCGGTTGAGTTTTTAAATATTCTGTAGCGCATAACGACAGCGCTGCAGTTTTTTTTTCGATAAAGCAACTGCGCGAGACGTTGGCTTCGTCGTCGCCGTGAGGTACGCGCTCTCGAGAGCTTCCGGTTTACTTACTCGTCGAGTTTTTTTTTTTTAATTTTTCATTAGGCCATTGCACATCACGAGGACGATAAGTGGTTGCCGTGAGGTACGCGCTCAAAGCACTTAGCCTTTTTTGTGTAAGATTTGTTGGAGTGGCGAACTTGGGGCCAATAACAACAGCTACGCCATTAAAAGTTTTTTCTTTCCAAACGCAGATAAAAAAAATTATATAAGAAACTCCAGGTGCCTAAAACCCAAACTACCAAAGTTCAATTCAAAACTTCAACTCATCCAAAGTCCAAAACCAAGGACACGTCTAGGTACCGCAAAGGATATGGAACGCGCAACAAGTCAGTTGATACCGAAGTCGAGTACATACCGATTTCATAACCCCGGACATTGAGGATCGATTCAGAACACGACGCGCAATTTTTGCCTTGCTGCACATGTTTTTTTTTTATTTCTGCTATTCTAACCTTTCTCTTCTTAAGCATTTGGGCTCGTCATTCGCTTAGGTTGAAGAATTCTTTCTCTAGATGTCCGGGAAGATTTTTGGGGACCTCCGTAACCGCTTTTTTTCTTAGAGTGAGCACTCTCAAAAATTGCTCCTGGAGCCTCACACTTCGCACCTCGAATTTTTCAACTATCCACTTCGCCATGCGTATTTACCTATTCGCGATTCACCCGTTCGAAACAAAACTGTGACATCTCTGTTTTCAATAGCGGAAATACTGAAATCTCAAAAAATACTAACCAGTTCGATTGAGCAATCTAGAATCTTGTTCCAATCCGTTCTCGACTCAGTTGCACATTGGAAATAATTACTATGATAAATGTACTTTGAACCTAACGCAAACAAATGCCGTTTTTAAGCTCTTGTTTTATATTGTCACATAGAGAGTGAAAAGCACTGAAAAAAGTGTAGTTAAGAATATTAGATGGTGTATTTAGAAATGTAAACCTCTCGGCGAATCGGCGAGGGCACGCGAGCGCATTAAAAAGGCATCGCCCCACCTAATGACGTGAATTTTCGGGTGTCGAGATGTTATGAAGTATCGTGTGCGTCAACCCAGAATCTCTTCCCTGCATTTTAAATCGCTTTAATTGGCAAAGATGGTCACAATTAGCGTTTTGTGTTAGCGGCTTCTTTCACTTTTACCTTGCGTTCATTTAATGGCGCTTTTATTTTGCAGCCAATGCTACTGCGTATTGCAGGTTTTTATTTTGTGTTTTCCTTTTGAGCTTTGGCTTTTGCGTTTGTTTCTTCACCAATTTCACCTTTAATACTTGTTTTGGTAGGTTGGTGAGGTTGCTAATCATGACACATTACTCAACTATATACTATTATCTCCTCCGTTTCGTTTTTGGTGCCCGAATTCTAAGCTAACAACGAAATGCATGTTGTGAGCAAAACAAACATGACAGAATACTTTTCGCACAAGTTTGCTGCAGAGACGGGCAAGATATGTCAGCTTTCTGATCTGGGCAGAGCGAGCCACGCGCATTATTAGAGTGCCACCCACCACCGCCGAAGCTTCTATGACCGAAACATGTTGGGCAGCGATTCCCACACATAGCACCCAAACGCTGAATGTGATTAGCTTTGCTGCTTGTGATTAAGGCGAAAAAACAGAAAAGCGAGCACAGTTCGGCATGCACGCGCACCGCAGTGTCTGGTCACAAGAAGTGTAACGTCATATTGAACACGCGCTCGCCTGCTCCGGCCTATTTTGCCGCCGCGTGTCTATGGCGGCCGGAAACATCCCATGCGTATAACGGGCCTTTCATGTTTGGAGACTTAAGGAGATGTGCGTATTGAATAAAAAGAAATGGGTATACCCGAAGGCTAAACAAAACAAATGTCGGAAAACGGGCAAATTTATAAACAGACGGCAGCAAATACCCAAATTTAAATACGAGAGGCTCAAATAATGACTTCAATCACACATCACCTACTCTGTTGTCAACCAATGCAAAAAACATTTGCAGGTGTCTAATCCGAAAGATCGCCGGGACCTCCCATCAATAACAGATGAGAGCGGGCGTATCGACTCACCCGTAAAAAAACTCGATATATTTATTTATAGCTTCAGAATAGTGTTCTCTCTATTAGAGCCTATATATATTTTGCTGATAATAAATGACCAAAACTTCGTTTACCATGAGATGATATTTTTGCAATAGTACAAGGCGCGATTAAGGCTATTGAGGTGCTCCCAGAAAATTCTAGCCAAGGCCGTGGAACAAAAATAAAATTGTTGAAAATGACTTCGGAAATATCGGCAGTTCCGTTTTCCTTATTATTCAAACAACTGTTAGACACGGAATACACCCTTGACGACTGTGAGATCGCAAACGTAGAGCCAGTATTTCAATTAGGTTACCCAAAAAACCAAGTAATTATCGTCCAATTTCTATTACGTCTTTATGCTTCAAATTATTAGAACACATAATCTTCAGTCAAATGATGTCCCACGTCAGAAACATTTACACAATCTTCTCGTAGGGGAACCCTGACTAGTATGCGAAGCAGCTTTGAGGTCGACTGAAGTTAACATTAGTTTTCAGTTCGTCGTTATCGTTGACGTTCAACTTCGCGCCTTCGTTGTATCAGTAGCTTCTTTATGTATTTTGATTGAGTGAAGGACATAAGGGGCGTTCGTAGCACATCGTCCCGACTAGGTTTGTAGCGCAGCGGGAAGAGTTCCACGTACTATCGGCGTCAAACGAAACGCGAACACGAAAGCATGAACCAGAACGTACAAAATTGAAAAATGCTGTTCGTATAGATCGTACAATGGCTTGCTATTGGTATGTTTGGAAAACCACTTTTCCAAACTTTGTTTTAGTAACGAAGTCACGCGGCATTTTGGCTTGCATTGAAAGAAATCACGCTATTTGTGTGTTCAGGTTCATATTTTCGTGTTTACGTTTCATTTAACGCCGATAGTACCTCCCGTTGCTGCCAGAGTCGAGGGATCGAAGCCGGGCACCGCCTAACTATTTTTTTTATAGTGGACTGCACTGATATCAGACCAAACGCTGTCGGGGCTGCAGAGACATGCATGCGCAGTAGAGTGCGGATGGCGGACGAAAAGAGAGAGAGGGACACAGCCGCGATTATGAGATGCCCTGCATCCTAACATACAATATTCGAAGAAAATTAACATGGGTTTACATAGAAACAGTAGTATCAAATGCAGCTTTCAAAATGGTGTCTGACCTCCATTCTTCCAATCATGCCCTTCACAACACCGATTTTAATTTTATTGCTTTTACCAAAGACTTTGACAGGGTTTTACAGAAACGGGTACTTTCTCAAATTCGCAAACTGCCGGCAAATGACAAAATTAAGACATATATTCAAAATTTATTATCCAGTCCGCACCAACGTGTCATGAAAAATAATTTGTATAAAGTACCATGCGTGTTCTGTCTGATGTTCCGCAGAGACCTGTACTTGGGCCACTTTCTTTAGTTTGTAGAAATGATATACACAATAACACTTTTCGCAGGCGATTGCGTAGTTTAGCTTCTCATGACGGTGTAAATCCTTTGTAAGCCGACTTAATCAAGCTGACCGAGTGGTGCCATCGATGGATGATTTAAATCATAATAGAAAAAAACCTAAGCATATTTGGTTTTCTTCGCTCAAGAACACACGCAGGAATTCTTATACGATTGACAACCATTAGATCGATTAAGTTGAATTTTTTAAATATCTGGGCATGTTTTTGACGTCTGACTTGGCTTCGGATACGCACGTCGAATATATCGCAAAAACACTGTTACAAAAATAGGCCTTCTGAAACGCTGACTATTACGGTAAACACTGAAACAATAATAAATGGTTATATGTCCCTTATAAGGACATCTTTAGTGTATCCATCAATCATATGCATAGAAATAGCTTTACTCTGCCCTAATGCCTAGAATTAGTTCACATTAGTGGTGCCAGGTTTATTTTATCTTCTTATTTAGGATTCAACAGTGTTTCGCTTTTAAAACCCAACCTCCTTCTTTTAAACCTTGACACTATACGCAAATTTTGTCTTTTTTTCACTCTTCATTTTTTTGTAATTCTTCCGTCAAGGCTTTGCGAATTCTTCCTCCGCATCACACTTCTACGCGTGTTGATCACATTCACAAGGTATCGCCCTTCTGCGGAAAGACCGCCAAGTACCCCACGTTCTAATTTATTGCCAATAAAAGCATGGAATTGTTACCGGATGCATTGAGGCACTAAGGAAATTTGATTTATTTTACAAAACCATTTCTGCCTTTCTATAGTCAACAATTGGGCAGTGATTGCACGCGACTGTTCAATTTTGAAAGTGAATTTTGAATATACGCGAATTTGACTCGATTTTGAACCCTCAATATTCTGCTATAAAGTTCATCACAAAGCCCCTCTTTCCGAGCATGCCATTTGTCCCGTATTTTCTAACTGTTTTTATTTTTTGTGTACATGCGCCACCACCTTGTAATAACCCATGGGGAATTTAGTGTGCGCAAATAATGAAAGAATGGATAAATCAAATAATAAAATTAAATAAACAGAAAGTAACTAATAAATAAATAAATTTTCTGTTTGTCGTCACCCCTTGGGTTTGGATGGTTCTGCTCACTGATCTTATACATGAGTTCCCAGACGGGGGCGGTAGTCTCGAATGAAGCCGCGCAGAAGTGACTAGCGCCATGAAGATAAATGATGAGATGGCACCGTATACTGAGGTGCTTACCGTAACACTGTACGCTGATTTTATTGAGGATGCCTGGCCCAGCCGTTTTGATGTATGTACACAGCGACGAAAAGTCATCGATAATCGGATTCACATCGCCCGAAAGGGCTGGAGACACGGCATTTTCGCTCCTACTGGTCTGGCGTGATGTCTGGGAGGCTCGACTTTTATAACTCATCTTTTAGAAGCTGTGAAGTCCCTCAGTACAGATATGATGTATGGTGGCTGCAGTGCATAAGTGTGATAACGCATGTGTGGATGATTGTAATAAAGAGGACGCTGGCACGGAAATGGCGGCACGGGCCTAACTCGCGCCTCCCCCTGGGGAAGGTGCTCGTGATCAGCCGTGAAAACAGGCGACCGGTGCTCGGGCTTCCTTATTGCGTCACTATCCACGCCATTCTTGAGCTTCAACACCCGAGAGAGGACCAAAAATTAGAGCTTACCTGACACGGCGAAAACTGCTAAGACGCTAGGCCTCCGATTCCTTGGAGGCTGCGCGATTCTACGGGCGCCGTTGTCGTATACTGTCCGGTACCGCTTCTCGTGCCGAGGACACCCGGTTGTCTGGCTTTGCCGATGGTCCAACAATTGAAAAGATCCGCCGCCACCATGGTTTGGTTCGAGCCACCCTAAGAGGAATTGCCCCATTGAATTCCTACTGCTTGATCCGGCGGCACCTGCGGTTGCTCTTCACGGCCCCTGAAGCTTATCATCATGAGTATAAAAAAACGAAAGCTATCAACCACATGATGCATGAGGGCCTCAGCGTTGAGGATTTCGATGTACACGTGGTTGCCCCGTGGGAGAAGGACGACAATGTGGTGGACACTCCAACGCGTGTTTAATTTGCCACAAGGCTTGCGCGTACTTCACACGCTGTCGCTGGGGATTTTGGAACGGAAGATTGCCAGAACGAGGCCTCTGGCGCCACCCTGCGTGAGCCAGCGGACCCTCCTATCGATACCAGCACTCGCTTGACCGCGCTGCCCTAGCTGCATATCCCGACATTTTCGGATGACCGCCAGAGCTTGCCACGCCACCATTTACAGGAACCCCTTTTTAGCTGGAATTGCGAAACTCAAGTGTTTGTAATCCAACTTGAGAGGCAAAGCGAAGGCCGCGATCAAAGGTATCCGACTCGCGGACGCCAACCACGATGTGGCAATAAGCACCCTCACCGGCCGATTTGGCCGTGCCGATATGCTTGTTGTGGACCACATTGATACCTTGCCTGCCTCGTCCGCTGTGCAGAGCTCTAAAGATGTGGAGAAACTAAAGGGTCTCCTTGATCAGATCTAGGTCCGTATCAAAGTGTCCGAAGGGCTGCTTGTCGCGACAACAGAGTATGCGGTGCTCATTCATCGTCGAATAATGGAGGTCCTGCCAACCAAACTAAGGATCTTCTAGCGGCAGAAGATCAAGTTGTCATCCTCTGCAGCTTCGTTGCAAGGATCAGCTCGTAGGGAAAGGCGATTGAAGTGAGCCATATATATTTTGTTTTTATTAATTTATTATCTACCTAAGTTTTATTTATTTTTTTAATTCTGTACGCTAAAGGGCTTTAGGGGCAATACATAGGGGGGAGATACTATATTTACAAGGTATAGATCAATACGCGTAAAAATAGCCCGTACAGGGCGGTTAGACGCAACTGAGTAAAACACCAATTTGGAAAACACATGGAAAAAATAAACGAAAGAAAGGAAATACCTGGCGTATTTCACATTTGCAGTTCAGAGAAGCACACTTAAGTGTCGGCCTTTAACATTACACTAGCAAACAAGACATACATTATGGTTCACAAGAAGTATCAATTCAACTTTTACACATCAAGAAATGTGCGAAAGGAACATTGAAATTCAAACGGGTCATCTATGGTTACAGTATTGCGGGGAAACTCGTTCCACGCATTTACTGATATCAGAAAGGGGAAATTTTGGTACCGTTAAGTGGAGAGCACATAATATGCTCGCCTTGTCGTCGTAGCTCGCTAACGGTCGATGTCGAGTGACTGCCGGGGTCAGATGGTGCAGCGAGATAATGGACAAGAGCAGAGCCTTTTGTGCTGTCGTCAAAGTGACGCTGAGGCTTCCTAAACTACGCAGTTTAGATAGTTATAACCGTTCAAATCTCGTGAACGGCCGGTGCTTTTTTACGTCTCCCAGTTGTTTAGCGCAAAAAAACTGCAGGTACCTTTAAGCCAAAAAAAAAATTAGCCGCGAATTCCCAACTTCATTGAGTTAGGAATGCTCTCTTGGATGGGCTTTACGATTGTAAGCGAAAAAAGCGGCCGCGCAAGAAGAAAACAGCGCGTTCGAAACGACCAAGAAAAGCTCCCGCCGCACCAGAAAAAATGACATGTTAGAATTGACACAGAAACCCACAAGCAACGCAAGAAAAAAATTACGCAATCGAAATGACGCAAAACAGCTCCAGCACACGCAATTAAAGCACGAACAAAACGAACAGAACTCCCGCTGACACCGTTTTCGAGGGGGCGCGCGAGCAGTGCGAAGGTTAGAAGTTTGAATTGCATATTCTTCAGGAGAGGAGTGAGAGAGGGCGGCGAAGAGCAGGACGGGGGTACAGTGAGTGAATACCGACCCCACCCCGCATTATGGCAAATCACTGATATGTACTTTTGACAGCTTTCACATTGAGTGAAGCGACTTTAATTATTTGGTAAATGGGAATATGGGCTTTGCTTTACATTTGTTGTCAGTGCGATTGGACACCTAATGGGCTGGAAATATACGAGCACATAAAAGAGGAAACACCATATTAAAGGTATTGAAAAAAGGAAAAGGCAAGAATTTACGACGGATACCAAGGTATCCAAGATTAAGAATCTGTTATAAGGCCGATGCAGTTTGGTGTGTCGAGTACGAACATAGAATGAAGCGGGTAGCCTTATTTTGAATTGATTCCATAGAGTTCGACAGAATAACTATCGACGGTTTAAAATATTTAAAGCACAATCGAAGGTTGCACGGATGAGGGAAATGCATGGGCGAAGTGTAGTGGCAAGGATCGCAACATACATACGGCGCTTTAGAAAACCAATTTTTTTTGTTTGTGAAATGTTTGTATTTGTTCATTAAGCATGGCCCAGCTTAACTCAGGAGTAAATATCACACCCAGAAAATGGAAATATGTTTTTTATTGTCGAAACAGATGACCTATGGTAAATAAAGGAGTATTCAATTTCGAAGAAAATGTCATGGCCTCTATGCTAGGCGTCCTTCGCATTCAGCAAGAGGAAAGCGAGGGTGGGCAGTTTGATCCTCCGAGTGCTCCGCAGCGGCGCAACCTTGGCAGCACGAGCAGCTGTCTTCAAACCCAGGTCCACCACCCGCCATGGCATTGCTTACTGTGTGGGCGCAGCGGCTCTCGCCGGCGGCGCCTCAAACTACTCGCCCGTTGCCGTGCCGGCATTACTCTGCATACGACCAAGAGCTGGCCGAGTGTACAGCGCAATTGATAACGCGGAAAAACAAGGAAAAGGTTGCTACCGGTCAGTCTCTGCTTCCGTTGCGGAAAGCGCCACCATGTCACCCGTGGTTGACACAGTGTGCAATGGCTTGCTTGCATTCGCTGCTTACGACGCCATCAGCACGTCCATGTGTGGTGTTACGTATTGAGAACCACTAGGCGAAGGACGGGGGTTTTGATGGTGTATTGTAGAGGGCAGCCCCTGCGGTCACTGCCACTTGGGCCAGCACCATCCCGCTCACTCCGATGGCCCCCGCTAGCCCTAGTACAACCTACTGACCCGCTTTTTGCAGACTGCGCGTCTAGGCAAAGGGACCTACTGGTGAGATGTTGCTGCGTGCATTTCTCGACCGCGGAAGCCAGCGCACGTGCACTCGCTCCATTGTTTCCCCCGCCCTGGCATGTCCCGACTCTCCCGACTCTCCCGTCTCTCCCGGGTCTCTGATATCACGTGTGGCCGCCCCCACACAAGGGAAAACCCTTAAGTGCAATTCCGTCTCAGTTACCGTGAAGAGTCAGCGCGATGACCAGGTCATTACAATCGACGCTTTAGATGTTCCATACGTCTGATTCGTCACTCGTTCACCCGTCCAGGATGAGCTCCTCCACTCACTATAGTCCCGCGGTCTATCCGCGGTAGACCAATAACGGTCGGGCATGTTCTCGAAAGACAGAGGTATTGTCTTGGAAGGCTCTGACCTGTATTTGAATGTGTCTTCCAGAAGAGTCCGAGGCTCGACTCCCAACCTCCCACCCTAGGACCTAGGAGACATTGTTTGCTTGGACACTGCAAAGAACCGGGGCTGTAAGCAACCGAACCGCAAATGAGTTTGGTTCTACTTCAATAAAAGCCTGCACGGCCTCGCAGCCCGCCGCAAGGACGGTCAGGAATGTCGTGGCCTGTGAAGGAATTCAGGACAGATAAGATACCCGCGCCCGGGTTGCGGCTCCTGCACCCTACGCGGCAATCGTCGGGGGCTGAACCAGTAACGCAAGTGAAGGCGTCACCCAGCAGGATGAGCTACTGCAGAACACTGTGACCACAGAAGCTCGACACGAACTCAAAAGCCGAAAAAGTGAACTCCTTTCCAGTTTGCGCAGAGCCAGAGAATCTGCAATGGTCGCTAGTGCCCAAGAGCACCCTACGTTCGTTACGACTTCCGGCGGGTGAACAGACACATCCCAGGTTTCCAAGCAACCCAACCCAATACTGTTGGCTCTGAAGAGGTCTGGGCGTGAGCCAACAGCCCTCGACGGTCCTTCGCATGAATCGAAGCTAAATTGGATTGCCGCAGGAATACCCCTATCAAACCGAGCATCACGTCTCCAGTGCCGACAAGAAAAATGATGGGCAGGAAAAGCACCATGCAGTCGAAGGATGACGATTCGCTATTCAACACCGGCATCGCACCGCTACTATTTTCGGCCGCTTCTCTTCAGAAAAGCACTCGTTGTTACCCGCCGCTGTTTCTGAGTTCTATTTTTCCGCGCTCGTTTCCTCTGTCAAACAATATTGGCTGCAAACCGATTCCAAAGACACTCATAGAGACTGCGCAAGCTGATTCTGCATCAGCGGTTGAGTTAACCGACGAAAAGCATTAAACGGGACAACATAGGATTCCTGTCTATTCAGCGCTGCTCCGCAGTCGACGCTCCGGCGCGAAGGTCTACGTGATACACTTACTCAGTGGACGCTATTGTGGTGTGCAACAAAATGTTCCGGCTCCACATGCAATTTCCCTTGGCTTTGGAGGCTGCATTTTCATCGCATTCGTCCTCCTGAACTTCCATCTGCTGCGCAACCGGCGGTTTTATCTAATATTCATCAGTGCATTTTTTAGAATGGGCTGCCGCCTATCACCTGTGTTCTCGCGCTTGACCTGCGCAGCTTGGCGCAGGAAATTGTGTGTTGATGATATTAACAAAGTGGATGCTTGTACAGGAACGAAGCCACAAGACTAGCTCACGCTCTTGCTGGGGCAGTTGTCATGACCAGCCGAGATAACAGGACGCGGCTGTCAGGTTCCCAAAATCTGCAGCTATCCATGAAACCATGGCTGAGACTACTCAGCATTGGCTGGACACTTTGAACAGTACGGCCATAGGAGATTCAATGCAAGGCATGCGCCAGCCACTTTGTTATTTTTGTTGCCTTGGGTTTTCATTAGGAAAGCCATTGCCCAAATATTCCGTTCTGTTGACGATATATCGTTGCATTGTTTATTCCAGAATGTTTCGTGATGAGATATTGTAAGTCCAGAGCAGATGCATTGCATTAGACCGTTTTACCTAACTTGGGAAGGGTATGAGTACCAAACTGACAAAAAATACGCTGACGTAGTGACGTGAGAAGCACAACTTTTCGGGCAAACAATAAACTATACTGCCTAATCTGCTTTGAAAGACAGTGGTTGGCAACTACCTGGTTAAAAAAAGCGAAATATTTCTTCAATGTGCAATCTACATCGTGGAATCACAAGCTTTGGGGAAATACCACAAGGTACAGGTCTGCACGCCATATTTGGTGGAGCAGAATTGTATTCCTTTCAAATCAAATATGCATGATTCGAAGGAGGAGAATTTCCCAAAGGTGATGAAACAGTGAAACTGTCAGTATGAGACAACTATTTTGAACGTGGCACGATGGTGGTCGTCAAATATAGACAAAGATGAATTGTCCACAAGGCTAGCCTAAACTCGCTTTCTGGTTTCGTTGAAATGGAATTATGGTGAGCAATTTGTTGTTTCACAATGATGCAAAGCATTACAGCACATTTGTATTTTTTGCAGATTGTGTATATATGTGTTTGCTTTACAAATATTGCTTTAAAATCAGCAAGCGTAAATTTATTCGCTAGTTTTCATGTGGCACTTCCGTGTACACGTTATCTTTTATTACTCAAAGAAATATTGTTTTTTTAATAACGTACACGTTTGAAGGGAATTCTCTCTTCTATCATAAATACGATAAGTTTGGAAAATACTGCTGATAGGGGATCTACTTTACACTGAGTGAAAAAAAGGGTGTTTTTCTGGTGCCAATGAATTCGCAAGAACTCCTGTTGCTTGCGTAAAACTTACTTCACATCACAATAATACCTTAAAGACCCCATGCAGAGAGTATTACGTAAGGGGTGGGTACAGATAAATGTACACAGGTTGTGAAATGGAAATGTGCGTGGTGACCTCCTCTTTAAATGTTGATGAACACGTGATGGCCGAAACGTCAGAGGGAAGGCCATTCCAGTCCGAAGCTACACGGGGAAAAAATGAGGCAGAAAAAGTAGCAGTGCGAGCATGTGGACCGGCAATTTGATACGGGTGGGCTGTGCGGTGAGATATGCGCGTCGGTGGGACGATGTAGGGTGCTTGATTAGGAGGGCTGTAGAAAAACGTGTGTAGCAAACAGACGCTAGTGCTACGGCGTCTCACTAAAAGATTTGAAAGACGTTTCGCGTTTAAGGGATGACAGCATATGTCATATGAATATTAGGAATCAATGAACCTAGTGGTGCGGTTTTGCACCGATTCTAATTGTTTGATCAAATATACCTTATCCGGAATTCACATGTGAGCCGCATATTCTAGTTTAGTTCGGATAAAAGATTTATAGCGGATAAGTTTTACGTCCAGTGGGGTTTGACGCAAATGGCGCTTTAAAAACTCAGAGATCGGTTTGCTGATGATATGACGTTCGTGATATGCCTGCGCCATAAAAGATCACTGGTTAAGATGACGCCTAGTTATTTCAAGGATGAAACGAGCTCAAGAATCGAGTTAGCTATTACGTAGAAAAACTACAAGGAATTCCGCTGGCGTTGAAACGAAACGAGTTTGCGTTTAGTGGGAATAAGCTCCATTCACCAGAGGTCGCCCCATTGCTCTACACGGTTAAAGTTATTTTGAAGCGCAGTTTGATCAGAAGGTTCGTAATTTTGCGGCATTGAACACAATCCTGGGAAACATGTGGTTGTGAGAAGATACATGCATAGGTAGATCGTTAATATGTAATAGAAACGGAAGCGGTCCGAGGACAGACCCTTGGGAAAAGCTCGATGTTACCGAGAGGGAGCTAGAATAGATATTTTTAATATTGACAAACTTCGAAAGCTTAGAAGAAATTTTGAAATCCTTGCTATAATTTTGGGGTGCAAATTAAACTGCGCAAATTTTAGTAACAGGCGTTTGTGTGGTACTTTGTAAAAAGCTTTAGCGAAGTCTAGAGAGATTGCATCAGTCTTGAGTTTGCGGTTAAGGTTAGCATGCAAATTATGAGTAAGTATTGCTCGTTGTGTTTCACAAGATTAAGATTAAGGAAACCTATGCAGGGAAGAATAAAACTGCTAGCGTACAGGAAGTGCAATATGTGAGTGTATATGACGTGTTCCATGGTTGTGCATGAGACGCTGGTTAGCAAAATAGGACGGTAATTTAGGGGTGACTGTTTGTTACCTATTTGTGGACAATATGACATTTCCCCCTCTCTAGTCGTCTGGTAACATTCCTGTTTCAAGCGACAATGCGAACAGCATCGAAAAGAACACTAATAATTTGTTTAGTGTTTTAACAGCTTGGAGTTAATTTTGTCTACGCAAGCCGATGATGAAAGATTAAGTCTGTCGATAAGGGACGAAATTTCAGCAACCGAATATTCCACTGGAGCCATCATCGGTAATGTCGTAGTAGTTTTCTAGGGAAGTGGTGAATCTGCTTCTGTACTGAACTGATCAATTACACAATTCAGGGTAAAAACTAAAAAAATTCAAACTAATTGTACACCACATTTAAACGCAGTAAAACCACTTTTCTGGGGCAAGTTGGTTATGTAACCGGTGGGTGAAGATAGGACTACTGATTTCTGGACGGTAGTAGAAAAACCGTTCGTGCACATTTAAATTACGCGGAGGATATAATTAGCAGAATGATTTTTGGCTTGCCTGTCCATTTGGCACACTTAATCTTGCCCGTTCGACAAACAGGAATGTGCGAGGTTTTAGCACAAAAATGCCTCTGCATACCTGCTAATTTCATACGGGCTATCTTAACCTGCTCAGTTTCTTTCGTAGAGCCTTCTAAGCAAGCGAATTGTTGTTGATTTCAATGCAATTTTCTAGACGTACACAACTTTATTTAGTTTGTAACAGGCTGACCTTCAGTCGACATAACAAAATAGTGGTTTTCAGGGGAAAACTACGTGTTCCAGAAGAGGCTGTATCACAAGATTTCACGATCCCTGCACAGATCTAAATTGAGTAACTTTCACAAACCCGTTACCAGAAAACAGTGCGGCAGGCACTATTCTAAGGTAATGAAATTATCCACCTTTCTCAAGAAGGTGGATATAAATGCCTAGGAAGAAGTAAGAGAGAAACTCAAATGAGGCCTTGTTAATTCGAATTTTTAGTTGGTAACGATAAGACAAGGCCATCAAAATATTTGCAAAATATACAGATGTGCAGGTGCGAGGACAAGATAATTGTAAGAAGGCAGGGATTGGAAAACAGATCATCATTCAGTGTCGCGTCCAGGATGCGGGTATGTTCTGTTTGTGTGGGCAGTCTCGGCGCCCGTCGCATAAGACTCAGATGCTCTGGTAGACTAGCAAGTGAACGAGCACAGCGACTGGCCACTGTAGCTTAACGTTCAATAAAATCAACGATAACTTCGCTAAAACCGCTCGGCTTTACGGATTATAAAGGTGCTTTCCACTCTTTCTTGAGTATCGGTGGTACTTTATCACCTATACCTGTTGACTCAAGATGCCTCTGATCACATTTTGTACACTTCTCCTGAACTTGAACATGTCAGGTTTCGCCGGAAAAGAAGTCTCAGCCGAACTATTTTATGCGAAGTATCACTGATTTGTTTTCGCTGTGAAGTGCCTCCAGTTAATCTGTACCTATATGGGGCAGGTATGATAACCTCCCCCTTGTACCACTTTTGCCACGAAAGTGAAACCAAGGAAAATTTCTTCCTTTTCTGCTGCTGATTTTGTCAATCATCAGAGAACGTGGCTGGAGACTCCCCTCCGACGTCATGGACTGCCAGTTACTGCACCGGTGCCTTCGTCCTTTGGTGCCACAAAGCTGGGCCAAGGGCACAGAACGTGTGCAACGCCATCCACTTCTTCATTTTAAAGATAGGTCGTATGCGCGCTAAAATTGGTTCGATGGAGCTAACATTTACCAATTTTTCTACTCTTCTCTGTGTTGATTTTTTTATTAGTTTTTTTCCAATATCTCTTGAACTGAGAATAAAAATTTTCTTCTGCACTATTTTGAATCGTATGATTGATTACAAAAAAAAGTACTCTTCTTGGCCAATCCCCCAAATTTGGTATGCGCCATTTCTTGGGCCACCACCAGCACCACCACCTGGCTGCCGCCGTAGATCTGGCTTGTAAATTATCTGTAAATAGATTGTTCTGCCTACATAGCTTGTAAATAGGTGTTTTGTTTGATCCGCAACGATATATCTGGAGGCCAGAATGTTGGCGATTCAGGCAAAACCAGAAAGTATGCAACAAAACCAGCTTTGTAGTCTAAGCTTTGTTTCGGAAACAAAAACGTATTCGGTTGAGCAGGAATAGCGTAATTAGTGCATTAAAAGTTCTAATGTAACGTTTTTCACTCCTACTTCGACTACTGGCCACAATTTTTCACACCAATATTTTTAATTATGGTATGTGCGCTTACTGTACCTGTAAATTCCTATTTAGTGGTTATCCGGCATGTGTATGGTGCGATAGCCACTTATATGTACCGGTAAAAAACTTCAAGGTGCTGAGTTTTCTGATTTTTGGAATGTTATCTAAAGCCCAGGTTAAGTGGCCCGAAAAAGAGCGAAAACATCAGAATTTCTTAATGGGGTGTTACTGCTAAAGAGCACATCTTTCCGTCTGCGGAGCCTTGCACACGCCACAGTGTGCGCACATGGGCCGGTGGTCATAATCTGGTGAACAATGCGATGCATCACAGACGATCTTTTGTGTGCAGGTTAAGGAGAGGATCCAAACACTCCTACCTCTTTCGGGTACCCAAAACACAGACCCTGAAAAAGCTTAAAAGTGACAATGTACATTGTAGAGAATTCCTTGGTGATAAAAACGGGAGATGTGGCCTTTGAGTCACCCGCTAGTTATGCGCCTCTCATCACATTCATTTTCATAAGTGTTGATTGATAACGAAGTTTATCTCCCCAATGCTACAGAGGCACTTGGGCGCTCGTTTATGGAGGGTTCCGGAATAATTGTCACCAGATGGGAATATTTTTGTGCTCCAAATTGTGTACACACAGGCCTTTCTGCCTTTTGCATCCAGTAGAAAAGCAGCCGCCTCAGCCAGAATTAAACCAAGGCCCTTGGTCTCGGCAGCACTACGCCTTTGCCACTCAGCACCCAAAGCGATGATTTTCTCATCATAGTGGAATCGCCTCGGATAGATCCCTGGCCACCAACCCTTAGAGAGTATTGTACATGCTTATGCTCTGCCCGGCCACGTTCATTTCCAACGCAGCCGTCAGCCATGACCTAAAGACTACAATAAAAATACAGAAAAGGCGCCATGAACATCTCGTTCACCTCCTGTCAGGAAGAATGCTACTTCCCTCCCCATCTAAATTCAAGTCACGGAGACACGCTACATACATTAGACAGGCACAGACATTGTCCCTCCTCTGTGACCTCCTCATCTATTACAAACAAAACCCCCCGGGCCATCCGCTGTAATTGGTTAATGGTGACTTCAGCACAATGGGCACACTTATTGGCGCCGTGTACGCGAAACCTCGTCTTCCACATTTCTTTCCACCAACCCCTGCACACCTGATATTCGCAAGTCTTATTCAAGCTTGGCCGCTCCCCCCGAAATTGTAGAGGCCAATATTTGGTCCTTCTTTGCTGCCCACTTTATAATGACTGGGCACCTCCGCCAAACTTGGAGTACTTTAGAACCCTGCCTTCCTCCGAGGAGTAGTAACTACGCGGCTCGAGCTGGCGGGGCCATATAAAGTTTTCTCACTTTCTCCTTGTGTGTCATCGTTTATATCACAATCGTCTACTTTGAACAGGAACAAGATCTTCTCGTTGCAGTGTGGGCGCACAACCAGCTCTGTCAGCCATAAATAAAGTGTGGATATGGTTCACCAGCCTCACTCGTGTTTACAAGATGTACCGTGAGCAGGATTTCTAACTCCATGCAACGAACGCCAGCAACTGGCCTTGGAGCAGATGAGGACACGCCAGCATCGGAGCAGCTAATTGATTTGGTCCAGACAACGAAGATGCCCTCACAGGCATCAACGGGATCCGACGAGCTGACTGAGAGAGAGAGAGAGAGATAGAAATACATCTTTATGTGCCCCTTTATAGAGGCTTCTGCATTGCGTTGGGAAGAGGCTGCTGTTTCCAGTCACCCCCAAGAACTGCATCAATGTGTTGGAGGAGTGCATCCCAGTGCTCCTCTTCTGTCACTCCTAATGACGAGGTGGTCCAGTGTGGGAGAGAGGGTGGGTAGCGCCCGGCGCTTTTCGTGCGCTTGCGGAGAGCGAGTTTAAGCTGGGTTTGGGGATCGCCTGGGGGGTGCAGCGACTCCGCCCAAGTGCCTCGAGAAAGGAAAAGGGAGTATGTGTATATGTTTCTTGTCTGTATTATCTCTAAGAAGTTCCACATGTAGTGCTGGTTGTTAGGTTAGCCATGACCGTTGCTTGGGCAGCTAGGGTGGCCAGGTTTATTTTGTTAAAGTGGATGATACGCGGGCTGCGTAAGACACTAGCTTGAGCTCGGGGGATCCAACGTGTGTTCGATCGCAGCCAAAAGATGGGGGGAATTTACTATATGTCTTGATCGGTGCGAAGATCTACCAACTTTCTGTGCCTAGTTTTCTTTTTCCACGCAGCTGGAGTGGCCATCATATTCCTCCGGGAGTGCAATGGAGGTTCCATTCCTAGATGACCTGCAATCTAGCGTAGTTCAAATGAAAGCTCTGGTTGGGAGGTTAAAGGAACTTCGAGAATGGTTCGAATGTGCGCGGCTATTTTGTTGTGGTAGGAGAGGCGGATTGCATTCTGGCTGTCAGTCAGTATAAGCAGTTTCCGTCGGAGGGTGAGGTTCGTGAAGGCATCTTCTGTGGCTAACGCTTCGGCATGACCGTAATCCCGAACTTCTAAGAAGCGAAGAGTACTTTGTCAGTTCCCGTAGTACGCCGCGGTTGCAACTATACCATCGGGTAAAACGGCGGCATCGGTGTACCGATGTGTAGCCCTGGTTTGTCTTCTGAGCCTGTAAATGGTGATTGGCACGCGTTCTCTCGGCTCTCCGCTTGTGGTCGTTTTCCACACTCATGTGGCGCGGGATAAGATCTATATTGAGCCTCAAAAGGTATTCGCAGGGAGGGTGTTTTGTACTGTCCCCTTCTTGTCCCTCGATTTACGCCCCTAGGGAACAGAGTATAGCTCGTCCCTGTTTAGAGGGGTGCAGCCGAGACTCTTGCGCTTCTTTGTGAATGTCTCTGTGGAGTTATATTGGAGTGTGAACTCCCATTTGTCGAATCTCATGGAGTGAGGTGTAATTTGTTAGTCCCAGAGCAGCGCGAATAGGTTTGCGCCGTTGCGTTTCTAATTTGTCTGAGTGCGTGCCAGCCGCATGTAAGGGGCTGTGTACATGATGAGGGAAAATATGAACGCAACGTAAAAATAGTCGACTCGTAGTAGTTCATGTTCTTTCACCCCATGTCGCTTCCTTAAAATCGGTTTCATCATATTCGCGGTCTGCTTAATCAAAGTCGTGAGTTTTAAACCCAAGTGTCCACTTTGACTTGTGGGTGAAGCCAAAAGCCGAACATTCGAATTTATTTTTTCCTTGCTTTGGTGGCGCCGTCCAGTGTTAATTTGACCAAATTGCGACTATGGTCAGAGAGGCTGGCTGGCCATCCTCCACGACGACGTATTCGGCCTTAGAGGGGCAGTAGCTGAGGCTGACGTCTTTTATATATTAGGTGATGACATCAATCGGTTCCGTAAGTTGGTGCTCGTGGTGCCTGGGGGAGCCCTAAAAGCGCCACAATGCCGGATCATCAGCATTTATGTTAAAGTGGACGTCAACAAAGGGGTCTAGCTTGGCGCGCAGGTCTTTCAAGGCTATGTTAAAAAGATTTGGCGACAGAATAGAGCCTTTTGGTGCTACTTTACTAGGTTTGAAAGGGGCTACCAAGCGGCCATCTACAAGTACATCCGTGGTTCGGTCGCTTAAGAATTTCCGTATGAAATTATATAATCGCACACTGCGTTGGACGCTTTGGAGCTTTTTTGAGAAGGATTTATGACTTCCGTTTTTGAACGCATTGTAGATATCGAGTGGTGCAATTGTCCTTAGTTGCGGGCTGCTGTGGGAGTCGTAAATACCGTGCTCGAGGTGGAGCATGGAGTAATGAGTCGATAAGTGCTGCCGAAATACAATCATGTCTTGCTGCAGCACTGCCGTGATGTTTATGACCCACGTCACGTGCTCTAGAATTATAATCTCCCCGAGTATACTGAAGCTTGACGTTAGTAATATTGGGTGGAGGGGCCCAAGGCGATTGTGTGGTTACCGTGGTTGTAGCATGGGTGTCATTATTGTATATTCCCATTCTTTCGGAAGAAGACCGAATATCCACGCTACGTTTATGTACCGAAGCAGATTTTGTGATAGCGTTCTCTAGCATAATTTTAGGATTTTGTATGTAATTGGTGCATTCCCGGTGCCATGTTTTTCTTTATCTTAGGCAGTTGTCCAATATTTGCCGGGAGAATGGTGGAATAATAGCTTCATCCAGGAATTTCCAAGAACTGGAAATGTAATCGTTCGGTTATCTTTCGGTGGAAATCTGTAGCGAAGTCTTCGTCTGAAAGCCCCATGCCCATCTGGACCTTCTTCGCTGTGTGCCTAGGCCTGGCGTGTCCCAGCAAACTACGCAGGAATATCCACGCTTGCTTCGCGTACAGTGATCTGTTTATTTTTAGTGTAGCAGAGATCCATCCACTTTTTTGAGGCCAGTTCATTGGCGTAGCGCACCGTGTCCTCTGCAATGTTTTGGGTGATGTTATTGAGTTGTCTTTTTTATTCCTGCTCCACTTCTTCTTTAGCTTCCCTTGCTTCGCTAGAAGGTTTAACAAGTGCCGATCTAGAACAGCTTCCTTGAATTCAGCAGCCCAAATTGGAGTGTGCTTTTCTTGAGCATCTAGGACCAGTTGGGTAAGTTGCACAAGGGAATTTTAGCAGTCTGTGCGTTTGCTATGGCCTCTCAGAATTTACCCCAGTCATTGTGTTTTATTTTGGCCATATCGCTGTTTGCTGTCGTTACCAGGCCTAAATCCGCGTAAACTACGCAGTTATCGCTACCTAACGTTTTCGACGTGTTGCTCCATAAGGTTTCTGTTTGTTCCATGCGGCTGTTAAGATCAGAATTGGGGTTTCTCTATGCACTGTTTCCGTGACAGGTAGGCAGCATTTGGTCATTTTGCATGAGTAAATTGGTGCTGTTTCAATGCATGTTCTAAGAGTCGCCCGGATTTTGATGTTGAGGTGTTAAAATCTCCTGCAATGATTACGTATTGGTCTCTATGCTTCTGTACCAAGCCATGAAGCCAATTCTTGGGGCTGTCATGTGATGCTCCTAGGACGCAATCAGCCTTAAGTAGGAGAACATGGCGATCTGAAAATCCCGATGAACTTATACGGTGACATGCTCTTGTCTGTAGTTGCAATGCGTGGAAAAATTCTGAATGGCTGAAGTGATTTGTGGACCAGCATGACACACAATGAGGGCCGCTTTTTTTCTTTCCGATTGTTTTTTCTTGTCTTTGTACAGTGCTATTATGGGAGAAGGTTACGTAAACTGAGAGTTCAAACGCCCCACCTGTTTCTTGCAAAATCATTATTTGTGTTTTAAATGCGAAGCACTTCTTAGGCTCGCCTGGTATGCCGTCGTTGATGGCGGCGCCGTCCACACGCTCATTGCGCATGCGCAACTCTCCTCCTACACCCACAGCTCCGCGATACTATACTATAAAAAAAGAAATAGTTAGCGGCGCCTGGTTTTGATCCCACGACTCTCTGGCCGCAACGGGAGGTACGCGGAGCTCTTCCCACTACGCTACAAATTGGGGAGAGGAGCAAGTGCTACAAACGCGCCTTATGTCCTTGACTCATTCAAACTACGTCAAGAAGCTACTGATACAACGAAGGCATGCGAAGCTGAACATCAACGGAAACGACGAACTGAAAACTTTAGCGGGGGATGCTGAATTTCCCGTGGGAAAGCTGTGGCGGGAAGCGCCACGCGCCTTGCAGCTCAACCAGCCCCGTCCGCAGCGCCTCTGATGGTGATTGTGGCAGGATGCCACTAGGGATTGGCCAACCCAAGAATCCATCACGATAGAGGTTCGCGTTCAGCCACCGTCGTCATCTTCCCGTAGGGGAACCACCGTAGAAGAACAAGAAAGAGAAGACAAAGCTGCGAAGAGGAGGGCGTGTACGTTGCTCTCAGCCGGTGCACTAATGTCAACAACCTTTACTTCACCAAAGCTGACGGAGACTACCGATTCTCCCACAGAGACAACATCGACGAGAACATGATGGACGACTTTCGGCGCCTCGAGAACCACCGCCTACTCACCGCAACACAACAGCACATGCGTGCCTCTGCCACCGGTGTGGACCCGGACGCAGAATTCCCTCTGGCGCTAGTAAAAACCAGATCACTCAACATAACGGTAACACAATGGAACCACACGGAACCGCCACGATGCCTCGCATCCTCATCTGGGTTCCCCTCGGGAAGATGGTGTAATTTTTTTTCCTTTAGGTATCCAAATATTTTGCTAAAATAATCATTTTATGCTTGAGGCCGCGGCAGTTTCATTGGAGTAGTGAGGGGCCGTCGTGGTACGGCCAGATAATCCGGCCGGGAAACTCTGAATATGACCGGACGTGCTGTTGTCGTTGGCGTAGTTCCTTGTGCGCTTTTCTCTGTAACGGTTGCACTGTCTTTGGCACTCATCAAAGGGTGATTGACTGGCTTCTGGCGCAGACCATTTAATGGCGCGTCTCTTAAACATGATACCTATACGAATCTCAATGTTACATAGACATTCTTCGAAGCGTTCGGCAAGACTGCCGACAACAGTATCTATTACGCGCAGTGCAATGGTGCCTATTGTTGTGTCGATTAGGCGACCATGTGTTGGCTATATAATTACCTCGACTGTGCGTAACTCGTGCTCTTTTACAACGTTCATTTACGATCGTTGGTCTTGGACCATGGGGAAAACATCGCTTATGGGCGTGAGAGGCGATCCGCTGGCACTGTCAGTTTACATTTGAATGGGTGGCGGTACAAATTCGCTGGTTAAAGCTTGTGCCGGATTGCACGGAGGGTCGTGAGCAGTGCTACGGCTTCAAACAAACACACGCATTCTATTTG
The DNA here is from genome assembly GCF_048455015.1 of Haemaphysalis longicornis. NCBI lineage: Eukaryota > Metazoa > Arthropoda > Arachnida > Ixodida > Ixodidae > Haemaphysalis > Haemaphysalis longicornis. The sequence continues at coordinate 41,028,774 of NW_027526214.1, forward strand.
AAAGACAATTTAAGGGCGAAATGGTCAGGAACCACAAGAGAAAAAAACACAATTTACATAATGCACGTAGGACCAAAAAGGAAGTGCACTACTTTAGTATGTGGTGACAGGTATGGTGCAGTAGAACGTAAAAGGGCTGGTGTCTTCGGCGAGTCGATGGTCGCTGAGAGTGTCCGCAGGGTAGCAGGGCTGGGTGCACGGTGAAGCTCAGACTGGCTTGATGACCCCAGGCGAGGAATGTGTTTGTGGCTGGTTGTTAGCAGCGGGAGGAGGGAGGTTTGGCCTACTTTGAGAAGAGGCCTCGCTTTCCAATTGCTGCGCCAGTGACCCACCTCGCACGTGTCGGCCTCACAGAGTCATGTAGTCCTCGGGCCTACCCAGCAACGCGGCGCGACTCGGGTGGCAGCGTCAGCGATGGTCCTCGGGCCAACATCACGAGGGGCAGAGTATTCTGGCTATCCTGGCTTACCACTCCCGAGCCGCTTCGTCCTTCCCGTCTGTGTTGATTCGGCATTTCCTTGCACAATCTTTACGGCACCGGTGCGGCTCATTGGCCACTAATCTGCAGGGACCCTTCCCTAGAGTGAGAACGGACACCACTATTTCCTACGTGTACATCTGGCCTTAAAAAACCCTATGACGCCCTTGCCGTCTGTCCGGTACGCAAAACCCAGGGCTCACACACTGTTGTGTCCGGTGATTTCAACGCACATTGCCCGTCCTCGGGGAGTCACTGGCCCAGCCGCAGGAGACGAAAGGTGTTGAGAGCCGCCACATCATGTGGATTGTACGTGATCCACACCAGCAGCCCCATTTTAATTCGCCCTTGTCATTGTTGTACGGTCTCGCAATCACGTATCGCCGTAACCGCAGTGATGCAGCGGTAAGCCTTTTCATTGGATGCCGCCGCTAGCACGTGGTGTTCTAAACTCTACCCCGTCTAACGTAAGCCCCGAGACCAGCCGAAATTGGAGTCACTAGCTGGGTCTACTTCCTCAAGAACATGACTGTGTGCGCCGGGGAGTTAGAAGTCTATGGTGACAAAGATGTTCCTCACCAAATACCACCACCGCGAAAAAGCTTCCTCGGCTTCTTGCAACCTGCAACCAGCTAGAAAGCAAGGCAGTGAGAAGCAAGCGCAGAAAAGAAGAGACAGAGTACCGATGGGCACACGCCCAATGCCAGTGGCGTGCCCGGCAGCATTGCAGGCGTACTGGGGATCAGTGTGCTCGTCCATGGACTCCCGAGGGGTGGTAATAGGAGCTGCTTTTTCGGTGTTCAGAGAACTGAAGAGGACAAAGTGCTCGTTCCACGGCCGGCGAGCAACACACAGTGAAAAGTAGGAAGTGGAAGAAGACGTGGAAAGTTGGGCACAGCAGCAACGCGGCTCTTGGCGAGATTTCTGCCAGACACAAACGCCCAGGATACTCACAACCGAGCAACATTTTGATCCTGGCCTTGTACAATGTCAACGCTGTGTCGGCGGTGTCCTCACCACAGCCTTCTTCTGGACCTGCAATGGTAGCGGCAACAGTATCGCGTCACTTTACGGTATCTCTCTCGGCCACGACCGCTGCAACGACCATCGTACCGAGCCACAGCATGGAAGGCATCGTCCTGGCATGTGAACCCGAATTTATTGTGGTTAGGACTTCCTTTTGTAGAAACTGAACTGATTATCTTGTGTTGATTATCGTTTTTGTGATTGTTCTGAATGTGTCCTGATAATTATTTTTTTATTGTGAAGCATCTCGTGAACCGTGCTCTGTCCCTCCCTCTGTTGTGGTTGTCCGACGTCCGCATTCACTGCGCATGCGTGTTTGTTCTGGCCGTCAGCGTTTCGGCTGACGTCACCACAGTCCACTAAAAAGAGAAATAGTTAGGCGGCCCCGGGTTTCGATACTACGATTCTCTGGCTGCAGCGGAATGAACGCGGTGCTCTTCCCACTGCGCTACAAACCGAGACGGGAGCATGTGTTACGAACGCGCCTTATGGCCTTCACTCATTCAAACTACGTCAAGAAGCTACTGATACAACGAATCCACGCCAAGGTGAAGGTTTACGGATACGACGAACTGAAAGTTTAGAGGAGAAAGGATGTTGAATTTCCAGCGGGAAAGCTGTGGCGGGAAGCGTCACGCGCCTTGCTGCTCATCTAGACAACAGGATGGAGACGGCGGGCAGCGGGGTAGGAGGGTGAGCACGCCATAAAAAAAGACGACAACTAGTTGGTGTTCGATCAGGTAACGCAGGAGTCGGTCCTTTCGCTGTCTGTACACTTCTCTACATTTCTGTGCTTCTACATGGGGGTTCACACTACGTTCCCCTTCGTGCTCCGATAGATGAAACAACATAACGGCAAAACAATGGAAACTACACACAACACCAATGACGCTTCGCATATCTCCTCAAGTTCCCCACGGGAAGATGGTGTAATTTGTGTCCGTCTTTAATTCGCCTTGTTTCCTATCCAAAAAAGAGGACTTAACTAATTCTCTTCACCTATGCAAACAACCGGCTTCACAAAAATGGCATCCGAGCCACGATTGTCTAAGAAATTGTAAGGGAGTTCAGAAGGTAGTATTTCTTGGCACAGAGACAAGTACCTGGTGCGGCGTATGGATCTAGAAAAACTTGTATCGATCAGCCCGAAGCTTGGTCTTGCTGGTAATGAGCTGAGGGAGTGGGTAGGGAATGCGACCACTGCCGACAGACAAGAACGGGGACTTGCGAGCGATGCCGAGAGTGAGATGCCGGAGCCTAAAGTTCAGGTTCTTGAGACCAGGATGGTCTCGCGGGGAATAAAAAATTTGAAGCTAACATTTTCAGAGCTGTACGTAGAAAGAGCACAACTGGAGTCTCGGCTCGCCGCAAAAAGACGCGAAAACGAGAGCATGCAACTCGCCACACATGACAAACAAATAACGGGGCTGGCAGTCTGCGAAAAACGCGGGAAAAAATAAAAAAAGAAAAGATATTCAGCATCCACCAGCAAAGGTAAAAGGCTTTATCCTGGCACAAGGTGGTGGCTGTGCTGATTGTTGCACGCAGTAGCCGCGTAGCAGCCGCGTGCAGCCACACCTTCTTTGACTGAGCCAAGTGAGGGCAGTGGTGTGTCGCCGCCTTCTGGGATGTGGAAACACTTGGAACCACGCTCTCAGATAAAGCGATGTGCTGTCGGCCATGAGGCGCAAATAAATGAATCGTGCAGAGAACTTTCAAAAGCTTGCGGCCCCGCTAAAAAATTCTGCTAGCGGAGAGTGGCCAAGCTATAACAAGTTGTTTTGACAGAAAACGTGCACGCTTTATGCGTGCACGTTTGCGTGCACGCTCTATGCATGGACGCTCTATGCGTGCAAACTATGCGATTCAGAGGGTACACAAGTGCTAAAGCCAAGTTGCGATAATGCAGGCGATAGTCAACCTGAATCTGAATACATTTTAAATGAAGTATTCATTCAAGTAATAAACCGAACGAAGCACACGTGAAGGCAACGGTTCCAGAATAACGGAACGAATATTTATAACTGAAAAGCTGTAGAACTACTAACGGTTGTGCCTCTGTCTTTGGGGGCTCACAAATGGGCTTGAAGAATCACTTTCAAGCGAAAAGAAGCTGATGCCTTTGTAAGATGTCGGATTTTATGCGCACCAATTGTTTCGACGCAACGAAAATTGTCGCAGTGAGGATTTGGCGTCGCTCCAAGGCGAAATACGTAGCTATTCGTGCAGGCAAAGTTCAGGCGTAGACGATGGTACAACGTTTGTAGGTTACGAGGAAGCTGTGTCGGGAGTGTTGACTTTACTTCTGGGTCAATAGTGTGCAAAAAGCATCGAGTATTTTGTAAGTTGCTCCATAGACGGCTTCTTTCGGTCACCGCAAAGTGGTGAGCCATGGCGGAAGCTTCTGTTTTTGTGAAATACACCTTGCGGTATTTTCGGTAAAGAAGGCCGTTCCGGGCCGCTTCGTCGGCTTTTTGGTTAGAATGTCCCGCCTACATGGAACCGAGATCCCACTTCCTTGAAAGCATGGAACGTCTAGAAAATGGACCAATTACTCTCAGAAGTATTTTAGGACCATGGATTCATCCGTCAAAGCAGCGCCAAGCTCTACGGAGTTTATTCTCTTATTTAGATGAAATTGACCTGATGTAAAATTGTAAGTTATGTGGCCCAAGCTCAGAACAAAAGTCCGCTACCGCGCCAAGTACACGACAGTTTATTTCTTTTTTATTCCTGCCCAGCTCTTCCTTGGGCCTTTTCTTTCCCTATCCTTAACCCACAGCGGAGAAGCATGTAGGCGTCGGTAAATGCCGGCAAACCTCTCTGCTTTTTTAATAAAGAGCCTTTTATGCGAGCAAGCAGTGAGAGCACAAGCGGCTCTCTGAACAAAATTGATGGTATTGCTAACGGTGTGGAATGAAGCGCAGAAAAAGGGTGAAAGTGAAGCACATTGCCCCAAAACAGGCTGAACTCATAGAATGCATTTTGGGTGGAAACGAATTCAATAAAAAGTGGCCCGTCAGAACACATTCCTGTGGATAATTTGTGCCTGGTGAAGCGATCTGTAAAGTTTGAGCTAACATGTTAGTACAGTAGAGTAGTGGATATTTGGCAATATTTTGATTAAAAATGGTACATCATATTAAAAATATAGTATAATATAAAAGTTCTGCACTTTATAGTTACAAAGTATTGTATAGTATATTAAAATAGTGCACCTTTTGAATGTTCTGATAGAAGAGGGGTGACAAAAGTATAGGTTTGTATGGCCATGTTTGCGAAAGTTCGCTGTATAAACTCTTGTTGGTTTCCTCTTTGCGTAGCATATTTGTAGTGATGCTAAAGACTAGGCCGATCGCTTGTGTAAGATGTGATTTAGAAGGTATGGTTTGTTTTATTATATATATTAGCATTTTATAAATTAGTATGTGTGCATCTTGTGTGTTGAGTTCAGAACGAGGCACTGTATGATATGAAGGTGTGGTTGGGGTATTTAAGGGAACTTGTGGCAGAGATTTAACAAACAGATCATGCAGTGCGTGCGGGCAATTTGAATGCGACGATCAGCAACCAGTGACATGAAGTGAAGGTTTCATCGGAACTATGTTTCCCGGAAAACGCTTCTCCTGGCTGGGTCACTCGTGAGGAGGAACCTTTTGAAGGCTCGTAATATGGAAACACGAGGAAGGGCATACCGAGGTTGAAAAAAAGGACGTGGCAAAAGGGGAACACAAAGAGGTGGTGACCGCTGTAGGCAGGAAGGAGCAGCTGATTCCACAAGCACTGTGCTGGGCGAGAACGCCTAGGAGATCTTTGCGCAACAACACATTCTTCCTGGAAGTTTTCGTATGGGCGTGATCGCTCAAGAGGTCTTCGCGCCTAGCTACGCTGGGACAGTTCCAGTAGACGCCGGACACGGAGCACCCGTGGCGAAGCCTACTTGCTTTGAATAGGCCGCAGCTCCGGCATCAAAAAGGTCACCGAGCCCAGTGCACCAAGCCCTGCGCACCGAGCCTGCTCACCGACAGAGACCCACACGTGAGCGGGGACAATTTTGAGTGGAACTTTTGTTGATTTGACTTTGTTATGACAGGACTGGTCTGATTAAATTACCCAGATTCTCATTTCGGCACGTTACTTTCCCATTTGTGCCGTCAATATATTTGTTTTGTGTCTGTGGTCAAATCATCTCGACTCCTATCCGCCTGATGAAATTAACCTCATCATTCAAAGAACAACTTGCACCGCAAAGCAGGCGTCCATGCAAGCACTCTCCGCAAAAAGTACAAAGACCTAAGTAGGTAATATTTCGGACGTAGAGGCGTGTATTTGGCGGCTGACAAGGAATAAAAATATTTCCTAAAGGTTGGGGAAGTGCTAGGACTGGCGGGCGCTGAGCTCAGGGAATGGTCCGAGAGAGATGCAGAAGCTGCTCGCGAAAGAAGGGCAGTTGCGAGAGACGCTGAAGTCCGAATGCTTTAACTCAAACTTGCCACTTTAATCAGCGAGATAAAACTCGTGAAGTATTCATCGCAGCGTTCGATTGCAGCCATCGAGCGTGAACCTTTGAAGATAGACAGTCACTTCTAAGAGAATGTTTACACAAAAGAAGAGAACGAACTCCAGGCACGTGAGAGAGAATTTAGGTGGGTCGCCAGCTGCGGTAAGGGCACGCGAAAAAAAATAAAAAAGGATTTTGAACGGCCAGCCGAAAAGGCGGAAGCCCAGTTCCAAACACGAGAGGGTGCCCGTCCTGAATGTAGGCAAACGAGCTGCGTCCTGGCACGCCTACTCTGAATGCGCCGTGTGAGTTCAGTGGTTCACAACCGTGTGACGAGCTATCCCGGCCGTTGGGAATGCGCTTCCAGTAGTAACGCTTCGGTGTCAGATGCGAGGCGCAAATAAATTAATCGGGCAGGGATGTCCTGGAAAAGCACGGGGTCCTGTGCAAAAAGCGGTTGCTAGACCACAGTGTCCAAGATATGATACATTGTTTCCAGTAAAACCGAGCACATTATCGCAAGAAAGTTGGCGCACTCTAGGGGTTCGAGATGTGGCGCATTTCGTGAGAGCTCATGTAACTGGGGCGAAAAGAGCGCGCATCCGCAAAACAGCTCGTGCAATGAAAAGGTACCGGTCTTTTAGGATATGCTTGCGGGACTCTTCATGCAGCACCCTTGCTAATTACAGAATCCCTTGAAGAAGCCAAACCAAACACGTAGGGAAAGGAGACCAGTGGACACGTCGGAAAAAGGTGAGGACCAAGGCAAGTGGGAACCAACCGGATTGAAGATATGTATTCTACTTGGCTAGAAATGGGATGCCTAGGAGAACGAAACTAAATTTTACACTATTTTAGTAAAGAAAACTGCTACATCGTGCTATTTTAGATTCAAAGGTGGTACTCTGGTAATTGTGTACGAGCTACATGAGCAACCTTGAAACCTTGAATGAAGGCCACTCGTATTTAGTGCAGGATGGTTGTGCGGAGTAGTTATTGTTCTTATGGTTGGTTATTGTATAAAGTATGTGGTATTCCTCGGGTTTGCATTTTGCATTTATTATTTTTTGGACTTTGCCTTTATAATTTTGCATTTATTAGTTACGACTTATATTGGGTGTTTGCGTAAGATTGACTCAGGAGGTATAGCTTGTTGTGTTAAAAATACTGGTATTTGAGATTTGTTTGTATGCTTTATAGATGCGGAGCATCTCTAGCGCGGGGCTGTGTCCTTCCCATTCTTGACCACCATCCGCACTCTACTGCGCATGCTCGTCTCTTCCGTCAGCGTTTGGGCTGACGTCAGCCCAGTTCATACAAAAAGAAATAGTTAGGCGGCGCCTGGTTTAGACCCCACCACACTCTGGCCGCAACGAGAGACACGTGGCGCTCTTGCCACTGAGCTATAAACCGAGACGGGAGCATGTGCTACGAACGCGCCTTATGTCCTCCACTCAATCAAACTACTTCAAGAAGCTACTGTTAGAACGAAGGCACGCAAAGCTGAACGTCAACGGACGCGATGAACTGACAACTGATAGGAACTTTAGTCGACCCCATGGCTGTCTCGCATACTACACAGGTTTTTCCTACGGGAAGATGGTGTATTTTTTTGGTATAATTGTTTACAGTGTTTTGGAAGGGATACCATACGGCGTGAAAATGTGGTGATGTTAGTTTTGATACGTGGTGCCGTGCCTGTAACTTGTGTAGAGATTCCACTGTGACCACCGACGGACTTTTCAGCGGAAGTGTTTCTTTCGAAAACACTTCCTCTAACGCTGGCACGTGTGAAGAGCTGCTTTTTCGGGGTTCAAAGAATTGAAGAGCACAATATACTTGTGCCAATTCTGGCGAGGTGCACATGGTGAAAACAAGGAAGAGAAAGAAGAGCCGGAAAGTTGCAGGCAGAAGAAACGCAGCTCTTCGCGATTGCTCTGCTAGAAGCTAACGCTCAGGAGACTCAGAGCTGAGCCACATTTCCCTCCTGGCCTTGTACACTGTCAATACCGTTTCTGTAGTGTCCTCACGACAGCCTTCTCCAGAGAGCTGAAAGCGCAGTGCCAACAGCATCGCGTCATCTTGCGGTATCCCTCTGTGCCATGACAGCACCAACGACCATCGTACCAAGCCACAGCACTGAAGGCATTGTCCCTGCATGTGAGCCCGAAATATTTTGTCGTTCAGGCTTCCTTTCGTAGAAACTGAACTTTTTAACTAGTGTAGATTTTTCTTTTTGTTTTCTTCTGAATATGTCATAATAATACACATTGTTTTTGTCCGTCGTCAACTCACCTTGTTTGCTCTCGCAGAATTGGCCTGAACTAACGTTCCTCCCTTATAAAATTAGCCTGCTTCACATACGGGCATAGCCTGGGGTGTATTTGAGGCCCTGCTGGGGCCTACCATCACAAGCCAGCACCCCTGCTCGCCGTCACCATATCTCGGGGTATCATGGAGGAGGTCCTGGTGCAGATCTTACTCGGGGCACTCAAACCCCACGTCTAGGTACTGCGGCGTTACCTGCAGCAGCGACAGCCGCCCCCACGCGACCATGTCTTTCAGATGGGGTGTATCATGGGAAACATGACGAGAGTCTAACATGTGTCCCTCTACTCTTAAGGCATCACGCTCTGCTAGCTGCATGCCCCCTTATTTCTTTCCCCAAGCAGCTGAGCGCACCTGGTATCGACAGGGCGACAAACAAGAGGCTGTGGAACTTGTACATTGCGAAGCTGGAGCCGTTTCGGCGACTGTTCAATCGGGTCTGGCAGGCGCGTGTCCTCTCGTCACTCTGGCTCGTCGGCTCATCTCTCCAAAACTCAATGTCGGTGAGACCCAAACGGAGGGAAAGGTACACCCGCTGTGTCGCTTACGTCGGCTGGTGGGTAAATCATAGAGAGTGCAGTCCTGGCTTGTTTTCAGTGAATAGTGGACCAGAGCGGCATCTTTCCTGAGCGTTAAGCTGGCTTGAGTGGCAACGGTGCATCGCTGACCCCCTGTGGATGTCATCTCCATGATGGAAGAGGCCCACCAGGACAAGGAGGTGGCCTTCCTACTACTGCAGGAAAATGCAGTCGGCTTTCAACCTAGTCGCCAACGGGGCCACCCTGGAGGCCTTGCAATGCATTGGCATTTATGGTACCTCTGAGGCTACATCTGGGCGTGCCTGCATAATGTCACTTTGCGGGTCACGTTCGGTCGGCTGAGAAGCAGTCCTCGAGACGTCACATCTGGGATATCACATGGAACTGTGCTGAGCACGTTACTATTCACCATGTTTCTAGCTCATATCCCAGACTGCATGCCGCTGGGCTTGGGACACCCAGTGGAGGTGGCAGTTTACACTGACGACATGTCGGAATGAAACTGCTGCCACACCGCCAACTACCATTCAGTCAAGGTACTCTTCCAGCAGACTCTGGGGCAACTCGATCGTTCCTCTAACGCCGTGACAACCGCTCATGGAGGACAAAACGCCGGCCCTTTTGCTCTACCCTAGAGGATACAGGACTCGCCGGGCAACACCGATCATCAGATGCCATGGATGTTCTATGGCATTGACACCACACGGCATGGACAATCAAGCTGGGCTGTATGCACTTCCCCTCGCCCACCTGGGTCCTAGATTGTAGAACGAGTTGAAGCTAAAACATCCGTGCCATCCGCGTGTGCCTCGGCCTCCCGTCCGACTCTCCGGTGGTGGGAATTCACACACCGGGAGACACCTTGCTGATTAAGATGCGGGCCTCGCAGACGAGGCTGCGGAACGTCGAACACCAGCTGACCACACGCTTCTGGCTGTCATCCTGCAGAGGTTCTATAGCGGGCAGAACTCGCACATGGAGCGCTGCTCACTATCTGGGAGGGGTGCATCGAGATGCCGAACCAAGCCCACTCGGAGCCGCTACCACGAGCCACCGGGGAGTAGCAACGTATCGCCTTGACCTTCTCTGGACAGCAACAAGACCGCACTGCCCCAAGGCCTCCGCCACCTGGCCAGCGTTCTGCTAGAGGGTGAGCTCGGTGGCTATCTGCATGTCTTTGCGAATGGTTTCTTCCAGCACAGCACGGGTTAGACAGTGTCTGTGTGCATAGTGCTGGAGCTCGGAGCCAACCAGAGCTGCCCCCTGTCCTTCCTCACCTCCTTCACACCAGATAATGCTTAGTGGCTTCCCGTTGTATCGGGCGGGCGTTGCACAGCGGCCTTATTCGCAACGTCACTGTACAATAATCTTTCCAAAAAATACAAAAAAAAATAAAAACGTTATCAAAATAAAAAGCAAATACTTTTACGAATTTTTTGTGCTTGTCTGACTTCGTTCTTCGCATGTCTTCCCAGATTGTTCTCTGCTTTTTTCCCACCAACATTCTAACCTTCTTTTATACACTTCAACTGCTGTGCAGTTCACTTTTGCACTAACCTTAAAGCCAAGGGCTTCCGGAAGCCAGATGGCTCCATCACTGAGGACTAGACGGATACTTTTGCACTCCGTTACAACAAGTCGCATGGTTTCTGGCTCATTTCCGCCGCCTGCGCATAGTTTGTCCTGTACAGACATAGTTCTTCCTGTACTTAAGCGTTTTTATCTGCAAACAATCCGCTGGGGCTTGAAAAAGCAATGCACTCCATTTGGTAATATCCAATACTTTTTCCCTTTTGAGCTCTTGCTTCCCGATCCTGTAGATATCTAAGGACTTCTTCGGATCCATTCTTTTTTTCCCGGTCGTTGTTTCTTTTTTTTTCAATTCCTTTTATATTGCCTTGGTCCTGTCCCCTGCACTTCCTGGTGTTATATACTTTGACCCAAGCCTTCTGGTTCTTTTCCTCCATTCTGTGCCCACGCTTTTCATGCAAAGATACCGTAACACTTTGGCCGCCCATCTCTGATCATCCATATTTCAAAATCGTTCTTCAAAACATATTTTGCTATGTGCTTCTCTCGCTTCGAAGTATGCCCATCCCTTGTCTCCCTGCACTGCCTCATTTGTTGTTTTACCATGTGCTCCTAATGCCAATCGAGCTACGACTCTATGGTTTACATCTAGCCCCTAATAAATGTCTCGTTTGACACACACACTGCGTTTGAAAAGGTGAGCGCTGGTACCATTACTCCCTTCCAGATTCCACTCACTACTCTATATCTGTTATATCCCCACAGTGCTATGTGTTTGATGAAAGGCGTTTCTTCTGCCTTTCATTCTTAAATGCTCGTCATGAGTTTTTAGATACGCCTGACCTTCGTTTAACCATATGCCCAGACATTTGTATTTCGTTAGCCACGGCATTGCTGCCTTTTGAACAAATACCAATGTGTTACGGGCATTGTCATTAAAACTAAAACTCCCGACATTGCTGTGCTAAACTCTGACCCCTTGTTCAGTGGCTTCTTCCCCGCAGATATCTGTGAGCTGTTGCAGACACTCTTTGCTATCTGCTAGTAGTGCTCTGTCATCTGCATATATCAGCCTCGGGGTATGTGTTTCCACTTCCTGTCCAATGCGGCTATAACTTAATTCGAAACCTATTTTACAGCTTTTAGGCTTTCCTTCTAGTCTAGCCATGTACAGCATGAACAGCAATGGCGACAGAAGACAACCTTCCTTTACACCTCTATTTGCGACTACCAGTTTCATGCACTTTTGGTCCTCCCAGGTAATTTGCACCTCGCTCTTATTTTAAAGTCCGTATAACAGCATATAGAATCCTGGCCTAATTTCTCCAGCTGACGTATGCTCATTAGAAGTACTTTCCTTAGTGGTCACTCCTTAGCCATTGACACCTCTAGGCATTGGATTAGGACAAACAAATTCTCCTCTAAGAGTCTGTCTCGTGTGAAACCATTTTGTAGTTCCCCTGTATACACGGCTGTAGTTCCGCTTTTATAGCTGGCGTTGCCAGCCTTTATGCCACTGAGGTAACTGTAATATGCATGGACGAATTGGCATAAGCTCTGTCTCCTTTATTTTTATATGTCATTTTCATCCTGCTCTTACGCCAATTGTCCGGTACTTGCTTAGTTTTTATCACTTTTTCGATTGCTCGAATCATTTGTGCCTTGCTTTTTGGACCCAGTACTTTGACCAGCCGTATGGAAATTTCATCCGTCCCTGTGGCCATATTAGCTGGAACATTTCCTTCGGCTTGTTTTCCAAATTAAATTTTCGAACTTTAGCTCTCTATCTGTACGCACTTGAGCGTTTGTGACATACCACTTCTTCCCCCTTTAGTAACTGGCCTTCGCCGTTTATGACATGATGTTGTACTTCTTTGGTATTTTTGCTTAGTTCCTTTACATGATTCCAAAACTTTCTCGGCCGCGCATTTATCCTTTGCCCGTATATTCGAGACCCATCGCTCACTTTCTCGTTTACGTTTTTGCAGTACAAGGTTTTGCCCTTCCAGCTGAAGCGGTGCCAGTTCTGCTGCAAAGTTATTTCTTCTGTTTGCATTCCCACTTGCTTGGGCTCCCTGTGCTATTTCGAGGCATGCTGCCTTTGTGTTATAGCTTCCTTGATTTCCTTGAATAGATGCCATGATTTGAAGCGCAACAAAAACACACGGACGAAGAACAGTGAATCGCGCCTGTCCCGTCTACACTGTTCTTCGTCCGTGTGTTTTTGTTGCGCTTCAAATCATGGCATCTATTCACCAACACCAACTAGCCCAGCAAGAAGTTCTTCTCAGCTTGATTTCCTTGTTCCACCAGCTTCTAGGTTTTCTTTTTCCTTTCCAGTAGTTGCGTTCTCTCGCGTTCCTTATCTTTCCTTGAATGAAACCAAACAGTTCGCTGTATTCCCAATATTTTGTAGGGTGTCTATCGATTTCCGTCTCCAGGCTTTGGGCAATAATAGCTATTTGCTCATCGTTTATTTTCAAGTCATGTACTACCGTTTTCTGGTTTGGCCTTAAATTTCCCAAAAGTCAATGTTATCGTTTATGCTCACTTCCTAAGCTGTCAGCACCTATTTCATCTGTTTTCATAAAACTCAACTTTTCATACACTCCTTCTGAAAGGAGTCTGTAGTCTACGGGACTGGTTTTCCCCTTATTCCCAATTGATTTGTCCCTCTCATTTATTCTCTCTGTTTACAAAAATGAGAATATGTTCTTCACACATATCTAGTTGGAGTTTGCCATTGCTGTCTGTGTATCCGTCCAGGTCCTCAATGGGGCATTCATGTCTCCCACTATAACCACTTCTCCCGATTGTCTTAACTGGTCGAGATACTGCCTAATGCTAACTACCAGTGTTTTATTCTTTTCTATAACCTCCCTGTCATCACCTGACCACAGATAGGTGACTGATAACAGCGTTTCTCTTCCGGCTATCGTGCCCTTAACCCACATATGTTCTTCGCAGTTTTCATTTCCTCTGTTCCAATGGGCTCCGAGTTGAATAAGCATGCCCACCCCTACCAACCTTCCAAATCTACTCGAGTTCCACCTGGCTGCTGACATCCTCTTTAAGAGGAGTATCCCAGGCCACCCTGGGTTGTCACATTCATATACTCCATGTATGACCTGCTGCGGCTGCACCTGGACGAGAAGCACAGCAAGAGAAGCGGCAATGTAGAGCGCCCCTTGCCGCCAAGCTGCATATCGTGGCTCGCCGAGGCTCCGACCTGCTACTCCACTGGCTGCCCATCAACACTGGCATCTGGGGCCAGGACGACGCCGTCACGCGACCCAGGGGGTGGGCCACCAGAAGGGAGCCGGAGATTTTCGAGACATCACAATATTAGACGAGGCCCACATCGTCATAACTAGCATTGTACAGGCGATACAATCCTACCCTCAGCTTGGGAGTGAACTGGTGCTGTAGCCTTGGCATGCATGTATCAGCAGAGAGAAGCTGCTGCCTTCTGCTCGGCATACCGCTGGACTTACGCAATGTGGTGGAGCACCTGCACCGACATTGGCCCGAGAATGCCCCAAAATGTCGGACTGCTCAGAACCAGACACGCTGGAGGAAATCAAGTGCTTCTAACCCCATCACGCGGCGCTGAGCGGTGATCTGTACCGAGCACACAAGCATCAAGGCCTCCCTAGCGCGACATGGAGAAACTTCTCTTCGCAGAGGGTCCCGTGACAACTCAATGGGAAGTCTGCGCATGACTGTTGCCTAACCTGGAGACGACTGGCCTCACGCAGCGGCTGTAGCCCTCACTTTATTGTTGTTGGCCCAAACTATGTGCCCAAACTAACAGCTCTGTCTCTAATTATTCCTTTATTGATATTTCTGTTTGTCTTCATCTCTCCCTGCCTAATCCTTTCATTACCCATTACTTCCCTTCCCCCGCAACCTGTTGTAGGAAGATGAGCTCCTTGTAGAGTTCAAAAATGACTCCAGTACAATTAATTTTGTTTGCGATTGCCACAAACCATCACCACCACCGCTGTTGCCAGCTATTCATTGCCTGTCATCGCCCTCAGCCAGCGGCTGTTCGTACTGGCCATAACCCCCCACCATCGACCGACCACAACCTTCAACGCACGATCGCACGCAACGCAAACACAGAGTACCACGCTCTGATAATCTCTACGTGTCCCCAGTAATAGTCTAGTGATTACCTGAGTGCCCTAGGATTGTTGCGCTAGGAGTTTCGCGCTATTATTTCGAGGTTACTTACGGAAGCCACCCTTCGTCTGGCCGTCTGACCGTCTGTCTGTCACAAGCTGGAGGCAATCGAAAAGGTCTAACCGAAAGACGCCGCACTTCTAAGTCTTATAAAAAGAAAAGGTAGGATCGCCGAAGGAGACCAGTTTCGACATCAATATTACGACGTGAAGCGATTCCAGGACATCATTTATGAGGCTGTCAGTTCGCTGCAATAGACGTTAGCAACCGGCGGTCACCCGGCATAAAAGGTACTCGCGATGGCACTTCTCTCCGGCGAAACGGCTCTCCTACCACGTCGCCTCATCCAAATGGACCTCGTGAGTTGTCGTGATGACGTCGCTCGCAATGTCTCCCGACAACGTAATTCATTGCGACCAAGTCAAGATAACTAGCAAATAAGTTATTCCGAGCGCACGTCTGTTTCCGCACTATGAGAGTACGAGAGGACGATGTTACGATCGAGAGTAATTTTTCCAGCAACGTGTCGCAAGTTTTCGTAGATGAAAAAGTCGTCGCATGGCAATATTTGTCATTTCGGAATGCTGAAAACGAGGCTGAGAGGAAAGAAATGCACGTTGCGGCAACCAACAAGGTACTGCTGAGCATACAAACTTACAGCACGCTTGATGATCACGAAGTTGTTCCTCTGGAAATTAGGAAAAATAGAGGGAGAGAAATTAGGCAGACTACAAAACAGGTGATATGGAGGAAGACAAATAATAGGTTTAGCCTCCAATATAAGTTTAGCCTCCAATATAACCTAATGGATGGTTAATCGTGGTTAGCTTCTCAAAACCAGCAAGCTCCGATCAGATAATTTGCGCGACGGGGTACATCCACTCGCAAATGCGAATAATGTGATCTCACTGAAGTTGGAAAAGCTGAGCAACCCTTGCTTATCACTTCTCCCCGTGCAAGAAGGGAGCGAGGCGGCCCCGTCAAAAACCACTAAAACCGTGCAGTAAGCAGACAACCAGCATAAAAATAAGCTCGTTCTTGACGAAGGTATCAAAATGTGCACGACCCATATTAAACACAGCTGGACACGCTCCGCGAAGACTACCTTAATTCAACCCAAAACATTGATTGTTTTCCGACAAAATTGCCAGAACAAAAGCTTTCAGTCTGGAAGATTAGAAACTATTACACAAGCGTAAGGAAGCATCATCTTCTTCTTCGCATTGGTCACGTCCGGTGTTCATGGAAACTGTACCATGGTAAAATCTCCGCTCGAAACTCAAGAGACCGTTTGCCGACAGCTTTACCGGTACCTTCTGTAAAGAAAAAAAAATTTACGGTTGTGGACCTATTGTTTACTCAGCATGAACAATCTTGCGGTCCAGCAAGAACATTGCATTTGCTTCTGAGTATACCCCACAATGCTGTGAGGTGCTTCCAGCATTTAAAAGCTACAAAGAACCCGATGCGAGAGCTGAAGTTGTCCCACAGAGCTTAGGAGTTCCAGAGAAGTCACTGAAATGTGTAAGCATGTAGGTTGAAGAGGAGGCTACCTGACGCTGAAGCATTCGATGAACTGGATGAGCAGGAGCGCGAATTGTAGGCAAATAAACAGTCAACGGCACGTTACAAAATCAGTTAAGTCTTACAGAGACAGTTACCTAACCTAAAATTAACTCTGTTAGAGTTAAAACTACAAATTTTCTAAAATAACTAGTTACAGTGACAGTTACTGCAAACAATAACGTGGTTACTTTTCTGTTACTAGCTATAAAGCCTATAAAGAAAAATAAAAAGCAAAATTAATAGCTAACAAGACTTGGCTCATTTAATAGAAACGTACGTAGGTACTTGCGTGCGTAGTAAATAAAGTAAAGCCTACACGAGGGAACCTAAAATGATGCACACTCAAGCCCAAACCAACAGTAGTTGTGTACGCTTAATTTCTTATTGCGGGAGGTATATCATAGGGATCTTTATTTGTTGTTGCTGCAATGTCGCTTTAAAAGAGTTACTTTGAAATATCATTGTATCATAGAATAAGTCTTTTTTTATAGTTATAATCGGAGAGCTTGATGCAAAAACGTCATGTCTTCTGCTAAAGGACGTTCAGCGGCTGCGCTGGATAGAATTCCCGTATGAAGGTCCCTCTATACCTGTATCCTGTATGAAGAATCTCTGTATAAAGATCTTTATCTTAGGCAGCTTCGACAGCTCGCTCAGACTTGTTCCTGGATCGTTTACCAAGTGTTGTATCTCGGTGGACGAATTCGTCGTCTTCGTCGCTTCTCTCAACAGTTGCTGGATTTTCACTCGAAGATACTTCCACCGCACGGCACTCGTCCTCGAGAAGGTGAAATGTTGCCACTCTTGGCTCTTCTACCATCCAGGGTAGCTTGAACTAGGGATGGACTGCCGCTGCCAATGAAAGATTGGTATCCTCCAGGACTTGAGAAAAGCTGTGTTGAGAAAGGTTACAGGAACAATGAAAGGTATTGCTGGGGAGATTTACTTCGAGGGGGAAGTTACATACAAAAACAGAAAATCTTTTGTACGCACGCATGTGCGTCCCTTCACCCGGCAAGTTCACGTTACAGACACCATCAGTGCCAATGATAAAGGTTCGCTTGAAAATGGAAGAAAAACAGGACGACTACCCTGGCAGACATACATTTGTGGTGCAATTTCAACATAAAAATTATCTATTATAACACAATAATAGGCTTTAGATGAAAAGTACCATAATAAATCACAACTCCTAAAATTAAACGGATGCTGTTCGACACAATGAGTGACGCTAGCGTATTGCACATACCTGCGTCGCGTGTCGCCCTAACTAATCTCGGATCTTTGTCCAAAAAAAAGACGAACTCCTATAGAACCCTTCTGTGTTTTAATGTGGGACCATACAAAATATTAAAAAGGCAATGTAGGCTTGGCCGTTATAGTACAGTTAGAAATTCAACCTAAGTACGCAAAATATCAGTGTGACGAAAAGTTTCCGGTGAAAGTTCCTACAGTCAGCGGGGTTTGTAAGTAATGCATGCGAAGCTCAATTGTTTATTGCGATCATAAAGAAGCATTACTCAAGTAACGTTTAACGTTTATACTGCGGCTTAATTTAGTTTATTTGAGAGGAACCAAAATATAAAATTTTTGAGCTTCAGTGTAGACAATTCTATTAAAACTGGAGCGGCCCCGTAACTAACCTAAAGGCTTCACAAAGTTTGAACTAGTGTACGTTATGACGACGCATGTCTAATGCAGTATCTTGTACTCCTCAAGTACTGCGTGCAGCGCTGTCGCAGTGACATCATAGGTGTGGCGGCTTGGGAGCCATTGGCACACGAACTCTGCGGATATTCTTTCCAGAGACTGTTCATCTATGAAGTGAACCGCTACACCCAGAATGCTTCTATAGAAAATGAGAAAGAAACTTAGAATAAGTAATATGACTTCAAAGCAAGCAAATCTAGTCAATTAGGAGCAAGAA
Source organism: Haemaphysalis longicornis (assembly GCF_048455015.1). Classification (NCBI taxonomy): domain Eukaryota; kingdom Metazoa; phylum Arthropoda; class Arachnida; order Ixodida; family Ixodidae; genus Haemaphysalis; species Haemaphysalis longicornis. Next base: position 41,046,854 of record NW_027526214.1, read on the forward strand.
ACGGTTTTCCGGAAGTTCACAATTACCGCGCACAATGCGCAGACTTAACCGTCCCAGCTGGATTGCCCTGAAGTGTTATTTAGTAATTTTAAAAGCCATAGCAAAATAATTTAAATCCACCATAATTAGTTAGGAGGGTGAACAATGATATTCTATTTTACGTTTTCTAATGAACAACGTTCATGCCAGATCTGCGGCAATTATTAATTTATTTATATTCCAAGGGGTCTTTTCTTTTTTTCTTTTTTTGACGAAACGTAATAATGCCGAGCAACACACGACACATGTTATGCTTTCTCGCATGTTTATTGTCAACACGTAATTTATTGCTTTTTCTTTATCCTTCCTACATATATTGCTGGAGTGGCCAAGGAAATATACTATAAACTACTTTGGTTTTGCGGGCTCTACGTTCCAGAAATTCCGCGAAGAGATACAGTTTTGCTAATATGTCGTAAGACACACCTGTTTGAGGCTGTCCAGCAGTAAGCTGTGCAGCAGGCCGTTCATGCTTTCTCCAATGGAGCGATGGGGGACGCTTTGTGCTCTTTGTAGAGCATGTCAATTTGATTGACCAGCGACTTCCTGTTCATCACTGCTGCCGATGGTTGCATCGCGTTAATCAAACACCGCAACTGTTCACTTTGAACGACCAAAAAATACTGCATATCAGCGACCAGGAAATCGGCTATCAGCATGTCTATGCGACTTTGTGACGGGGCCTTAGTTCGACTCGCTGCTGCGAGAGAGTACTTCAGTGTCTGCGTCAATTTTCCGTCGGCGTGCCTCTTCTTCTCCTCCGTGGTGAGACATTGCTCGGCTATCCTCTTTTTTGAGTCAAATTCCTTCAAGATAGTGGGGTGTGTTTATGCTGGAAACGAACGTAAACATATATACACTAGTTTCACCTGGGTCTGCATAGTTCAAAATATTGTTACGAGGCAGAAGCACGCAAATACAGTGTATTGATTGAAATTACAATGATTAGGAATGCCAGCCAGTGAGTACAGAGACCGGTAGCTGGAAGCCCATCGTCCTCTTATAAAGTTCAGCCCAAGCGGCACATAGCCGTAGCTGCGCTCACCGTCTTCTTCCAACTTTTTCGTGACGGAATCCCTCCGGCGGAAAGACGCCGCCATTGCGTCTGGAGACGCACCGTTTAGATGTTGGGGTGGTAAGGCTTGAGCCGGGCCACGTGATCAAGTTCCGCGGGAGTCCGGGCAGAGGAAGACGGGTACGGCGTGATTTGGTACGGGACATCGATGACGCGGCGCAACACGCGATAAGGGCCGGTGTAAGGAGAAAGTAGTTTGGTATAAAGTCCTACATGACACAGGGGTGACTACCGTAGCACCAATGAACTTGGATGGAACTGGACATTGACGTGGGGCTGATCATAGAGGGACTTCTGCAATGCTTGTGACGAAGTGAGGCGTGTGCGAGCGATCTGACGAGCGAGATCAGCCTGTGCGATGGCGTCGCTGACGTACAGACTGGGAGGAGTTAAGGCAGGCGAGACAAGGGTATCCAAGGTTAAAGCGGGTTCCTTGCCGAAGGGCAAGTAGAAAGGGGAGTAACCAGCTGTTTAATGACGGGAGGAATTGCACGAGAAGGTTACAAATGGCAAGGCGGAATCCCAATCCCGGTGGTTGGAGGAAACGTACATAGAAAGCATTTTGAGCAGCGTGCGGTTTAGTGGCTCCGTGAGGCCGTTCGTTTGAGGGTGGTAAGTGGTAGTAAATTTATGCTTAGTGGAACAGGAATGAAGCATGTCGGCAGTGACCTTATAGAGGAAATAGCGGACCCGATCGGTCAAGAGCTGTCGAGGTGCTCCATGATGCAGGTTGATGCCGTAAAGGAAGAAGTCAGCGACGTCAGTTGCGCAGCTAGTGGGTAGGGCCCGTGTTTTAGCGTAGCGTGTTGCACAATCTGTTGCAACGGCAACCCACTTATTGCCAGAAGTGGATTCAGGAAAAGGCCCCAGGAGGTCAAGACCGACGCGGGCGAAGGGTTCGTGAGGGGTAGGAAGGGGCTGAAGGAGTCCCGCAGGCAATTTGCAGGAAACCTATCGCCGTTGGCACTGGTCACAAGCTTGAACATACTTCTTGACCGAACGGTACAAGCCAGGCAAAACGAAACGGCGGCGTGCGCGAGCATATGTGCGCGTAGCGCCAAGGTGACCAGAAAGTGGATGGTCACGAAGTTCTTCAAGGACGGTGGAGCGCAAATGAGGGGGTATGACAGGCAACAGTTGTGGGCAATCGTTTTGAAAGTTGTGATGGTATAAGAGGCCGTCCTGCTGTACGTAATTCCTGGAAGTTCGATTAGGGCAATTTTTACGGGGGCGATCGAAAATTGATTAGAGGAAAGCGTCCCTGTATTGTTCCGCACCGATTTTCAGCAGTGCGGAGATGTAAAAAATGCAGACCTGTGTGTCATTCCAAGCTATGTCTGAGGATACATGGGGTAACGCAATAAACAGTCGGCATCACGGTGCAACCGTCCCGATTTGTAGACTACTAAAACCGAGTATTTTTGCAAACGCAAAGCCCAGCGGCCAAGGCGGCACATAGGATCTTTTAGTGATTGCCGCCAGCACAGGGCGTGGTGATCTGTGACCACAGAAAACGAACGGCCAAAAAATATATGGTCGGAACTTCACCACTGCCCACAAGAGAGCGAGACACTCGCGTTCGTTTATGGAATAGTTGCGCTCGGTGACCGAAAGGAGGCGGCTGCCTTAGGCGATCATGCGGACTTCCCCAGACTGGTGCTGCACTAAGACCGCTCCTATGTCGTGAAAATTGGCGTCAGTGCGTAGTTCGGTTGGAACAGAAATGTCAAAGTGGGCTAGAATAGCAGTGGTAGTAAGCCTATCAATAGTCGTGGAAAAGGCTTCAGCTTGTGCAGATTCCCACGTGAATAGAACGTCTTTCTTGAGGAGGTCGGTTAAAAGCCTGGCAATATGGGCGAAATTTTGTATGAAGCGGTGGAAGTAGGAGCATAGCCCAAGAAAGCTTCTGACATCTTTTGCGGTGTAAGGTTGGGAAATGTTTTTGACTGTGTGTATTTTGGCTGGATTGGGCTGCACGCCGCGGGCATCCAAGACGTGACCAAGAATTTGAAGTTGAAGTTGGGCGAACCGGCGTTGGGATGAATTCAATTGTAGACCTGGGTGACGGAAAACAGACAGGACCGCGGATAAACGTTATAAATGCGTTCCAAAGGTCGGAGAGAAAACGATGACGTCTACGAGGTAGCACAAGCAGGTGGTCCATTTAAGGCCCTGAAGGAGAGCGTCCATCATTCTTTTGAACGTGGCAAGCGCGTTACATAGGCTGAGAGGCATTACCTTAAATTTGTAGAGACCATCCGGTGTAATAAAGGCAGTTTTTTCTCGGTGCATTTCATCCACGGCGATTTGCCAATAACCGGAACGTGGGTCGATGGAAGAAAAATAGTTTGCTCCGTGGAGGCAATCAGGGCGTCGTCAATTCGGGGAAGAGGGTGCACGTTCTTTTTTGTTATTTGGTTCAAGTGACGGTAATGGACGCAAAATCTCCACCTCTTGTCCTTCTTTTTAACCAGTACTACCGGTGACGCCCAAGGGCTGCAAGAGGGCTCGATGATGTCCTTAGCGAGCATTTTGTCGACTCCGTCTTTTATTATTCGACGTTCAGTGGCGGATACGTGGTATGGCCTGAGGTGGATCGGGAGGGCGTCACCCGTGTGAATACGGTGCTTAACCACACTTGTCTGAGCGAGAGGGCGAGTGCCAAAGTCAAAAATGTCGCTCTAAGAGAGCAGGAGGCTATAAAGGGCTGCATTATTCTCGTGCGAGAAATCGGGTGCAATCATTGCCCTGAATGCATTTTTCGGTGAAAGTGCAGGAACTGGCAGCGGATGCGGGCGAGGCAGACGGTAGGGTCAAGAGGTCGCACTAGTCAAATGGGTGAGCCATCGCGATGGTCATGCCACCGGGAATACTTTGCAGACAAGAGCGAAAATTAAGCAAAGGTAGAGTAGTGCGGTTGTTGCAAACACGCACCACGGAGTGCGGGACGGCCACGTCTCGGCTGATTAGAGCGTCAGTTTGTGGGGCAAGGAAGTAGTTACCGTCGGGAACAGGAGGCGATGTAGAAAGCAGGACATTAGTAGCAGTTCGTGGGGTGAGACGAATGAACTCCGTCGAATGTAAGCGAAATTGCACTTCCTCGGGCACACTTTCGGGGCAAGGTAGATCGAAGCTGATGGCACCTTCCGAACAGTCGATAAGCACAGAATGATGAGAAAAAAAAATCCAGGCCCAGAATGACGTCATGGGGGCAGTGGGGCAAAACAGTAAACAAAGCGGGGACTGGGTCATCGGCGATGTTGACGCGAGTAGTACACATACCGACAACGGTAGGGGAAGTTCCATGAGCAATACGAAGAACACTGGATGAGGCAGGAGTGAGCATTTTCTTGAGTCGGCTGCAAAGGTTCGCACTTATCACAGGTAGGTTCGCGCCCGTGTTAATTACCGCCTGGACAGGAACTCCATAAACGAGTACATCAAGAACATTGCAAGGTGCAGGCAAAGCGGGCAGCGGATTTTCAGTCGTGGTCATCGATGCAGCATCACCTCTGAGAGCTGCATGATCTAGTTTTTCGGGAAGAGGCGGCCGGGGTGGGACGGCGACGTCGGACGGCGAGCTTCGGTGTACAGGGACTGGCGACGATGAGGCCAGGACGAACGGCTAAGTCTGGTGAACGAAGCAGGGGCGTCGGCACTGTTGGTATCACGATCGGGTGAAAATCGTCGGAGAGCATTCTCAGGTCGCCGGGAAGTGTAGTACAAAGTACGGACAGCGTCGTAAGGGCGATTAAGGCAGCAACGCTAGACGTGTCCGATAAGATGGCAACAAAAGCAAATCGGACGGTCGTCAAAGTTGCGCCACGCAGCCGGATTGCGGAAACGACGCGGTGTGGTATACTAGATGGGGGCGGGACTTTGTACAACCGGGTAGACGTCTTGACGATTCATGGTGCAAACCGGGCGAAGGCCCAAGTTGCCAAGTTCTTGGCAGACGAGAGCTTGAATAAAAGAAATGGATGGGCTGTCCCGCTTGGTGTTGTGAGCGAAGCTGGCGACATGGCCTCAAGTTCTCAGGTGGTGCAGTTGGGGCGACATCGCGTGGGCGAAGAAGCACATTGTCGCAGGACGAAGTAGCAGCCGTATTTAGAAGGTGGACGACGTTTTTGGCAAAACGGCGCTTTCGGCTTGCGCCAAGCGTCGGCACTCTGCAATGATGTCGTCCAAGTTTGAGCTGTTCTTGACAACTAGTAAATTGAAAGTGTCGTCCGCAATGCCTTTTAACTTATGACCAACTTTTTCTTCCTCAGGCATTGCCCGGTCAATCTTGACGCACAGAGCAAGTACGTCGTGAATATATGCACTGTACGATTTGGTTGAACTCTGGACACGAGACGTGACGTCGTTCTTGGTGGCAAGCTGAGGGTGAGGAGTGTTTCCAAATGCTGCCCGTAGCTTCTCCTCGAAGACGTCCCAGTTGGCGAATGTCTCTTCGTTGGTGTCGTACCATGTCAGTGCTGTGCCTTTCAAGCAACACGCAGCATTGGCCAACATTACTGTGAGATCCCACCTGTTAAGTGGGCTGGCCCGCTGGAACATACGGATCCACTCAACAGTGTCGACTCCATCGTTGCCGATAAACATTCTAAGTTCTCGAGGGTTAGACCCGGTGATGGGGGGAATGGCAGCGCCTGAAGGAGGGTCGGTGCGGTTAGGCATCCCGGATGGCGGAATTTGATCACCACTGCAGAGTTTCGTGGTAAGTGGGAAAATCCCACAACCTCCACCAATATGTTACGAGGCAGAAGCACGCAAATACCGTGTATTGATTGAAATTACAATGCTTAGCAATGCCAGCGAGAGTGCACAGAGACCGGTAGCTGGAAGCCCTTCGTCCTCTTCTAAAGGTAAGCCCAAACGGCACATACCCGTAGCTGCCCTAATCGTCGACTTCCAACTGTTACGTGACAACGTTTAATAAAATAGACATGCAAAACCCAAAGGCCGCATCCCTATGAAGATGAAACTTACCTCTAGATGCTTCAGCAGATGTTACGATGATGTCTTACTACTAGAGTACTCTTTTTTCCAAATGCAACACAACACCGTGAATTTTGCGGCTGTCGTCTTCAACACCTGAAAATATGCCTGGTTGGAAGGCCAAGGCAACAGTTGCACATGCTCTATGTCGACAGACATGGCTGCCAAACGTCTACAAAAAGAACAGATACGGGACCGGAACTTCTATTATAACGAGCTGTAGGACACTACAAAGGAAACAATTTCTCAATGTCAACTATCTTTATTTTCGCCAACAATGCCGTCGCTGGCCCGCCACGCGTAGTGAGACAGAATGGGAAAAGGGGGCTGAGGTACCGGATCGACCGAAGACCCTTGGTGGCAAGGGGAAATGGACGTGGGAGTACATCGGTTGTCGAGGTGTTTTTCAAATATATAAAAAAACGCTTTGTTGACTTTCTATTTCGTACTTGTCGCCTGAGATAGAGAAGGATTTGACCCATTGCCGAAGCGACGTTTGTCCGTGGGTCATCGGAGCCGTTCTCCCGAAATAACACCCAGACATCCCCATCCTCGGAATGAGACAAGGTTATTGCGAAAGGGAAGAGTAAAGAGCGTAAGTGTTCGTCTCGCCGAAGTCCGGTAGCGATCAGGAACCCATCCGCCCGGTCTGCGGTTGATTTGCAGGAGGCTGCCAGCGCGATGGTGTTGAAGTTTTTGGAGATGGCGGTCGCATTGACGAAATTGAGGTGTTTGGGTTGATTAAGTGAAAGGAAGACTTTATATACAGCTATTTACAACAGAAAAACTGGCTACCTGAGTATGAAAGGAAAACTTGAAAATGCAGTTAGAGGCTAGCAGTAAGTGCAAACAAGTTACTCGAGCTTTCCAACTCCGTCTAACTCTCCTATTCTCGGAGCGTACACAACCCGCTCGAGAAACCACAGCGGAGACTCTGTTCTCGCCGCAGAATCCGTCCAGTTTCGCGGTACGGAGCTGTACCCTAAACGTCCGACGCGATCCTAACTAGCCTAGACTAGGGGGCTCAAAAATCCTAACCTAGCTTTAACGCCCGAGACTCCTTGTCTCACCGGGGACTGCCCAGCTCAGCGCTCATACAAGAACTATTTGTAACGGCCAAGTTCAGCCTTATAACACCTCGATATCACGCTCTCTCGGGAACGCCCTGTAGTGTTCGTACGCGCGTAAGGGAGGGCCCAAGTTCATGTAGACAGCTGTCACTCAGCACCCTACGTAATATTCAATGAGGCGCAACCATATTTGGGTTAACGGCCGGCACGCGGGCGAGCAAGCGCCCGCGACCCCTAGGGGTGAGGCGGAAAGGCGGCGACTGGGCACCGTGCCGACCAGAGGGCGTTGAAAATACTGTCTCGAGGCGCGCTTCCGAAGCTGGTAAATACACCTCCTCCGCGCGCCTTGTCGACGACTCTCGGAACTCGTAGCGCCATCTGCGTTCTCAATGGGAGATTGTCCCCGCAGTTTTCCTTTGACCAGACAATCCGTCACACTTAGGTTCTGTGACGAATTGGCGTCCGCCACTTTGTAGAGTCCACAGTGCTGCGCCGCCAGACCGAGTGGCGGTTTCACATGCCCTGGATGCCTGGCCACTGACCTCATGAGTGGCCCCTAACAGGAAGCGAAACTAAACTGTATGCTTTACCGTTGTTCCTTTCACCACCCCCCGCCCCCGATGTGTCCTCTAAAAGGCGGATTTTGCTGTGTCGACCGGGTAACGTGCACAGCTCTCACATTCCCAGCCTTCCACAAAAACCCCGTCGCCGATCTCAGGAACCCCTCCCATCGTTTGCTTTGAGGCGTAGGCAGAACGAAGTTCGCCCAATTATTCTTTTTACCAAAGCTTCAGAAAGAGACATAGCTTCTGTTTTTGTTTGGGCCATGGCCCACAAAACAAGAGGCTTTCCAAAAGAAGAGGCTTTCCAAGAACATTTTTTTGTGCAGTGGTAGTGTGATCAGACGTCTGCTGGCCAAGCTGCTGCTGGTTTGAGTGCACTCGGGAACCACCATTGTTGGTGTCGTCATATGTGTTGAGGGGCTTAGAATTTATTACATCTTCGACATTGTTCGAGCACTGTCGACAGCTCGATAAATAATCTAGACCAGGGGTTTAAAACGCGTCGTCGAAATACGGTTAGGGGTCTCAAAAGCGCACAATGGTCGCAAGCAACTGTGAATAGTGAAACCATTACTCTATACTGCGCACAGGACTGGACGAGGGCGCGGCTGCCGAGGGACTCCCCGCGTTGTTTTATGACCCTGCAAATGGGGCTGCACGTCGCTAATGAGAAAGTGACGCCCTAACTGGAGCTTTCCAGGCTTCCGCGAAAGCGCAAAGGTTTCAGTGCGTCGGGCGGCGTTTATGGGTGTTTGTTTCGCTTTTCACCTTTGTGTCAAACACTTTTACTGCGCTCCAGATATGGCAAAAATGGTGCAGCCGCAACTCGGACTATAGGTTCAGCCTGGTCAACATGCATCCACGTGCGCTTAGGCGCGTGTCGCAGAGTTATTTATTTCCTGGGTGAGAGCGATGTCGCGCTGCTGAGGAAAATATAGCCGTCTGGACTTAGAAACATCAAGTTCTCATAAGACCACTTTGCACACCACGCACACGTGCATGCCTAAACATTTCTTGTCCAGATGTTTTTCACCCAAGTGAAGGAGTCAGCTAGCATAGATGAAGTAGACGAAGGTTTTGGCGAACAAAGACCGAAGAAGTGAAACGCGCAAACTATACATCAGTAGTTAATGAGTGTTGCTCTTGGATATTTTATAAAAATAAAGTAACTGTAATGATATTTGTCATTACTTTTACTCCCCAGAAAAATAATGTGTTACAGTTACAAGTTTGTGTTGCTTAAAAGTAACTAGTTACCGGTAACGCGTTACTAGTAACTAGTTACTGCCCAAGACTGTAAATAGGTATGATAGTAAACAGCAACGAGACTTGATGCAGATGCAGGACCATCTGGAATAAAGTTGATCACCCAGGAACCTCTGCATGCAGTTCAGAGATTGTACCTAATCAAGGGCCCACGCGGACGTTGCGACCACGGCAGGTTGTTGAATCTTCCGCTGGTTTGCGCCAGTCATACCCTTATTCTCTATCATTGGGAATTCACCGTATAAATGACGTTATCATTCACAGTTCCGGAAGTCATGGCTCTGATCACACTTTCATTGTCCTTACGTTACTGTGGCGTCCAAAGTCCTTTTCTGGTCGTGACTTGGAGAGCTGAATACGAAACGAAATCCCCAAGCATACTGTGAGTAGCGTTGGGCATGACAACAATTCAGCGGATTGTGTGGCAGAGGCTCACGTTTTCCAACAGCGATTTTGTTCGTACGCGGATGATCCAGCGCCACAAGGCGGTGGAGTGCTGGAAGAAGAAATTGCGCAAAGCACGGTCACATACATCAATATCAACATAAAAACGTATGCCATTTGTTAGATATCCTCAGTAATTTAAAAAGTACGACTTTTACGCGAGTGGAATCAGGGTTCGTCACTAACGGTCCCTCCGTTCTTCTTCCGTCAATTCCCTATCTATTGGTTATTCATCATGAAGTGTATCCGGCATTCACAACGAGGTATATTTCAGAGCGCATAAAATGCTGCTTCAGGTTCTGTACCAAAACAAAATGGCATTGGGGCTTGAAGACCACTCACTGCAAAATAGGTATGCTTGTGGCCATGCATGAAGCACCATTTTTATTTGTGTCACTGATCCCTTAATTTGGGTGCGCTGTTAGAAGATGTGGAGAGTCGACTCAATCGAGCAAACAACCACACCGAATCTACAGGGCAAAGCTGACGAAGGGGGTGGCCGTGTTATGTGCGGCTTTCGCCCTCCGAAACGGAAAGAATGAGTCAGAGCCGTGAAAGAAAACAGCACAAAGACTTATATTTTGAGAGCGAAAACACTACACAAGCACGAGGTAACCAATCGATGATGACAGAAAACTTAGATCGAATTCAAATGCAAGAACCACTTCAAAATTAGACAAAATGATACCATCGAGAGCAGTAACAAATCGATATTACGAAGAGGAGCAGTTAACAAAAAAGAAAAAAGAAAGAAAAGTTCGATGCATATGAGGGACAGAGTCCCACAATATTCACCGACCGTGCAGGACGATGCACCGCTGTCGGAGGCGATTTGGCGACCTGCGAAGCGTGGCTTCGTTGGCGAGACCGTCCGAGACGATCATGGTGATTTGAGGCCCGGTAGCACGTTGGAGTCCTCGAGGGCGCGGCTCGCGGATGGTGTGGTGCACAAACTGGCAGAAGCCTTTGTCACATCACAGACGTCCATACGTAGCTGGTTTGCTTAGGCGGCTTCTCTTTTTATAACCGCACCAGCGCGGAGAGAGAGGGCACAACACACTACGTGACCGGCGCCGTCAGCGAATGACTTTCCTCTTTCTGACTTCTAGAATCATCGACGCGCTTTAGCACTGTAAAGACCACGTGTGCCACCTCGAAAGAACTCGCAGCTTCGGTGTAAGCTGAGCGGCGGAGCTTTTATTTTGCTTTTATTTGCGGGTGAGCCGGCGAGTGGTCGCGTTGCCACTGATTATTTCGAGAGAGTTCCTGTATTTTCTCGGGGCGAATAGAACCAACCCTAATGAATCGGATGCCTGTAAGGAGAATCAGGCGCTGTACACTAAATTGAAAAGTATATACGCTACTTTTAGGTGTCCTACGCTCCAGTATGTGATAAAGCCCCAAGTTTCAGAATCATATGCATTATTATTCTAAAAACTTACAAAGTCGTGCTTACGGTTCATTCAAACTTCGCAAACAATGTTGCAGTTCATACAAACACAAAAGATAGTACAGTACAATATCCTAAATAAGGTTAATGCCACGTACATATCTTGCCTACAGTGCAAGGGGTGGCCACAGATTCCTCAAATATACATATCTTTGGGACCACTGATACTTTTAAAAAATACAGTTCTGAGTACTCGAAATAAGATAGTGTCCGTAATAAATGTCTGGAAAGTAGTCATCACAAGTTCGAAACTCATAAAAATGCAGGGTGCTGTCCAGCGCAAAAGTTTCGTATGCTCAAATACAATGAGTGTACGTCAGTACCCAGAAATACCTACAAAACACTGGTACAATAAAATTTACAAGAACCATAATTAGTATGCTATTAACAAACAATAAAACAACCCCAACGTTCAAGAATTCCATCAGTAGTAATGCCAACAACACACAGAAAATTTACTGTACAAAATGGATTGAAAACTTCGCGCAAGACGCACGTAGTATTCGTGAACGCACACCGTATACAAGGTACAACTAGAATGACAACCTAAATGCAAACTTCGCGTGCAGTACCAAAGCCAAATAAAGAATAGAATGTTACACTATGGCACACCCTGTCAAGATACTACTTGGCCATGAAATTCTAATCCCACGACATGCATACTTGAATTCGCATTCTTTATGTTTAGCCCGTGTCTCTCAGACGCTTGCGCAACTGCGCCTGCGGAATTCTTCTCTTCGGAGATGTTACTTTCCAAATATCGCGCGAACCAACAAACGCTTTCGTCTCCTCCGTGATACCGGGCTCGCAAAAATGTTTAAGTGTCTGGGCCTTCGTCTGGCGAACGTTGAAGCGGCTAGTAACGGTTCGGCGCTTCTTTCAACCTGCCCGTCGGGGAAAATGGTAGTACAGATATTGTCTCTTACTCTTGAGCCCAAACCTGCACTCCTTCTTCTGGTAGCAAATTTGCTTGCCGAGTTTTGCAAGCCCAGTTTTCAATGGCTTGTTCTTTCTGGGCCCTTCGGACCTCCACCTTCACTGAGGCGGCTCCGTCGTAAGGGCCGCAGTTTCCAATAGCCAGAAATGTATGGGCTTCGCTTTCGCCGGTGATCGCGTTACGACGAGCACGGCTATGCCTCTATCCGAGGCATCGAATCGGGTTGCCCTGATAACTGGCTCTTTTTTCGTGACGGCGGTGTGGTTTTTCTCTCACCGTTGACGCCACAGGATCATCGCCGATGCCTATGTACGGCGAGCTTTCTATGTGAAGTGCCGCCCCGTTTCGAACGGGGACCTCAACCGTGAATGCAGTCTCGGTCTCTTTGTTCCTCGAGCTCTCAATTACGCCCGCGGCGCTAGTCTGCCAAGTGACTTCGCTTTCTCGAACTGGGTCTTGATGCACTATAAGTGCCTCCATCCATGTCTTTAGGAGCGGCAACGGTTTCCTCGGGCACTCTTCCCGCAATTTCGTCGACACTATCGTCTAGCGCTTTCGGCTTCGACATCATGACGGCCTCTACAACCGGGATGTTATCGCCATCCCCAAGCTCCGCATCACCTGCAGCATTCTCGTCCTTCTAGGTTTGAAGTGGTGAGCTTTCGCACAACTCTGGGGGTGTTTCCTCCTTCCTGATTGCGGAAATACCCGCCTCTTTGTCTCCGGAGTTATACTAGCCTTTTGCCTTCTCACGGTTAGTACTTTGGCCACTATTCTCATCTCTCGCATTTCCCTCCTCGAGTTTATCTTTCCGATCAAACTCAATTTGCACAATCTCGGTCCTCCTATTCGTGTCTTGTGACACAGGAGCCACAGCTGCCTCTCCAATGGACACATGTGGTTCATGCCTCCTCAATGAATTGTTCTTCCACCGCCACGGCGGGTGTTTCTTCTTGGGCCGTTAATGTTCTCGGGTCGTCGGGATCCCTCATTCTGTCGATGTTGCGGAGGATGAGGTCGTACATTGACCTCTCCATGGATACGGCCGCCACACTCCTGCTGAAGTACGGAGTTTCCACATCGATCTGGGATACCGGCGACTCTCTCATTGAGCCATTGATAAAGTACAGTGGGTTTATTTCCCCAGTGAATTTATCATCTCGGGCTGATTCCGTTCGCACAAGGACTGTGCTGGTGCCGGTAGAGAGGAAAACGGTAATTATTTTTCCTGAGAATTTTCCCCGAGTCACCGGCACTGTCTTCGACCATAATGCCGTAATGACACCCACGACGTGAATTTTTTTGCCCCTTTTTTCTCCTCAGACCGATCAGTAACATTTTACTGCTTTGGTACCCTGGGTGGTGCACATTTTCGCAAATCCTGGCGCCTTTCTTGTTGATGACAAGATTAATGACATGAATGTGTTTTAGGGTTGAGTACTAATTTCTAAACCCAGCCTGCTATCTCAGTTTATGAGAACGTAAAATTTAGCCTAATTGGCTAACCGTATCTTTGGACAGCAGCTTTTAAACAACTGACAGCACATTGATGGGGTGTAGTTCTTGAGGTTATTGGGTTCTTTTTTTTATGAAACAGAGTAATATTGGCGTTTAATTGCGACTGGCACTTTTTGACACTTCAATCATTCCGAAAACAGTGCAGGAAGAATTTTCAACTGTAATATCATCTCCTGCATTCCAGATATATGCGCTTATGCCATCTTCACCTGCAGGTTTTCTTTTGTTGAAGCCTTTGAAAGCCTTTGCTCTCGAGAGACTGCTTTAGCATAGGCAGTGAGCTTGTGCTCTCAATAGATTTGCCGGGTGGAATGATGCTGACACAAATCCTTGGGAAGAATCCTTCCACTAGTTTAAGTATCTCCCCGAAGTTGTGTGAAATGTTACCCTTCTCGTCCGCGAGAGCGTCTACCCTGCATTTGTTGGTGCTTAGATTTGTTTTTGCTCTTGAAGCTTCTCTCTGTTGGCGCGTTTTCTTTGTCGCTGCGAAGTTATTTGCACGTATGAAGTTTGTTTTGCTTTGGTTTATCAGTTTTGATTGCTCGGGTAGTTCAATTCAATACGTGGTTGTTGAAACTTTCACGTTCTTGTGTTTAGCAGTCATTTCCTTCGTTTTGTTAAGATGTTTCTTAGATTCTTTTTTCATACATTTTGCCTGTCGCAGAGCTGCGGCGATTCTCTGAGGGTCGATGTTAGGTTCTCAGTTAGCCTGTCTACACTGACTTCGTTCTGCTCATTAAGATGCTTTAAGTTGTTTGAAGAGTTATTTTAAACTCCTGCGATCTAGCTCTGATTGACTCCAGTCGGATTTTTTTCAGTTTTCATCAGTAGCCTTCTTCCTGTTTTCAGATTAAGCCTTAGCTTGTATCTAAGTATTGTATGATATCTTCTTCAAATCTTACTTCGTAGATGTACGTCTTGCACGATACCTGAGTGGTTACATAAAATGAAACTAAGTTTGTGTCGATACCTGAGTGGTCACTTTAAATGAAGCGAAGTTTCTTTTGTGTAACCATTGTTACTCGTCCACATTCATTTCCTATTTTTTCATTTGTAGAAGGATTTATTCATCCTCCCCAGTTTAAATCTCAGTAAATATCCTTTACGTGTGTATTTTCTAGTTTTGCGACTGTGTTTTTTTTTTGCCCCAGACCTTTCTTCTATTTGCTTTTAGGTGACCTTCTCTTTGTTTTTCATAAGAATGGTGAATTGCGTGGTTGCCTTATTCATTGCTTGTTCGACGTCATCGTAGATGATCAGCGCGTTCGTTCAGCGGGGTCGTTCTGATACACTGTCTTCACCACATAGATCGCTACTATCTTTAGCATTTACCGTTTGTTTAGCTTGATCACAACAGCCTCGACTATCTAGGTTAAAAATAGTAGGATAAAAATACTACTCCATGTTCTTTCTCCTCTTGGAGTCCTTGAAGCATATAATTAGCCCGATATACGGCTTGACGATTCCTCCTCCTGTCCTAGCTCCTAACCTCATTATATCCTACTCGATGTCCCAGAGCTTCTCTTGTAGTACCACAAACTTTCTCTCTCCAGACAAGGTGCGTGAGTTTAACATTACTAGGGTCATGTCGCAAAGTGGCCTGTCTGGATCCACAGATTTCTAGCCCCCTTTGCTATATCTCTGCCCTGCCTTTCACCATGCATAGGTGATCTACAGCTACTGGGGCCTGAGGGCTAGAGATGTTTTGTTGGCTGGACAGGTGGCTTGTTGGCCAACTACTACACCACTGTGGCTAGAACCTTCTCTGATGAGAGATTGCTGAGTAATTCCCTGAGATCATTCCAACCAAGGTTACATCGTCATAATGCGGCCTATTGGATATCCGGGGTGACGGTTTCTTACGTAGCAGCCACCATTCTATACCTTCATAAATTGGGCACATAGACCGCAGCTGGACTAGGTGGTATCTATCCATCCTAAACAGCGCTTAACGTCACAGCGACGAGGAAGAGAAGACATTTTAGCTTTTCGCTCTAACTTTAAAAAAAATGCGTATAGCGAGCTGATATAACGTCACATTATCCAAACAGCTCTCTAATAACGCGATTATGGTCTGTTTTACTTGCCTTGAGAGCAGGTGGAACTTTCTTTTGTACTAGGCGGCTGTTTTAGCGTCAAAAAACACGCTTATATTTGTAAAAGAATGGGTTCTAAGAGGTTCAAATTCGGTACAAAGGGGCCCTCGAACTATAGAAAAAAATTGGTTTAAAGAATCACAAACTTGAATGGCAGATTTCCTGACGAAAATGATAAATGTGTTACAATGCTTCTAAGGAATTACACCAGATCAAAATGCTTTTGAAGGGCCAACTTACAAACTCTCCCTGCAAATATTACAACATTTTACGTGTCATTTTAAGACTAAATAAAGTACCCTGTGCAAAAACCTTTATAAATAAATTTTAGCCGGTAAACATTCAGGACGCGGACACAGACGATAATAGTGGAACGTAGTGACTGTTTATATTTGCAGAATATCTTCTCAATAGCTCACTGAAGAAGGCCAAGCGATGAGAATACTTCCCAAGGCGATATTATTTACTTTTTTATTTATTTATTTATTTATTTATTCATTTATTTATTTATTTATTTATTTATTTATTTATTTATTTATTTATTTATTTCAATACTCTCAGTGCCTCAAGAGCGTTGCAGATAGGAGTGGGTCATACAAGTTTTTTAAAAAGACTTTGATATGGCCGTCTTGAATAATGAAGCTTCAGTGATGGTGGCGATCGAAGCGCGCGTGTTCCATTCCGTCGCAGTTTTCGGTACAAATGAATTGAAGCCCAAGTTTGTGCGGCAGGATGGCACTTCAACCTTGAATATCTGGTCAATGCGTGCGGAAACATATGAAAGAAGTGCAATATGTTCGCACTTGATGTCAGGGTTAGTAAAGTAAATTTTCTAAAAAACGCACAACCGGGCTATTTTTCTTCTTACTGAAAGGTAAGGAAGATGTAAATGAATCTTAATTGAAGATACACTGGACGTTCTAGAGTAGTCGCATACAATAAATCGGGCAGCACGGTTCTAAATGGATTCAATTGAGGTGCAAAGGAGTAATAAATGCGGGTCCCAAATAGAAGAGGAATATTCTTTTTTTAATCTGACGAGGGTTTTGTACAAGAGTAGTTTTAAAGAAACAGGGGCGAAGTAAAAGTTACGGCGCAGGAAGTTAAGCATATGTTGGCAGTGCTGGTTTCGTAATCAACATGCGTTTGCCACCAGATGGTAGTAGTTATATGAACACCAAGGTATTTGTACGTATTAACAGCGTCGAGAGAGCTATTTTTTAGGTGCTAAGGGTATTGAATGCCGTTGTTGCGGCTAGGCGTAATTCTCATAGCTTTGCATTTACGCACATTCAGTGTCATTAACCAGTTATCACTCCAAGAGTAAACGCTGTTTTGGTCCCTTTCAAGTACTGAGCAGTCATTAAAAATAGTTATTTCACGCTAAATTACAAAATCATCGTCGAATAGTCGGATTGAGAAGATATGTTGCTAGGTAGATCGTTAATCTATATTGGGAAAAGAAGGGCGCCTAGCACAGAGCCTTGTGGTACGCCAGAAGATACAGGGCATGCAGGTGAACTGTAGTTGTTAGTATCAACGCACTGTGTTCGGTTAAGAAGGAAGTTTTCAATCCATCTTACTTTGTTAAATTCCATATTAGGTTGCCTAATTTTAATAATAAAAGACGGTGCGGAACGGTATCAAAGGCTTTTTGGATGTCAACGAAAGAACGGCGATCCGCGACGAAAAATAGGTCAATAGTAAACAGTAGGCGTTTCGTTTCACAGGAGTGATACTTCGTAAGGCCAGGCTGATGTTTCTTGAAGAAGGTGTTGGATTGAAGAAACGTTACCAGATTGGAATAGATGACATGCTCCAAAAGTTTGGAAGGGATACTAGTTAGTGTAATTTGTCGGTAGTTCGTGGGTTGGGTAGAGTTACATGGCTTCGGTACTGAAGCCACTCTCCCCGCCTTCCAATCACAGGGTAGCATCGAACATTCCAGGGACTGAGTGAAAATTTTACACAGTAATATTGATGAATACGTGGCAGTATGTTTCAAAACCTGCTATGTGATTCCATCGATACCAGGTGACGAGGATGATTTCAAGTGGTGAATGACTTTTGCTATGCCCTCCCAATCAACAAAGACTGGGTCCATTGTAGGAAAGCATAAATCGCTAAAAGGTGGTGTACTGTACATTCGAAAAAGACTGCAGGAAAACACTTTGCAGTGCTATAGAGCATTCATTGGCCGCCATAACATTTCCTCGCCCATCGCAAAGTGTGATGGCTTTTTTTGGGGTCCATTGAATATCTTCCAAAATTTACGAGGGTTAGTTTGATGTAGCGAAAAAAGTGGGATGGAAAATAAGATATTTGTTCTCTTTGAAAGCTTGTTTATATTTCGAAACCGTGGTGTTAAAAAGAGACATCCTTTCATTGTTGTTAGCTCTCAACGCCTTCCTGTACAACCTATTTTTTTATTGCGAAGCCTATTTATGGCGGCTGTAAACCACGGAGAGCGATAGGCACAACGAACGGGTGGAGAGAGACAAATTTATCTATAAGCGATATTACCTTATTTTTAAACATGATCCAGTTTTCATTGACGGAGCATGGAGAAAAACCGGGTAAATATAAATCAAGACAAAGTGAATGTTTCTTATTAACAGAATCAAAGTCAGCCCTTTTGTAATCGCGTATGATCTTAGTACGGTGCGCTTGACGGCATAGCTAAAGTTAGCGACAAAATGCCGTATGCAGTGGTCTCTCTGTCCCAGTAGATGTTCGATTGATGATATGCTAGCAGGCTTGGTAGTTAGGATCAAATCTAAGAGATTGAAAGAAATTGAAGTAACACGTGTCGGATGTCGCATTATCTGGGTTAGATTAAAGTAGGCACAAAGATTAATAAATGCAGTGCTTTCAGATTAGCGCAACACAGATAAGGTTTGGTAGGAACCACAACAAATATCAGCGAAGTTGAAATCACGAAGCAGAAAAATCTGGGAAGGTGGATTGCGTACTTTTAGGTTGTTTAAAGCATCGTGTAGGGAATCCCAAAACGTAGCAGGAGAATTAGGTCGGCGACCGGGTGCGTTTACAACGACATACTGAGGATCACATCTAACACATGCGCACACCAGTACAAGGGAGCAAACAATTTGTATACATGTGATTGTATTTCATGCGAGACAGCTATCAAGACGCCGCCACCCGTTCTTGATTGGTAGTCGGATCGGTAAAGTTGAAATTTCTTAGCACAGCGAAAAATTTCAGAATCACAAATTTTACTCGATAACCATGTTTCGGTTAAACAACGATATCAGCATAGCAGTCATGTATAATTGAAGATAAATCGTCTCGTTTGTAATTACACTACGGATGTTAATAAACGGAAAGAAATTTCGTTATTAGCACAAGGTTTGTTTTTAGACTGGGATTGCTTTTGCGGGCTGCTGGCGTTACAAACGGATGCGAGCGGCGACATAGGAATAGCTTAGCAGCGGTACTCGATTTCGGAGTTATCGGGTATTTCACAAATGCTATCTTTTCGTGTGCAGTACACGAAACATTTTTTAATGAATAGTTTGTTTTAGCGAAGACTGTACTTCTGACCACTTGCTTTCCCGTAATCAATTACTTTTTTCCTGAAATTACGTGTAGCTTTGCAGAATTCTTCAATGATGCCTATTTTTGTGCCTTTAAGTTTCGATTTCTTCGACAGGATAATATCTCAGATTTTGAATGAGCAAAGTTTTACTATTACTTGCCGGCATTTGTTGGGCACGTAGGCCCCTAATTTGCGGGCTCGCGAAATAGTGTCTTCGGGTATCACAGTTTCAAACGCAGATACTAGAGGGCGAACTTTCGCTTCAGATTCTGCCCAAGATTGCTCATCTGTGTCCTCCAAACCATAAAATATTAGATTGTCCCTTGGAAACCGGTCCTCAAAGTTGTCTAGGCGGGACGCAGGTCGGCGGTTTGCGCTCGAACAGTGTCTTTGACCACTTGGGGTACTTGCACTTCTTCGTTCTTGTTCAGGAAATTTAAACGAGCTTCAACCGCGGCCAGTCGAGAGTTAAAATCCGGGACCGTTTTTTTCTAATTTTGTTCGGCTGGACTTCACTTCATCTAATACTTTCTTAAGCTCATCCAAGCGGGAAGCAACACGTGAAATAATTGATTTATTAACAGTCCTTAGCTCATCAGACAGTGTGGTAACATGTTTGCCGTCGGTAGGCCAAGGGTTTTCCTCAACGTCGCCACACATTAGTAATAATTTAGCAAACCGAACACAAACAGCTGTCACAGACAGACATACGCTGGGGCTAGGAAGGGGCAGAAAGAATGCGGTAGTTGAACGGGCACAGTTAATAAATGGAGGAGTACCAACTTGTACAACAAAACAGAATGCGTAGGGAGAGGCCGCATGGCTGCCGCTCCTTCCTGCACACTGAGGCCAGCGTGGAAAGGAAGCTCTTTAAGTCCCCTGCGTTGAGCGGTGACGGTGCTGTTCATGGTGCGTAGTTGTGAAGTGGCATCCAGCCGGGCAAAGTGACGTAAGGCAATCACGCACCGCTTCCAGGTGAATTTCGGGCCACGGGCGTAGCATGCGCCAACGTGTCCAGTTCACTGACCGTGACAGGCAGCAGACCGAGCTGGTTCCGTGAAGCTTCCACGCTGGGGTAGCACGCTGACGGCGCAAGATCCACGTGTCTTGGGGAACGCAAAGTGCGTGGAACCACATCCGCGCATGTCCAGGTCAGCAGAATCTTAACAGGTCTGGCTGTATGGTCGTATGGCTGCTGCTCCTTCCTGCCCACCGCAGCCTTGGGTAGCGAACACATCTGACTGTGCTATTGAAGATGCACTCATTGTTGACAGCCGTACTTGATACCCTCCCCTAAATACCACCGGCATTTAGAATCCTGTAAAAAACGTATTACATTAAAAATATCTTTTAGAACAAACTTACTACACTATGATTGCACCGTCAAGAGAACGCCCATTTTTTTAATGTTGGTGAGATGAGTAATTTTCCCAGACGCATTACTGATCGTATTGAAGTAGGATTTTGCTCTTGAAACCACCTTGTGCATGTTTTATACACGAGGTGCACCCAACTATGCAAAAAGTAAGGCGTTATCGATATTGAAGGGAACTGTCTAGCTACCAAAATTGTAGACATTTATCAGGCAACAAAGATTGTCTCAACCGTATGGGTACTTGCCATTAGGGTATTCAAAACTTTGGTCCTCTTAAACTGATCGCAAAAAGTGAATTTTTTGTGCCTTTAGGGATGAAGGGGAACGTTGAAACTTAATCCCAAATTTCTCGAGAGGTGGTATGCCAACGTTCAAAAAATGGGTTCAGATTAGGCAGCTGTGCGGGAATCTTCAGTTGTGAGGTTTACGCTTTATATTACTCCGGTGTTATGAAGTCATCACTAACGGAAGTAACACGACGTTGGCTGCAATGGCACATTTTCTAGATACTCGAAAGAAGCTTTTAGTCGTTGAAACGCTGGTCCGAAACGAGCTCTTAATCAGTAAATCTCAGTAGGCGAGTGTGAACAACGAACTATGCGAAGTGGTGGAGAATACATGAATAATAATGTTTAGCACACAAAAGTTTTGTACCCTGACGAAACAAAACGGGACATAGCACAAGATCCCCGATTGCGTGAAATACAGAATGTGCCCGCACAATATGATCCATGGTAATACAAAATCCGAAAGCCCCAAAGCGGGAGTTATGTTCTCATACAGTCATATACAAAACTTACAAGCTCACAATCAGCAAACTTAAGGTTTAGCTAACACTGGAATAGATAAAAGCGAAAATGTGTAGAAGGCTAATATGGAATTTTTCTAATTCATGCGAACTGAAGATGCACGTAGAACGTGCCTAACAAATATAAAGAGAAAAAGAAAGCAATAATACTTGCCATATACGCCGTAAAACAAACAAATTAAAAATTTGGCGGCATTTGCAACCGAGATGCGAAGGCTCAGGAAACAGCAGAGCTCGTGGTCTTTCCTAGCTGCACCGTGGCTTTTCTTGTGTCTACCCCATTTAAAAGAAAGGTTCTAAAAATGAGAAATCTTGCCCTCAAGCCTAACATTTTAATGGCGAAGCCCTGGTAGGTGAGCATTTGCAATTACATTGGGAAGTTTTATAATCCTTTATATTTCGTTAGTTGTGGAGGTAGTACACATCGTCATATCTGTCGAAAAGTTAGCCACCTCCTTCATGGAGAGTGGTGTGTGCAAGGTATCCTCGGCATTTTTCACTGCCCCCACCTCTTCGTTAACGACTAGGCAGCGTTGGCGCGATCTACAAGCCGACTCTGGATTGATTGGCTCATTCGGAGACATGTATCCAATTATCCGTTATTTTAAAGACGATAGTCTTTTTTGCGCTACTTAAACCAATAGATTTTGTTCTGTATGTATGTCTGTCTGTCTGTCTGTCCGTCTGTCTGTCTGTGACTCGATTCAGCCACCCGGCCAAAGTAAATGAATGCCTGCACAATATTCTTCTATAGTCACACCTAAATGTGCCCATCTAAGTCCGGTGTTGTGTTCCTACTTGTCAATATTGTTTAAGAACAACAAGACATTACGCATATATAAGACAACAAAAAAATACTGAAGTGGTATTTGCCGCGGTAATTTATAAAAAATTGTACATGTCTGATTTTGGCGAGAATAAATACTTCATCAACTAAAGAATAAAATATCTCTCTGCCATCGCCTGCTGTCGCCCGGGCCATATAGCTTCTAGCGGCATTTGAAGAAGTCACGTGGCAAGAGTTACGAAAGGTTCCACTAGATAGGTTCCACGTTCTGCTCGGAACGCACGTGGACTAGGGAAACTCGGTTCTATAAATGTTCAAGTAGGGCGCTTTGATTCACACGGGTCTTCGCCGTACGGCAGCGTTGGCATCGAGACACCCGGTTTGGAGCAGTGGAACGCGAGAAATTTAAAATGATTTGAGCAAACATTTGGCGTCTTTACTTGGGAGGAGAGCAACGCAACTGGAACAACATGAGATGTGAGCGGGAAAGCGAAGGGTGGCATTTACTTGGGAAATGTCAATAAAGACTATCGTCTTTTGACGACATTTGCAATGAAAGGAGCAGATACGCGACCAGTGTTTTTCCCGAGAATTCGCTGCCGCGGTTACCTACCCCAAGCAAGGTGTATTGAGCTCTAACTTCAGCCCTGCCGTTTTTTACATGTATGGCAGCGCTTTACGATAGCGCCGCATTTTTAAAGACGCTAGTCTTTTTTGGGCTACTTAAACGCAGAAATTTTGGTCAGTCTGTCTGTATGTCTGTCTGTCCGTTTCTCCGTCTCTAACTCGATTCAGCCACCCGGCCAAAGTAAAATTGATATATCGCAATAGTCTTATATACTACTTCTTAAGCGCCAAAAACTACAGGGACATCAAATGAGACAGGGATATAGCGCGTTTCCCTTTCTTATTCTATGTCCCTGTAGTTTTTGCCGCTTAAGAATTAGTTATTGAACACCAACTAGCCCGAACGCAAGCCCATCTTCAAGTCTTATATACTCACAGCCAAATGTAATCGTCTAAGCCCGGTTTTTATGTTCATACTTGTCAACTGTGTTGAACAAGAACAAGACAGTACGCAAATATAAGACAGGAAATTAGTACACAAGGGATATTTACGGTGTTTCTTTATTAAAAAAATTACGGATGCTTGGTTTTTTGATAACAAATGATATTCTAAATCTACTGCAGAAAACCGCCGCCCCCTGGCGGCATATGAAAAATCATGCGTCAACAACAACGAAAGGTTCCAATAGCTAGGTTTCACGTTCTGCCTGGAACGGACATGAAGCACGGCCACACGGTTCTATAAACCTGGTAGTCGGCAGCCTCTATTCACAAGCATCTCCGCCGTACTGCAGCGCTGGCATCGAGGAACCCGGCCTGTAGCAATGGAACGCGGTAAATACAAATAGCCTTGTGCCAACCTTTAGTGTGTTTACCTTGGGATGATCGCGACGGTACAGGAACAGCATGAGAGGTGAGCGGGAAAGCAAAGGGATGCATTTCCTTGGCAATTGTCTGCAAAGCCTATCGTCTTTTGACGACATTTGCAACGAAAGGAGCAGATACGCGGCCAATTTTTTTTACTGTTTCCAATGTGCTATCCGGAACACGGGATTCGGTGCGAGGGAAGGGATTTTAAGCGCTCGCTTCTCTGTCGCTCCACAGCTTTTTGCTGTTTTTCTCTAAATCCACTGCGCGGGTGAGATGGCTCGGTGGTCACAGTAAGGCACGTTTTGACAAGAACTCGGTATTTCAATAGCAATTTTTTTTTCTCCAACAGCAAAAAATGGCCAGTAACAATTACTGCTTTGTACAACTCGGTGTATCTAATGTAAGAAAACTAATGAAGTCCAATAAAAGGTCCTCCTTGACTACAAAATCCAAATTACCAAACTCCGAATCTCAACTTCAACTGAGCAATACTTCAAACTGAACGCCAGATCTACGGACCTAAAGTAAATAATGCCCACCCGACTCCGGTGCCACAGCAGTTGGATAGACACCGGTTTTATATTATCATAGACCGAGGTGAGATACTGGCCAGAGGAACCATTGTTGTTGTTTCATCTGGCCGAACGTGCTATTCCTGTGCCATTTTTTCCCGCCACTGTTAACCCTTCTCTCCTTGTGCCCTCCGGGTGACGCTGTCGTTCGCTCGACTTCCCACGCAGAGATGTTCCGGGAATGTGAAGAAAACTTGGCGCTGAAAAAACGTGAAGGAGCAGAATATAAAACACGCACACACTCGTCGTTATGCCAGGCTTTTGAGCGCCCGGATTTTTGGTATTCAAGTATACACGAATTCGCTCGGCATCACGTTTTAGTCTCGACAAGAATTTCGGTGATCTCCCTAACCCCTTTTATTGTTATTGCGAGCCCTCCCAACGAGTGCTCATAAGCCCTTACACATTGGGGCCTAGCCAAGTTTTCCTCTCCACTTCGCCAAGCAGATTTTTCTGTTAATATTCCACCGGGCAGAAGGCCACTACAAATACATTGTTTTAAAATGGGGAAATACTTAAGTGATAAAAAAAGTAACCAGTTCAAACGAGCAATCTAGACATATGTATGATCATTGTCAAAGGAGGTGGACATTTAGGACACCTACTATGATAAAGGTACGCTGATCCAAACAATAAAATTGGTGGTTTTAAGCGCCCGTTCATAAGCCGTACGTGAAGCCGGACAGAACTGACAAAATCATAGTTGACAATAATATTTCATGTATTTAATTCTGTACAACAGGCGGTGAATAATCCCGGAACACCAGAGCCCGTTGCAAAATGCATCGCCGCACTTCGGGTGCGAGATACTATAATGGCATGTGTTTCATCCACCATCCCAGCTGTGTGTTTTCCATCGATATCAGGGGCAAACGTGATTACCATCAGAGTTAAGTGCCAGGGGTGCCTCTCATGTTGCCGTTGCCTTTATTTCTATAGTGATTTACATTTTGTAGAAATGCCAGTGTATAATGCAGGCTTTTATTTTCTTGTTCCTTTTAAGAGGTTTTGTGTTTGTTGTTGAATTACACTTTCATTACTTATTTTGGTACGTGCGCAAAGATATCCATGATCACAGATTACCCGAATCAATTATATCTCTCCTCCTTCACGCTTTTGCTGCTCTATTTCTCAGCTAACAGCCATTGGCGTGTTATGGTGAAAATGTAAATTCCAATATATTGTAATTCTCCTCGCACAAGTTTGCTGCAGAGGCGGGCAACGAAGGGTATCTGTGTAAGCGGGGTAGAGTGAGGCACGCCTACTCCTACCATGCCGCCCGCCACCGCGGAATTTTCAGCCAGCGGAACGTGTTGACAGCGATTTCAGCCAGCGGAACGTGTTGACAGACATATATAGACTCAATTTGTATTTACTTCGGAAGCATATTGTAGCACAAATTTCTGACTTGCAGTGAAATAGCGAATGAATGAAAAATAGGCCCCAGAAGAGTTGACATTTCAAATTTACGTGAAATTCACGGGGACTCAAGGCCAAACGAAACCATTGAAAGCCATCAAAAAACCCACCATTCTCAAAAATTTGCTGTTTCAAGTTATACGCCCTTACGGTGAATAATGGTACGCCAGAAAACCACACTCAACGTCCACTGAAGTTTGGGAGGCATTTTTGCACTTCGGTCTTGTTCAGGAATGTCACTACGTTTGCTCCTCAGAACATTCGGCAGGTATTTTAGCAGCTGGAATCCAGAAATATTACGTCAGGCTCGTATAATCAGCCGGTTGTTCGGAGCTGGTGTCAGATCTCTCCTGGACCTCGCAAATGAACTCAGGTTTCTTACACAGAGTGGCACCAAAGCTCGCCGGTGCTGAACCTATTTCGGCTAAGAATGCGAAGCAAGAAAACGAATGTTCCCTGTCCCGTGGATGTCTAGCGTGGAGCAAATACTTTCTGCTGCAATGGTTGTGTGTATTGCAAAGCTGTTTATAGAAACGGAGTTCCTGAAGGTGTAGCAAGGGGCTCTGGTGGAAGAGGCGCAAACGGTAATTGCCGCGTGAAGACACACCTGCGCTTCGCAGAGATCTTGACTGCAAATTCTTATTGATTGTTACAGCAGAAGGACGTTTCCGCTCTTCACAACACCGGTGAATCTCATGAAGGGCAAAATTCTGTAAAAATATTTCAGCCATTTTTTCCTACAGAATAAGATTATTAGCGAAATTTCGGGAAAAACGCCAATCAGTAACTATCCCCTATACACCTAAGCCTGGAAGTAACGAACCTCTATATATCGAATTCTTGGATTTAATGAATGTTTTCGCATCCCCTTTTTCATACCCATTGATGCCCGTATGTGTCCTACCTCTATGTAACGAAACGTAGCGGCAGTTAAACTTGATATAACGAAGTCGGCAAGCTAATCCTATTGCTTTTGATTTTTTCCTTGAAAAATTGGCTGTACAAAAGAACTAATTCTGCGAATACAAGTGCTACGGTAAGCAGTCTGAACCAAGGAAAACGTTTCGAGTTGCCCAAAAGCAAAATTCTTTACCATGCGGATGATGATGAACGCAGCGGCTTGCACCTTCCTGTGGGGAAAATAGCATTCACTTCTGGTCTTGCCTGTGTAGCGTGAGACCACACCGCGTAGCAAGAGTAACTACACTTCATGTTATTTTTTCGCCCGCACAGCAAACCACCACTGCTCTTCCACGTGCGGGTGCTGTTACGGTTTGATACTGAAGTTTCAAGGTGCTTGGCCGTCTTGTCGCCGTGTAGTCGAGAATCTCAACTTGCATCGATGGTATCGGTTCGCTAGTTATACGTTCTGCGTCCAGGAAAAAGGTGTTCGGTGTCTTTACGACAAGCGCACAATTTTAATTGCCGTCTCTGCAGGCGAAGCGAAAGAATGTCGCCGCACCCCACAGTATCCCAGCTAGCTCCATCTCAATAATGTTTTGTGTTGTAAAGTGAGTGAAGTGTACATAACGGCTCCTTTTAAGTATACGTTGGTTTCTTGAAACGCGTTAGGAGACGAAAGCTTTTAAAAGAAAAAAGTGATACCTAAGGTACGTCGATAATGCAAGAGCAAGTGACAATTTCTTCTTTGGTGCCCGTAAACCGCCGACGGTCATGAACAATAGCTGGCGAAACTCACGCAGTCTTTTACTGTGAAATGAATCTATCATAGTGTTTCTTACAGTATACACTAGAGAGGAATCTGGCGCTAGCGTCTATGCAGCTCACATCAAGGTCGCCTGTGTCGTCATGGACCGCCATTATACATCGCGCTCGCCTTAGTTCCATCATTGGCTTGTATTGAAACGTTTTAGTTACCGCAAATTTAAACAAAGGGCCACAATAAAGCGCAGAATTGTGTGCAATTATGCAAATAGAAAATAAAATCAGCCTGTTCCTAAAGCAAGGAAGCAAGAAGTAAAGCGTATTTTTGCCGGATCGGTTGTGCCTGCTATTCCGCAGGCCCAGGTTATACCTAAGAACAATGGTAATATTTGTGAGGTACCTTATTAGAGACTGTAATTTTGTTAATTTTACCATTATTTCAAATAATAAGTTGTTTGTAGAGTTTCGAAAGTTGTTGGAGTGTTCCTATGAAAACGTTGCCTTCGTGGTGAACGGGTGCACGCGATCGCCAGATAGTTTAACAAAAAAACAAAAACGTGGCGTTAAACAGTCGTTGACGATGACAAGATAGGACGCATACAAGCTACCGTATGTGCCGTATCTTGTCTTCATGGAAGTAGGTTTTGTTTCTTCTTTTCGTCGGCCACAAATTTTGCGGCGGCATAATACCCGCCCTGTCAAACCTCCTTCTATTGCGGCATGAGCAACGTGAGGTGCGATCACGCATTGCCTGCTGTTTCACTAAACACGGCTACCACAGAAAAGGGAAGATTTCGGCTTCCTTGTAGCTCGTAGACGTGTTAAAGCATAGTCAAAAAATAAAATCCCCAAAACCGTTTAGGAAACCAATTGTCATGCCAATCCCAAGCCAAAAAGGTGGTCTCCCCATGAACTCCCACGACGACATGGATTACGGGGCGCAGTTTCATCTCTAGTATACTTACTAAGAACCTCTATGAAATCAATGAAGCGTACTTCACCTTCACTGCTGCCTACCATTCTGGCTTCGTTTCTGCTTCATTCCCGCGAGCTTTTGCTCCAATTGTGATTGTAATAAAGAGTTGGGTGTAAGAAAGATGGCGAACTTGTTCAACTTGGTTACATCAAGGTTTATGTATACCGATTATCAACATTAAAGACCACGCAATTTTCTGTGGAAATAATGTTCTTAACTTTATGTTTTTTTGATTGCATGAAAAATTACCCTGCCACGGCAGATGACGCGTGACATAAGTATACTAATTCTAAAGTCCTGAGATTCCCATTCCTAATTCCCTTTTATTTTATTTTCTCCGCGCTACACGTACTGCATCTTGCCAGCCGGGGTGTACCTGTTATCGGCGGGTGACAGAGCACGAGTTCCTGGCATCACCATAAACATTTGGTGTCTCAGATGTGCACATAGTTTCCCTTAGGAGGCGTCTTCGGGCTTGAGTTGAGTGCACGGAAGCGTTTCTGTAGCGTTCAATTTTTGTTTCCGTTTTTTTTGTTTCGTAGTTTGTTTCCTGTCCACGCTGTGACAATTGAGCAGAGAGACAGAGAT
Organism: Haemaphysalis longicornis; assembly: GCF_048455015.1. NCBI lineage: Eukaryota > Metazoa > Arthropoda > Arachnida > Ixodida > Ixodidae > Haemaphysalis > Haemaphysalis longicornis. Next base: position 41,075,499 of record NW_027526214.1, read on the forward strand.
CAAGGTCGAATGGGACTGCCAGTCTGGCGGTACATTAAAATGGTTCCTGTATTTTATGACAAAGGGGCGTAATCCAAAACGGTTCTCTCTATGGCTATCCATGCAGCTTCGCGCATTAAGTGCTATATGTGTACCGTTACTTTGCTCTGAGGCACCGCTCAGATCGGGCGGAGCACTCCTGAGAGCGTTTCTCCGTAGCCATGATGCGGACTTTGAAAGCCAATAACGTAAAAAATACAGTTCTTTTTTTCCGCAAAAGCAATGCCTCTCTTCTTGACGGTCTGCTATGCATTCTTCCGAGCTGCCGGGGTACTACCGCGTCTTTATATACACCACCTTCACAACCTTCAAGTCAGTGTACACGCATTTTACTTTTCAGTTTCCCCTTCACCGCCACCGCAGCTACCCGGTACAAATCTTTCTTCCCGCCTTTCATTGCCCGCCCTGGCCCTCTTTTCTTAACCCTCTACACCTGAATTCCCTCTGTTTTTATTTCTTTTTGTGCTTCTTTCCGGTCATGTTTATTCTGTGTTTTTACTCTCTCTCCTTCAGCAAATTGCGCCACAATTGCAGTGCGGATATGGGATGTTCTACTTTCTCTAGGTTATTTTTCTCCAGGCGTTTTCCTCGACCAAAGAAAAGAAAAAATAAATCCCTTTCATGAAAAAAATGCGTAAGTGTTTGTCGTTATTTTGTAGGAATATATCTAAAGCAAGTTCTACTTTCAAACTTTTGTTGTACCAATTTGTAGAAGATTAGCGCGTTCACTGCTGCATGATTTCTTTTGCTTTGGTTGTAGGTACGGAGAGACTCAGCAGTGGGCCATTGGGTATATCCCCAAGGTGCGTCGTGACGTACCGGTGGGACATGCGTCGATGCCTTTTTCTTTTTGCTCCAACAAGATGGTGCTGCCGCCGTTGCAGCGGGCGTTGGGCGCGCTTATTTGAAAGATGTATAGTTGTTCCCCGCCCACTTCGCGTGGTGCTGGTGGTGGTGGTTTGCGACGGGAAGGGAACGGAAAATCACTGGGGATATTTTGAGCTCAGCAGGCAGCTATGGGTAATTAGAAAGTGCTTGCAACAAGAAAACACATGAAGTCAGTTTCTGAGGTATAAATAATAACTTGGTAGATAAAAGTTAAAATATAGTAGGAGTATTACCCCTGTTCAAGTTTTGTTTGGTGGGGTGCTTTTTTTGGCTGCTGTAAAACTTACGAGGCTCCATTAGGCGCACTGAAGAGTTTGAGCAGCTGGGAAAACTTATACTGCAGCGACTTTAGGCATTGGGTTGTTTGTTAGTGTTTTGTTTTTACTGCCCGGCCTCACCCATCTCTGTTATCTGTGTCGCAAGCGAAGCGCGTGTTCCAAATTTTATTTTTATGCCAGACAGGTTCTCTCATTCTAAAACGAAGAACGTTCCTCTGTAACGTGTGCAGCTTCGAATAATCTTCTTTGATCTACAATGTTCTAGATATAAATCGATGGTTCGAAAAACACTTGTGCCGAAAGATAAAAGCCTGCCGAGTAGACGCCGCACCATAAGAATCGCCGACGCTCGCCCGCACACGTCACTTCGTTGACTATTGTTCGCCTACTGTGTGTTATTTGAGTTCTTAGGGGAGCACAAGTTCGCTACAATATTCGTGTTTTCCTTCAAGGTAACTTCCCCGTCTTTGGCTTTGTGACATCTGGTAGGTGCTGGATACGCACCCTAATGCCCCCTACGACCTCTGGAAGCCTCCAAGGGACTCCAACTGGAACCAGACATTGACTGAAAGGTTTACTGCTCGAGTTGAGTCTTCTGCCAGAAGGGCCCCAGAGAAAGAACGCTGCAACCAACACTATGGAACAACACGCCACTCCTGCCATCTTCCTGCAGCAGCCCGGGAACCACCATCGTTCCGGAGAGCCTCAGCTAAAAACCCGGAAGAATGTTTGGAGAAGCTGGAGGGCTTCCGCGTCTTCAACAGGTCGGACGATGAAGCAACATAACGGCATGTCTTCTTTTACTTAAAAGATGTTGCTCGTACTTGGTTCGAGAACCACGAGAGCTCTTTGACAGACTGGACTCAATTCAAAAGCGAGTTCTGCCGACCCTCCCTACCGTGGTGCGAAAAGAGCGAGCTGCGGTTTTGTTGAAACTCAAATGCACCACCCCAACGAAGGTGTAGTGATCTTCATTGAAGAAATGAAGCGACTATTACGCCGTGCGGAACCGGAAATGACGGAAGAAAAGAAACTGAGGTTTTTTATGACGGGAATAAATCAAGAACTCTTTGCTTGCCTTGTTCGCAACCCCCCTAAAACAGTGGCCGAATTCGTGTCTGAGGATTGGGGATGGAGAAAACGCTAGAAATTCATACGGGGCAGTACGGCCGCCCTTTCAACGCGCTATTCTCGGAGACTATCGAGACTATCGGAGACTATCGGTAAGCTCCGAAACACTGCACGACGCCTTCCAAATAGTGGGCAGGGAGGAGCTTCACAAGCTTTTTCCAATGACGCCGCCACCTGAGTGGCTTTCCTGAACCCCTCCCTGATTTAGCTCATCGTCAAGAAGCCACGCCGTACCGCTGTCAAAAATAAGAGAAACAAGAAAGGCAGGATATAAGAAACATAATAATAATTATAAAGTAAAAATAATAATAATAATAATAATATTAGTAGTAATAGTAAAAATAATAATAATCAACCTTTATTAAAGTGCCCAGGAACAGCCGAAGCCTTCGTACTGGCGCAATGAGATTGGAAAAAATCCGCATTCACATACACCAGCAGCTGACACATAAACAGACAGTAAAAAAGGCGGGTTGGTGAACAACAATTAAAAAGTGGAAATGCTACAGAAAACAAGAGTAAAAGTGGTATAGAAACTATATTCCACGACCAACACAGACTGTAAATTAGTGTACTTTTCAAAAACCGATCGTGCAATGACCATAGCAATAGTATGAAGCATCAAATACAAAAAAATGTACGAAGCAAAGTACAGAAAATATTTGTAACTATTCACAGAAAGTGATGAGTTATAGAAACATTTGTTATTGTAGCCGGCCCGGCCACCTAAAATTATGTATGGAGAGTTGACTACAGAAGTGTGTTATAGTACATACGATTACGCCTGCAGCACCAACATCAAATACGAACAAATGAGAACAAACTCTGTGAAAACAAAGCACACATGAGGAAAATAAGTGAAGAACAGGAGTACTGGGAAAATGCAGTTAGCGCGCCACGGCTAACAGCCCGACCGAAAACCCCCCAAGGGGATGGAAAAAAATATCAAGTTCCCCGGAGTGAGGGTTATATATGCATTCCAGTCTATCAAGAGGAGAACATCTGCTAAGATGCGCCGCTGTGTGGAAAGGGTGGTGAGGCCTTGTTGTTTTTATGTACTCTAAAACCGATTGCTGCAAGCAGTTCAGGGCATAAAAATGTACCATGAAGCAGCTTGTACAAGAAAAAGATAGTAATGTTATAATATTGCCTATTGAAACGAGGGAAGTCAGCTTAAGGCCTGGATCGTTATATTACTTGTTCCCCACATGTGAAGAAACATTAAAAAAGAATAAAAAGGATGATTTACAAAACGTTGCGAAAGGCCTACATCACGGTCTGAATTTTGAGTTTGGTCCATGAGTTTGGCCACGAGCAGTGTTTTCATTCGCGTCACTGGTAACAAGGAATAACTACCGACCGTCTTCAGCAGCAAGGTCAAGAATACAAGTGTGGCCCTTTACTGAATTTTGAGCCCAGACAGCTTCCGCGACTTTACAGGGTCTCAGAAAAGCAAATGGGGGAGCCCATTTGAGGCGTCACCTTCGCCGCCTGCTCCTCCCTCTGTGCACGGCATCGCGTCTTGTCGCGCGAGGTCAATGCATGTCGTGTTAACTGTTAACAATCGGCCTGTCGCCGACACGCGTGGACCCCTGGACTCATTCTACGAAGATATGGCCGACCGCAGCAATTTGCAAAAACATGAAAACAAGAGAGATGCGACCGTCGGAATGTGCCGTGCATTCGCGGCAACAAAAAAAGAATGAAAAAGAACAAGGAGGAAACAATATAAAAGTGAAGCAAAGCAAAACATGGACGAAAAGACAGGAAGGACGCGCGCACCCCGTGAGCGCCAGCATTGGGGATCAAAATGAAAATACAAGACGCCCGAGGCATAAGCCACAACAAACACCAAAAGATAATACTTGTTACACGCTCGGTTGAAATTGGAAGCTTCAAGATTCGATTTCTTGTTTGCCAAGGATAAAATGCGTATGACATCTGGTGACAATCTCCGAATTACAATCTTAGAAAATGCCCTGTATCGGCCCGCCGCGTGCATAGTGATTGACGTGTTGGCCCCGAGCCCCAGCCGACTTCCTCTTCCTCAAGTGACGTAACACTATAAATAAAAGAATTCTTAAAAGTCAGGAAAATTGTAGACAAGCGCGTACGCTGTGACCTACATGTTCGTTCCGTTCAAATATGTAGGCTAGAAGGTATTCGTTTAGAAAGGGCTTCGTTTTTCACTCCCTCCTTCAATGAAGAACCTATCTAACGAGAATGTAGAAAAATGGAATCGTATACTAGATACCGCTTCTCTAGAATTACTCCAGGTCAAAATAAAGCACTCTAAAAAATGTAAACGTCAATTGCGGGAGAGGAACGTCGAGTCCAAAAAAGTGCCTTACTTTCAGCGCCGGAACTAGAGGAGCTGATTTTGTTTGAGGCCAAAAAAAAAACACCTCGATGTGTCAAAAATAAAGTTGAAAAAACTCGCAAGGGAGACTGCTCCGGGGCATGGCGGGTCGTATGTGAGGGGTGTCAGACAACAATTGAGTCTGCCTCCTGTGGATGCGGTTGACCGCGGGGAGAGTGATGACAGCATGCCGGAGGAACCGCGGCTAGGGTTTGACTGCGGCGGTGGGGGCGGCCACATCAGTAATTTATCGAATACTAAATTAGGCGCCGCTCAGATATCTGGTCTGTCCCGGGGTCTTACATGTTGTACGAGCAACGGGAAGTACTCAGAATTAACACTCCTGAAATATCTAGATAATTTTGCCTTTACTCTGCGGTTACGAGAGTACTTCTTCGGTAGAAGTGATGGGGAGAACGCCAAACCTTCTTTCGTCGCCAAACACCACCGAACTCCGAGTGCACAAAGGGAGGAAAATCTCGACTTGTATATTCGTGGCTGCCGGAGAGACGTTTTTCAGCATACCAATCACGCCGAAACCGGCATCACAACATCACAAAAAACGATCAGGATGCTCTCAATGCATTGAGTTACGAACATGACATTGTAATCAAGCCAGCTGACAAGGGAGGAGGGATTGTTATTCTTGACCGGAATGATTACTTAAAAGAAGAGAATCGGCAATTAGGCGACCGGAAGTTCTATAAGCCCCTTCTATGATACCCTACTAAAGAACACCAAAAAATTGTAAATAACGTACTTGAGCAAGTTGTGGGGCCCTTGAAATTGATAAAAAACTTGCCGCAGAACTAACATCGGCCCACTCAGTGGTTGGCCGCTTTTACATGCTTCCAAAATTACACAAAGTTGGGAATCCCGGTGGACCAATTATATCGGGAAAAGGCACCATCACACAGCCAATTTTAAGTTATGTATATTACCTCAATCGCGTTATAATCCCTCAATTTCCATCATACTTGCGAGAGACAAACCATTTTCTACAAGGAATTGAGGGAATGGTTCAGCTGGACGGTGCAATTCTCGTAACATTGGACGTGACCTCCCTTTATACCAACATTCCGCACAGGGATAGAATCAATGCCCTCATCCAGTGGTACAGCGAACACTGCGAAGCCGACTCTCCCAGCCCGAGGGTTATTGAGGTGTTAACGCGTCTCGTATTAGAACTCAATAGTTTTGAGTTTGAAGTCAAATACTTTCTCCAAAGTAGTGGCACTGCGATGGGAACAAAAATGGCACCTAATTTTGCCACTATATTCATGCACAATATTGAAACGAAATTCCTCTCTACTTGAGACAGTTCACCTGCAATGTACAAGCGATCCCTTGACGATATTTTTATGATCTGGACAGACACTGAGCCACGACTTATTGCCTTTATATAAGAATTCAACACAGCTCATCCTAACATCTCATTCACCTACGAGTACTCTCGCACCGAAATTAGTTTCTTGGACGTTCAGGTTCATGTGCGGTCGGGGTCCCTGGAGACGAGTGTGTACAGGAAACCTACAGACCGCCAACAGTACCTGCACTTCGAAAGCTGCCAACCACGTCATTACAGGACGGCCATCCCTTCTTTCCAGGCACTTAAATGTGGTTGAATTTGCTTTAGGGATGAAGGCTTTTACTCGAGCGCCAGCCGAATGCTGGGCGTCCTCGTCAAACAGCATCACCCTCCGGCCCTTGCTGACGATGCCATGTCTAGGGCGGCAACCTTAAATCGTAACACACTGCTACAGGGGCACACAAGAATGATGGGAATAATTCCCGCTCTAACTTAGTCTTACCTTTTACTAGTAGCTTGCCAAACGTGAATCAAATTTTTAAAAAGCACTTCAACATTCTCCAGCAAAGCGAACAACTTTCCAATATTTTCAGTGATGCTGCGCGTGTACTATTCAGGCGTGCAAAAACATAGAGGACTCTCTTTTTCGCGCCAAAAACAGGGACACCCAGAAATTAGGCGGCCGTCTGTGTGGCAAAAACAGATGTTTGGTGTGTAAACATCTACAGACTTCGTGAGTGGCAATCAGCACACATTCGGACTTTCGATATTCTGTACATGGGTCTTTTGATTGTGACTCGTTCAATTTGATTTACCTACTGAAGTGTGGGGGATGTAACATGCAGTACATAGGAAAGACTGATGAACCTTTTCGAATGCGGTTTAACAATCATCGCTTTCACAACAAAGCACTCCCAAACCTTCCGTTGTCCAGACACCTAGCGACGCAAAATGACTTTTTCGATGACATTAAAGTCACACTCCTACAGAGCATTTTTTCTAGCTGTAGGGAGCGAGAACAGTGTGAGTCGTACTTATTTTATAAATTTAATACCCTGAAGGCGGGTCTAATAGGAGTCCTGGAACGATGACTGTAATTCGTACGCTGCATGACCATTGAGGCATTGTGACCCCGGGTCATACGAGGCCTTGTAGGTTTGTTGTCCGGTTCCTATGCCTACATTAATCCCATCGTGTGCATCGGCCTTTCCCGCGCAAGGCATTGCACGTCTGAGGTGCACAGGAAGCCTGTTACTCCAGGTGTAAAATTTTGAATTTACACGCCAACAACCTACCGCTATGTTCCGCGGTCACTATAATTGTCTCGTCCGCTTCCGACCCCTTACCAACACTTCCCTTCACGTCCCCGCTATTTTTGTTTTTTCTCTCTCTCTCATTTCCTTGTTTCATCGCTTGGCAAGCATAACACTCCTCATTATTAGCCAGATTTTACCCATTCCCTGTTTATGTCACCAGATGTCATACCCATTTTATTCTTGGAAAATTCGAAATCGAATGTTGAAGCTTGCAATGTCGACCGAGCGTGTAACAAGTATTTTCTTTTGGTGTTCACTGTGGCTGATGCCTCGGCCATCTTGTAGCCCCATTGTGACACCAGTGGTATTGCTCACGGGGCGGGCTCGTCCTTCCTGTCGTTTCGCTCATGTTTTGCTTTGTTTCTCTTATTAATTGTTTCGTTCTTTTTCTTTTCTTTTTTTTCTATTTTTCGGTTGCCCTAGACGCACGGCACACACCCACAGTAGCCTCTCTCTACTTGTTTTTTATGTTTTTACAAATTTCTGCACTTTCCCATATTCTCGTAGAATAAGCCCAGAGCTCCGCGAGTGCCGGCGACAGGCCGAGTGCTAAGAGTTAACACACCGTGAATTGACTTGGCGCGACACGAAGCGACGCCGTGTACAGAGGGAGGCACCGGCGGGGAAGGAGACGCCTCAAATGGACTCCCCCATTGGCTTTTGTGGGACCCCCTAAAGTCGCGGAAACTGTTTGGGCTCAAAATACAGTAAAGGGCCTCGCTTGCATTCTTGACCTTGCCGCTGAAGACGGTCGGTAGTTATTCCTTGTTACCAGTGACGCGAATGAAAACTCACTGCTCGGGGCGGCATGTGCTTTGACGTTGTCCCCTCTAGGAAACACCGGATGTTTGTTGGCCTTTCGCCACCCATGAACTTGCCGTATTTCCTGTCACCCACCATTCGCGTTTGCGTTCATGCAGAATGTTCCTCTGCGACCCCCTGCTCTTTCTTTGGTTTTATTTATTGTTTGATTTGTTTCTTTTTTGCTTGCTTTTGCAGAATAAGCTCTCTATGGTGTGTGTGGTAGTTTGCGTGTTTGTTTTGCATGTGTCTTTTGTTTCGGGGCGCCGCCACCACCCCGAGTCCGTACGATTTTTTCCCAAAGCTTTCATTCCTGAAGAAGACCTGGCTCAGGTCGAAATGTTGGAAATATAGTTTCCGAAGAGCGTACTGTTACTTTGTATACACATATATATATATATATATATTTATATATATTTAAATACCCTAGAGAAGGAAAAAGAGCGGCCCCCGGTCGAAACGTTAGAATAAATGTTATGTTTTTCAGTTTGGCTTCTATATCGTGCAGCAAACCTCATAGCCAGGAACCTTTTCTCTACATTATATATTTATATATATATATATATTTATATATATATATATATATATATATATATATATATATATATATATATATATATATATATATATATATATATATAAAGAAGCGTGTTTTATTGAACCAGTTAGTGCTGCGGAGCTGCCGAGATTATTCGTGCTAGGCAAGCTATGTCCGACGGGATACTCAATCGGCCCGTGCGCCAAGCAATGTGTTTGCCTCCTCGTCATCGAACGTGCACCAAGCCTAATATTCCCAAAGAGGAAAAGTCCTTGCATGAACGCCTCTGACAGTTAAATCAATCGCGTCCATAATCAACGCCACAATATTCGCCCCCGGTGGAAAAGGAGCCACCGTGACGACTCAAGGTGATGAGGAGTCCACACGATCGTACTTCTATTTCAGCCGGTTGGCGTGAAGTATCTCGCGCCCACGGTGTCCACGGTCGGGTGCAGGCGCAACCGGTTCGATTAGGTAATTCACTGGTGAAGTTTGCTTGACGACTCTGTAGGGTCTATGACATTTTGCAACAAGCTTCGGTGAGAGACCAGGTGTAGGGCATGGCACCCAAAGCCAGTCAAGTGAAGCAGGACTAAAGGTGGGAGCCGCGGTGGAAGCGTCGAGAGTGAGCTTGTGTTGCTGGTGTTCAAATGTCAGCGAGTGGGCGAGCTGACGGCAGTCGTCGGCATGCTTGACTACTTCCGAAATTGGTGCGAACGTGGTCTGATCTTTGCGATACGGCAAAATTGAGTGAAGAGTGCATGCCGCATCCCGTCCGTGGAGCAGGAAAAAGGCGAGAATCCCGTCGTCGCCTGCGTGGCCGTGTTGTAGGCGTACGTGACAAAGGGAAGTACCACGTCCCACTCAGAATGATCTGACGCCAAGAACATCGAAAGCATATCACTCAAAGAGTGTTTAAATCGTTCTGTGAGTCCGTTCGTCTGTGGGTGGTAAGGCGACGTGGTTCGGTTAACAATTCGACATTCCCGCTGGATGGCTTCGATGACTTGCGACAGGGAGACGTGACCTCGGTCACTGAGCAGCTCTCGAGGAGCATCATGGTAAAGTATGAAGTGGCGTAACAGGAAGAACGCGATGTCACGTGCCGTAGCAGTTGCTAGAGCAGCGGTCTCTGCATAGCGCGTAAGGGGATCCACTGCCACAATCCCCCAACGGTTGCCAGCAGCTGTGTACGGTAGGGGACCGTAAAGTTCTATTCCACTGCGATCGAACGGTCTTTCTGGGCACAGCAATGGCTGCAGCGGGCCCGCCGCTATAGTAGCAGGGCATTTGCGCAGCTGACAGTTGATGCATGACCGGATGTACTTGCGGACTAACGTGTACATTCCCCGCCAGTAATACCGTAGGCGAAGCCGCTCATACGTTTTTAACACGCCGGCATGAGCGCAACTGGGGTCAGCGTAGAAGGTTGCGCATATGGCAGTGCGCAAATGGCGATGTATTACCAGTAACCATTTGCGACCTCCTGATTGGTAGTTGCGCCTGAAGAGCATTTCGTCGCGGACTGCAAAGTGGGCAAGTTGTCGGCGCAGCGCACGCGATTCTTGAGCATAGGGCACGCCAGAGACGAGGTCAATAAGCGAAGGGACGACCAGACGTGTCTTTGAGCAACAACCAACATGATGCGGTTGTGCGTCATAGCGTCAAAAGGACGACCGTACAAATATCGCCGAAATTTTTTAAGTCCCATCCCCATACGATGGCAAAGCACACCTTTTCCGTGACCGAATAATTTAACTCAGCTTTTGTGGGCGTGCGTCTGGCATAAGCGCCGCCCCTTCAGCACTGTGCTCACCTCTTCGATTTTTGACCTTAGGAAATCAAAACGTTAACAGAATCATTCGAACAACCTACAAGAAAGCGCCGCCGTGTGCTGCCCCAGCATTTTCCCCCACATTCACAGAGGATCCGTCAATAGGAAAAGGTGCGATAACCCATTTTTATGACCTCACCAGTCGTATATTATTGACGCGCACCGGCACTTAATCGGACAGCACGCCCGCTTGCACTGACACCTCCCCGCCAATCGATAATGTGCATCACGAATGCTGCCGTACCTGCAGATAACCTGAATTGCGAGACCAAAGTGACACATGACACTTAGCTGCAAACCATATGTGCCTCCTAGGCTAAATGAACTCAGGAATCAAAATGTACTCAAACTCAAAATGTACTCAGTACTGAAAATATACTCAAAATGTACTCAGACATAAAACCGTACTCACAAATCAAACTATACTCAAACTCAAATATACTCAGTACTATTATTGTACTCAAACTAAATATTTACTCAAACCTAAAATTTACTCAGTACTCAAAATGTACTCAAACTCAAAATATACCCAACACTCAAAATGTACTTGAACTGAAAATATACTCGGTACTCAATATGTTCTCATACTCAAACTGTACTCAAAACTCAAAATGTACTCAAACTCAAATATACTCAGTACTCAAAATGTACCTAAACTTCAATTTTACGCAAAACTCAAACTGTACTCAAACTCAAAATAAACTCTAAACTCAAATTGGACTCAGAACTCACTCGGTCACAGCCGTACTCAAACACAGTCGGGCTCAAAAACACGCAAACACAAACTCACAATGCTACCCTAGCCTCGCACTCACTCAAACTCAAACTCATGTGTGAGTTTGAGTCCAATTGAGTCTGAGTTAGTGGACTCAGGAGTGAGTCCTGCGACCTCTGTATATCCATATATATTTCCTTTCTGTCTTTCCAAATTCTTTATCTGTTTGTATAAAGTACCACATTCTCCCATTTACTTTCTGAGGTTTTCCTCACTGCCAACCTTTATTTATGTCTTAATTCAATGAGGGCCTCTTTTCCTATTCTGATTGGCTACTTGCATACCGAGGGCCTCTGTTCTGACAGTATTGGTGCCATAGAAAGAATGAGATGGTTCAACGCTGGTCGACCGCTCTGGGCATGTCGTGGACACTCGAGTCCTGGTCCCGAGTGAAAAAGTAGGTCCTCCTTACCCCGAGTAGTCAAAGTGCCCCTGGCTACCATTCCGAAGTGCAGGAAACAAAAATACCTTACATAAATACTCCAGAAATTTGCGGGGAAATTAGGCCCTCCCGTAGGGTAGTGGTCATCGCACGAGACGCGTATTCCAGCGGTCGTGGGTTGGTATTCCTCCCGCGGACAGTTTCTCCTGCAATTTCTTTCCAAATTCTTCGTCTGTTTTTATCAGCTACCATATTCTCTCTTTGCTTTATTCTCCCTTTGCTTTGCTACCATATTCTCCCTTTGCTTTTTTGACTGCCAACCTTAATTTCTGTCTTAATTCAACAAACCCCTCAATTCCTAATCTGATTCGCCACAACCATAGCTAAGACATCTGGCATTGCAGTCTTGGTGCCATAGGGAGCTTAAGAGGGTTGAATGCTGGTCGAGTGCCCTCGACATGTCATAGACACTTCAGTTACGGCTCGGGGTTGAAAAGAAGGTCCCCTTCACCCCGAGTACTCCAACCGCCCGTGGCTACCACCCCAAAGTGCACAAAAACCGAAATACCTTAAAATAAATACCCCAGAAAGTGGCGGGGAAAATAACCCCTCCGGTAGCGCAGTGGTCATCGAACCAGATGCGTATTCTGGAGGTCGTGCGTTCGGATCCCACCCAGTAGGCATTTGCATCCACGTTCTTTCTGTCTTTCCAAATTTTTTATCTGTTTTTATGACCTACCACGTTCTCCCCTTTGCTTTCAGAGGTTTTCTTGACGGGCAACTTTTATTACTGTCCTAATTCAACGAGCACCTTATTTCCTATTCTGATTGGCTACATGCATAGCGAGGGACTCTGTTCTGGCAGTCTTGGTGCCATAGGGAGCTTAAGAGGGTTCAACGCTGGTCCACAGCTCTGCACATGTCGCAGAGACTCGGGTCACGACCAAGGTGAAAAATACGGTCCCCTTTACCCCGAGTAGTCTAAGTGCCGCTAGCTACCACAACAAATGCAGGAAACAAAAACAACTTAACATATATACCCCAAAATGTGGCGGGGAAATTAGCCCTGCCGGTAGCATATAGTCCATCGCACCACACACGTATTCTGTAGGTCGTGGGTTCGCATACCTCCCGCCGGGTATTTTTTCCTCCAGTTTCTTTCTGTCTTTTCAAACTCTTTATTCGTTGCTACGACCTACCACATTCTCCTCTTTGATTTCTGAGGTTCTCTTGACTGCCAACCTTTATATCGGTCCTAATTCAACGAGCTCCTCATTTCGTAATCTGATTCGCTGCATGCATAGCGAGGGCCTCTCTTCTGTCAGTTTTCGCGCCATAGTGAGCTTAAGAATGTTCAATGCTGGTCGACCGATCTCAACAGTCACTGTAGTCACTGCCCAGGGTTGAAAAGGTCCCCTTAGCCCCGAGTATTCCGCTGGCCGTTGGCTACCATCATCAATGTAGGAAAATAAAATAACTTAATGTAAATATCCCTGAAAGTGACGGGCAAAATAGCCCCACCGGCAGCTTAGTGGTCTGGCGCATATTCTGGAGGTTGTGGGTTTTTTCTGTCTGTCTATTTTTCTGTCTTTCCAAAATCTTTTTTTGTTTTTCTGACCTACCACCTCCTTTCCTGTGCTTTCTGAGGTTTTCTTGACTGCCAACTGTTAATTATATATATATATATAAATATATATATATATATATATTTATATATATATATATTGCCACAGTCAAGTCATTACAAGGCAACTCTAAGGCACTCAAGCAGCGAAGGCGGTGCCGTGAATCCCGAATCCCTCGTTCATGCGAGATTGGGTGTGCACGGGAACACCCCGGCTAAAGGAGGAAGAGGACTCTCCCTCACGCTCGGGCTTCGCTCAGCAAGCAGAGTCGCCATTAGATTGCTATAGGGTTTTTGGTCTCTTTTGTTTTTAAACTATGCCCCTTACTGTTGACCGGTCGCCACGGTTACGCTACAATATATATCTTTGCGTGTGTGAGTGTTTGTATGTGTATATGTATATATATAATGTTGTTGGAGTGGATGGTTAGTGTTTTTTAAAACCAATTTCAGGGACTAACCCTTTCACGGTCCATTCAACGCCGTCTCTGTAGGGGAATGCGCTCTTCTTACAACTACTAGCAATCTTGATACTTTTCACCCGCCCCGCCAATTCAAATCCGCCGTGCATCGCGATGTTATTTTCGCGGGTACTTTTTTCAGATACATAAACGTGGTCACCGCATTATCCCTAAAGAGAGAGAAACTCTGAAGGATGAAGAAATTTGATTAGGAATGCACAGCATCGAAAGCGCGTAGTGTCTGCTACATGCCGAAGGAACAAAGGTTTGTGTAGAAGTTTACAAAGGAAAAGACGTGGTTTGGCGTATCCTCGCAAAGGATGCATGACGGCTGCAGTCGGTCGAAGGAGATGCTGAGTCTGTACCCTTTGATTTAAAAGGGTGAAGTAGGGAAAAGACGCATTTGCGCATGTTGTCAGCCCTTAATTACGACCAGATTTGGCATGGAATGATATAGTGGTGTTGATGGGGCAGATCCTGCTCCGCCACTTAATCAATTTCCAGTTTAAATGTGGCCGGCAGAATAAGAGCAACGGCAGAAACATGGTTACGCAAGAGCTGCCGGTGAGAGTTCGCAATCAACCCCGTTGGGCATAGATGTTAGCTGTGTCGCTGCAGTGTTCAAACCCGGTGTAGACCCCAAGAAGCTGGAATAACTGAGAATGATATTGCAGGCACTTATCGGTTAAGGCACGAATAGGTGTCCCAAAGTGAGATAGGCAGCCGTAAAAAAAAAAGCCTAGGCGTATTTTTCTGCGGTAATCAATTAGAGCGGCCAAAGGTCAGGTCTTTGTATGGGCTTGATTGATTGCTATGCGGCAACAGCGGTAAAGTTCAGCTGGGTAGAATGATGTAGATGTGGAGGCGTAAAAATATTCCGACATCGTGGAAATCGCCAGCGCTGTGACGTGACATGCTCGATGAGGTTTGGGCGTTGGCACTGGACCCAATTGAGGCTTCGGCAGCGGCAGTCACACTGCATCACAGGTCCAACGTACCGGTCAGTCAGAGGCGTGAAAAAGTACGAATACGATGTGTGTGCTTGAAGCTTTTCCTTGTAGGAGCTCGATCTCCATAAGAATAGTCATCTTGACCATGGAGAACGTACAATGAAAGCATTTGAGCTCCATCTTCAAGCGACCTCAACTTTTTTAGCTATGTTAACGTTGTTTTCACATAGTAAAGACATCCTCAGTTGACAGCCTAATATTACATGTAAATTCCATGCACAGGATCCAGTTCACGGCCGAATGAGAATGTGATGGCTCGACACCATTTCTTGACACTCAACTGACCAAATAAGCAAGATCCTGTTCACTTCGGTTCACAAATACTCACAGGGGTCACTACTTTCATTTTATTTCAGCTCACCCGGTCACCACAGAGCCTCTGTTTTGTCATATTTTCCAACACAGTGGATGCTATTCTCTCATCTGAGTACAAAGGCAAACACCAGGAAAGGAGGATAATGTCGGACCTTTCGACCCACGAAAGTCCCTTTGCTCTATAATTATAAAAAAACGTGCCTGTGTTCCACATCCCCGTAACTAGCGAGGCCTTCGCCCACGTTCTCAGAAGAGAAGGAATGCACACCATCCAGCAGCCTTCTACAACTATTTCCTGACTAACTCTCCTTCATAAAGACTGTGCGACAATATAGATCGTGCCCGGCGTCGTTTCCTATATTTTATGCGCTACTTGCCCTGCATCAAACAATAATAAAAAAAAATCTCGCGGAGAGTTTTAGGCAGCACGTCCGGAAACAGAACCGAAAACGCCGCGTTGGCCGAGCTCTGTGAATTGGCCGATAACAAAATTGATTCCTCCGAAATGGCCATCGTCGAAAGATAAACAAACTGTAGGAAGAGGATTTTCCCTAAGCTAATTGCGTGCAACAGCGAAGAGATTTTGCCAAGGTGCGCTCTACTGAAACTATACAAGGCACAGATGCAGTGTGGCCAAAGTCCCCCCTGAGGAAGAAGCTGAGCCTTCGTCGAAACGTCGGATTTATTGTATGCATGATTGGTTGGAGCACGTTTATATTTCTCTAAATTTTATGTTTCTTTTACGTTACGTTCTTTTGTGTTATGTTTATGTTTCTCTGAGCTTTGGTATTGACCCACTAGGTGAATCCTACAATATATAAAACTTCACAATGATCTACATATTAAAAATAGGTGATAAAATGGATAATTGTTACGGTCGTTTTACGGGATCATTTTTTTACATTTTTTTTATTGAAACAATGTTTACAAGCATTTTCTGTAGCATAGCTGCTTCTGTAAACCCTCACATTTTGGCAGCAGGGGGAATTCCGTAACGGTGAAATCCATTTTGAACTACCCAAATTGGACAGTTTATAAATGGTTGCAATCACATAGTCTCCTCAGCAACAGTTTTACATACATTTTTTTTCTTTCAGAACAACGTGAGTTTAAGCATTTGAACTCATAACGTGGAACGCGGGGAAAATATTTATTATACTCGAAGATGACAGAGAAACTGAACACTTTCAGGGGGTGTATGTTAAAAACCACCTAACACTTACAATTTTCGGTTTTTCGTGTACTTAACTTTAAGAAAAAATTGATGCGCTTTCACACATTTCATACGCAACAAACACGCATCATCCTTGGAAATTTCGGTGCTAAAGTAAAGCTGTAAGCCAGCCAAAAAAATAACTTTTTCGCTGCGTGTTACTATACAAAGCGCGGTGATGATAGGGACCTACAAAATGAGAGGTTTGAAAGTGTAAATATAGCTTTTATTCCGGCAAATTTGTGGAGGTATACTTATGGTAAGGCACACACACACACAATCTTGTGTGTGTGTGCATAATCACACACTAATTTTGTAAGTTCTAGTTTGTTGGTCGAAGTATTGTTTCCCGAAGGTACCACTTACTGGAAGCTTCTGTAAGAAACAGAGTAGTGTTCATTTATTAGCTGTTATTGAAATGTCATTTCTTGATAATGACAGGTGTTGTTTATCTGTCGAGCAAATATAGCTATAGCAAAAAATAAAGACATTACATGGAAATCAAAAACTTTTGCTATCAACGCCAATGTGTCAATTTCCAAATTATACAGTGTGCTGGCTAGTACTAATGTAACCTCATCAAATGCAGCAAACATTTTTTTTACAAAAGGACCTGTAGTTTTTATCAAAACTTCGAAGCGTCTTCTTGTATCGAAAATAAATTACTTACGTGAACAGGAAAATAGACGGTATAGCCATGACCACGCAATGTGCTTGTAATTGCAGCAAGTACTCCTTTGGGTAATTAGGCCTAGCTACTAAGCCATTGAGCTTGCTTCCCATTCGATTTGCCAAAGTGGATGCTCAGCAGCGTGGCCAGAAAAATCTTATTTTTGTTTATAATGATTTTTAGCTGGTGAAGAGTCTTCCAAGTCTTGCCATTTCCAGATCATTTCTCTTGTTTAATCCATTAGTTACGGTTATATATATGGCTTGCTATACCACCCCACACAGACGCTCTACTATGACGCCAACACGAGCCCCGCTGAGCCCCGCTGTACAGCCGGAACCGCTTCTGCCGCAGTGCCGGACTTGCCACGCGCTCGACCATGTAACTACAAATGCGCAAGCTGGGAACATCGGCACTGGTGGAACACTCCAGCTGGTACTCCCTGCATGTGCCTTGCTAGACTAACACCGCCGTAATTTATGGTGTGTCGATGTGGTCTTTTTGCCGGTATACAACCCTATCGGAAAACCCAGCGGCGCTGGAGCTCCGCTTTCAGCGAATGCCTGTTTATAGGACTACCTAACGCTGAAATACGCCGGACGCGGAAACGCTGGAGCGCGCCCTAGCCTGGGCGCTGGAACACGCCGGACGCGGAAACGCGTGGATCCGGAGCGCGCAGGCACGTGAGGCAGGAACACGCCGGAGACCACGCCGTTTCCAGCGTATAGCGTGGCCGGTGCTTGCGCTAGGCCTTTTTGTCAATAATAGCCGTGTAATTACAAGCCCGCCTGGCTGTTAACAAGAAATACAGAATTCCTTCCTTCGGGGAAACCTAATAGCGCTACAAAATTTAGCTAGACTCATTTCGGCCCTTTTCAGCTGATTTTGACCGGCTGAATGCATTGTTTCATCATCGCGTTCCATCAGTAGCGCTCAATGTGTCCATAAAAGCAAATTTATTCTCCCGGATAAAAAAAATATTAAACGAGCATCGACAGAAACCGTTCGAAAATTCGTTTCTTATATTTTTAGGGCCATTAAAACACAAGTAAACACATATTTTTTGAATCTCTTTTGTTTTAAGAGCAAAACGTGAAATTAAAATAGAAAGTCAATCCTTAGCTGGATTCCTTGCCTTGGTGAACTTTGATCTGTTGAGAATGCATAGGTACAGCGAGGCCTGGCAGGGTATGCTGTGACGAAAAGCGCACGTCTCCGTGGTGCAGCACCATCACGAAGAGTACGCGCGCACGATACCTGCCCAACTCATGCAGGGGTCTTTGCAATTTCAGTCGATCGTCGAAGCACATCGCACGTATTTGAAATCACGCTGCCTCCGAGAGTCGTCGTTTCCACTCGCATCAAAGTGCCAATAATCCCAAGCACCACGGTGTGTCGTCGCTAGTGGAGTCGTCACTTCGAGATGCTTGGAATCCGGACCAGTGTTCTTGCTTCTACCACAGCTTTCGTAGCTTCACATGTTGCTGCTCACACTCCCCGGGGACATAAGATGCACGTTTTTACAAAAAAGCTACGCGTAACTTCAACTAGGGACAGCAGCGATGTGAAATGTGGACGGGCCACTCAGCCACGCAGCCACCTACTAATATTGACCGAAAGACGAAAATCAGGGAGGAACGAAGTGCTCCCCGGCCGATCACGAGAGCTGGTTCCACGCCGTGACCCCTCCGCACCCGTCTCGATTCTCTGTATTGTGGGCTCCCCCGCCCCGCGAGTGCTGTCGCGTGACAGGTTTTCGTCAGTGACGCTGCATCCCCGGACTTTCTTCCGAGCAGCCCTGCTGGAGCGAAGGCGGGCATTTTCTTTCTTTCTACATTTCTTCTTTTTAACACATATTGATACTGTAATGGGTTCACTGGCGCCATTTCTTTTTTTTAACCCCGGTAGCGGCGACTGGTTAGCTGGTATTAAAATCTTTTTTTCACTATTTAAGCTTGATTGAACACATGGTTCGCGTTAAAATAAACAGGTTGCTCGCTAAAAAAAACAATACAACAGCACGCAGATGGGGACAATGGGGCTCTAAAAGGCCAAAAATACATGTCACAATGTGAACTGCAATAATTACACCACGTACTCAAAAAGCAAGTATTGCTTGCGCTTTATGCGTCCGTTTTGCCAACGGGCTACCCTTATTGCCTGATTCTTTCATCAAAGGTTGTCCACGGTACAATATATGCAATTGCGACCTACTCAAACAACCCCAGGAATTTGTGAAGGGCTTTATTTATCCATTAGTTTGCTTAGCGGGCTACGCTTAGATGTTCCAACATTACCGTGATCTGCGATCAGTTGAATTGTTAACTGCAAAATTGTAGCAAAGGTTTTTTCAAACACGACCGGAATGCTAATGGCAGCAATACTACAAACTTTTATTATGACAGACGCTTCCAATGCAATATAACGACATGATCGTCGCTCGTACGGAGCATTGTTTCCGCGAAGCGCAGGCTGAAAAAGTAGGCTTTTGTGGCACCGCACGGGCCGCAAACGATAAGTTTCGGAGCACCTGCGTCGATCACGGCGCTGGATTACAACCAGTCGACCACGTAACCGGCGCGAGGCATTGCTGTGTCCATCTAAGCAGCGGCGCCGTGAGAACGTACTGACCCGTTCGCCCTATCTGAATCCCAGTCTCTAAATGCAACGTCCCCGTGTTATTCGATGCTTTCCAGCGACCTCCCCGCGTTGATGTCTTTCATTGCGGCATTTTCCAGTGCTTTCCGTTCTTTCTGGCGTATTCTATCGCTCTCATAACGCTGAAAAATGCGGTCCCCGCGTTACAGTCGTCCGGCTCGGCGTTTTCCAGTGTATTCCGTTCTTTTCGGCGTGTTCCATCGCTCTCCTAATGCTGGAAAACGCGGGGTTTTCTGACAGGGAAGACTCAGCCGAACGCGCTAGCCTCTCACATATAGCCATATATCCTGTTGCGAAGCTTCGTCCTCGATATTTCAGTAACCTCCCAACCTATATCGGAACACTTGCAGGCATTAAGGTTGGGACCTCAGTAAATGCTAATGTTTCGAACACTCTCAGTTTTTTTGGGCACGCGGCTATCCATAAAAAAGTTGATACCACGGGACTAAGGCAAAAGCTGTATTCAAAGCCTAATAACCAGAAACAATCATAGAACTGAAATCCCGCCTTGGGCATAAAACTATCTTTAGGTGGACGCAGAAATTTGGTAAATTTCGAGGCCCTTAATTATGTCTGGAAGCAGCAAGGAGTGGGCACATTACGGCCTTTTCAGCACGATTTCGTGACAAAAAATTGTTTAAATATTCATGTTAGCAAGAACATTTTCCCACAAAACAGATGACATACGTTTCGAAGCACATTTGAAAACTTGGGCTGTAATTGGTCATGTCACACCCAATGGCGGAGAATGGCGTATGCATGATTCCTAAAGTCGCCTATTGGTGTGGAGAAAAGGCACACAGCGTGAGCATAAACCTTTTGCAGCTTTCTTTGGTGAAAGGTTACTTGCCCTTGCAGTCTTCATTTACTCTTCGTCAGCAGTGAAAGGGTTAAGGCTTCGAAGGCGCACCTCACATTGTGTCGGCTACTTAGGTACCGTGCTGTCTGAGCAGCGTGAACCACGCATCCAGACTGATCACTGTGAATGGGAGAAGTAGACATTATTGGAGGCGGAACGACCTCCAAGAGCTTGTGGTACAGGGCAAAGTTTGTTTACTAGGCCTGAGTGGCTAAGTTTGGGCAGATGGCTTCGAGAAAATGCGAGCACGTTCTTGGAAGCATGTTGTTGCCTGTGATATGAGCTACGTTGAGCCCCACCGCGCGAGATATCAAGGACGTGACTCTGGAGCCGCGCACTTGCGCAAAGCAGCAGACGGAATCAAACGGTACCGGTGGCTCAAGATATTGTTGGGGAAGGCAACATGCTGTAGCAGCTCGAGTGACAATTATTAAATACCTTGGAGGGCGTGTATTCGAAACAGACCAATGAACGCGTCAAAAAGGGCCACGATTACTGCAAATGTCAACAAACTGCAGGGAGTATGTGAACTAGACTTGGTCAGGAATGGTACGGTATGAGTAATGAACTGGCCTTAAGGGACACAAGTTACTTGTTAAAATTTCGGTATTACTAGCCCCAATCGCTGTCTCGAATACCTGGGCCATGTTTCTACCACTCTAGCTGCGGTTACGCCACTTTATTTAGTAGAAAATCAGTTCAAAAATGCTGTCCTACTCTATTGATCCTTTTTGCTTATTTCCTATGACGTTGTGTATGAAAACAAGACTAGATCACTTGGTTTGACTGCACAGCTTCTGCTTCTGCCTAGCTCGTCGACCCTAGGACAGAATCAGCCGGCCCAGCGCGTAGTGCACTGGCTAGGAGAGTCATCGCAATGCATTTGCTCAAGTGAAACTAAGCCAACGCACGTTTGCGCTGAAGAACATCTGCCCTTAGTTTGTCAGTTTGTATAATGTATCATGCTTTAGGTTCAACTGGCTCCACACAAAGTGCACACGCGCAGCTTTGCGAAGCTAGTACGAATAATCCAAGACCAGTTAAAAGCGGGAGAAGAGTCAGCGAATTTAAAATCGGTACTAAGAAAAAAAATCAGCAGAAACGTTTATCCTACAGTGTAACACAAGAGTGCGAGAAGCACATTTCGCACTGGGTGAATTAGCACTGGTGTTAGTAGCAAAACTACTCTTCTTCGAATACTTTTCGGTCTACGGGATGCAGTCACTAGACATGAGATATTGTGGTCATGACGGGGACGCTTATGGCAGAAGCGCTATACTAGAAATAGTCATATATACTGCTTGAAATGACATTACAAAAAAAAATTGAAACAGGATATGGAATATATACTGCATAATAAATCACCTGGCCAACATTCGTGTTGTGCTGTTTTTGGGGCAGTATCAAATGATTAAAGCCTGTGCGTATTACTTTGGTATTAACAACGTCAAGCAAACAATAATTCAGCTCGAGCATATCAGCGTCAAGGGACTCAAGCGTACGGCGTTTCAGCCGGACACAAAGTACATCAAACTGCGGCTACTTTGGGTTTAACGGCGTATGGACAATGGGAGGATCACAGAAGTACTAGAAAATTTGTCACCAGTTTGTTGAATGAAAGATTTGGAGGTGTCGAGGAATAAATAATGTGAAAAGTGGGGATTGTGGTTGTCCCTCATATTAAATGATGGCGTCACGGTCACTGACTTACCTAATATTTATTTATTTATTTATTTGAAATACCCTCAATCGCTTTCGCATTATGGAGAGCGGTGGGTAACAGAAAATTTAGTTGACACAAATGCAGCAAAACATTAAAAAAAATCGTGACTGACTGTGTTGATGATTTGATAACAGTATTCAAAAGTAAACCAACACAAACAACGAAACAAAGCAAAAACCACGCACACGACAAAATATAAAAAACCCGACAATAAATCAATCATGCGGCATCATCGCCCAACAGAGATGGGTTATAAAGTTTGTCGAAACAGAGAAAAGCCTGATATCTGGGCGATGTCACGGGGAAGATGATTCCAATCTTTGGAAGTGTTCGGAACAAAAAATAATCAAAAAAGGCATTCGTGCGATACTGTTTTAGACACTTTATATTGACGATCTACACGAGAAGAGCGGTAGACAGGCATTAAAATAAGTTCGTTTTTTGGAAGCATAATTAAAAATCTTAAAAAATAAACTAAGGTGAAAAACCTCCCGACGACGAGATAAACAAGGTAAAGATAGTGTGGACTTCATGGATGGGAAACTATCAGTGCGATTGAAATGAGAGAGGTAAAGCGACATGCGTTATTTTGTACTATTTCGATTGTTTGCAGGAGATTAGCGTAACTGGGACCCCATATGGCTGCGGCATACTCAGGTTTTGGACGTACTATTCTTTTATAAAATGCAATTAAAAAAAAACAGGGGCTTCAATGAAATTCCTCCCGCAGGTAACCAAGCATTCGGTTTGCACTACCAGTGATTGTCTCAATGTGGAGGTTTCATTATAATGCTGAAGTTATGTGTGCGCCAAGATAAGGGTAAGACTACGTTTTCTACGTCCTGCAGTCGATATCTATATATTGGGGGATCGTCATTTTGGCATGAGAAGTGCATTACCTTGCATTTATCTGAATTCAATTTCATTTTCGAATTTTCGCATCAAGATGTAATGTAATTTAAATCTTGTTGCAGCATAAAACTGCCGTGATAATTATGAATTTCGTGCTAAATAACGCCGTTGGGTAAATTAATAATATAAATGAGAAACAGTAAAGGGCTCAATATTAAACTTTGCGGTACACCAGATGTTACTTCTGTTAGCGACGAGTCGTGATCATTAATAGAGATATACTGTTCACAGTTAGCACGAAAGCATTCTACCCATTTATTATTTTCTCGTCAAGGTTTATTCTACGGAGTTTTAACATTAGTAAGCGTGGTCAACTTTGTCAAACGCCTTCGGGAAGTCAAGAAAAATGCAATCTGCATGGGAACTTTTATCTAATTTGTTGTACAAGGAATGAGTGAAAAGGACTGAGTTTCACAGGAGAATATTCTACGAAAACCACGTTGAGTGGTAGAAAAAAACGAGCCTGATTCAAGGAAATCAAAAATGTTAGTGTAAAGGACATGCTTCATAATTTTGCGTGGTATACAGGTCAGTGAAGTTGGTCGAAAGTTGTGTGGAGAGTGTCTATTACCGGCCTTATACTGCGGAACTACTTTCCCTACTTTCCATTGTAATGGTAAGAGGCCGTATTCATGTGACTGCTCAATTAACTTAGTTATAAAAAAGGAGGAGCAAACTTTAGTTGCTTAAGAGATTTAGAGTTTATATTATCGATGCCGCAGGACGAAGATATTTTCAACAATTCGATCATTTTCATAATACCACAGGGCTCAGAAACAATAGGAAACATAACGGGAAAGTCATATTATGAAACATTTCTGAAATTATGAACACTTATTGGAAAAGAAAATGTGCGGGAAAAAACCTCATTCCACAACACAGTGCCCTGTGCAGACAAAACGGGCTCACCGATATCATTAAACACAGCAATTGTATGGTCTTGCTTCTGGTTAACAATCTTCCAAAATTTTTTGGGGTGTTTTGACACCAAGTTTGCCTGTGTTCTGTTTAGGAATTGTTCTTTAGCTTCAGAAACTGCCTTGTTATATTTCGCGTCTGCCGTGTGGTATGCCTTTCTGCGGTCCCTTGTATTGCGCAGTTTTGTTGCGCGGATGAGCCTTTCCTTTTTGAGCAGAGGCGCTTCAACGTGTTGCCGAACCAGGCTGTTCCCGTGTTTGACCGCATAAATTTTACAGGCACATGCTCATTGAATAATTTGTTTATCTTATCCTCAAAGAGGTCCAAGTTTTTCTGTACACTCCGCTTTTCAAATTCTCCTAAATATGTATAAAAAAATTACACATCTTTAGATTTATTATGTAGAATTCTGCCTTACTCTAATCGCGGATTATTTTCGCAGTGTCCACGCTACGAGCAAGAGCGAGGTTAAAAGAAAATTGTAACATGTCATAATCGCTTAACCCAGGCAGGTATGTAAGGCTAGATATAATTTCTTAGTGTGTTGATAGACTTAAATCTAATGTATTA
Source organism: Haemaphysalis longicornis (assembly GCF_048455015.1). Lineage (NCBI taxonomy): Eukaryota > Metazoa > Arthropoda > Arachnida > Ixodida > Ixodidae > Haemaphysalis > Haemaphysalis longicornis. Next base: position 41,100,082 of record NW_027526214.1, read on the forward strand.
GTACAGGTAGCAGTACATCGGGTGGCTTCCTTAACCGCTTGAGTAAAATAAAACACGTGGATAGGTTTAGGAAACTTTGGCTGACAGATGAGAAGGGATTAGGCAGAGGGTACCTACCGGACCAACTAATGTTTGGAAAATCGAAATCTCCCATCAAAACAATAGATAAGGAATTATAACGACATACAATACTATTGTGAAGGTCATGAAGATCATCTGCAAACGCTGGGGAAGCATTAAGAGGGCAGTAGCAGCACCTAACAAAATTCTTTTGCTGTAAATGTAGCACAAACCCACATGCTTTCCAAATCTGAGACCACGCTAATATGGGTAGACGGAATGCGCTTAGATACGGCTATCAAAAAGCCGCCGCTGCTCCTGCTCTCTCGGTCGCAACGATACACTTCATATTCGTTATTGCTCTGAAAAATTTCGCTGCTGCGGACTTTCGCACTGAGCCATGTCTCTGATAAAAAAACTAAATTCGCGTCACACGAGGTTATGGCAGTATTTAGTTGATCCCGCTTGCGCATAACGCTTCTGACGTTAGCAAAAAGAACTGATATCGGTGACAGAAAGGAGCATTTTACCCAATTGCCCCTGAGTAGTAGCTACTTCATAGAATTTGAATTTGAGCCTTCCAGTCCAGACGCGTTTATCGGTTGATTTGTACATGGCCGTGTGTTAGAGGCAGGCCCAGCAGCGGTATCACTGACCTCAACAGTAAAACCACGAAGCATGCTGTTCTGAGCTGCATCCTGCACGCTATCACTGTGTATATCGTAAAGTATACGTACGTTGCATTGCCTACACTTAGTTTAGTATAGCGCAACTTGAATTCTGGCGATTGTGGAAGGGCTTTGCCAAATGCTATCAATTTTTTGCGAGTTTTCCTAGTTCCAGATGAGAAGTCCTCCCCAATAGATATATTACAGACGTTAGGTTTTGATCGCTGCGAAAAAATCTTTTCTCTTGTTTTGTAATTCGTAAATTGCACAATGACATGCTGGCGTTTCTGTTCGTGGTAAGGGCCGCTGAGTCGATGCGCGCGCTCTAATATGTTCTGGTCAGGTAAAGGATCTCAGTGGTGCTTGAAAATATTAACGATCTCTTCTTCAGTTTGTTCCCACGACTCCGTGCTATCTGCAATTCCATAAAAATGAGATTATTTCGATGAATTCTGCCTTCTAGCACGTCTAAACGGTTTCTGCAATCGTCACTCTGATCCATGACACGGCAATTGAGTCTTGCACAGACTGAAGGCTCTGTTCAATGGTGTCAAGATCGTTCGTCCTGGCCTCAATCTTCGTTACGCGTTCGGTTATAGACTGAATTTTATTTTTCAGAGATTTTTGCTCACGTCTAACATCATTTAAACCACTAAGACGGGCAGCTTGACCTTTCGTGAGTTTGGCGTGCCCCTTTGCCAAAATTTCTGACTGGTATTTATGCCCTGCAGATGTTGCAGGATTTCTGTTTGCAAGTCTGCTTGGGGGGGGGGGGGGGGTTGAAATCATTTCAGCATCTGGTACAGGTTTGAATGGCCCCGGATTGGATGCCCAAGCCCAATGGTGGACATTTCAAGTAGCCCGTGCCTTGTACTGATTCCTGAAAGGCCACCTCTTTGTCTTCGTTGCAGCAGGATTATGAATGTATGGCGACAGTGTCGAAAACCGCGGTGCAGGGATTGCCGTCCGTATGGCCACACCGCAGAAAAGTGCTTATGAGACATGCTGACAAGTTCGGGTTACGACAGAAAATACGAATTGATGAAGCGGTGTCCGCTCATGTCATGGATGTCACTTAGGTAGTAGACTTATCGAGGAAAGTTAGCGAGTGATTGATGGTTGGACATCACTTGGCTGTGCCAGTAGATCCTCTAGCGGCGGAGAGCTAGGAAGTGGAGCCACATATATTTGCCTCCTGGTCAGGTGTGGTGTGGTGATGCTAATCATAAACAATCACTCATAGAGTCAATTGACAAGAAGGAGGAGCCGACTGGCATGAATTCAAAGACGGCCTGTGAACGCTTTGAGAAAGACCACGCGTCAGTACCACTGCCTACCACCGATGATGAGAGGAGTGACTTGTCTCCTGATGTTGTTAGGGCCAATGTCTGTGTTATTTTATACATGGTTGTTGTATGATCATCTTGGGCGGATGCTGTGGCTGTGCCTTAATATCTTTCAGAATACCGATGCAGAGGACTGCTCCTGTGAATGGCAAGATCTCATCCATCGCTGCCAAAAAGCACTTGTGCACCGTACTGGATTCCTCCGGCGCTGCTATTCTGTCTAGTTCTATGGCTAGTGGTTTTGGGCCGTAGCTAGTTTCAAGAAGCCACTAAGGACACTGTCATCTAGAGCAGCTGCAAGGGTGGATTATCTAGAGGTGACCAGTACGCGTAAGATGCTTTGACAGTATGGTAACCATTACAGCACTGCGCGCTCCTACACTTACTGTGAGAATCCTAAGGCAGAGGAGACGACAGTACCAGCCCTTGCGCCTGCCTTAACAAATACACGGTGACATTACAGCCAGACATGGTAGCAAGCTTCGCGGAGATAAGGACATATCAGTAGAATTAGAGCCTTTTTAGAACAGTACCGTCTTGTGTTAGCTTCTCCACAGTCTTTTTTGGTTGATGTTTTGTAATCATCAACGTTACCACAGTGTTTTCTAGTCCCGTGTTGTACTGATATTTCAGAACGTTTTATTTGTTGTTAGTTTGTCATTGGGGTGTTAAGCAGCTCATTGTTTGCCTTTATGCACCAGTAAAATGTCGTTAGCGTACTTCGTATTTTTATGACTTAGGGATGTGTAACGCACCGATAGAAAAGTCCTCCTCATGGTGGATTCCTATTTGTATGTAATACGTGCGATTGGTGTGAGCCAGGCAAGCATTTGGACCGTAGCGCAGCAATCCTGGCTAATATATTGCATCAACACAGTCTCGTTGGTGGTCCCAAGGGGAAAGAAGATCATTGCCCTTCAATCGCTTTCAGTGTAGCTCTAATACATGCCTGGATCGAATTCACATTTCTGCAGAAGACATTTCTCGTATATACTACAGTAATGAACACCCAATTTTTTTCCGACGACTGTATTTTACCTCTTCACTTCGGTAGGTCAAGGCCGCATTCTGTACTGCCTGTGAGACCTCTGAAAGCTTAATGTCACCTTACCGGCTCAATAAATAATTTGCAGACATATTTCGAAGTGTTTACATAATTCTTGTAGTATACGATCTTTGGTTTATAAAGAATGGTATCTTTTTATTCAAAAGCTAAGAATCTTTGCTATAGAATAGTTAGCTCGTCCTGCGTTTCTAAAACGCCTTCAAGTTAGGGAAATTTTATGTACAATAGTAGACACTCATGCCGTAGAGGCGCTAATGCCGGGATCAAGTGGAATTGCGATGGGTAGAGGTATATGTCAATTGCAGCAATAAGATACTGAAATATATCATGGTGATTTTTTTCGCTCGAGAAGATTAAGATTTTTTGATAAATATCCCACTCGCAATTTCGTATGACATGAGCGCTAATCGGGTCTGCAAAGGAGATAACGGCGATTGGTTATTATAATTGTGCTAGGTATACTTAAACAAGTGATATTGGCGGTGGAGTTGACAATATTTCCAGCAGGTTATTTGGTGAGTTCAGATTTGTGGGTCGGGAGCTTGGCTTTTATTCTCTCATTGGCTCACTTCCAGGGCTTGTGGATGATGAGTGTGCTGTTGTTGGTTGCCCTAATATACTAGAAGAGGTTAACATCGCAATCCTTTTACTTAAGACTATTCTCCCACACCAGATACACTGAGCGGGGAATTGTATCAGAAATTTTCTGATATCCTCGTTCTATTCCTCTTGGATATGTTCATAGCAGCTATGATTGTGGTGATTTGCCAGCCACTAACCATTTACTTAGGATACACAGTATTTATACCTAATAGTGCCGATGAACACAAGCTGAGATCTTTAAAGGGCTATACCTCATCTCCCTCCGCAACATGGACAATGAAATGTTCACGAAAGTTTTATGTCATTCAGCTTGTCATTTTTTATTGAGTTACACCTTACCAAACCTCTGTCGTTCGAAACGATGAATTCAAACGAATATACGTATTGCTTATTCTATATTGTAGTGTGTGTGTGATTCAGAATAACAAGTCGCCCTTATCAAAATTTTATTTGCGAAGCTATTTGGTCGGGTGTCTCAGGATTTTCATTTGCCCATTTGGAAGCGGGTAATGTAGGTGATGTTTTGTATCAAGGCAGTCAGCATTGATCAAAACATCGCACTACACATTTTGTCATCAATCGCATTCTGTAGAAGACAGTTCAGATGCCGTCATTTGTTGAACAGGGCTGCCCACTATCACCTGTGTTATTTGTACTGCTGTATATAGAGCGTCTTTGTCTTAGCACCACTAGAGCCAAGGAGAAAGTACTTTTTTTCAAGGCGTGTGACTTAAGTCATAATGTATGCCTGTTACATCGCCTATTTTTGCGGCCACAAGCGTTGTGTTCAAGAAACCCTTATATTGACTAGGGAGTTTTGGTGATGTGTGTCGGGTGGCCATTATCGAGGAGGAAATTATGGGGATTAGTTTGGCCAGTAAGGAACAAAACCTTTATTATTTGGGGATACTGCTTGAGATAATACGCCCAATGGTTACCCGTAAATGCCTTTTCACAAAATAAGAACCTATGGCCGAACTGGTGGTCAGTACTCATCCATGTCAAGGGCGCCTCTCAGGCAGCGATGCGGTGCGAACCTTTTGTATTTGGCTTTGGCAAGTTTGCAATACCTTCCTGGTCGCAAAGCCTATTTTCGTGCTTCGCGTACTGCACTGTGTGTGGTCGAAATTTCACGCTCTACACAGAGTATTACATACGTTCGTGTGGAGCTCTGAATGGGAGATAATGCCTGCGGATCATTTTCTTCTAGCTTTGTGGTGTAGTGATGTTGGGTAATGCATTTTTTGTGCGCGAACATGTGCCTCGGTTTTGTTTTACCAGTTGGCAGGTTATCAAGTTTTCCTTACTATAGTTCAAAAGGGCATATGTTACCATTTATTCTTTCTGTATATTTTTTTTGGCTGAGAAAAACCGAAGCCGAATAGAGGTTTTCAAAAGATATTTATGGATACATTTTGTTCCGCAGTCAACGGATTTCTCTGGAGTTGTTGTTCAGTCTTTCTAGGAAGGCTATGACAAGACATTTATACGCAATTTCTTCCCAGTGCCTCTCCACCGCAAGCCATACTTGCAGGACCATAAGAACAATCGTTTGGGCAGGGTCAAGAATATGTGCACGCCGCCAAATTCTGAAGCACTTTTCTTTAAACTTCATTCGTTAACGCTTCCGGTTCATATATGTTTCGGCCAAAAAGGGATGTGGATTGCTTTGTCAGACAATACCCGCTTGTGTCATCACCCCGGGATAATTTTGGGCTCTGCCGTGACGCGGTTTTTTCTGGCGTGTTAATCGGGTCGCATATTACGTTTTTGTTCTGGTATGATTTTTAGCTTCTAGAGGTGCAGCATTAATAATGTGCTTGCGGAATGTTTTAGGGCAACCAAGTGCATTTTTCGGGAACAGGCAACGCAAATATTACTCCGACTTTGGGAAGCGTGTGTTTGTTGCCTGAGCTTTGAAAAGGCACTGATCTGTGCAAGACAGACGTTCTTTTCCTTTTCTGTCTGTTAGTTGATATATTCTGTCGTAATCGCAAAGTCTGAATTTTTCTAAAATATTCATGGAATAAAGAAAAATAGGAAACGGCCCTGTGCTTTGGAGCCTCAGGAATATTGATTTGCAAGTCACAAATTAAATCACTAGTAGCAGAGGTTTTCTGTTTTAAATTGATTTCTTTGTTCTGGCGTAGTGCTTTTTATACTGAAATAAACATTTCCGTGGTATCAGCTTCAATTTTGCTGGAGCGAGTTTGCCGAACCCGTGCAAACTGACACAGATGTGCTGGCGAGTGCTTGTTGGGGCAGTTTATGCCTAAGCACCGACTGCTGCGGCCAGCGTCCCCCAATCAGCAGACCGTCGGCATGGTAAGAACACACTTTCTACAATACTGTCATGAGCCAGGTAAGCTCCAAAGATGGTGTAATGGCGTATCGCATCGGAGTGTCTGCGGTGACGCGGAGGGCAATATTCCACTGCGGACGCTTCGGCTAATGATTGTAACAATTCGAAGACCTGCTTGTAGGCTTATGTGACGCATCTCAGGTGTCAACAAGGCAGATACGCAATCTCTGAGATATCGAGAATGCCCATCCAAAGATGACTTGCAATGCCAAGCATGTTGTGTCATAGAACTAAAACCTACACTGGTGTCAATGATAAATTGGACATTCTGAAATCCCGTAGTAGCTTCTAATTACGTCGCTGCTGCTAGATGGTGCGGCCGCCACAAACCGATGGTGGTAGGTTTTCTTCTTTCAGGATTTATTAAGAACTACCGCTTAATCACCTATGAACAAATAAAAGTGTGTTCATTGACGATTCAGTCTACTCCCGCCTACGTGGTGCAGGCAAAATCAGGACTTGACAATTTTTATGAGGTAGTTCATTGTCTGTACGTCTGTTTGTACCTTGAAAGAGTAAGGAAAATAAAAATGTGTATGTGAAGTTCAAGACATGACCCGTGTGAAATATTGTTTCGTTTAAAAAAAATTTAAATCGGTAGACTGGTTACAGGAGCTTCGGTTGTTGTGCCATACCCAAAAATGTTTGTTGTAGTGATTTAGGCATTAGTGTTTTGAAACAATTAGGTGGTACGCTTCGCAAGATGCAGCACGAAAAGACAAATTTTTTGCACAGTAGTGAAGCTGTGGTTGACAAATGTTGTTTTTGTTTTTCGTGTGCATTTTTTTTATGTAATAACTGCAACGCTGTGCAACCTCTGATAGAAGTATAAACCTTGAACAAATTTCGACAACTAGAGACATACAATGCCAGTTTGGAGCCATAGAGCACGTCTGACACTGCATAATTGTAACGGGCCACAATTCAAGCATTTCTTTTATCCTTAAAGGAGAAAGCCAGCTTTTTTCTTCACCGGCAAATGTACCGGTATTCTTCTTTTCGCGAGCGCATTTTAAAATTGAACAGGAGACGTGGGGCATCCTCTTATGTCATTACTTTTTTCTGGTAGTTGCACTAGTGCTTCGTCTGCCACCTCCACGTGGGCACTGACAGAGATACGATCTCTGCTACATACCTTATAAACTGTCATATGTCACCACGCCCCTAACTTTGAACTTGTGTACGCATCGAAGTAGTACCCCAAAAAGAGTTCTTCTAAATCTGTTTCATGGGTGTTTTATCTTGATTTTACCCGCTTGAAGTGATGTTTGTCTGGGTCGGTCTGTTCCAGAAGCAACGCGGGCACAAGTGTAGGCACAGGGGCCATCATTAATTATTCCGTGCGCCAAGCGGCAATCTGCCGGTGCAGTTGGGTGTAGTTTTAATTATCAGTGTCGGAGGCTCGTCACGTTTTGTTATTGCTGGTTTTAATACACAGCCTTTAATGGAGAGAGAATTGCCTAGACCAAACAGTAGAGTTGCAATTATAAAATATTTCTAATTATTGAAGTTTGAATTACACGGCTTCACTACACTGTTTTGTGAAGTAACGTATAAAGAAATTTTTTTTTGTACTCGTTATTGATGCTAGCGCTGGCGGAAGACAGCTGAAAGTTGCAATCAACTGCCATTATCATGGAAAGAAATCACCAAAAAACACTTCAGTCTGGTGACATGTTTTAGTAGGTTATTTCAGAGAATGAGAAAAAAGGAGATAAAGAAGCATTTCCGGGCGTAACGGCGAAGAGCGCGTTCCTATGAGCATCTTCAAGGAGACCGGAAAACCACCGAAATGAAAAAGATCCGTGTTAATTACCACAGAAAAGGCTCGCATCTCTCGACAAGTCATCTGCTTGACTCTAACTTTCAGGAGACCTGCGGGCGCCGGGTCAATTTTCTCCCGAGGCTAATAACTGCAAACGACGTCTCTACAGCCTAATTCCAATAACTTGTGGTCAAACAGGACAAAGAGCCGCTTTATCGTTTGGCCACTACAGCGCCAATGGTACAGACACATCAAGGACACTTTACCCTACCGATGCTATCGGACTGTCACTTAAGCTTAAAAGCTGTTTAAATCACGCATTGTGTGGGTGGGTGGGTGTATATAAATCTTTACACACACACACACACAATGTGTATATATATATATATATATATGTGTGTGTGTGTGTGTGTGTGTGTGTGTGTGTGCGTGTGTGTGTGTGTAAATGTATTTCTTACTATCCGGCAACGCCTGGCTGCGTTATCAGCCCAGGCAGCACAAAAACTGTTCACAAAAACTGGGCTTTTTATGGCCGCTCGCAAAGCTGTAAAATGCCTTTACACCTTCAGCAGCCAACAATCGACCACCATCACTTCGGTATTTTACTGGCCACTCGTGGTCAAATGCACCACGGCAGCTACTCGGCTGCCATATTTTCAGTTTACTTTCGGCGCCCAATGTTCAGAAAATGAAAAGCGGACGTGCAGCCCAAGAGAATTGGTTTTTCGATTGGTAGCCGGCGTTTAGCTGAAGCACGGCAAGCGACTTGCCATAAATATTCGTATTCTTATGGCAGCTAGTGTGTAACAAGCACCGTCGAACAGCAGCCACCGTGCATTCGCTTTCCGTTCAGTGAATGGTAAGCTTCCTGCAGCAGAATATTAGTGTTCTTCATGCAACCACTAATATAAAGGAGACCGGCTGATGCCCTGCCCCTGAGCGTACGTTTTTAATTCTGTGAGCGGTCTGCATTAGATTCGCGGCAAGTGACCAGGCGCACAACGTTTGGCAACCGGTGTTCGCAAACAGATAAGCTGACGGAAGATCCCAGGTTATGCGTCTTCCCTTCGATGAGCTGTTTTCAGCAGAGGAACGGGAAGCATCTAGGCGCCGAAAACCCATGCTCTTCTGGAAACCTGGTTTGGAGAACACCAGCGAGTGTACGTTTATTTTTTCTGTTGGGGAGAAAGAGTCCCCAAAGAAGCCGAGTAATGCAAAAACATTTTTCTTCGGCTAGGTGATTGAACAATTTAATGAACGTCCTTCATTCGTAAAGCAGTATTCAGTGGTGACAGGTGAACTGGCAAGGTGTTATAACTCACTGGATTTCGTAAGTGGACCAATAAGGCCATCGGAAACGATTAATCATAACTACAAGATTGTGCCACGCCGCAGGGGGATACTAAACCTCACCAATGATTGCGCTACCACGCGTAGCCAACCCGCCTCGTGAAGGCCCCAGCTCGAGGTGATTCGCTCCCGCGAACAAGCAGAGCATCGTAAAAGAAGACAATGACGAGGAGAGAATCTCTTGGCCGAGACGGCCGTGGTTCGGAGAAAAGAACTGCCCTGCAAGAGATTTGACGAAGCAGCCCACACACCAGGAGCCTAATCGCCGTCATGTCAAGAACTCCCTAACGGAGAAAGGCAAGGGTGAACAAAACCGCAAGTTTGAGGCAGTTTTAACTAAAAACTACCACAAGAAATGTTACCTTCTTTTGTCTGTAATAAACGTGGAAGAGGCTAAACTCGTAGATATATAGAATCAACTTTGTGAAGTGTTTAATGTTTCTTCATTTAGTTTTATAACTGCCTGTTTAAAAACAAGTGGTTTTTTAAAACTTTGCAATAACAGCAGAGCCTTGTCAATGACAGAGCCCGGAGAATACTTTATTTGGTTTGTTTGAGAGTAAGCTCAAAAACATTCCTGGCAAGACTTGCTGAAGAGGAGGAACAGCAGGGTAATGAAATGGCTTTTCCTTGTTATTGATTTTTGTTACCAAATGAGACTGTCACGCAGCCACTGGTCGCTGTAAAAGTGAGAAAACAAGGCCAGAGATACGAGTAGGGTGCATAGAACGGCTGGCGTGGTTTTCGAGGAGCGTGTGGAAAATGCCTTGCTACAATAAATCTGATAAATGTGTGTATACATAAGGACGTGCGGGCAATTCGCAAGGGAGTAGTTGAGAGCCTGGCAGTTCAGATTGAAATGTTGATTGTTTTAGTCATTGGAGAATGAAAGGTTTGCGCTATGCATACGATTGTTGCTGTGTTTCTCGTTCCAAAAAAATTAGGAAACCCTGCCCTTATGCATTTTTTTGCAAAAACATCGACTTAAAATGAACAGCAGCCGCCAAAACCAGGTCGCAATTCACAACACTACTACAATGTTTTTATTGAACCACAACGTGACATAAAATTATGCTATTTTGGGTTATCAGCTGGTGTGATTGTACCTCAGAAAACAAACATCAAAGTAAATATAATAAACGTAGTTTTTCGACCTCTCCCAGTACAAATTATGTAAAAGATCACTAGTAAAGCAGATTGGTTATAAAATAATTGTTGAAGAAACGTCGTTTAATACTCGACACCCTTTTGTGTTATATAGAATATCCCTGTGTGTTACGCGGAGTAGCAAAAGGCTTTATAAATGCATGCATGCTGGTTTTGTGCAGACCTCAGCTAGTGAGGCAAACAGTGTGAAAATTGTTGATTTATTATGTTCCTGCGAATTGGATATTTATTTAATTTGGAGAAGCTTACAGGCCCTTGTGTCGGGCTTTGAGGTGGTCGAGCAAAGAAAATGACACGTTTGTGTGCAAGATAAACAAGTAATCCAAGAAAAGTACCATCGGCAAGAAACAGTGGAACAACGCAAAACACATATATCTGCGTACCTCATTAACAACAGTAAAATTCACTCTGCAAACAATTCAGCATTTGTAACAAAAGTGACAAAATTTCAACACGAAAGGATACCAAGAGCAGAGGTGCCATATTTATTAAAAAGCGTGCTGAAAATACGAAACAAAAATTCAAGGCCGCAAAAAATCAAAGTACAAAAAGTTTCTTCAAGGTTTTCACCGAGTACTGCATCAGGGAAAATATGCAAAAAACACACTACAGTCAAACACGGATATATCGAACACGGAAATATCAAATTATTGTCCATATCGAACTAATAAATTCTCCCCTTGAAAATTCTGTGTAAAAATATAGGAATTCGTACGTTTATATCGAACCGCATTTTTCGCGACATTGGGTATATCGAACGCCACGCGAGCTGGAAGGTGCTCTTCGGCGGCCGCTGCACCACCGATTGAGGTTGAGGAGGATGTGCAGGAATGCGCGGCCATGGCGAAGACTGGCTCGCGCAACTAATCCCCCCTACCGGAACGAATTTGCGCTTGCCCAGTCGGGCCCCGCTACCGGCCGCCGTAGCGTTAGCGGGCGGAGCCCAGTATGCTAAATCTCTCTAGGCACAGAAGCCCGAACGCTCGGAAAATGTGACAGTGCGAGGTAGGGATGCCCCGAATGCGCACGTGCTTTTTTTTCGGCGGCGTACGTTTCCCGGCTTGCCGAAAAAGAGCTTTTTTTCTCTCTCTCTCTCTCTGGGTCTGTCTTCCCAACACCGACTATATTCTTCCCCCGATGTCGTCTCGGGAAAGGGAAGAGGAAATTTTGCATTTTGCAGCTGTTGCTGCTGTTTGGCGAGTTGTCCCGCACCTTTCGACGATCACTCTTTCTCTCTGAGATGACCATCGTGAGCGCTTTGTTGGAGTCCGTTCAGAGATCCCTTGGAATTGTTACCTTCAAAGTTCTTGTGGTACGTGCGGGCTGTTCTTCTTTTGCGTGCGTGTTGTGCATGGTGTGCGAAGGCACAGCGTACTGCTGGAATTTTCTAATTGTGGAGCATCGAGAAGATCGAGACCAGCGTATTTAATTTCATTTCCAGGACGAAGAAGCAGGCCAAGATCAGCGATTTTTTTTCATGGAAATAAAGCGTCCTGTTGCGTCGTGAGTGCGGAATTAGTTGTCATTCTTGAATGCGACGATCGGTAAGTGATCGTCTGCCATAGGTGAGGTCTCAGAGCCCGTATTTTGTATATCGAATTTTTTATATATCGAAATATTTTGCGATCCCCTTGGCGTTCGATATATCCGTGTTTGACTGTAATACAGTAAGAAATTATCAAGGAAATTCAAAGTGAAATACAAAACTTCCGATGGGAAATATATAGGTTCTGTCGAAAGATTGTTCGAGGAATATTTAAAACAACGGCACTATTTTTTGTGTAAAATTTAACCCAACTAATGTTACCGCCCTCTTCTCCTCTTTTTAGTACAGCCGGCATGCACACAAGATATAAGTATTAGGACAATACACCTGTTCCAGGTTTATGCAAAAAATGAGTACTTTCTGCATCCGACAGCAATACAGGTAGTACATCAAATATAGGAGAGACAAATTGTAAGCGCTGTTAATTAAATAATTTTACAGACAACGGAGGCTGATGAATAAGCTGGGTTGCGCAAGAACCTGGATGGCTGGGGGTGTCATGCGGCCTCCGTTTGGTAGGTTCAGTGGCCCCGAAGAGATTGGCTTAGTTTGGGTGCACAGTGCTGCTCATTCGTCTGATTGTGCTGCTGTAGTCACCCAACGTTCTCAGTAGTGTTACCGTAATGTGGCGGTACTCTATTGCCCGTAGCATGGTCGAAAGCCTGCGGCTTTTGTCAGACTCCTTCCGGTAGCTGTGGGCCCGCCGGAATCCGACCACCGATCTCGGACTCTGCTGGTCGTGGAAAGGCCGGAGCACGATGGCTTGAATCTGGCCATATGTATATACACTCATACTCGCGAATTCGGCAAAAACATGGAGGCTCACTAAAAGGGCTCAACTTAAACTGAGGGCTACGCAGCTGGCAATCGAACAGAATAATATAGGTGTAACATCAAAGAGCAAGAAGAGGGCATAGTGGGTCAGCAAACAAACGGATGTTGAGGACATAATATAAGAAATTAGGAAGACGAAATGCTTGTGGGCAGGGCATGTAAAGCCAAGGCAAGAGAAACGTTGGCCATGAATGCTAACACAGTTGATTCCTAGAGAAGGTAATTATTTCAGGGGGCGGCAGAAAGTTAGAGGGGCACATTGCATCAAGATGTTTGCGGGAATAAAATGGTCGGATTTCACATAGGACTGGCATAATTGCAAATCTTTTCATGAGGTCTTTGCTCTGAAATGGGCGTAGACAAGCTGATGATCATAAAAATGATACCATAAGCCGTCGACTCGCCGACACAGAGTGGCTGTAGGATTACCACGGAAGTGAGGCTGTACACGCCCAAAAGCCCCATAATCAGGCATGGACCTAACAGCTCTGCCAGAAAAAAGATGCATCGAAACTTACTGGCCAAAAACGTGGGCCTGGGCTAGGCCGGACGTGTTTGTGCTTCCTGGGAATATTTCAAGCAAAGTGCATGTAGTCTTTCGTTTTTTTGGAGTGTCATTGAAGCTATACTAATTTTAAATGGAGGGTTCTTGGCCCTCAATTCACAAGCCAAATACTTTGATCTCCAGCATTTCCGTTGAAACTCGAAATTGCGGGAAACCATCTCGCCGAAAGATGAGTACTCTGAGGACACCCGCCGCGGTATGCGTTTCTGGCTCCAGCCTCCCAACACCTCTTTTTTGCCTCTACGCGTCTTGTATTTTCTCGGAGTTTTTTCGGAGGATAAGTTCACGACGTTAAGATTTGTTCCTTTAAGAAAAAGCCAGCTTCATTTTTTCCTACACGGCATCTGGTGGATGTGCTCTGTACGGACCCTTTATATCATCTACGCCCTCTGGAAGCGGTCAAGCAAGTCTAGCTAGAACCAGCCAATAACTGATCTGTTTTACGCCCTAGTTTTGGCTCCTGCAAGCAGGATGCAAGAGAAAGGTGCAACAGGCAATTTGAACAGTCGTTCTGCAACAACCGCGGGAGCCACCATTATTTTACTGTTGACCTTCAGAACATGCTAGGAGCCTCTACAACACTTAGAGTGGGTTCGGACATTCCACCAGTGCAAAGGCAAAGAAATACGGAGCAAGTGCTGTTTTATCCTTAAGACTGCCCACATTTGGGTCAAGAACCCCGAGCGCACACTGACGACCTCGGAGGTAATAAGGACTACGTTTTTGAAAACTTTCACTACAATGGTATGCAAGGAACGGGAGGACTAGGTACTGCAGAAACTCGCCACATCACAACACATGCATGCTGGTATTCATTGAATAAATGAAGAGACCAATTGGGCTCGCGAAGCCAGAAATTCCGGAAGAGAAAACTAACATTTGTGATGTCAGGGGAAACACTTGGCTCTCCTCATCTGCTTACCTATAATAGTGTACCAGAGTTCGCGTCTTAGGCGGCGGCGATGGAAAATAAATTTAAGTTCCAACCCACTGCCACTCTGAGAACCTCAACCCACCTCGGAAGCGCGCAAAAGAAACTTCTGAACCCGAGAAGCAGGATAATAAGCTAGACGAATCTGACAACAGCCTGAAGATCGAATTAAGAGCGGAAATGAATGCGGCCGTAGGAGAAGCTATAAGGGCGATGCAAGACATAATACAACGCGCCGTAGGAGACCTGACTGACAGAATAAGCCGCATAGAATCAACGATGAACAGCAGAATGAGCCACATTGAGGGAGCTATAGCGGAAAAACGATCAAAATACAGCAAGCCCTACGACAGGTACAGCTCCACCGATAGACATAGAAGCACTGATCCCAATGACTGCAACGATGCAGACTACAAATAGGGATTCCCGGTACTGTGTCTGGCAGTGGAACTGCAGAGGTTTCCGAAAAAAAAGAAGCATCACGCAGCTATTCTTAAGTACGCAGCAGACGCCCCCCGACATCTTGGCCTTACAGGAAACAGGAGGAAAAGCCACACTTGCAAGCTACAGATCTTTCATAGACCTTAACGCCACAGACAAATCAGCCACCGTGACTTCTTTGGTCGGAAGGAATGTACCGGCTCTTCAGCACGACATCGAAGAAAAATTAATCGAGCACGTTCTCCTGGAAATTTTCCCTACCTCCAAGAAAGGTGACACGAGCCTGTTCATACTTAATCTATACAGCAGCCCCAAAAAACAGCACAGGTTCGCCAACCTCTTCCGCAAGACAATAGAAGCCGCCAAGGGGCACCCGCTGCTCATACTAGGTGATTTCAACGCGGCCCATCCCGCATGGGGATACACGATAGAATCGGTCAAGGGCAGAAACTTGTGGGCAGACGCGCAGAGGGAAGGCCTAATTCTGATCACGGACCCCAGCCAACCCACGCGGCCGGGAAATAGCGTCACGACAGACACAACCCCGGACCTTGCGCTCGTAAGGAACCTGGCTAAAGGCGACAGTGCCGATTGGAGCAACCTCGGCCAAGATTTGGGCAGCGATCACATCATCACAGCCACCTGGATCGCGACAGGCCCGGCCAAGCCCAAGGGGACGGTGTGCAAAATCATTAACTGGGAAAAGTTCAGGCAATATTCCCAAGAAACCGGCGGTGAAATACGTGACATCGAAGAGTGGACGGCTAGACTTAAGAGGATGACAGAAGATGCTACCACAACCATCCCCGAAGAAGCGGAATTCCAACAAGTGGACTCCAGGCTTTTACACATGTGGGAGGCCAAAGAGAGCCTTAAAAAACCCTTGAAGAGGAATAAATGCAATGGGCCACTCAAACGCCGCATAGCGAGACTCAACCTCGAAATTCAAGAGTACGCAGACAAGCTCATGCTGCAAAATTGGCATACTCTATGTGAGCGCACGGAACTCCAGATGGGCACGGCTAAAGATTGGAATATACTTCGGCACCTTATTGATCCCACAAAAAGTAAATCCGAACAGTTCCGGAATATGGAAAAACTTCTCCACACACACAATCAGGGTGATGTACAAAAGACAATCCAAGAGATGCAAGCTCGATACACACCCGAACACCCCTGCGAGAAGCATGAAGACTATGAAGGCGCTCCCAATGAAAAAATGGACCAACCGTTTACCATAGAAGAGCTCAAGGCGGCCCTACAGGGACTAAAACCGAAGTCATCGCCGGGCCCAGACGGCATCACTAATAAGATGCTGCGCAACCTCGCAGACGAAGAGTGTGAGCTCTTACTCGACTACTTCAACAAGTGCTGGCACGACGCAACACTGCCCAAGCATTGGAAGAAGGCGATAGTACGGCTCATACCTAAGCCCGGGAAGGCACTTTCTGTGGAGAACCTTAGACCGATCTCCCTGACATCCTGCCTCGGAAAGCTCCTCGAACACATGGTTCTCAATAGAATCAACAACCACATGGAAGACAACCAGCTCTACCCAAACTCTATGGTAGGCTTCAGGGCCGGTTTGTCAACCCAAGACGTCATGCTGCAACTACAACACCAGATCGTCAACAACGAAGTCAAGGCGGCCACTGACGCCCGCGTGATAGTCACGCTTGATTTAACTAAAGCCTTCGACAGACTCAAACATGATGCAATTCTCCGCAGTCTCCAGAAATTACAGATAGGGGAGAAGACCTACAACTATATCAGGGAATTTCTGAACGACAGAACGGCACAGCTTAAGGTGGGACCCCATGATTCGCCTGAAATCTTAACAGGGAGCATTGGAACTCCGCAAGGATCAGTCATTTCTCCATTCCTATTTAACGCGAGCATGATCGACCTCGCCAACAAATTGCAAATCATAGATGAAGTACATCACAGCATTTACGCTGACGATGTCACTTTGTGGACAGCGGGGGGCAGCGATGGAGACATAGAAGATCGCCTTCAATTAGCAGTGGACGCTGTGGAGCAACACGCCAAAACAATCGGCCTTTCCTGTTCTCCGGAAAAGTCCGAACAACTGTCGTACAAGCCCACGCGACGAGGTCGAAAGCCCAAGGATACCCCACAAAATCACAGCATAACGCTGCGAGTAGGTGATACCCCAATCCCCGAAGTGGCCGAGATACGTATCCTCGGCCTCCATCTCCAGGCCAACGGACACAACGGCAAGACAGTGCAAACACTAGAGAAAGCCACCCATCAGATCACGAGACTGATTGCGCGGATAGCCAACAAGAATAGAGGCATGAAGGAGAAAACTCTGCTAAAGCTCGTGTATGCGTTCGTAATTAGCAGAATTACGTACGTAGCCCCTTTCTTACCCCTCAAACAGGCAGAGCGCAATAAAATCAACAGTCTCATCAAGAGGGTGCATAAGCAGGCTCTGGGAATCCCGATATGTGCCTCTAATGAAAAATTTGAGGCACTGGGTGTACACAACACCCTCGAAGAGCTCATCGAGGCGCATCGTATTGCACACCTCGAGCGTCTGACCAAGACGGCCACCGGCAGGCAAATCCTCGACCGCCTACGCATCCCGTACGAGAGATCTTTCGGAGAAAAACACACTGTTCCAGCCGAACTACGCAAAGGCATCTACATTCCTCTCCTCCCCAAGAACATGCATCCAGTCTACAACGAAAAGCGAAGAGATATGCGAGCCCTAGCGCTAGGGAGACAGCTTCAAGGAGAACCTCAAGTCGTCTACACGGACACTGCCTCTTACGAACAGCGAAGGGCTATGGTCTCAGTTGTCACCGACCAGGAAGGAAAGGTTCTCACCGCCTGCTCCATCCGAACACGACACCCCGAAGAAGGTGAAGAACTAGCCATAGCGTTAGCCCTAGCCACAACCCGAGCGAGGAAAATTGTCAGCGACTCTCAACCTGCAATCCGCAACTTCACAAAGGGGAGAATCTCCAGTGCGGCACTGCGAGTCCTTGCCCAGCAGGACAAGTACGTAGACACCCGAACCACTTTAATATGGACGCCCGCACACGCGGGCCTGGAGGGCAACGAACGGGCCAACGAGGCTGCTCGAGCATTCACCTACCGAGAGCCCCTGCAATCCGCCCTACACCCTGCCGACAACACCAAGGATCGCCTGTGCACCTACCGGGACGTGCTCGACCAATACAGAGGCGAAAGACGGAAGTACCCTGCAGCCAACCCCTCGCTGACCAAAAAACAAGAAGTTGCATGGAGGCGTCTTCAGACCAATACATATCCCAGCCCAGGCCTCTACAGGCACTTCCACCCAGAAATTCGTGACGGTAAATGTAAGCACTGCCCTCAGCTAGCAAGTTTGGCACACATTCTTTGGGAATGCCCTGCTATACAAAGAAAAGACTTCAGCAATACAGAGGGAACATTTATTATTCACACCAAGGAGCAGTGGGAGACCGTGCTGCTTAGCGAGGACCCTGTCATCCAGCGTTGGGCCGTCCAGAGGGCCGAAGACACCGCTAGGAGCCAAGGCATCCTGGCCGTCGTCTGAAGCACACCGGCCATAACTAGGCCTTTCCTCTGGACACAATAAAGTTACTTCCTCCTCCTCCAACGAAATTGTACGACCACCCAACTATTGCGCTGTCTTCGGAGACGGTTGGTACCGGGGCTGTCAGCTCCGATACGCTGCGC
This sequence comes from Haemaphysalis longicornis, assembly GCF_048455015.1. Taxonomy (NCBI): domain Eukaryota; kingdom Metazoa; phylum Arthropoda; class Arachnida; order Ixodida; family Ixodidae; genus Haemaphysalis; species Haemaphysalis longicornis. Next base: position 41,118,497 of record NW_027526214.1, read on the forward strand.
GAGACTCTTGCGCAGCATTTCTGGAAGAGATGCGGAAACTTCTCCCAACGACGTCGCAGCACTGGTCGCGTACCTCACAGGCATGATTTGAGAAGAAATTGAACACCCATTGGGAACTTCTACACCATCGAAAGCACCTCGTGACTGAGAGATAAAGTCTACGCCGAAGCAGTTCGTCAACCCCACTCCGCTCCTACTTGACGTCAGTAGGCTGCGCCGCACCGCTGCCAACTATCACCCGCCCAACCCCCATGTGTCTATCACCAGACGTCAAGGAAAACGTACATATGGCGAAACCTCGATAATCGTCCGCGGGAATACCACTTTGCAGAAGTGTCCGCTTCTATTGTCTCTCCCCTTCAATAGTCTGGCTTTGCGATAACTCTCTGTAGACGCACCATGCCCCTGCAAAGCTAGCGCCACAGCGACATCAAACAATACCTGATCAACACCAACCGATGCTCAGCGCGTATCGAACGTTCGCCAACGCCCTAACCATAACGATAGCCAAGCTTTCGAAATAACCCAGATTTCTAGCGTCGCGTGCGATATCCCTCAGCCGACGTACGTGAAACTAAAAGCAGCAATTTCTGGAGGTCAAGTTGCTCAAAGGCGAATACCTGCAAAGCCTTCAAGGAGGCAAGGATGAACCGAAGACGGTGGTTCACAACTTTTTGTCAGCACTGTGACCCGATCTAACCTAAATATAACTCCTGAACAGGAGGACAGCGACATGGCGCGGTACGGACCCTACACGACCCAGGCGCACCGCATAGTGGCCGACCGTGAAGGCGCAGAAACTGAGATACCACGTCCCGACGCACCGGTAACTCGAGGAAGGACGTGTCGAGTGGTCAGTTGTCAATCCACGGTTTGTTGAAGTCGTCCACAAGGACACAGCAGCCGACTCCTCAGTTATAAGCGGTTAATTCGTGTCTACGCTGAATGGAGTTACAACAAGATGGGATGGTCCGCACATACATGCAGCCGGAGGCCATCTCGTAACGCCAAGTTGAACGTGCCCATCGCGAGTCACCATAGATGGCACCACTTAACCTGCGGCGTTCGTAATTTTGCCTAACTGCCCCCATGACATAATTCCAGGAATGAACTTTTTGACGAATAACGGTGCAATAATATTCTGCAGACAAATCTTCTACTGATCACTCCATAACGCTAAAAGCAAACGAGGTCCACTGTTCTGCTTTAAGTATCACACTTGATTACGTCCCCCTGTTACCGCGTGCAAGCTTTGATGATCACCGTCTAAAGAGAATATGGTTTTTCTTACGATGACACTTTTACTGAGAGTGACTTAATTTGGTTCTTGATTTCCGTGTCTCCGTCTCAGGAGAGATATTGCGTGATATAAGCTAATCAAATACTAGGTTTTGATTGCTCATTTCACCGATGTCTGCCTGAATTTAAACAATTTTCGGTGAAATTACGTTCCGCGAAGAAACGCAAGAAGCCAGTGACGGGATGGAGGTCACGGACTATGATTGTGCACACGATGAAGCATTCTAGCTTTCCCATCCCATTGATGTGAACCCGCCGTGGCCGCAAGAAAAACACAAGAAATAATATTTTGCTCCTTCGCTACAACGAGTGTTTTCACGGAACTGCAAATTACGGCTTACATGTCTGGCGAAGCACTATGTTATGACACAAGATGGAGCCTGACGTTCCCAACCTTCAGCCTAACACCTGTTTTCACACTATCGGAGAGGCCTGAGTACCCATTTCGAAGAGAACACCAGCGGCTATGTTATCCGGCAATAAAAAAATCCCTTGTAGTGCATGTGAACTAAGGTTGTGCATCTACTACCAGCGACTGAACAAAATACCCAACAAGAACGAGTATAACCAGTATAACCTCCGCGACGCGAAATACTTCTCTTCGATGGATCTAAACACAAACTGGCAAATTGAAGTGGAGGAGTGACACTAAGAAAAACTGCATCCCTTCCGAAACCCTGGATGACCCATGTGACCCAAGGTGGTTCCCATAAGGCTGTCAGAGCATCAGCAACGTTTCATAGACATGGACACTGTGCTTGCAGTCCTGAAGCGGTACATTTGTCTTGGATACCTCTGTGACATTGTGGTATTCACCTGGCCTTTCGACCAACCCCTTGCAAAATGAGAGTCGGTATAGATGAAATTTCTAACGTTGGGGTTAACGCTGACTCATAAAATGTGTCGCATCGCGTATGAGGAAGGTAAGTTTCAAATGCGAAGCATCTTATGCTCGGGGCTGTGTCCCTCCAACTCTTGTCGTTGTCGTTGTTGTCCGCCGTCCGCACGCCCACAGCGCATGCCTGGCCAGGCACTGCCGATGATGATTTTGGCCTTAGGGATTGGCCAACCAAAGAATCCATCACGAGATAGCTTCGCTTTCAACCACCGTCATCTTCCAGTAGGGGAACCCTGAGTACCCCACCCCCACTGCGCATGCCCAGCCAGGTACTGCTGACGATGATTGTGGCAGGATGCGCCAACGGATTGGCCAACCAAAAAGTCCACCACGAGATAGCTTCGCGTTTAACCATCGTCATCACCTTCCTGTAGGGGAACCCTGGGTAGTATGCGAGGCAATATTACTCCTGTCCTCTCAGGGATGGCCCAAAGAATGGCAACACCTGCGGCTCCGCATGCGTTAATGCGAAGCAGCTTAGCGTTAGAGACCCGATAGAACCCGCTGCATTCTCCTGGGGAAGAAGCCACTGTAGCTCCGGGGTATAAATGACTCGGACGCGCGCACCGCTACCCTCATTCTCCTCCCGAAATGCCGCGATCGAACCGAAAACATATGGGAACTTGAGTAGACCCCATGGCTGCTCGGCATACTACTCAAGGTTCCCCTACAAGAAGATGGGGAAAGTTTTGTGTCGAATTGTTCCGCATCGTAACACAATCCACCCCAGATGTGAATGACTTCTGCCCCATCACTCTAGTATCAGCTTACTACAAAATACTCGCAAAGATCCTGGCCAAGCGACTTCAGGCGGCACTGGGAGGAGTGTTAGTAAACCATGAGCCCTGTGGCTTGGAAGGCCTCCATACAATCACCAAATTACTCCAGGTGATGAACACGTGCGATGCGTCAGCACTGGCCCTTACTCCGTTGGCAGTCCTCCAACAGGAGTTATGGAAAGCTTTCGACCAAGCAAGCGGCCCCTACGTACTTACGCTTCTGTGTACCTTCGGGATTGGGGACGCAATGTTCAAATAGATGAAGACCTGTTACAAGAACATTACCATCATACGTCTTAAACCTTCGGCCTGGCGTCCTCATTTCCGTGCACAGATAAGTTCATCAGGGGTTTCAAATGTTGCCAGTGCCCGTTAACTAGTAGGTTGCCCCACTGTTTAGGATGGTTGCTGGGTCAGACACAATCACACGCCTTCTCCTCTGGAGGAAAAATTGCGAGTCCTGGCTTATACTGAAAATGTGGGCTTTTCCACATCTGTAGCACAGGCGTGTGAGGATGTAAAGCTGGCTGGTCACTTCTGCTGCTCCTCAGTGGCAGAAATAAACACATCCAAGCCAGAAGGAGCTTGGCTTGGTGAGTGGCTTTATAAACATCGACAGCTCTTCAGCATCAATTGGAAGGAAAGTGTTGGACACAACCTCAGCATAAAACTCGACCCAAATTAATGCGCGCATTGCCAGATAGCGGAAGAAACCGCAGGTTGCCGAGAGGAAACTCCAGCCATGGGGGACGAGGCACATCGCCATTCTCGCAAAAGAACACGTCTGCAATCACCTTGTTTACTCTGCAATGTTGTACGGAGCACGCATCACTACGATTGACACCAGCTCAATAAACAAACTTAGGTGGTTATGGGCTGCCTACCTCTGGCATTCAAATTACAAACCCATGTGTCGCCCCAACCTGGCCCAGGGCCTGGTTAATGGGACTGGTGAATGTAAAACTCTAGCTGATCGTACAGGGCTTCTTGTAAATCTGCGACCAGCCGGGTACTTCCCTTTGCGCGTCTTTACAGGGTCTCGGCTCCCCACACCTAAGCAGCTGGCTCCCCTCTTCAGAGGGCCTTAACCACAACTTGCCTCCACTAGTTTTTACAAACAGGTTGCCACTGCCCTTGGAACATTAGAGGAGCAGTTTTCAAGGGATTATTTCCTCACCGCTAATCCACGCAAGCTTTACTAGGAGCTCTTGCTGAAAGTCTTTCCGCGGCTCTGTATCGGCAACCTTCGGAGTGCACGCCACGCATTAATTTATTGAGGCGTGTGTGAGCCTTTTCTGTGGCCACCGGTTCCCTTCCGAGGGCACGCCAGGCACGAATTTATTGAGGCGTGTGAGACCTCCCTGTGGCCACCGTTCCCTTCCGAGGGCACGCCAGGCACGAATGTAGTGAGGCGTGTGAGACCTCCCTGTAGCAACCGGTTCTAACTACTTCTGTTTTTCTTTTTATGCCAAAGTGCTGCCAGCTATTGCACAGCAGGATTCTTGGGGCTTCTTTAAGCCTTACGGCGCGAGATGCATCCTCTGCAGTAAAACGGAGATGCCTGAGCACCTCTTCCGGGTATCCCACACTCCCCGCTTATTTTGTGATGAAATAAGAACTTTCTACACTTGATTAGCTTATATCAATTATCCTTGCCAGGCCGTGTGTTAGGTTTGAATATCTCAGAATGTGCCACTTGTAATTTCCATATTTTTTCAGGTGCGCTGCGAGACATGTCCTCACGCAAAACGTTTTCTTTATTTTCACTGAAACTGAGATACTTTTTACCGTTTAATATTGTGTGAGAATCTTCATGTGTGGATGTCTAATGTAGTCACCCTTGGCCGTGCTCTCAAGCCGTTGCACTTCATATCATGTCTTGTCATGTCAATTGCAACCTTTTATTTTTGTGTATATAAAGTTATTACAAAAGAAAGCATTATAAAATTGAAAAAAGGTCATATCATGGCACTAGGGTGTGCTGGAAGAACATGGTTGCTTACTTCAAAAAGCCATACAGCAAAAATCAAAAGAAAAAGTATCTGAACCGAAATGGCGCAGCAAGTGGGGGATATATTCTTTAGCTTTAAAGGCTTTAGTCAGACCAACGAGACTTATTGTGGCTACCACAAATCATCTCTCCGGTTATCTTGTAATATCCCAGGACAACTTTTCCGGAACTGAGGGAGTGATGCCTAGTACAAAACTGTAAACAGCCCTGGTGCTAGGGCTAGCATGGCCGTCCGAAAAACTTGGTAGGTGGCAGAAGCAACCCCACCTCATGCAGCCAAATGTGAAGGCAAGATGTGGGAAGCAGCTGGGAGCAGAGACGAACACACACAGTAAATGCACACAGTAAAAGGCCAACCAATACTCTAGGCTTGTAGTGCCCATATAAATTAGGCGCGAGTAACATTTTCTATGCTATGAAATCTAGCATCAGAAGCAGGGTACTCTTCCGTACACAGTTTTTATAAAAATATCAAGGACTTTTACATGGCCTTTTAAAGAAGTGAAACAGTACGAACGCAATTAGTACACATTAAATTTTGTTTCCATGAACAAAGGAAAGTGTTTAATTTATTGCGCTTAGTTTTCTTTAACTAGAAGAACTTCTGAAGATTTTACCTAATGTTTCATATGACTAGATGAAATTCTGAAGCTCAGCTGAAGTCTTTTGAGTTCCACTTGTGTTCTGACGCAGTTGAATTCTACCTTGTATTTTTGGTCTTTGGTTAATTGTCTGTCTTCATCACACGTGTAACACTGCCTTATGTTTGTGCATTTTTGGCAAATCCACCTTCAGAAAGAAAGAAAAAGGCAGCAATGGCGGGAAGCCTCTATCGAATGTAGAAATCACGTGATCACGATTGCACAAGAACCGATACACAGGATAAAGAAAGCAAACAAAGCATCAACGCCACAATGGTGGGCACAGACTAGATTGACATTATGATAGTTTGATGGCTGCTACTTTGTAACAGTTGGGGAGGCTCTCGGATGGGTCTATAATAGAGGGTTTGCTAGGAATAAATAGTTTGTTGTTGTGTTTGTTTCATTCTAGGCAGCTCATTTTAACCATTCCTTAAGTCGACACTACTTAATGTAAACTGGATTCTGTGGGCTTTTACTTCTTACCCTTCTTGTTGGCGCTGCACTTGTATTTGTGCATACCCTTTAAAGGAATTCATATTCCGCACAACACAGGAACAAGACCCAAAAAATGTGATTGATCCCTCTTTCATAGGAATCGGCAAAACACGAAAGTGAAAGGGGCCTTCAGAGGATCAGTTGAATGTTAAAGGAATTACCTTTGTGGGCGAAGGGTTCGGAGCCTGAGCCCGCCAGACAAAGGGACACCGACACGCCAGAAACAAAAACTAGGGAGGTGCTCAATTCAACGGCATCACCCTTACACGTAGGCGCCGGCATCGAGGCGCGAACTGTGGGAGCTCATTAGCGTCATAATGCGCTTCTTCTGGCCTGCACACACCATTTGAATGAGTCATAGGAAAGGACATCAAGCGCATCAACAGGATTTCTCACGTCTCCGTTCGTAGCCCAGTGGGAAGAGTGCCACGTACGTCCCGTTGCGGCCAGAGTGGTGGGATCGAAACCGGGCGCTGCCTCTGCAAAAGCATTTTTTCTGGCGACAACACTTCCGTGGCGGATATCACGTCACAAAAATATTTGTGTAGCCGGGCATAAAACGCTTTCGTGTTAAAAAGGTACAGAACCAATACAATGCTGTTTCAACCTCTTTTTTGTCTTGTTTCTGTGGATGTGCATAAAGAAAGAAAAAATAATAAATAAACGAAAGTCGATACGTTGTGCAACAACACCATGCGGCGCCTTTTTAATGGTACTGCTGGGGTGTTGGGTTTAAGTTGCTTGGATAGAAAGACAGTTTGGCCAAGTCGTGTTCCTCTCCAAATACCACTCACAGCCCCTACTCCATCTCGCCCTATTTCTATCTCCACATCAGAGTTCTCAACATTCGACAACATGTATGTTGTGACGTGTAGGTAAAAGGGTCGGCCAATCCTTCCAAAGGGTGGTGCAAAAGAAAGAAGCAGTTCAGCCAAGGCGGTAGTCAGACGGAGACCCTTGCTACCAAGTTTAAACAAAACCCAGTGGGACAAACAGTCAATGCTCAGTTTACGAGGCTGGGCCTCGTCTCTAATGTGCTGCTAAACGAACTGTGCCTTTCGCAGGATGTTTGACTAAGTGTTGCTGGTGTTGCACATTGCACCAAGCGATAAAGAATCAGATTTGTAAGGTCCACATTCAATGACCTCCCATTATATGCGATTTAAACAACCTCCAAACGAGGAAACCCCAAGATATAAAGGTCTAAGGACAAAAACAAAATTCCAAGATAATTTAGGATTTAAGTATCTGGCTGCACGTGAGCAGAACCACAATGACTTCTACTTGTTCTTGTGATGTGCTCCATCAATAGAATTAATCATCTGCTTACAGCCGGTTCATCTGATCACTTTTTATGAATGTTCTCGAATGCATGAAGTGATCAGTAAGTAAAATTGAAAACATTGGTTTTCAACGAGAACTAGAATAGGTCTTGAAGGTGTATTCCGTATTAAAATATACTTGAAATAATTAGAGCCAATATCTCTAGCAGAATTAGACTGTCATTGGGTATACATTATCATGTGGAGGACCACAAGCATTTGGAACTCAGTAAGCTCAAAAGGAAGTATCAAAGGTCGATAATAAATCTGCCGTTCAGGTATTGTGAGGGATTCATGCACGGCAGGTTAAGCTTTGTCCCACCTTGTCGTCACAGACCTAACTGGTAATTATGCTTGAAAAAAAGGATTATAAAAAGCTCACAAAAAAAATTCCACATTGAGAAATAACTTGCTAAATAAATATTTCGTCATGTTTATTCAACTTTTCCCCAGAGTACTAATCTTTAATAGGTTACACTAAATGGAGTTTGTTAAAAATATACAAGACAGGTTTTCCTGCTTGTGTGCCTTTTTCAGTAGTCCCATGCTGATGAACTACCAGTGTGCAACATTCTGCCGCGTAAAGTCTCACAGAGGCATCTCTATGACATTTATACTCTACGAAACCGCAAGATACTCGCTATTCAGAAAAACTGTTCTGGCCTTGAGAGATAAAAATGTTCCTCTCTCTGTCTTACATGAACAAAAACTTCAAGCACGAGTCAACTTCAGCTTATTGGTACTGCCTACTTGTGGAGTGCCAATGAATTTTAAGATGATAATGAGAGCACCAATAAGGTGGCCTTTGAAGCTGACTGGAAGCTGTTTTCCGATTTTTTTTATGTAAAGCTAGTTTAGACATAAGGTAATCATAGTGACACTTTGTGTGACATTCTCAGTATAGAAGCCTGAAAAGCAGCATGTGCGATTGTTTCTTTCAGTGTAGCATACCTCAAGAGAAGTCTTGTTTCTTGTGTTTTGTAACAAGGCAGAAAGTCGAACAAGTGTGATCGAAAACAACAGCGAATAGGGTAAAAACAAATCTGCAAGCTCCATCCCTATATATTTTTGTTTTTGAAGGCCAGTGCCTTTCTCGTGTTAAGCTGCTGCGATAGTGCAAGTAGAGCCCCCATCCCCTAAACCGATAAGTATTCCAAATGGTGGTACAAACTCCATACAGGATCATTTGCTGTGCGCATTATTCATCAGAAATCCCAAATAAAAAATTACGATGGGTGTTGAGATGTAAAATCAAATGGGTTAAATTTGAACTTTCTATTTATTCAAAGTGATGTTTCAGTCCTTCTAACATTACGGGCATTTTAATAGGCAAGAATGCAGAGTAATTAGAAGAAGCCGAAATACATAAGCAATTCCAAAACAATGCCCCACTAAATACCCTATCAGCAGAAGATCAACTAACAGGGTGCCGCCTTTAACTAAGAAATGCAGCCAGCTGATGCCACGCACCAGCTCCTGTGCTACGAGCCACCCTGTGCTGCCCACAATTTCATACCGTTTCGCAATCAATAGTAAAAAATTCTGACTTCACCTCCCCTCCACTAAATGCAGTCATTGTGCTTTGGAGCTAGCTTGCAAGCACTAAGCAAAGTTTGCTGAGTAACAACAAACATTGGAAACAAGGATGCACTACTAATCACCTAAGTTCGAAGTAGGCATAACATGTAAAACCTGTTAGGATTCGATTTAAGTTTGGACATACATGTCATAATAAAACCACAAAGACGTAGCAACGTCATCAAAGCAACCAAAAAATATCACAAACAGCTGCAGAAGCACTACGGGCCAATCTTAAGTAATCGGGATGTGAAGGCTCATGTGAGAAGGAAAGGAAAACAACAAAAGATGAGCGGGATTTTCGCCTGGAACAAACTCCAGCTTCCTCAGACCCTTGCCACGGTCTGGCGATGCCTCTGGCTGTGAACTTTGATTGAGACTCCCTGGCAACACTCCGTGAGCTTCAGACTTTGGATGGAAACCCGCTGTCCAACTTGGTACGGATCCTTGGGCTTTCAACCTACGGCCGTTCTGGAACACACCAGAGGCTATATGACCCCTAGCTTTTGCAGGCGACGGCGGTGCTTGCTACAACCATGATTTAACCATATGAATAATGTCAGCATTGGCACTAGTAAGACAGCCTTAAAACTAACTATGACATCTTCTATCAGGGACGCCTATTTATAAGAACTGTATTTTATGAGTGGTGACTCTGTGGACTTTTAAGGCCAGCTACCGGTTCAATCTTAACTTGAAAAATATTTTTTGTGCCTATCCTAACCGCTCGGTTGATTTAAAGGAGCCGTGAAGAGAAAACACAAGTTTGGTTCATTCGAAAGATTGCCTCGTTAGAACCATAACGACACCACTTCTAACGCAAACTTCGCTCAAATAAGCTACATAATTAGGAAAAAAGGAAATCACCATGCGACCCACCAGCTCATTTTCCGCCACAGAACCTATGATGTCACTTGAGAATGCTCTGCGATTGGCGGAGGCTGGCAAAAGCAAACGCATGTTAGCCAGGGCTTACAGTCTGCATAGCGAGCTAAATGGCCGTGAAACATACTGCACATTCTTTTTATGACCAAGAACGGTGGAGTAAACGGTTGAAGGTCCGAACGAACACGCGAGCGTGTATGCCAATGCGTACGAAACTACCGTTGGCCGTTGCCAGCGTCGCGCCGTTGCCAGCGTCGCGCCGACGAATTTTCGGGTTCAAGGCTCTTCGGGGCCAACGAACCATCCCAGCACGCACAGCCGCTACCTTGCTTGGTATCGTGATCCCTTCACAGGAGGTTGGCCGTCATATCGCCAACCAGCAAAGGTAAAAATAGAAACAAGGGGAGTAAGGAACACAGAGCAGCAACGAGATAGTGCCACTCGTCACACAGGTTTCGGTATGGAGGTCGTGTTGGCTTGCTGCTATCGTTACGAGCTCGTTTACAGTTTACAACCACTGAAAACTTCAGTTTGCTCGAGTACTTTACAATGAAATTTTGTTGCTGTGTTTTGAAATACCCATGTAGTACGGGCCAATCGTCGAAGGAGTGCGACGTCTCCGCCGGTGAGATCTCCTTTCACGTGCTACCCAACGACGAACCTCGGCGAAGCAAGTGGCTACGTTTTGTGAACTTTGCAAACAGAGGAGAAAGATAGCTAAAGGAAGTACGAGTGTGCTCGCTTCATTTCCGAGGAAGTGATTACGGCAGGAACCCGGACATGCTGGCGCTCGTCGCCGACTTCGTCAAAGCGCTCTGACCTTGGGGAAAGAATTGCCGTACACACCGCGCATTGACGCTCGAATCTTTCTGTTCGGAGCAGAGAGCTCGAGCGAACGGCTTTCCATACACGACACCGGCCAACTGGCATAAGCGATACTGCTACTGAAATTGAAAATACGGCACATACGTACCAGTCTGTATTCGTCCTTCGCGACGGGGCTGACGAGACAGCCGTGCCGACGGCTGGGCGTTCGTCTGTCGTGGCTATCGCGGAATGGTCGCTTTCCCGTCCACCGCGTATCCCACAACTCTTGCCGCTCGTGCACTTGAAAGCATTGAGCGTTCAAGTGTTGTGAGGTTGTTAAATGCAAGCGCGAGCTCCTCGGCGAGAGTTTTGTTCTCCGGATCAGGCGATTCCATGACTAGGGCTGCGGGTGCACTAGGTTTTACTAGTATTTTTAAAATGGCCGCCGTCTCTGTCGACTCCCGCGTGTGGGTGCTATATGGAGTCGACATACTAAGTATCTGTTTCATGGACCGGCTCATGTGACGCTATTGTTCACGTGACGAAATGTGCAATTTTAGCGGGAGATTTAAAATTTTGGCTTAAATTGCCTTATTTCTCAGTGATTAAAGCATCATTTGCTTCCGGGAAAGCGCTTGGGGTACTATGAAACACCTAATCTTTCGAATAAAACAAACTTTTGTTTTCTCTTCATGGCTCCTTTAGGTGACAAAATATACAAGGATGAAGCCATGTTCATAAAATGTGGCAAAACTACACATGCAGGAACCCGGACAGGGTCCCTGCCATGGACGTATACATCTCTCAGAAGAATAGCAAGCCGGGCTAGTTAATATGTATGCATACCTAAACCTTAAAAAAAGCACATCAGTGAAAAACTCGTCCTGTTGTCCTGTTTGCTTGTCCTGTTAGGCCTACATTTTTAGGGGATGATGATGATGATGATGATCGTTAGAGTTTTTTGGCGCAAGGCCAGCTGGGGCAAAGAGCGCCAAACAAAAGTATCTAAAATAAAATAGTGGCTACTAAAGCCAAAATAACAATAAAATCAATTAACGGCAATGGTGATGGCTGGTGTATAGGGCCAGATATGATTAGGCGTGATAGGAGATGAGGTTTAAAAACTTGACGTCGGACAAATACTCAAACACACGTTTCACGGAAACAATGGCATCATCACCTAGGAAAAACGATGGATGTAGGGGAATATGTTGTCGGTAGAGTTCTCTGAAGTGTTTGTGTCGTGTTGTGTGAAGTGCCTTGCATGTGATTAGTATGTGCACTACGGATAGGGCCTCTCCGCACCTGCTGCACTGGGGTCTAGAAGATCCCGTCAGCAGATACGAGTGCGTCGCATGGGTGTGCCCTATCCGCAGCCTACCCAAGGCGACTTCTGTGTGTCTGTTGTGTGAGTCAGTTGTGTACCGTCCCAAGTGTGGCTTTATTACATGTACTTTGTTGTCTGTCTGTTTGTCCCAGTGTGTTTGCCATGTTCTGCGCAGGTGTTGTCTTATGTGTGGCTTGAGGTCTGTGTAGGGTACCGTTGTAATGTCCACAGTGTTCCTGAGTGCAGCCGCACCGGCCCTCTCGTCTGCCAACTCGTTCCCAGAGATCTCTGCGTGTCCTGGGACCCAGCAGAGACCAGCTCATGCTTTTGTGCATACACGGACATGATAGTACAGAATACAAGATTACTATGTGGTTTCTGGGGGACTCGTGCGATGACAGTGCGCGAACAACACTCAAAGAATCTATATATATGATGGAATTGGGAATGTGATTTTCAAGGATGTGTCGTACAATCAGTAAAATTCCATACGCTTCTGCTGAAAAAATTGATCTGTGCACGCTCATGGTTCTGGCTGCATTGAAATTAGGACCATGAGCAGCGCACGACACCATACTGGAGGTTTTAGAAGCGTCACTATAAAATTCTGCACATGTGTATTTATACTGCAAAGGCAGAAAGTGCTGCAGTATTGCAGCTCGTGGTACACGATTTTTGTCAAGTCTTATAAAAGAGAGGTCGCACGACACAGGGCGAACTTGCCAAGGCGGTAAACTGTTAGAAAAGGATGACTAGTACACATCTAAAAACGAAGCACTGAGATCCGAGGCTCGCTCTCTCACTCTAAGTGAAAAGGGCAGAGGAACGGATGGGCGATTTGCAAAGAGCAGATATGTTGATGTATCGTTAAAGACAGGATAAAAAGGATGATTATTCAGTGATAAAATTTTAAAAGCATAAAGCAAGTCCATGTACGTTCGTTGGTTCGCAAGGCTCCACTTATCACACTCGACATACAGACTCTCGATAGGGCTAGTGCGAAAAGCACCCGAGGCGAGACGAAGCCCCAAGTGTAGCACTGGGTCAATCATTCGCAACGCTGTTTTAGACGCCGACCCATATACCACACTGCCATAGTCTAAACGAGACCCAACCAAAGCACTATAGAGCCGTAGTAGGAGTTCTTTGTCGGAACCATAAGATTGATGGGAGAGAACCTTAAGTATATTCATTGTTTTCAGACATTTATGTTTAAGTTCCTTGATGTGTGGAATGAATGTGAGTTTCTGGTCAAACACAACACCTAAGAACTTGTGCTCCTTGTTCACAGGAAGCGATACGCCATTAAGAGTAATGTCTGGGTCCATATGGACCCCGCGCTTCCTGGAGAACACAACGCAGGAGCTTTTTACAGGATTTAATTTAAAACCATTCTTGTCTGGCCAGCCGGCAAGTTTTTTTACACCAAGCTGGACTTGACGTTCACAGATTGACATATTGCATGATTTATAGGATATCTGCACGTCATCTACATACATGGAAAAGAGATTGTAGGTGGCAGTGCCTTACCAAGAGAGTTCATTTTTACTATGAAGAGAGTGCAGCTCAACACGCCACCCTGTGGCACGCCATTTTCTTGCACGTAAACGTTTGAGAGTGCACAACCAACTCTTACTCGAGACGTTCTGTCTGACAAGTAACTAACAAGAGTGTTTAACATGTTACCCGATACACCGAATGACTTGAGGTCCCTAAGGATCCCATAACGCCAAGCGGTGTCGTATGCCTTTTCAAGGTCGAAGAAGACAGTTAAACAATGCTGCTTATGCGTGAAGGCATCCTTGATGTACGAGTCAAGAGCTACCAGCTGATCGTTCGTCGATCGCCCCACCCTAAAACCTGATTGGCAGCTCTCGTGAAGACCGTTGTACTCGAGGAAGTACACGAGCCTGCGATTTACCATCTTCTCGAAGAGCTTGCACAGGCAGCTCGTCAGGGCTATAGGACGGTAGCTTGAGGGGGACGACGGGTCCTTTCCCTCCTTCAGGAAAGCTACAACTATAGCCTCCTTCCAAGAGTTTGGAAGGTGCCCCGAAAGCCAAATCTTGTTATATAGGTGTAAGAGTGTTAGAAGAGTGTCTGCGTGCAGGTGTTGTATCATTGTGTATGTGATGTTGTCTGGGCCTGGAGCTGAGGGTTTACACGTGTTTAGAGCAGCCCTCATCTCATGTAGTGAAAACAGGGAGTTGTAGGAAGTCTGTGATTTGTTGCTGTCGCGTAGGGACTTCTTTTCACAACAGGCTTTATATTTCAGGAAAGTTTTTGTGTACTGTGCTGAACTGGACACGTGTTGGAAGTGTTGTGTGAGTATGTCAGCCTGGTCTTCGAGTGTGTCCCCTGTAGTGCTGACCAGAGGCAGGCTGTGTGTTTGTTGTCCCTTGAGATTGCGTATTCGTGTCCATACTTTCCTTGTGTCTGTGTAGGAGTTTATTGATGTTATGAATGTACGCCAACTCTCTCGTTTTGCCCCACGGCGCACACGTTTTCCTAACACTTGACGCGTTTGAACAAGAGGAGGTTTCCCGACGTGGGGTACCGACGAAGGATACCCCACGCCTTGTTCGGGGCCTCTCGCGCCCGCCTACAGTCCTCATTCCACCACGGCCTCCGCTGGTTGCGCGGGGCTCCAGAGGCGTGGGGAATGGACTTTTCGGCGGCGTCGAGGATGTGCGCCGTGAGGAGTTGGGTAGCTTCTTTAACGTGTGGGTGTCCTATGGATGTGTGGTGTAGTTTCGATGTCTCTGTAAATGTATTCCAGTTAGCTCGTGCTTCATTGAACCTATTATGGGAAGATGGACTGCTTGGGCCTTTACCTATGTATGTGAGTGAGGTGGGGAAGTGGTCACTGCCATATGGGTCAGTTCCCAATCCCCACTCGACAAGAGGAAAGAGAACTGTGGAGCCAATTGCCAAGTCAAGACATGAGTATGTGTTGTGACCTATGTTATGGTATGTAGGCTGTTTATTGTTGAAAACGCATGCTCCAGAAGATGTAAGGAATTTTTCTATCAGGCGACCTCGGGCATCCGTTCTGGAAGAGCCCCAAAGAGAGTTGTGAGCATTAAGGTCGCCTGTAAGGATGTATGGTTCGTGCAGCTGGTCAACCAGTGCCTCGAAGTCGGAGCTCGTAAGTGAAACATCTGGAGGAATGTATATGGAGCATACCGTTATCAACCTATTAAATATTATTAAGCGTATTGCTACAGCCTCAAGGACGGTGTTCAAGGTGACAGGGTGGCATGCTAAGGATTTCCGGACGATTGTGGCCACACCGCCAGAAGAGTGTGTGCAGCCATCCCTGTCTTTCCTGTATACCAGGTATATATTCAAGAAATTTGTGTGTTTAGAATTCAAATGTGTTTCCTGAACACACATTACACTTGGCTGACTGGTATGCAGAATCTCATACACGTCGTCAAGATTATTCAGGAGGCCTCTGCAGTTCCATTGAACAATATTTTCTCTTCCCATTATTATGTGTTCAGAGCTACTGGAGTGTGACTATTTATGTAGGGTCTTTCGGGGCTTGCACTCTTGGGAGGGGTTTTCTGGCCTTCTCTACTGAACTGGACGTCGCAGTCCGTTCCCTCCGCTGCGATGAAAGCCGGAAGGGCTCGACGTCCATGTCGTCATCTGAAGGCAAGGGGGTGCCCAGCGGACTGGGCCCCCTTGCCGTGGTAGCCTTTCGGGTGTTCCTTGCCTGCGCTGCCAGTGCCGAAGGCGTGGGGAGCACCACAGATAACACAGGCAGTGAGGCGGGGGAGGGGGTCACTGCGACTGCCTCCGTCTCCATCTCGTCCGGGCCCTCGCGTGTGCTTCGGGCCGGTGGAGAGGGGGAAACGGTGGGTGCAGCAGCATCCCCACCGGACGGGGATGCCACCACAGCCGCCGCTGGCTCAGCGAGCGGTGCGGAGGCGGGTTGGGCTGCCAGAGGCAACCCTGGGGGGGGAGGGGGCGGGACCAAGTCTGACTCGCCGTACTGGGTCCCCGCCGAAACCAGACGCCGCTCCACCC
Organism: Haemaphysalis longicornis; assembly: GCF_048455015.1. Lineage (NCBI taxonomy): Eukaryota > Metazoa > Arthropoda > Arachnida > Ixodida > Ixodidae > Haemaphysalis > Haemaphysalis longicornis. The sequence goes on from NW_027526214.1 coordinate 41,134,577, forward strand.
CCCGGCGAGCTGCGTCGGCGTACCTCCCCAGGGGAAAAGAGGCGAACCTCTTTCGCGCCTCGGGGAAGGTGATGTTTTCTGTTACCTTTATGTTAATGATTTTTTTCTCTTGTTGAAACTTTTCACAGGCGCGAGAGTAGGCTGCATGTGGACCCTGGCAATTCGGGCAGGTAAGGTTGGTTGCAGTGCAGTTGTCAGATAGATGATCATGCTGGCCACATTTGGCACATGTTGTTCTGCCACGACAGGAGTTGGTACCATGCCCGAACCTCTGGCACTTGAAACAGCGCCGCGGGTTCGGGATGTATGGCCGGACAGAACAACGGATGAAACCTGCGTTGATATGCTCGGGCTGTGTGCAGCGGTCGAAAGTCAGAATCAGATGTTTGGTGGGTATTTCTTTGTTCTCTCTCCTAATGACGATGCGCCTTACTGCTGTCACGCCTTGTTCTTTTAGGCCTTCGAGCAGATCAGTCTCTGTCTCGGTTAGGAGATCTGCCTCAGAGATCACACCTTGACAACTGTTAAGGCTGCAGTGGGGTGTGACCCTGATCTCCAGATCTTCCATGCGGGTTTCTTTCAGGAGGATTGTGGATTGCTGCTTGGTTTTAACAACTAGCACTTCACCAGTTCTGAGTTTTTTGGCGTCATATGTTTTGCCGATGATACCTTCAAGGTATTTAGAAACAAGAAATACCGATTGAGAGGAAACCGGCTTCGATTTGTCCACAGATTCCATGATCAAAAAACGAGGGTAGTTGTCTTGCTTTGGGAGCGAGATAGATGGCAAAGAAGGAAAAGATACTTAGGTGCGGCCCCTTTTAGGGGGCCGATCACGTCTGGGGGGGGGGTTTGATTTATCCATATAGCATAGGAAAAAGCAGGGAGACGGGGGTACTTTCTTCCTTGACCTTACCCTGGTAGTCAAAGAGGTCCCGGAGCTCCCTGCCTGGTGAACAGACAGGGAGCCCATCCGCCGGAGCTTGACCTGGGCTCCGACGGCCACCGTTCGTGGTTTCTAACCCTCCACCTATAAACACATCGCCACGGTTGGATCCAGCTTATGTTTGGGGGCTCGGGGTCCGCGGTATCGCCAGTACCATCACCAAGATTACTCAAGGTGCCCCGTTCGGGCCATACGTTTAGGGGAAGCATACGTTGTACACCATTGAACATCAAAATACCGCAAATATTTTGTTACTGCACAGTCACATTCAAACATTGTTTTTCCTTAATTTAACTCTACCTGAAATTTTATGTGGCCATTGTATACGAATCCCAGTGGTTTGATTTGGTTTTGGATTTGGTCAGTTGTTTAGGCAGGCGTCCACTAAATTAACCCCACAACGCCCAACATATCATTTTGATACGCCAAAATTGAAACTGCACCCTGGGCTAAAAACCGAAACTGAAAGCTCAAGAATCGGTTGGTGGCGCTCTCAAAACATCGAAGAGGGTATTTGCTTCTCGAAGCTTCACATTCCTGCCACCAGAGGTGTGCTACCCCAGTTTCAAAGGTTGCAGCTTCCAGCAGCGCGCACGATGCAATTCCGCCTGGATCTTTTTATTCTGCCAATGGTAAATATGCCATATGATTCCTGAATTTTTTTACACTTGTTGTTTCTCGAATGTTTTTTGATCCCAACGCGTAATTTTCAGTAATGGGTAGCGCATCTGGGCTGCATGACAGCGTGGTAAGTTTTGCCGTATCATAATTGATACCGTGGGCTTTACTTGAACGGCGCTTGCTCTAGGGCGCAGGGTAAGGGGGCATCGAGGCTGTCAAGATGCCGTTTTTTGCATGAGCCAGAAAGAGTCGAGGCACTGGCTTCGGCTAAAACATGGTGTCGGGTCTGCTGCACGCTCTTGCGCGCCGGGCTTTCGTCTTCGTCTTATCCCATTCGTGGGCGTGTCCACCCTAGCGGGGTACATAGCGTACCGATATTTGGCAGAGGTGTTGGAATTTCTTGGGCGAGATGCATTTTGCTGTTTGCTCTAGAGCACCAGACACGCTGTATCGATCCTAGTTGCTTTGCGACTACGACAGGCTCGGAATGGTGACCTTGATCTTCCTCCCGAGGCATACAGTCAAAGCCCACTGTATCAAATATGATACGATTTGTAATTCTTAAAAATATGTATTTTCGCACTACTGATGTGTCAACATGTTCGTTTGTATCCAAAGTTCCCATAAATTGAACATATAATTTTTTGTTTCAAACTGGTTCTGTGAGTGGGCTTTCCGAGGTTAAGCGCATTTTGCTGATGTTCTTTCAGTGGCCTTTATGTTTATAAGCAGACAACGGCCATGTGATGGTGGTGGCTGCGGCACGGCTTAAAAACCGGGTGGGAATAAAACCGAATCAGTAGAACCCCCACTCAATCTGGCCTCTGCTGCAATATATCCTGATCCCAAGCAAGCTGAATATTTTTGCAATTCAATTTTGCATCTGTGCACGGGTAATGAAACCTGATAAAAACACCTACCACACAATTCATACAACGCCGTGCAGAGTGAGGAATAAGACAGCTTTGGCTTGCACTAGAAGATAAATGGGGAAAGCAACTTAACAAATATTTGCCTCCGTAATCTAGCACATGCCAAATGAAAGGACTTAGGTGGTTGGGTGGCATTTAGGCAACAATATTGACTGGTAGATGTAATATTCAGGACGCGAACAAGAGTCACGTGAAGTAAAACATGATAAACGCATATGCATTTGATACAAGCTCAATTTTACGGCATGCAGCAGGCTGTCTGTTGCATAGTTGGTATGACTTGTCTTATACCATGCTATTCAGGGTAGGTGTTCCCCAAATAAAAGTTGGCAGTCTTGTTACGAGTTTGGTGTTACATTTGCAATACAGCACTGGATGTAAAAGAGACACCAACTTGTGCGAAAATAGGGTTGCTATATTCGGCAGGATAGTATGCTAAAAATAGAAATGTTACAGTTGCATTATTTCAAGCTCTAATGCAAAAATGCTGAAGCACTCAAACTGAGTAGAATTGACGAAAGTTTTTCATTCTGCAGTTTCTCTGCCCAAATGGCAGTAATATACATGCCAAGAAGTAAAATAGGAAAGACCTGCAACTCGTGTTCATTACATCATTGCCCCGCATCAGAGCTTCCCTATTCTGGTGAACAATCGCTCGTTCTTTTCGTGCTTTTCCCTAAATGTACAAAAGGTGCCTTACATGTTGCGAACACAAATAACACCTAAGACACTTCTAAGATAGGTGTTATTCGACCAGATTTAGGTAAATCTCAAAGGTGGAGTATTTTCTGCAAAGAAAAGTTGGACATCCACCTAAAGGAAAGCTATACAGCTTTCTCGAAAGCTTCGCAGTTGAAGAAAAATTCGTCCTGGTGCAGGATTTGAACCCGGGACCGAAAATTCGTCCTGCAGCAGGATTCGAGCCCGGGACAACTGCTTAACCGGAGCAGTCGCGCTACCAACTGAGCTAGCCAGAAGGCTAGTCGCTAATGTCCTGAAAGTGAATTGATGACCAACCCTAACTGAAGGACATGTGTTAATCGACCAGATTTAGAGAAAATCCTAAAGGTGGAGTAAGTTTCTGTGAAGGAAAGTTTGACATCCACCTAAATGCAGCCATACGGCTACAAAGGAAAGCCATACAGCTTTCTCGAAAACTTCGCAGTAAAGAAAAATTTGTAATGGTCCAGGATTCGAACCCAGGATCACTGCTTAACCGGAGCAGTCGCTCTACCACCTGAGTTGACCAGGAGGCTAGTCGTTAATAGCGCGAAAGCGAATTGATCAAAAACTAGAAGTGAAGGACATGTGTTAATTGACCAGATTTAGGAAAAATCCCCAAGGTGGAGTAAGTTTCTGTGAAGGAAAGTTTGACATCTATCTAAACGCAGCCGTACGGCTACAAAGGAAAGCTATACAGCTTGACCTAAATGTAGCCGTATGGCTGCATTTAAGTGGATGTCAAACTTTCCTTCACACTTCTAAGACGTTGTGCTTTTATGCACGAGTGGGAAACGAGTCTGCGCTATAGAATATAGACAAAAAATTCACACAGCTATGCCACTGTGACATATCAGTATCGCGTCGCCAGTAGAAGCAAGGGGAGTAGCTGGCAGTGCTCGAGAGGATGTTTACGTTAGGTGGTGTCGCCATTCCTATCGGATGTGGCCCGGTTTATGTCTTTCTTCTCTGAGTAAACCTCAGTTACAGTTCAGCCGTTTGTCCTATCTTCTTTTCTGGTTATATCCTCGTCTACACGCGCTGTTAATCCATTGAAAATGGCGTCGCCAACAACCGTTTTTGTTGAGGCACGCTTAACAAGAGTTTGAACTTCGGCTGGTTGGTACATAACTTCGAGAGAAAGCGGAAGCCAACGGACCGGACGGGGCGGAAACTAAAGAAACGAAGCGCAAATTTTTATCTACTTATCGCACCATCCCGTCTGTAACGCCACCGCTTTATTTCGAAGGCACATCTCACACAACGCCAGCAACAAAGTGCTGCCTGTATGCCTTTTTACAGATATAGTGGCAAAACCGAATAAAGTGGGTTATTTCACTATTAATGACGTTGAGATGCGCAATACTCACGAGGGAAAGGCGATCAAGTGGCAACCATCTGTGACAACTGTCATCCTGCTGTCGACTCGCTGAGGTTTTGCAGATGAATTGAACTGAAAACACAATCACATGGCTGCACACAGACGTCAAATATTCACAGTTGTAACAACAGGCATTTGAATAAAATTCAAGGCTTTCACCCTGTTACACAGCTAAATTGAACTGCGCAAAACACGACTGAAAATTGCTCGTCGCTATCCGAAGTAATTACCAGTGGAGTTGATTGGCACATATGATCTCGATTTATGGCATCATTTTTTATGCGGTCCCGAAACAGCGTATCACACAATGAACTTTCCAACCGTTCAAACTAATGCGTTAGTACACATTTTGTGTAGTTTCATGCCCAGCATTGGGTATTACGGGTATGATGAAGCATACGGCGCTCCTTGCACTGATAGAAATAAAAGAACGTTGTTCGCCTCGACCCTCAAGCCTTAAATAAAATCCTTTGTTTATCAGGAATTTTGATCACCAAAGTAAAATAACGATGCTTTATTTATTTAAATCTTGCATAGAAAGTTCGAGTAGCCAAACCTACGCAATTGGCATGAAATTCAGAGTCCAAAGCGTGGAGGTGTTGTTGTATGTTTTATACCCGAAGATATTATGTGTGTATAAGAATGAATAGAACAGATAACGCATAAAGCTAACGTCTTACTTCATGAACCAATACTAGGTACGTATATTTCCTATCCCAGCAGCTTATTACACGTTTTTTTTTTTTCAGGGAAGTGCTCTTGCGTAATTATCGGCTCGTTTTGTTTTTAGAATTTCTGAAACAAACGGGTATGACGCCTACGAATGGAGTTTTTTTCTACTGGCAATTAAGGCGGAAAAGAAACAAAGGTGTCACATTTGGCGAAACACACATGGACACTCCTACTTTTTTGTGGCGTCATCGATGGTTACTAAGCCATGTGATATAGCTGAGCCCAATGCACGGAGTGCATGCCGTCATGACATCACTTACCATAAATTGTTTTCTTCATCTCTTTTATAACCGACCACTTCAATTTGCGTCCCAAGATATTTTAATATTGGGACCATGCTGAACACATGTCCACAGTTCGAAAACTAACATTCACATGGAGTAACTTCAAGGACAATAGGTTTTCCAAACTTGCGGTATTATTTCTAATGATCCAGCAGTGGGATAGCAAAGCTGAGGACTAAAATTAACTCCAACCAATCACAAATGCTCCGTAGTTACAAAATCCTAAAGTAACTGCCAACCTCACAGGTCTGCTAATTTTTAAAATTCAATCAAGCCTTTTCCAAACAGGGTACGACTGCCGCGAAAACAGGGTGTCGTGTCATGGCTGTGGATTGTGTGGATGTGGATGGATCTTTTAACTTCCGGGCTGTTTATACAGCTCTTGGTTGCGGCGCCAACGAAGAGAAAAAATTATACCACCTTCGCGAGAGGAACCATCAGGAGGATGCGAAGCATCATGGGGGTTTTGTTTAAGTTCTACACTGGAACAGAACCGGCGCAGGCGTTGTCTCGGACAGAATGAACGCGGTGCAGTGCGCGCACCTGCTTTTATACAGCTGGAGGAGAGGAGAATGAAGGAGAGACGCGCATTCGCAGTGGGGCTGTGGACGGCGCAACAAGAAGGGAGGGACATTGCCCCGACAACCATGAGATGGCTCCAGTAGTGACGGTGTGGCCGGTGTCTTCCTGGGCCGGCCCCAGACGACCACGCATACACTTTAAGGGCTCCTGGAGCGAGTGTTGCTGTTTCTTCCTGTGCCGGCACGAGACGAGCCCAGCATATGCAGTGGAGCGCGGACAGGGCTCCTGGAGTGACAGTGTTTCCGGTGTCTGCCGGGGCCGGAATGAGACCAGCCGAGCATGCGCAGTGGAGCGCGCACGCCGGACGACAAGAGAGGGAGGTACACAGCCAGAGTATGAGATACTTCGCATCAAAGAAATACTAAGAAAACGCCGCGCACCGAAGCGTGCATTTCGTGAAGAGCGCACTGCATCCTACAGGCTTTTGTGGGCTCCCGCCACGTGAGGGGCTCACAAACAAGAAACTGCTGAGCGCAGAAAATACGAGCGCACGTGGATGTGCATCAAGTAAGGAGCGCCTGGCTTCATTATGGCTAGCGCGTGGGCTGACAACACGTTAGGGGCTCATAAAAAAGACAAAAAATTACCGAGTGCACGTGAGCGTGCGCCTCCTAACGAGCATTCGGCATCATTCAACTTGCCCTTCGAGAACACTCTGCCCAGTATTTGTGACGTGATCTCTCGCGATCTGTTCTACTCCCCAGTTCACGTACGCTCGCCCGGGAAGTGGCCGCTCCGAGCCGGTCACGCTGCAGACGCCGAGTTCTCGAACCGGGTGGCAGCCTTTTGGAGTGCTTGCTACCACGGTCCAGCTGGTTAAATATGTCAAAGCCAATGCATGAAACGATTTGGGCCGGCCACTCATGAACAGCTTTGAGGAGCAAGTTAGGAAATCTATGTCAGGTGCACCGGGCAGGTCTCCGATGGAGTGAGAGAGAACGAGAGAGAAATCACTTTATTTTCCAAGCAATTTGGGTAGGAAGACGTGGTGGCTGATGGCCGAAGGCTTGCGGCGGCAGTGGCGGCATGGTCAACCAGAAGTAGCTGCGCCCCCGGTTTGGAGCAGCCCAGCGCGTTTGTCTACTTCTCGACGCTGCAGATGGGGTAGAATGGGTTAAGGGGACATAACTTCACATGGCGTGACCTAGTGCCTCCAGTGAGTCACAGAGGGAACCGTTCGGTGCAGTGAGGTCAGAGGGAGAGATCTTGTGGAGGAGGGATTTTCGGGTGATGGAGTGGGTCTGAAGGAGTCCCCATAGGCGCTCCTGAGCCTTAGTGAGGGATGTGTGGGCAGTGGGAAAACGGCGGCGGGAGAGCCGTTAATGGTCCGTGGCTTCTTGATATGAGAGCAGACAATCGTGTGCCGACCGAGCACTGTGTTAGAGAGCAGGGGAGCCGCTGTCAAGATGGTGTCGACTGGTTCAGTCGGGGATTTTGGAGAATCAGGAGTGCTATAGCCGAAATGCTACCACGAATGAAGTTTTCATTGGTCGTCTTCAAATCAGTGATTATAATGTGTGGTTGCAGCATGGTGATTATAGCCAGGGGTGTTACCGCCTCTTCCAGCGTTGCGGGGTATGATGTCCATACGGGGAGAGAAGTGACTGGGAGCGAGCCCACAAGCTTTCCTGTTCCTCCAACCTTTCACAACCGGTACAATTTAAGTTTTTTTTTGTTAACACATGTGGTTGAACAGTGTCGCCAGTTATTTTTCAGCCCAGGAGGGGAAGGATGAATGCCTTTAAAGTCAGCCTGGCAGCGAAGATGGCTTGCTACTTCACATAAAAATTAGATGTGCAAAGTGAATGTAGACGAAGACACAAAAACTCATACAGACAATACAAAAGCAAATAACACACGAACTGACAAATGCAGGATCACGCACACGGCGCACAAACAGAAGTAAAGTTAGGTCACGTTTTGACATAGTTTCGTTTAGCCCGGAGTAACAGAGAAAAGACAGCAAAGGCCAGCATTTGTGTTTTCATTACGCAGGTAGAGCGGGTAAGTAAAACGGTGGTTTCCCCAAGAAAACCTCTTTTGAGCACCACATTTTCTTTGGGCATGTTGAGTATAACTTATTTAATACGTCCTCTTTATATTTTTTAAAAAAGCAGTATTGGAGGATTACAAGACTCGCACAAAACCCCTCGTTAGAAAACCCATACAAAGCTTTGTAAAAACCCCTAGGTAACTTGAAAACAGTATGCCTGCAGGAAGCTTTGGAATAAAGTATAGCAGATATAGGTTAAATAAATGAAAATGCAATTGACATGTACGAAGCAAAAAACCCACATTCCAGCAACATCTGAACCACGTCAGCAAAGTATATATTTTTTGCGTCCACAAATGCGTCCACAATATCGAGAGTACGTCTTTAACACAGTCGAAAGAATGTCCGAATATAAGGTACCAGCAATATTACCTTCACATGCAAAGTTTTTTATAAAGATATTGCATGTTTTAGGAATGGCTAATAGAGATACTGCTGGGACATAGACCTTCGAATTATTTTCTGGACGTCGCAGAGATGTTAGTAGTTATCTACGTATAAGCAGACTTTCTTCCTTGAGGGATTCCTTTCCTCGCAGTCCTCTTCATGAAACGTTAGTAGGTTTTATTTTTAAGTAAAGAGCTGTTTAGTTGTTTGCCCCGTCGTCGGAGCTCGCTCGATCGACCTGTGTAAAGCCACATGGCGTTCCGCCGCAGCGGTTGTCACAGCGGCGTGAAAGAGAGGCATTGGAAGCGAAGCGGTTTATATAGTCATAAGCGTTTGAAACACTTGAACTCCTAGCGCATGAAAATATATCTCGACGTTGTTTGCCGCAAAGAAAACTGCCGGTGTATTTTATACAAAATATACGTAATTCAACGGGGCGCCCGCGTTTATTTTGTTATGAACGGTCGTTTGGTGGGTTTTATGATAGTAATGAAAAACGTTGCTGGCAACGTCTGCACATGCGGGGACAAAAACAGGGGCCAAAACAACAAACTCGTGCTTGCGCAGTTCAGGCAGGGGGCGCGCGAGCACTTCGAAGGTGGGAAATTTGAAAGGCGTTGGACAATCATCCGTTGAAATATTGAGGAGAAGAATCAGATTTTGAAGAATGGGAAATTTTCCGACGCGGAGGAAGACGAAGCCACGATTTTGTCTGCTGTGCGTTCGCAGCGTGTTTGTCAAGTTCACGAACCTCAAGATGATTAATCAGCGGCAGGTTCCTTCATTTCAGCACATCCAGCGCTGCCGGTGAGCCTGCACGTTTTGCCCATGGCAATGGGTTTGAATGAAGTGACCCCGTCAGCCGGTAAGGCATAGTGTGGGTTTCAACCCATCGCGTTTACCCGAAGGGAAGAGTGCATTGAAGCGCCTCGCGCGATCTCGCGTCAAAGACCCAATGGAAGATCGACCACTCGTCGCGCTCCGCCCAACATCTCGTGGATCACTTGTGGAGTGGAGTGACGTATCTCGACAGCGTGCACGTTTTGTCCAAGGCGATGGGTTTGAATGAAGTGACCCCGTGAGCCGGTAAGGCTTAGTCTGGGTTTCAACCCATCGTGTATACCCGAAGGGAAGAGTGCATTGAAGCGCCTCGCGCGATCTCGTGTCAAAGACCCAAAGGACGATCGACCACTCGTCGCGCTCCGCCCAACATCTCGTGGATCACTTGTGGAGTGGGGTGACGGTGAGAACGAAGAAGTTCAACAAGACGTTCAAGATCAAGAGCCGTTTCTACCAGGGAGTCGGCAAGGTAGTCATCATAAGGTGGTGGGGTACAAGCCACGCGGGAGCATGCCCAAAGTTACAGTGTCCGTTCTTCCAGCTCTGTAGCGGGTCCTGCGCATTCTTTTGAGTTATTGAGAGTCAAAAGAGGGGAAAACATCTCTGTCGTCTGCGACAAAGGGAAGGGGCTCCTAAATGTTCTCAGTAATAGGAGAAACACTGTATTGTAACCAGTCCGCGAAAGTATTATGGACATCTTCTTCTACTTACTGAAAATGTTCATGTCCCTCCATATGAAGTTATCTCGTGCCGAAGGTACGATCAAGGAGCTACTCTCGGAGTTAGCTGAGTGCCCCCGTGAAGCAGTCGCACCAGATGATCCCCATTTTGTGCCACAGTAGTCCTTTGTAGATGCTCTGCAAAACTCAAGGGACTCTCGGTGCACCGCACACGTCCCAGAACCGTCACTCTCTGCTCCCATGCGGACTGCACAACACCGCCCAGATAAAGAACTTAGGCCTTTCATAACTGACCCTGACCACGTTATGAACACTAACCCTCTTCTTCTATCTGTTCATGCAGGCTCCGAAAGTATTACCCTGCTCATGTCAAATTTCGGGAACCAGCCATCGGGTATCGGAATAAAAGAGTTAAAATAATTCCCAACCGTGCAAGGCTGAAAGTACCTTCTGCGGACCGAGCGGCGGTAGTCTTGAAAAAGCCACAGAACGAAATACTCAGCCAGAACAGCCATCAAATGCATCCGTACTCCACGCCGTTTGCCACACTTTAAAATCAGTGGTGTAGACCTCAGCATCGTTCCTGGTATTTTGTGCACGAACATGAATACTCCCAATGCGTTCAATATCCGCGAAGAAGGGTATAAACAAAGACCGTACTGGTAACAACGTAATATATTTTAGGTGTCGTCATCCGTCTACCACTTCCTGAAAACGAAAGAATGCCTGTTCATCGGCTGGACGCCCTGTTCTGTTAAAGAATATTTGTACGTTGCTGCGTGCACTCGTTGTGGCACATATGGCCATGTCGCTTCACATTGCAACTCGGAGAGTTATTGCTGCTTGTACAGTGCGGGTGATTACCTTGAAGAAGGATGCACCCTTGCCGAGACCGATAAAGTTGTGTGTATGGAAGGCGACGTTCCGACCACACCTTCAATGCACCGTGCTGTTTTACTGTTGGCTAAAGGGTGGTACGCATGCTTCAACAAACTATTTATGAAACCACTCTGACATCTATTTCACCCTCTTCCGTTTCCGCCTAGAACAAAATCTCCAACAGGCTACTCAAAATTCAAAGTGGATTGTTTAAAATTTCGTCAAACAAATCTATGCCATTCATGAGTAAACCCCCACCTTGTTGATTTCGTCGAAGCAGAGCACATTGATGTGGCTGTTGTTTGTCACCCATATGCAAGCTGATCAACCGTGCTTGGAGTGCCAACCAATTGGCTTCGTTTTCTGCACCCAGACACTCCCCGAAGCATGGTCCTCATAACGTGGCGTAAATATAAATATCTCTCCCCTCACCATGTATGTTTATGTTTTGGCTGTGCGGCTTAAAACTGAGAAGTCCAGCATGCTTCTCATCGCTACTTATGCTGCACCATCACTGCCAATGGAACTTCTTTTGTCAAGAATGGATGACGTCCTCCGACGAAACTGCTCTACGAATGTGATATTGGCAGGAGATTTCAGCGCCGGGAATCCTATTTCTGGAGGCAATGTTTTGAACTCCCGTGGGGTCGAGCTCACTGACTGCATTTACGAGACCCCACTGAAAATACTGAACTACCGAATATCGATAGCGACCTTTCGAAATGCCTACTGAGAGCCTTAGATCGACCTTACCCTTGTTTCCGGCCCCATTTGGGAAGGTGATTCTTTGTTTATTGTACCTACCACGCCACCTTTGTCAGGCAACGAGTACGTAGTATTCGTCATGCAACGATTTCCACTGTCCATAAAAAGATGGCTAACCAAAGCATCCTTACAATATTTTCTTGAGGAATTCGATTGAAAATTTACACCCACAAGATGGCTCTACAAAGGCCACCATAAATACACTTTTTTACGTCTTTTACTCCAGATTTAGTTTGAACGACCGCTGAAGCAACGCAGAAGAAACGCATGGTAGAGGTATATCTGGCGAGGGAAAGATCGGCAGTGCGTGTATTGCGGATATGGTACCAACATTCCCGGGATCCACTCTAGCGAGCTGATTATCGTATTGAATATTTCAGGAGCTTCGCCGTGTACAGAGAACACATTCATATCGCCACGAAAAATGCCCTAGAAAAATGCATGCGCATATGTGTCCCGCAAGAACTTGTTCAGGCAACCATTCAAAGTGGCGTTTATGAAGCACCGAGTACCGTCTATTTTGTCTCCTCTGCACTTCATCGGATGATACGTTGAGAACAGGCACATTATGATCTCCACCTGAAAACCAACTTCCCTCTGAATGCCATGAAGACGACACTCTCGCACACAAAGCAACCAGGGTCGTCATTGCCACAACTAGATGCCACACAGAAGCCAAAGACAACTTCACTATTTATGAGTTGCGATTAGCCTCCAGAAAATTAAATTCCGGTTCTACTTCGGGACCAGATGGCATCACCAATCCCATCGCTCTTCTCCTTGTAAACCACATCTCTTCTTTCCTGCTTCGCAAGTTCAACTCTTGCCTTCTTCTTTGTTGTTTCTCTTCTGACTGGAAGGAAGCCCACTTTACAGTTTTATTGAAACCTGGACATCCGCGGACAGAGCTTGGTTCATACAATACAATATGCATTACGTCGATGATTGGCAAGCTGGCAAGCAAATTTGCAAGCAAATTCTACAAGCGAATTGGCAAGCAAATTTTACATTTACGTTGTCACTATTTTTACATCGTTCCGGACCCCTCCAGACGCATCAGTATGGCTTTGCCTTAGGAAACAAAACAACAACCACTTTGTTTGATTTGTGGAACCGTCTCAAACACTATCCAGACCATTGTCATCTGTCTCTTGTTGTATTCCTTGATTTCGCTAAGATATATGTTAGTATATGGCACCCCCGACTATTGTACTTTTTAAGCTTACACAATTGCCCTCGAAACATCTATGAGCTGCTAACATCATTCCTTGAGGTGCGCCCCATTCGGTACGAGACGTTCTGAGGAAACATCACTCATGTAACGACAAAGGAGTATCCTCAAGGTTCTTCCCTTACCCCCGTTTTGTGGAATGCCTATGTGTTTTCATGCTCAGCATTCTCATGCGGGAAGACAAGTTTTTATAGGCTTACGCAAAAACACGGGTATTTTACTTCACGCGCGCACAGCCCGTAAACTAGAAGCCATTTCCCTTGAAACGCTTGCCAAGATTACTGCTTGGGCATAGAAGCGAAGCCAAAGCTAAACCCTTACAAATGTTTTGGCTCCTCGTTTCAAGAGGTGGCAGAGGTGCGATACGGATGCCTATCATGAGACTTCACGACGTAACCCTCAAACAAGTCCCCGGAATAAAACTATTAGCAGTTGTATTTGACAACCGCCTGACCTTTGTGGCCCACACGAACTATTTAAAATTAATAGTTGAGAAATGGCTGCTTCACTTACTAGATTTGCACTCATGCACACCATCGTCGAGCGTTCACATCCGCGTCAGCTGCACCCTTTGGTCGTCCTTCCTGACATCTCCTATGGCGCACCCACTTGGTGGCACCTAAATCAACACCATAGTTTAAAAGCTCGAGTTCACTCATTGATAAGATCATCATTGTGCGCGATCGCGCGGGCATAGACCATGACGGGCACACCAGCCCTTTAGGATATCGGCAACGCGCCCGCTTTACACATTTACCTTGACATCGCTGTGCGCATCTTTTTGCAGTTTAATCATTGACAATCAATCACATTCCACCTCTACCGAAGTAGACCTTCGAATAAATCTCTCCATTCTCCCAGCGCGACATCTTTGTGTCCGAAATTGCGCCTCACTAGAGCAGAGGTGAACCAGTGGTATCTCCTCTCCGCTCCCCACGCTTTCACAGACGGTTCGCACACACCCACCACGGCTGGACCAGCCTTTGTCTTTCTCTACGGACCCGACCTTGTGCACGCCGTAAGAAGGCTTCATTATATTTTCTCCCACCACATTCCTTGATGCTCAAGTTGTAGCCCTGCACAAAGTCATTGAATTCGTCGTGGACAATACGCCTTCCTCTCCTGTCCATATATACTGTGACAGTCTTTCTGTACTTCTGGCACTCAACAATCCTTTCAATCAGCCCTCAAGAATTCCCCAATTGAAACAGGACATCTCTTGCTTCGAGCTCTCTCTCCGTGGACTTGTACATTGTGCTGGCGCCGTCGACCGTGTGGGGGTACAAGATAACTGACACAGTCACGCGAAGTGCTGCTACGACAGGAGAAGATGTTTGAGGGAAAATATGAAAACATGTTGTGCGCTTGTCGCTATTGAAGGCTGGTAGCTCATTGTGGCAGGAGATGTGGTAAACAAACAACAGTGACTGAATAATATTCCGCCGAACGTCAAATATTCTCAATCTACCTGCTTCTTTTCCGTCGTCTAAAAACTTACCAACCTATAACTGGGCATGGTCGTTTCCCTGACTTTTTCTACCATCGCGAACTTATGCCGTACTGCCTGTGTTTTTGCGGTGCGGCCGCCACTTGCATCTTTCACTATCTGGCGCAAAGTTCAAAATCGTCTTCATACTTTTAACGACTACTTGGCATTGAGCGGCACCCGCTTGAACCGCCAAACCTTCGGCATCTATTAAATATTCCTCAAGCCATCGAGATTTTAATCGAGCTTGTCGACTTGATTTTCCGTTCCCTACCTGGGGTGTGATGGCAGTGTGTTTCCAATGGTCTGTCATCGGTGCCGTCCTACCTACTATGACGGCGCCTCCCTGCGGACCAACATGTCACTTTTGATCTGTGCGTGTCGCCAGTGCGAGTTTTTTTCCCAGATTTCCTCGAGTTGTGTTTTGAGTGAAAATGACCTAAAACATTCATGTTCCATCTGGATTCCTGCTCCCTAAGACAATTCATGCTTTTCTTCAGCGTGGTGTCGATCTTTTTTGTATTGTGTGTACCATGCGACAGGCGTGACAGGGATATCTGCATTGACCCAGTCACTTTCTATTTTGTTACCCTTAGATTGCCTCGGCGGTACTTTTCTTTGTATTTTGTAAATGGTGTGCACAATGTGTGTGGTGTTTCAGCACCGCAATAACCCTACTGGACTTTTATTTTAAATCGGCTTCTTCAAGACGTACAATTGTGGTGAACGTTTATAAATGAAGCCTCTTATGTATTTGTTTTTGTTCCTCTGCTGTCTATCCGTGTTTTTCCAAGCTGTTAACTACAATTACTTTTTAATCCTGCACTTCACAGTTAGGACATTTTGCTATATGTTTTTTTACTTACTTTCAATCGCAACCATGATTGCCGACTCTCTTCTTACGCTCTGAGTACATGCTGCCCAATTATATGAAACATGGAAAGTAGTATTTTTATTCTGCCAAATTACTTTTCTACAAAAAAGAATAATTGGCGTCTAGCCCCATTCATTTATTTTATAATTGCTTTGAACCTGCCCCAGCCTTGCTGGAGCGGGTATTGTTCATAACTTTATTTTTATACATTTCTTTACTTCCTTTTCTTTTCTACGTACGCACTAGGAAGAAGGCTATCGTAGTGCCGCTCCATGAAGCCAGGTTGAAAATATGCAATTGCAACCTGCCAGCACCTACAAAAAGTATCACGCACCTACAAAAAGTATCACCAAAAAAAAACGAAAGGAGTCAGCCGACAAGAACGGGACAAGCTCCCCGACGACGTCATTCAGCCATACAAAAGCACGTGGGCTCCACCCGTAGTCTTGGTGAGAAAGAAGGACAGCACATCGCGTTTCTATGTGGAGTACAAGAAACTGTATACTGTGACAAAACAAGACGTTTACCCTCTACCTCGAATTCATCACACATTGGACCGCTTGCCGAATGAAAAATTCTTCTCATAATGGGACCTCAAATGAGTATACTGGCAGACAGAAATCGACGAGCGGCAGAGAGAGAAATCGTATGTTGCGACACGTGGTGACTTGTATAAATTCACAGTTCTTCCCTTCGGCTTCGGTTCGTCTCTTGCAACTTTTAATTTCGTGTAATGGGTGCTGGAGACTGTCGTCGTTTGATTAAAGTGGCAAACACGCTTGTTTACCTAGATGACATGGTGGTGTTCTCCACCACGTTTGAAAAACATCTAGCTCGCGAAAAAAGTGTATTATAAGTAATTCGATCCGCAAATATCATTAGGAAGCCCGACAAATATCCAATTGATTTCGAAGAGTTTAAATTTTTCGGCCAATAGTAAGCAAACAAAGCATCCGCTGCGAGCGTGAAAAACGTGTGGCGTATCTTCGTTCTCGAGACCTACAGATACAAAGGCTATTCGACACTTTCTATTGCTGTGCTTGTACAACAGACAATTCGTGGAATGTTTATCGAGGATCGCTAAACCTCTTACACGGCTTACAAGGCAAGACGTTTATTTGTATGGGCAAGTGAGCAAGAGCACTTTTTAGAGGAACTACGCAGACGGCTGCAGAAGCTGCAGTGTCGCAAATGTCGACGAAAGCGCTGGCACGGAGGTTTCCACAGATGCCAGCAATGTTGTCTTCGGAGCTATACTTTTTTCATTGGCAACAGGGCGCCGAGCATGTCGTAGCCTATGCGATCCGCAGTCTTTCAAAAGCCGAAGCAATTTATTAAACACAGAGAAAGATTGCTTGGCCGTCGTCTTGGCAATTACCACATTTAAGCCCTACCTTTCTGAGAGGCCTTTTAAAGCCGTCAGCGATCATCACTCCCTCTGGTGGATCACCAACCTGGGTGGTAATTGTGGTTTGCGACTTGAAAATGAAAGGACATTCACTGGGGATATTCTGAGCTCGGCAGGGAGCTGACCTGCATACAACCCAGTGCAGGGGAAGGGAAGTAAAGGGGGAGTGATGGGATAAATTAGAAAGAGAGAGAGAGAGAGAAAGGTATAAGGAGAGCTGTCAGTCCTAGAACGCTGTCAGTCCGGGCACACCAGTCAATCACTGCACTCCGGGCTACAGCCGCTGCGTAAGGCCGGTCTTCTCCAGGAAATGAAGCAGATAAGTGAAGACTTCCCGTTGGGTTGCCGTAGGTCCCTTCCAGAACAGAAGGTCCTCCATGTCGGAGCTGGGAAGGACTCGATGCTGGAGCTCTCGGTGGAGCTCTGCTCTCGGGCCCGCGTGGTTGGGGCAGAAGCAGAGACTGTGCTCGAGCGTCTCCAGTTCGGAGCAGTCCGCACATGTATAAGAGCCCTTGAGTCCGTGTCGGTGCCGACGCTCCGCCACATTGCAGCAGTTGAGCTGCTGATGCGTGCGGGCAACGGTTTGGGTGCCAGGCCGCTCACGACCCGAGGGTCGGGGTGCATCTTCTGCACCATGCGGGCCACGGCAGTGCGGGCCTCGTCGAACGCGGAGTCGTCTTGGGAGACTGGGGTGCACTTCTGGTGGACCTGCCCTAGCGCGGGCGGCCCCGTGTTCGTTGCCCTGGATGACACTGTGGCCCGGCAGCCAGTGGAGCAGCAGGTCGCAGCCTCGTAGGCCACAGTGCGCAGCTTGGTTGCAAGGGAGCGCTCCGGGTAGCTGCTGCTGTTGGTCACGGCTACCCGGAGCGCTCCTTTGCAACCAAGCTGCGCACTGTAACCTCCCGAGGCTGCGACCTGCGGCTCCACTGGCTCAAACACACATCGGGTAGACTGGCTTGGTGGATCCTTCGGCTTCAGGAATACGATAGCACATCGACGCTGACTGTTTGTCACGAGCACCGATATCAACAGAGTCATACGACCATACGAGTAGACACATTCCAAATGGGCGACTTGCAATGTGTGGATTGAAATTAAACCCACTCATGAAATCCCTTAAAGAGTACGCACTGACGTGCCACGCTTGTGTTTTAGAAGATTGTCATCCTACTGCCTCCCGAAAAACGTGCTATACCAAAAGAATCATACCAGCAGTAAAGATGTTTTCCTTCTTGTCATACCCTTTAAGGCCTGCCACGATAATCACCAGCGGTTTCTTAAGTGTTAGCAGTATCATGTTGGAATGGACCTGCCGGGCCATTCCCAACGTCTCAACGAGGTGCAAGTGGATAGTAGTAGTGACGGGCTATTGACACGATATACGGAGACCAAAGCTCTTCCTCGAAGAACAGCAGCAGAAGTGGCAAAGTTTTTGTGCACGAGATTGTTCTACGCCATGGCGAACCCACATTTATTATACCATACAGAGGAAACCATTACCGCCGATTTGATGCAAGACGTCCTCAGGCTGACCAGAAGCCACAATCGGAAGGCTGGCGCATATCATAAAAAACCAATGGTCTTACGAACGTCTGAACAGAACACTGGCTGACATGTTATTCATGTACCTCGACCTAGAGCACAAATCATGGCACGAAATTCTGCCGTATACAACATTCGCATACAATACAGCTGTCAAAGAGACGAGTCGGACCAAACTCTTCCAGCTGGTCTACGGACGTCAAGGAACGACAACTCTCGATTGCATGCTTCCTTTTTAAGATGGCCACTCAGCTGTTAGCAGAGAAGCAGAGTTTATTCAAACGGTTCGGGAGGCATTACCGGTGGCCAGGAATTGCATTTTGCGCCAGCAGGAACGCGACGCGCGAAACAAACACTTCTGCCACCGAGCGGCAGAGTATATGCCATAAGAGCTCGTGTGGGTGTGTACGCCTATCCGCCGCTGTTAACGCTCTGAAAAACTCCTCCGATGGTATTTGGGCCCTTATAAAGTGACCCGCCAAATCAAGGACGTTACCTATGATTTTTTCTATCCCGGTTCCCACTCTACAGCAGGCTTACGATCACCCAGCAAAGAAGTCTGGCGTGTGCGCATGAAAGCATGCTATACGCGGTATATATATTCAAGACTTCATTGCACAGGACATTGATATGGTATTTTGTTACTCTAGTGTTATTCTTTCTTCTCTTTTGGTTTACATTTCTTCCTTAAAATATCAATAAGTAGAGTCCGACGCAAGTCTCAAAAAACAAAAACAAACATGTTTCGTACGTTTCGACTGGTTGTCCCGTCTTCATCGGTTACTCCGATGAAGACTGGACCACTAGTCGAAACGTTACTAAACATGTTTGTTTTTGTTTTTTGAGACTTCGTTGGACTCTACTTATTGATATATATATATATATTGTGGTGACGTTTATTGATACCTTGGAACGGTCACGTCGTCAAGCCGGGCAGAGTTCGAGCGGACGTAGGAAACCGGGGCTGAGGTTCGAGCTGTGCGAGCACACACTTCGTCTTCTTCCAGAAGCGCTGCAGGGCACATAACCTTATCGGAAAATTGTCCACCAACAGGACCTGACAGGACATAGCCACTGGAAAAGTGTCCATCTGCTAACGTTCAGGTTCTTCGCTACAATCACCCGCGGCGAGAAGAGGAAGCCATCCTGGCGACTCATGGTGACGACGGAACCAGCGGATCATAGTAGGGCTTGAGTTGCTGAACACGCACAGTCTCACGGCCGCGGCGCCGAAGATCCCATGAGGGCATAGCTGGTTCGACGATATAATTCATCGGCGAAAGGCTTTTGATAACACGGTAAGGACCGTGGTATTTCGATGTAAGCTTCGGAGAAAGACCTGGAGTGGAACATGGCACCCAAAGCCAAACAAGGCAGCCGGGAGAGAAATCGCGTGGTGCACTGGACGCGTCATGGCGAGATTTCTGTAGCTGCTGGTGTTCAGAAGCAAATGAACGAGCGAGCTGGCGGCATTCCTCAGCAAACTGCGAAATCTGGGAAATCGGTGTACCCTCGGAGGGATCAGGGTGGTATGGAAGTACCATGTCCAGCGTGCAGGTCGGCTCCCGTCCGTAGAGGAGGAAGAACGGTGAAAATCCGGTAGTCGACTCCGTCGCGGTATTGTACGCGTACGTGATGAACAAAAGGACCTGATCCCAGTTTGAATGGTCTGATGAAATATACATACACAGCATGTCTTCCAGAGTGCGGTTGAATCGTTCGGTTAGGCCGTTGGTTTGCGGATGGTACGCTGTGGTAGTGCGGTGAACGATGTTACACTCGGCCAAGAGCGCTTTGATAACGTCCGATAAAAATACGCGACCTCTGTCACTCAGCAGCTCTCGGGGCGCTCCGTGTCGAAGGATGAAACGACGTAGGAGGAAGGACGCCACGTCCCGGGCTGTGGCTGCTGAAAGGGCTTCTGTCTCAGCATATCGCGTGAGATGATCTACCGCAACGACAATCCAGCAGTGCTATCTGGAGGTGCACGGCAACGGCCCGTAGAGGTCGATACCCACTCTATCGAAGGGGCGGGCAGGGCACGGCAGAGGCTGGAGTTCGCTCGCTGTTGATCGCGGGGGACACTTACGGCGCTGGCAGTCTGTGCAGGAACGAACATATTTTGTGACGAAGGTGTACATGCCTCGCCAGTATAGGCGAAGGCGAAGTCTTGCGTATGTCCTCAGGACACCTCCGCGGGCACACTGCGCGTCACCGTAGAACGAAGAACAGATGTGCACGCGTAAATGACTAGGCATGACCAGGAGCCATTTGCGACCTTCGGACGAATAGTTTCGGCGGTAAAGGAGTTGGTCACGGACAGAGAAATGGGCAGCTTGGCGACGGAGAGAGCGAGGTGCGGCTGCTGGCGATGGACGGGACAAAAATTCCACAATGGAAGCGATCCACGGATCCTTTCGCTGTTCAGCAGACATGTCGGTGATATCAAGGGGGGCCAGAGTGCACTCCGCAGAAGAAAAATCTTCAGCATCGGATCGTAGAGGAGACCTAGAAAGGGCATCTGCGTCTGTGCTTGCGGCCGGACCGGTATACCACTCGTATGTCATGCTCTTGCAGCCGGAGGGCCCATCGACCGAGGCGGCCAGACGGATCCTTTAGCGACGAGAGCCAATAAAGGGCGTTGTGGTCCGTCACCACGTCGAATGGGCGCCCGTAGAGGTACGGGCGAAATTTCGTAATAGCCCAAACGATCGCTAAGCATTCCTTTTCAGTCACGGAGTAGTTGACTTCGGCTTTTGTAAGGGTACGGCTGGCGTAAGCGACGACGTACTCCTCGAATCCGGTCGCGTTGTGCGAGTACTGCGCCCAGGCCCACAACGCTGGCATCGGTATGGATTTCCGTGGGAGCGCTGGGATCAAAACGTCTCAGTACCGGTGGGGAAACAAGAAGGCGGCGCAACATATTCAAGGCGTCCTCGCAGGCGGGTGACCAATCGCCGATCTCGTTGTTACCACCAAGGAGCTTCGTCAAAGGCGCAATGATGGTGGCGAAATTGCGAACAAAGCGCCGGAAGTAGGAGCAGAGTCCTATAAAGCTGCGAAGTTGTTTTTGGGAAATTCCGCCACGGCGCGAAGTTTTGCTGGGTCAGGAAGGACACCATCTTTTGACACCACGTGGCCTAGAATAGTAAGTTTTCGAGCTGCAAAGCGGCATTTCTTCAAGTTTAACTGCAGGCCGGCTGTGGCAAGGCAGGTTACCACTTGTTCGAGGTGGGTAAGATGCGTCGCAAAATCAGGGGAAAACACGACTATGTCATCTAAGTAACACAAGCATGTTTTCCACTTCAGGCGGCGCAATATGTTGTCCATCATGCTTTCAAAGGTTGTTGGCTCATTGCATAGCCCGAAGGGCATGACGTTGAATTCGTACAGCCCGTAGGGTGTGACAAAGGCTGTTTTGTGACGATCCGCTACTGCCATAGGAACTTGACAATAGCCGGACCGTAAATCCAGAGAAGAGAAGAACTTGGCTCCTTGCAAGCAATCGAGGGCGTCATCTATGCGAGGAAGCGGATAGACGTCTTTCCGCGTGATCTTGTTTAGGTGCCGGTAGTCCACGCACAAGCGAATTCAGCCATCTTTTTTCGTCACAAGTACTACGGGATAGGTTTAGGGCCTTGTCGAAGGGCGTACAACGTCGCGCTTGAGCATGTCTGCGACGTGCTCATCAATGACTTGGCGCTCAGTGGGCGACACACGGTATGGCCGCTGCCTGAGGGGTGCGTGGGAACCGGTGTCAATATGGTGCGAAACACTGGATGCCCGGCCCAATTCGACGCGTTGGGCATCGAAAGAGTCTCGGAAACGATGCAGAAGAGCCAGAAGCTCGTCTCGTTGCACAGGAGCTAAAGCGTCGTCTAGAGAACGTAAAAAGACATCGGAGTCACAGTTCACACTAGGCTCAAGCGCAGCGAGGTGCAGTGATGCAGCGTTCTCCGATGCGTCAACGATGAGATGATCGTCAACTGGCTCGACGTGGCCAAGACATTCACTGCGAACCAATGTGGCGGGGCATGACGACGGGTTTGAAACGAGGATTGTACCGAAACCAGAGCGAATTTCAAGGACCGCGAAAGGTAGTGGCAAACATTTCCGGGCGCTGAAGAGTGGCGACGGCGTAAAGAAAACGGTGGTGTCGGACAGACAGTCACAAGACACGGAAACAAGCACTGAGGTGCCGGGAGGAATATCGGTATCATCGGCGGCAATCAATTTGGCGGGACGTTCGGGGATAGCGATGTCGTCAAACGGGAAAAGTTCAACCTCAGCGCGAGCACACCGAATGATCGCATGATGTCGTGACAAAAAGTCCCAACCGAGGATGATATCCTGCGAACAGGAGGCTAAAACGATGAACTGGATGATATAGACATTTTGCTGGATTGTAACTCGGGCGGTGCACGTGGCCAATGGTTTCACGTCTTGAGCATTCGCGGTCCGGAGGGTGAGGCCAGAAAGCGGAGTGGTGACTTTCCTCAAGGAACGACAAAGACTTTCACGTATCACAGACACAGCGGCACCAGTATCGATAAGAGCGCAAGCGAAAACACCTTCTACGGTAACGTCAATCACATTGTAAGGCGAAAACGAAGGACTTCACTAGTTCGACATGGGCGCAGTTGTTGCCTCCGGAACTGCGGCTGCTAGTTTCCCTCAGCTGCGGATTTGGCACGTGGGCGCATCGGGGAAACGGAGCGGCGACGCGGAGAAAAGGAACGGCGGCTTGAAGGCGTCGAGGTCGACTGGTCAGCTGAGTACGAAGGTGGGGTTGCGCTAGAAGTAGCGGGAGCGAAAACTGGTGGAAATCTATAGGCTGGGAACTGGTAGGCGTCAACGGGAGATTGGGGTCGACGGCGACATAAACGTGCCACATGTCCCGGAAGTCGACAAGCGAAACAGATTGGGCGGTTGTCTGGGGTGCGCCATAGATTCGGGGTCCGAGGCGCCATTCGAGGATACGGCGCTAGTGACTGCTCCGCGGGACATACAAAGGAAGAGAATGGTGCCAGCGGCGGCCTTGTGGCAACGGAAGCCTAGGTGAGTGGGGCTTCGACGTATTGTTCAATAGGCGACAGGACAGGAGGTGTGACCGACGTGGCCACTGGTGAAAGGGTGGATGCCGGCGCAACTGACGGCTGGCGTACGGAAGGGATCGTCTCGGCAACACGCTCTCGGATCACCTGTTGGACCGAGTGAGGCAACGTGGAAGGGGGCTGTGGAGCGCAGGGAAGCAGAGACAGCTGACGCGAAACCTCTTCTCGCACTAACTGCTCGATACGAGGTAGAAGAGCCGAGAGGTCAGGAGAAGCAGCCAATGCCGACAGCGACCCACGTTGCGGTTCTTCCCGCGAAGGGTGTTGGCGGGTGAAAATGCGCAGCTTGCGGAGCTCGTCATAGCTCTGGCACCAGTTCATGACGTCGCTAATAGTCTGCGGGTTTTTATTCAGCAGCATTTGAAACGTATCGTCCTCAATGCCCTTGAGAATGTGTTTGATCTTATCGCTTTCGGCCATAGCTGGATTTGCACGCCTGAAGAGGTCGACGACGTCTTTTATGTAGCTCGTAAATGTTTCACCGGCCTGCTGCGCTCGCTCACGCAGCTGCTGCTCGGCCTGGAGTTTGCGAAGTGCCGGTCGGCCGAAAACTTTCGTAAATTCAGCTTTAAAGTCTGGCCAAGTAGTGAAGGTAGATCCGTTGTTGTTAAACCATGTCTCAGCCAGCACCGTAAAATAGAATCCGACGTTATTGAGCTTCATCGTGTCATCCCATTTATTAAGGTGCTCACCCCTTCAAAGATTGAAAGCCAGTCTTCCGTATCACGGTCATCAGTGCCGTTAAACAAAGGCGGGTCTCGTTGCCGGAGCGTACCGGAACAGACGATGGGCTGCTGGGGTGTAGGCGGCATGTCGTCGCTGACCGGGAATCTTCTGCTTCGCAATTCCAGGATGTCAGGCATTGCGGGGATCGCGATGTGGCAACCTCCACCAAAAACGTGGTGACGTTTATTGACACCTGGGAACGGTCACGTCGTCAAGCCGGGCAGAGTTCGAGCGGACGTAGGAAACTGGGGCTGAGGTTCGAGCTGTGCGAGCACACACTTCGTCTCCTTCCAGAAGCGCTGCATGGCACATAACCTTATCGAAAGATTGTCCACCAACAGGACCTGACAGGACATAGCCACTGGAAAAGTGTCCATCTGCTAATGTTCAGGTTCTTCGCTACAATATATATATATATATATATATATATATATATATATATATATATATACACCAAGTCAGAATAGGAAATGAGCGGCTCGTTGAAAATAAGACAAAAATAAGAGTTGGCAGTCGAGAGAGTCGAGAGGCAGACCGGAAAGCAAAGCAGAGAAGGTGGTAGTTTATTGAGACAGAAAAACAATTTGGAAAGAAAGAAAAAGTGGAGAAAGAAATGCCCTCCAGGTGGGATCCGAACCCACAACCTCAAGAATACCAGTCTGGTGTGATGACCACTATGCTACCAGCGGGCCGATTTTCCCCACCACTTTCTGGGGAATGTATATTAAGGTATTTTGGTTTCCTGTGCTTGGGGGTGGCAGCCAGCGCCACTTGGACTTCTCGGGGAGAAGGGGACCTTCTTTTGAACTGACAGGCCGTGACTCGAGTGTCGACGACATGTCAAGGGTGGTCGACCAGCGTTGAACTGTCTTAAGCTTCCTATAGCACCAAGACTGCCAGAACAAAGGCCCTTGCTATGCTTGTAGCGATTCAGAATAGGAAATGAGGGGCTCCTATATAATGACAGAAATAAGAGTTGGCTGTGAGGAATACCTCTGAAAGGAAAGGAGGGGAATATGTGGTAGTTCATTGAAACACATAAACAATTTGGGAAGATAGAAAGACAGTGCAAAAAAGATACCCGCCGTGTGCGATCTTAGCCCAAGACCTCCAGAATACCGGTCTGGTGCGATGACCACTAACCTACCGGCGGGGCGATTTTCCCCTCCACTTTCAGGGATATATATGTTAAGGTATTTTTGTTTCCTCTGCTTGGGGGTGGTAGCCAGGATCACTCGGACTACTCGGACTAGTTTCTTTCTTTCCAAATCCTTTATCGGTTTCATGAACTACCACAACCTCCCCTTTGCTTTCCGAGGTTTCTTGCCTGCCTACTCTTATTTCTGTCATATATATATATATATATATATATGAATATATATATATATATATAAATATATATAGATATATATATAGCAAATGAGAGAATGGGAAATGAGGGGCTCGGTGAAATAAGGCAGGAAACAAGGGTTGGTAGTCAAGAAAACCTCAGAAAGCAAAGGGGAGGTTGTGGTGAGTCATAGAAAGAGATGAAAATTGTTTGAGTCAGACAAAAGTTGCTGAAAAAATGCCCGCTGGGTGGGATTCGAACCCACGACCTCCAGAATACCGGTCTGGTGCGGTAACCACTACGCTACCGTCGGGGCTGTTTCCCCACCAGTTTCTCGGGTATTTATCACAGGTGCAAAAAAGCCTTGTGCGGTGCTTCTTTCGCTGACACCGACGTACGTGAGTACCCTTGTGGGTAGATTGGACTACGTAACCATACAGCTGACGCCTGCGCAAGGGACATACACTGATCGTGTCATCATACTTCCACATCTGCCCAAGGATGGGTACTTTTCGCCGCCCGTCGAAAAGTACCCATCCTTCGAGTCGGCTAAGGTGAAGACCGAACCAGTGGGTCGTAGAGAGGCTTCAACCGTGGCACACAGGCGATATCACCTCCGGGCTGAAGAATATCTGGGATATTCTTCTGGGATATTTGTCTGGGATAATTGTAAGGTATTCATAGCCAGTGGAAGTTGCGATTGCCTTGGCATTTTTTTGGCAGTGGTTGTTGACTTTGTATTTTAAATTCCTTCGCTTTCAAATTTTATTCTGTGCAGTTTTGCCTCTTATACTCCACCAATGACCAGCATCTTACTTTTCAACAAATATATTGCTCTTACATTTCCCGGCGAATTCTCTAGCTCTTTTAAATGTGCGGTTTCGCTTTTGCTCAAATGCATTCCTGGAACCGGCGATAAGAACTATGAGACACCATCCTCAAGAGTCTCATAATACTACCAGTACGCAATGGTTTGTCTACAACAGGGAATTTAGGGTTGCTTTATTGTCATGGACTAAGTGCGGACCATTGGAGAGCCGTAAGGTTATATCGAAGTTTCTTGTCCACACATTGAATGTTGATGATTCGGTTTCTAGCAAATCGCTGCACAGCGAACCCAAGGAAAGCGGGGCAGGTTCGAAAAACGCCATTATCGATCCGCTCTGTACCAGCAAGTTTGGCTGACTTGGACCTATTTATTGCAATATTGATCAAATGTTTTTCCTTGTTTGCTTGTCTTCGTATTTTTTTGTTATTTTCAATAGATTTACATGGGCGTGTCATGCATGAAATCGAATACGTGTGGGTTAAAGAGCCCCAATTCGGTCAGCCTGTCGTATACAAGGTAATATTTCTCTAGCATTTTACCTAAACCGGCACTTATTGCTGTAGCCGAACTCTTTTTAGCTTGTGTTTCG
This sequence comes from Haemaphysalis longicornis, assembly GCF_048455015.1. Classification (NCBI taxonomy): domain Eukaryota; kingdom Metazoa; phylum Arthropoda; class Arachnida; order Ixodida; family Ixodidae; genus Haemaphysalis; species Haemaphysalis longicornis. Next base: position 41,161,508 of record NW_027526214.1, read on the forward strand.
GATATTTTAACAACTTTTGAAATAACTATATTTAGGTAAAATATAAAAAGGGATAGCTGGTGCATCTAGATTAAAAAAAGACACTGCAAAAACGACGACAGAAAAACAAATAATGACAAGGCAGACGCGCATCAGTCTGGTCGTTCTTCATTTTTGAGTGTTTTCGACACATTTTTATGAATAAACAAGTAAAAACTTGGATATTTTTCAGTTGCTCTCAGAAAACACCACTTCGGTATTTCCGAGTGGAAAACAACATGAACGAAAGTCGGCGGTGACGTGGAAAGGTATTTTTCGATTAAACTCAAAAGGATGTGTTTGGAGCGAATAGAGTTGTCGTTTGGTCTATCATTCAAGAGGTCATTTACTTACAACACGGTAAAAACGCTGCTTGCAGGTGTATCCTCTATTTTTGGTGGGATCCCACGCGATGTTGATGCAGGAAAGTTTGGCACAACATGATACAGATTCTGAATAATATTACTGAGTGTTTATTTCTTTGCATTTTTATAGTCTTAGTTAAATTTTTGCTAGTCGCTTTCACAACCAAGATCGTTTTTTTGGTTCTGGTTAGCACAGGTTTTCTTCCATGTACACATTGCTTTTATTTCAAGATTGCCTGCTTTGGCATTGTTCTTAGTGTGATATTTATAATCAATGTGGAGTTTTTATAATTTTAAAACCAAAGTGTTTTATGCCGGCTCCCGCACAAATAGTTCACGTTATGTCCGTCGCGGAACTGACATCACCAGAGAAACTTATCATTTCTTTGATGTGACAAAAACTTGGATTGACGCAGCTGCACCGGGATTCTGACTAAACTCTTTCGCCGACACGCAAGGTACGAAATGCACTTCCGACTGTGCTATGAACAGGCGCGTAAACAAAATGACAAACGCGCCTTATATCTCTCCTATCTGATAGTGCATAAATCTAGGAGAGTCGAAGCGAAGTCGTTTATCACACGCGAATGAGCGTAGTCCGTGTCTTGTCGATGCCAGTACCTACGTATACGGGGTCCGCGCTGCATAACCTGTGGTGAGGCCTGCGCAGCAAAGACAACGGAGTGAGATTGATGCTGACTTGCGAATTTTGCGCTCCTGGCACGGTCCGCTGCTCCTTACGCAGCAACGGAGCATGTGTTCACCCAATGATTCGCTCACAATCCGTTTTGTTTCGTTCGCACGGACGGTTTGCTAGCGCCTGTGGTATCTGTCGGATTTACGCAATGCTCAGGCGCGTTCAATTCAGTGTCTAACGTTGATGAGTATAACGTTGATGCGTATAACGACGAAATATAATAAGCGATACACATTTCACTTTCGTGTTTTACCAGTTCCTATAGAACACGGATCAAGCACATTTTTCCGTGGTCCATTTACCTTGTCAAATATATTTTTTACGAAGCAGACAAAGTGAAATTGAGTACTGTCTTTATATATCCCTTTTCAAGGTGCACCGGAGCGTCGTTTGCGTTGTATTATCAGTAGCTTTCTTCGCACAATTCAATATAATTATACCACTTCATGTGTAAAGTTTCAACCATGTCCTAGGAATACCTGCGTCACTAGTTTTTTTAGAACGTGGCTCTTGCTTTACTGTGGTCACCCCTTTTTCTACACCTTTCAGTGTCCTTTTTGGTTTTTTATTTCGCCTGTACACATATTTACTTCAGTGTACTTTTGTCACGGCAATAGGCGCTTACAAGACGTTGTACACCTGTACTACCAATAAAAATTGGGTAATGTTTTTGTTCACTAGATCCGCCTAATGTAAGAGAGTCTGCGTTGAGCGGTATGTAAAAGTTTTTAGCGATATGTAAAGCGGTATGTAAAAGTTTCCCCCTTAACCATTTCCTAAACAGGGCTTTTGGCAGAAGAACTCAGCCAATACCAATAATTTGCGTAAATAGGTTCCACAAGAACTCGCCAGTATTGAACTAGTGCATCATTGTATCTTCTCCACAGATTCATTACAGTTTTCAAGAGTTAGATAAAGCTGTTCCAATCTGATACCTATTGGCAATATTTTTCAATCCTGAGGCTTGCTATGCGTTTTGTAGGACCTTTTGCGAACTTGTCTTGTCTGCAAGAGGTGTCACTAAATTATTAAAATTTCTGAGACCGTTTCTCTTGGGATAACATTTAGGGTCAATATTCAAACAACGGTCTTGTCCATTTATTTTGAATAGTACGCAAGGTTTTTCTTATTAGCGACAAAATTTGGTAAACATTCTGGCCAGCGTTTCTTAGTGTTACGAGTGTAGGCCGCGCCATGTTGCAGGATGGGGCGCCTCAGTGTTCTCTCTTTGCACCGCCAAATATTATGTAGCTGGGGTGTGCTTAACTTGTTTGCCCCAACATCATGCTCATCATTGCCTTTGGGATGACGCGCATGATCACGAACGTATAATCCGTTACGAAAACGAGAACGGACCCCTTCGCGAGCGCCTGATCACGGCATGACAACATCCAGTCATTAGGCACAAGCTAATCCAGGCCCACCCTTTTTCCTCAGAGACGCCAAGTAAAGGAGGGCTTTGGGTGTCTCTTTTTCCCGGCCAATTTGAACGTTGACAGCACGTGGCTCAGTATGGTAAGATTGCAAGATATCTTTTCGTAGAGTTTAGCACTGAACAAGCAGATACTGCCGACGATTTGGGTCGGACGTTTCTTTCGAACAACACAACGCTGCAGATACAAAGAGATAGTGATCCACAAACAAAGAATTAGTTTGGTTACTTCCAATAAGTAATTTAGAGGTTCGTGTTGTTGGTCTAACTGCTGCGTTTCCGAAATGGTGGCAGTTCTAAAAGCTCTAATCAATCGCGCATCGTGAGGGCCGGAGTCATCGGGGTGCAGATTAGTGACCGATGGCCTCTCGGAGGCAATCTCCGTAAGAATGTGGCCTGCGAGATTTGAATAGGATGGTCACAACAAACTCTTGAGTCTGAGAGTGTGTCGTGCCACATGGCCAGGCAGGTTTCTAGGGTTTCTCAGACGAGTCATAGAGTGTGGTCACCTTGAACACACGGGCATGGCGGTCGGTTGAAATTTCACAACCACTCAAGCAAAATCTGGGCTTTCAGTTTCCGTGGCCGCGTAATTGCTGTCAACTTGCAACAGCGTTCGGCTTGTGGAAGCCCCCTCTCGGTGCACAGTCTTGCCATTGCGAGAAAACGGCGTCTACCCGCACATTTCAGGCATCAGTGTTTACCATTGTGGTTTCCTTCTCGTTAAAGTGGCCTAGAACAGCGTTCTCTAGCACATAACACCTTAGAGGTTCGAAACGTTTGTGGTATCTAGCCCAACACGTCACAGATAGAAGGAACAGTTGCCCAGGGAACCCCATGGATACTTACAGACAGTAGGTGTTAAGAATTGGGGAACGACTGCAAGCTTGTCGAATTTGGCAGACGTTTAGGGGCAGACGTTTACAGACTTTGACGGTAATTGAAAGCGCGGATTTGCTATCCAATGGGACACTTTTACGGTTTGATATTGGGTGAAACGGTTCGTTTAAACCGGAGAACTAACGACAGCCGTTGTATTTGTCTTTCGAATGTACTTGAGAAAACGACGACATCATCTATGTACGCAAATGATCTTTATTACTTCAAGCGGGAGACAATTGCAACCTCCATGGGATATAGAGCTCGGTATTTGACCATAATTCGAGAGAAACCACCTTACCCCTGTGAGGTTTATAAGTAGTGACTAAGGTGGTGTTTTTGCAAAAGCATTCGTCAGGAATTATGTGAGCTTGCCGTATCCGGCCAAAGAAGTTGTCTGTCTGACAATACAAAGATACATTATTTTTCACATTCGATTCAGTTTGGGATAGTCAACACGAAATCGCGAAGTGCCATCTTCCTTTTCTGGCAAAAAACGGGTGAGAAGCAGGGGCTTCTCTTGCGCATCCCGCCCTATCTCGTCACCACATTTGGTGACAGGCATTAGGAATATTGGTAAATAGCTCGCTCAAATTGTGCATGATGATGCGGTGTTTAGTATGCGGAGTTCCACCCGACCCCTTAGCTTGGGTTAAGTAATGTGTGAGATCTTTTGTTGTCTCATCACTCATGTCACTTTGAAGCGCTAAGTGATCTGTCGTGTCTAGGGCGTCCTCGAAAACTGCGATGGGAGTTTCTTCGGAAGTGGCTGACGCTGATGTTGATGCTGACCGATGCTGATATAAAAAAATGGTGAACAGAACATCAGTAACCCTGCCCGTTAGGGTGACAAATCCCCTAGCGAGAGCGAATTATTACCCAATTAAAATCGAACTGGAAGCGTCCGCTGCACTGTCGCCACGCGAGAGATCGTCTCACACAACGCGAACAAGCAGGCGAGTCCGTGGCCGTAGGCGTTTCTCACCGATGCTGCGCTGTGGTACGCGTTATGCAGGAATATCTGGAGTGAACTGCTCTCTCGAAAAACTGACGAACTGCTCGGAACAAAATCTATGTACAGGATCCAGTTCTTTCAGCACTCCGAAGCATTACGAAGGTTTGCAAGTCGTCACCTTCCCCATTTGATCTTCGCAGGTGCTTTCACCACAGATGTCCTAGGGTGGCTACAGTACGTTTTATTCTGGGGCCCACCCGCGGTGGTTCGACGTTTCTTAGCCGCTTCAATAACACCTGGCTCACTAATAAATAACTGCTTCAGTGTCAACTAGTGTTGTTACTGGCGTCTGTCATTTGCGACAAGAAGGTTGGCACTCGTCACCGCGTCCACGGAATTTTTGTCGCTGGCATATTCTCGGCCGGAGGTTGTACTTTCAAACAGTCATTGCTTCACGACCAGAAATATTGCCTACAAAGTCGGCCTTCTCTAGTTTTCTCGCGACGGAATTAGACATCACTTCTTCAGCGAGCCGATAATCTTGCGAGTGAGGCTCGTCGGAACTTCCTCCTGCAGCTTGACGACCCCCGCACTGAGTTCTGCTTTATTCCCGAATGCGAACTCCACTGCCGCAAACAGCACCACCTTAACAATATCCTTTAAACCTTGCACATCAACCTGTACCCAGCGCCTCCTTGGTTTACCCGCGCCGCACATATGTTCCCTAACCGTGCGCGCTAAGGATAAGCTTTAAGTTATAACGTCGTGGCCAGGTGGAGCTACACCTACACTAGAACAATGTTGTGCAGCGATTCTAGCGCAGCAGCTTCCGAAGACCTTCATCTACGGCGGCATCACCATCCGACCCTTCGTACGTCAGATATGCATGTGGGCACCAGCTGAAGCCAACTAGCCATCACCTTGTCATCATCATCATCACCACCAGCCTATCTACGCCCACTGCAGGGCAAAGACATATCCTATAATTTTTTGTTTGCACCGGTCCTGTGCTAGTTGCGACCAATGTATCCCCGCAAACTTCTTGATCTCCGCAGCCCATCCAACTTTCTGCCTCCACCTGCAACGCTTGCCTTCTTTTGGGATCCACTCCGTTACCCGTAATGACCAACGGTTATCTTGCCTTCGCATTATATGCCCTTACCAGGGCCATTCCTTCTTCCTAATTTCTACTAATATGCCCTTAACACGCGTTTGTTCCCTGACCCACTCCGCTTACTTCTTGTCCTTTATTGTTAATCCTATCATCTTCTGCTGCATTGCTCGCTGAACCGTTCTCAATTTAAATTGAACCCTCTTAGTGAGCATCCCAGTTTCTGCCCTGTAGGTGAGTACCAGCAAGATGCAGCAGTCATACACTTTGTATGGGACTGCATAGGTCTGGCCGGGCCACGTGGGACACATCGGCCTGCCCGGGTACTCGCTTACGAGGGCTCGATTCTTCGGTGGGGCCGCATCAAGCAGGCTTTATCAAGCAATTTGGCGGTTCGGTCTTGGCTCCTCCGTGTTGGAACACCTTTGAGGACTTCATCTCCCTTCCCGCCCCTTCCTTGTGGGGCCTTGAGCCATCCCTTTGAATAAATGTTTGTTTGTTGTTTTTGTTCAGCTAGCTACTGTGATCTCTATGGTCGGCTGATATACAACTGTCTGCAAACGGTGAACGTCACTGATGACTCGGCTCGAGAGACGGTCGCGTGGCGAAGCACTAAACAATTGAAATGGGCAGTTCGCCAAAATGACGAAAAAGGTTTGTCGAGGTGATCCTGGCGAATCCCCTGTGTGGGTATGTGGTAAACTTTTTGAGGACATCATCATCATCATCATCATCCGGCTACCTTGATCTTACGGCACAGGAAATGTTTTAAAAAATACCCTGGTTTGCCAGAGTGGTAGCACAGTGATTGTTTGTCCCCGGTGTACCACACATTGGTCTTAAGAACTTGTTGTCGCGGCACAGAATCCTCCTGGATGCAAAAGCCAGGAGTACGAATGGAGCACTGGAGTATGACGGAGGTGAATCAGTTGTTGAAGTTGTTCCGGAGGGCATTCGAAACTGAGAGGAGCCCCGAAGTCAAATTGGAGCAATGACCTATGGAGGCCTTGGTGATTTCTTGCGCAAAACAGCGGCCATGGAGATGACAGCTGGCGGCTTCCCCCTATTCCACACTTCAACGCCTAGTGGACAACTGATCGAACATGTCGGAGCAGGTAATTGTCTCGTGTGTAGGAGAACGGTGAAGTATGAGCAAGCTTGAAGCTTTGATCTCTTTACGGTGATGCTCAAAAAAACGCTCTTGCGCAGCTCGACGGATTGTAGTCGATATCTTCATCAATCATGCACAGTACGGGGTGGTGGGTTGCCTATGAGTGCTTTGAAGAGCTGTGGCGCTTTCGTTTGGTTTTGAAATTCGACTTTCCAGAAGGCCATTTTGTGTTGACTCAGCAGTCGGTTGTTGGGGTGCTATTGTTCACTACCTGATGGAAGACGTAGAAACTCTGCAAGCTTCTATCAAGGTCTTCAAAGCAGGACGGCGCGAGGTGTGGTAACGCAAAGTAGGCGTTCTGACGCTTGTGTTCTAGTCTCGACTGGTTGAAACTAGCGACATACTCAAACTGTTCAAGCCTGTCCTCTATGTCACCGAAATAGTCCCGTTGAAAGCTTTCTGGAGCACCGGACTCCATAAAAGATAGCTGTAGCTTAACTGACAATTGAACCGTTACATCATGTTAAATGGATGAAATAATGAATCTAACCTTCATTAACAACAACAGGAGCAGTTGTTACGGCACCCGCCTGGTGGAGGGGATCCCTAGTAGGGATCAACTGGGTGCGGGTGGCTGCGCGGGCCCTTTGCACCAGGTCAAGCTGGAATTTAGGGTCCTTGCTAACCAACCTCGCCATTCACTGTTGTTTGGAGGAGTTGCAGATTGCTTGCAGGACCGGTGTCTTTTGGCATGCTCACACCTGATGGTATATGTTACCGGGCGCTGGGCAGTAGTTACAGTTGGCTTAATATTCTGTCAGTTAAATCGCATTAAGAAGGATACGGTGTGGATACGTGCTATGTTGAAGTCGTCTGAACGTTGTTGCATCATCACTTTTGAGATTGTGGTGTGGATAGTGGAAAACGAGCCGTTCGTGTCAGTAGTACGCCAAAATATCTGTGGAGCACAAGAAAGGTTGAGGGATAGGTGCAAGAGGTGGTGGCTGCTTCGTGAGAGAAACGGCTATGTGTATGCAATCGGGGGCAGTGACGTAAAGGGACACGATTCCCGCCAAGGGATTCGCACACTGGTAGCGAAACTGTAAAAACTTCGGGAATGATCTGTCTTGCTAAAAGATAATGAAGTGTCGTTGGAGAAATTTGACCTTGTAAGTAAATTCTGCACGCTTTCTTAGTGTCGGTAAGTATGGTGATTGGGTATTGGGCATTGATGATGAAGTGGGCTATCCAACTGCTTCGGCAGTATCAATCGCTTTGGTATTGAATGTGCCGGATGTGATTTCCTGGCCTTGCTCATTCACTACACGAGTTAGGCTGGCGGGATGGCGCGGATGAGCGGATACATCTACATAACAGGTTTTTAGGTCGTTTGCATATCTGGCGGACATGGCTATTGCTCAGGAAATTCCTCTGGCCTTGTACTCCGGATGCATATTTTTTCTTATGGGGCCCCTCGTATGCGCGTTCGAATCTTCATAGGTATGCTTGTTCTCTGATCTTCAACCGGTGGCGTCGTATAACCTAATCGGTGAATAATTGCCCGCCCTATCGTTGTTTTCTTCAGGCTTTTTATGAGAGAAGTGTGGCGGGTTTCTTGTAATTCCTCCGAACGCTTAATTTTAATAATTTAAATGTCGATGTCTTATAGGGCAGCCCGAGTGCACTCTTGTAGGTTTGGCGAATAATTATATTTTTTTCTGGCTTTTTCGTTCGTTTTAAGGACCAAGAACGGTGTTGCACAGGTGATTGTACTTAGAGTACTGCTTGTAATATTTTGGGCGCGTCAGGTTCTTTGACGCCATATCGACGATGTGTGATGGCTGAAGTATGTGCGTCAACTGGTTGATAGTCTTTTGGAGCGGAGCAATTCTGTGGAAAGAATTGCCATTTTAGGGGACAAGTCCAACAATTCTCAAGGGCGGCACAGTTGGGACGTGTTGCTCATGGATGATTACGTGCGGGTCTGGGACGGTGGACGTGTATTTTTTTCGGGGTACTAGCACTAAGTGTCGTAAGTGCCGAATTCCCTGGGGCACAGTGAAGACATCGTTCTCGAAGGTATCTTTGTGCCTTGTCTATAACTGATAGAAGTGCTTCTTGTAGCTCATCCCTAGATCCTATAGGTATCCAAAGTTGAGATAAACTGCAAATGGCGTGATAAAGGTAAAGAAAATCTTGCAATAATGGTTGGCGGTTCTTCATGGCGAAGTGCAACAAAAGTAGCGAGAAGACTGACCCTTGTTGGTTCCACAAAAAATCGTCTTGATACGGGCAGAACGTAAATGTCCAATTACAAATGTCTGGGTGCGTTTTGTGAGGAAGGCTTGGACAAAATTGTACACTCTCTGCCCAGAAATATTCAGAGCCCCTGATGGATGCGTGGTGACTGAGGTTATCGAAAGCACCTTTTATATCTAGAGACAGAATACAGCGCTTATGGTTCTTTGGGAGCCAGTAAAGAATGTCTTCTTTAATTTCAATGAGTACGTCTGGAGTGAATAGGTGTGGGCGAAACCGATACATGGTGTTGGGAAAATGTTTATAGTCTTTAATGAGTGCGGACAAACAAATTTGGACCCTATGTTGAAACAATTATTATTTGCAGGATATAATAAATATTGGTCTCACGTTTCCTGATAATAGCGGAGATTCCAGTTTTAATTATTTTTTTATTCGGTATCTTTCAACTGAGGAAGAATTTCTCCTATTACCCAGTTATTATTTGTATAATCTAGAAGGGCTTCTAAGGCTTCAGAGTCAAGATTTCGGAGGAGCCTATTCGGAATTGTGTCCTTTCCAGGTTTTGCCTTCCGGGTGCGGTTTCGTGCGGCGCCTTCTGTTTCGGCAAAAATAAAGACGGCACCCAGTTCGAGGTTAGGAGCGCCACTGGACGGTTGGAGAGCAAGAGTAGGTTCAGTGGCTTTTGTTGTTCCTCGAGGAGTTCCGAATCTGTTCTGGGATAGCTATTATTATGTCTCTTTAGTTGATGGCCTTTGGACGATTTAGATTTTTGTCTCCCATAAAGGATGGAAGGGGATGCCCCGTTCTACAGGTGCCGACTGTATCTTGCAATTGCGTACAAATTTGAGCCCAATTTTGTTGGCTAATGTTTTAGCATAATCAGCTGCTTCAAGCGTTAATTTAGCTATTCTGATACGTATCTGTCGATTTGCTTTTTCCGTTCTCTATTGCTTAGCTAGCTCTCTTCGGGCCTCCAGGAGATGAAAGAAGGCTACATCTACAGCGAGGCAATCTTGCATGAGAGACAATTCTTTTGTTTGTTTTTGGTAATTTTCTAGCATTATCTGTGCCCATTCGTTGATTTCTCGAATGGGACCTGGTGATACCCAATTTCGGAATTTCTGTCATTGAGTTGTGTGGGCATTGCGGATCGCTTGTGATTCGATTCCGAGCGTTTTATACAGGCATTCCCATGTTGGATCTTTAACTCCGTGTGCCAAAGTAAAAACTGCGGTAGTGTCTCGAGACACACTGTTCTCGAGACGGGTCGGAGTGTCCAGGGCATTGCACAAGTGCAAGTATTGCCTCGTATGGCATCGCGAAGTTGTCCATTTTTGTTGTTCCCATGAAAGCCCCAAGCTGTATGTTGCACCTCGAAATTTAATGTTATTACCAGTTCATGACCCGTGGAACCCGGTTTCATCGTTCTGAGGAGGCAGTCTATCTCCCCTAAGCAAGCCATCAGAGGGCTATAGATATTTAAAAGGGAATGGTTGTTCTCAATTTTTTTGGTGGTGGAAGCTCGATAAACTGTACTTATTAAAAGTCGGAAGGGAGTGTACTTAGGCTGCTTTGCTCGTCTGTACGAGTATCGCTGTACTCTTCTGATGGTCCGTGGTGTAATTTACGTATGCAGTTTGTCCGTGTCTGTTTCTTGTAGCACAATTGTAATGGGCGAGTGTTGAGACGCACAGAAAAACAACGATGCTTGTTTGCTTTGAAAATGACAACAGTTCCACTTGCAAATAACTGTTTGTGGGTTCACAGGACACTTACAAACCACAATTATTGCACGCCTACCTTTCGTCTTCTCAAGCTATGGCAGTGGCCGATTATCTGGACGGTTAGTTGGTAGGGTTGTCGTTCGGAGAAAAGCTCGAGTTTCCGCGGCTATTGTCTTTATTCTTTTTCCGGGTCTTTCTTTTCACCGATTCTACAGCCTCTTGTCGTTGCTCCAACGCTGTGATACTGCGTTCCATAGTTTTCCTGAGGGGTCCTAATGGCTGTTCAATACGGCCAAGTTCAGGTGTCTAACTGGACTTGAAATTTGGCTGCACTATGTTGCAAGGCGTCAAAATTTATCGGACGTCTGTGCAGAAGGCGCTTGGAGCGTTGTTAGGCGGGCTAGTAACTCCTCGATGCGACGCTCTAGGTCTTCGGTTCGATCTGCCTGATTTCAAGTTGCTTTCTGCGATGTGCGTTCTTGTGCTGTAGCTGTTGCATCCAAAGGTCATCAATCGGTGCGTCATTTTGAGTTGCTTTTTGAGTGGTGCGTTTTCCTGTTGTAGCTGGTACTTGCGAGGGTCGTCAATCAGTGCGTCCGCAATGACGGGTTGGGCTCGTAATGGGAGAAATCTTGCAGCTCCGGTATCCCCAAGGCAACTACGGCAGACCAGTAGGCGAGTTGCATGGTTTGTTGATTGCTTCCGCTGCTGCCCGGCTCACAATAGCTGACGGCTGGTGTGAGTTTGTAAGGGAGGCTGCAGTGGAGGAAGCACTTCTACAGGAGAGACGTTCTCGTGAATAAATAGGTGTCTGGAGAGGAAGAAGTTTTTGCTAGCATTCTTTGCTGGCCGTTGTGTTTGCAAATCCGCATAAATTACACTTCGGGTAACACACGTGGATTTGAGAGGGATCACGGTCATGACAATGGGCACATGTAGTTTCGTCCAGCGTGGGACCAACGTCGCATCGGTGACCGATGTCCTCGCACAACGATCAGCACTCAACTAACCAACGGCACGGGCTGCACCGAGTATACATTCCATGGGAAAGGATGGGATGTAGAATGGCACGTGGGGGCCTTCAAAAGTCACTACAACTGACGTCGATTTCCCAAACAGTAGAGCCTGCGCTGTGCAGTGTCCAGACGACACAATGATATAGGGCAGTAGCTCGGTGGTGGTGCCAGGGTCTAAGCCAAGGAAGCCGCCTTTACCTGTACCCGGGCAGTGTTTCACGTAGGGGAGAACCATAGAGGTCACTGCACATTGTTGAATTGACGTCAGGGCACTGAGAGCGTATGCGCATTCTGCCTTAGGCGTACCTGCTACAATTATATTTTGCACAATTTGGACTTGGATCACTAACTGCTAATTGAAAGCGCCATCAGGTATTGCACTGGCCGCTTGAATACCAGCTGGGATTTCGCGATCACTCCATAAATAAATTCCAAGGCCATCGCATGGTCGAAATATTTCGTAGTCCATTTCTGGAAGACGGAGGCAGGCGGTGCTCTTAAAGTGGTAATGGGCTTATCGCATGTTTGCGCGTGGATTTGCGGTGAGGGGCGAGACTTGTGCTGAGCACCTCTGTCCAAGGGCAGGGATGGGAAATTGTTCGGCCGCTAAGCTAGTCAAAATTCATGGCTTCCTCCTGGTTGTTGAATTGTGGCGACTGTTGTAACTGATGGCTACCCGATGGCACACGTGCTGGAGTAGTAGTGGTGGCTGAAGCCGCCGCAGCCACAGTATGCGTAGGCTGGTTGTGTGATTTTACCACGCAAACTTCGATCGGGCAGTGCCGGTGTACGGACGGTAATATGTGCTTTATACTTGTATCAATCGATCTGCCGCAACTTTGCGAAGCACGTGATATCAAATACATTGGCATCTCTATGGAGGATTTGCAAAAACCATCGGTCAAGCGGGAGAGAATGAATCGTGCCTCTTATCCGATGGGCTTCATTTTGTTCTTCTTCCACATCTTGTTCAGAAAACTGACACTTTAGTGCAGTTTCAAGCTGGCGCCATGTTCAAGTGGGGGGCCTACTTGGCATCGGCTGCAGCAATATTGTGGCGCAGATGCTTGGAAGTCAATCAGGGGTTTCTGGGTAAGACCTGGACATCAGATGCTGCTTTACACAGTATCTCGACCAGATCCCATGGTGCGATTCCGGAGAAAGGCTAGTCAAAGCAACAGAGCGTAGGATGAATTTGAGAAAATTGTTTTCAGGATATAAAAGCAGCCATACAAAAACCACGATATCACTATTTGGCATGTCCTCCTCATCATCAATGATTACAAGTGTGTCTCAGGCTTCTCATCCTCATGACAATGATAATCAGTAATAAACGGCCGACATAAAACACTTTGTCGGCGCGTTCGGCGCTTTGGCGTGGATGGCGTCCGTTAGAGTATATTGCGCATAAGTACAAAAAAACACCGATTGTTCTCATCATTTTTTTCCTTGGCACTGGAAAGCGGAGAATTCGCATCTCTCTGCCTGCCACGCCTTTGTTGCACGTCCCTGTGCGCAATACATGCACATGGAGATGTCTTTTAGGCACATTATTGAAATGTCGCACACTAATCTCTAGTTTCACCTCGGGTGTAAGTCATTTGTTGATAGCGCAGTACGTCAAGCCTTTAGGCAGCCGGTACCGTTTCAAGAGATGTTTATAAACTCTCTTCAGCGCTTTCGAGAACGACTGAATGCCGCACTCGGCACATTCACCTACTGGTACTCCGCCTCGCGTGTTTTTTTTGCGTCAGCCTAGGAACCATAATTGCGGGATGATTGCTCATGTCCATTCCAAGAACCTCGTCAACGGCCATTTCATGCGCCTCGTGTTTTTTTTTTTATTTTGAGGGCCTGCGAATCTATTATGGTCGGGATTGACTTAAATTGAATACTTACCTCTTCATCTTTGCAGAACTCCACTAGGGTTTTTTTTTGCTGTTACCTTCAGTAGTACTTTCTCAAGAACATACTTGGTTACTCCGAATGCTTGTTGCAATATGTGGCAGAGTGTACGGCTGTAGTGTACACCGTCTTTAATAAGGCTGCCATCTTTCTTCCCCCTTTTGGGCTTTTCAGAAGCTGCTTCTTGACTCCTTGTATTTCGGCCATCTCGCGTGGTCAGTGAGAAGGAAAGTTTTTTGGCCGGCATCAGGTCCCGCACGGCGAGTCGCCATTCATCTCTCCTTCACAACTTCCAACTGTCGCTGCCTGCCTTTGTAATTATACGCTGGTGGTGCAGAAACCCGAAAACAAAATTGGCCTTCTTGTGTCCATCTTCCCATGCGCCGCCTTCTACCTTTGGAAAAAAAGCTTTCCGGGCGGCGCCTGCGGTGCCGCCGTATCCCGCAGCGTCCAACTTTCGAGTATAAGAAATTTTTTTGCCCTTGCCCATTTCATTTACATATACAAAAATATCCATTGTTTTTCCCGGCGCTTTTTACCAGAGAGGTTTATTCGCTGCCCTAATTCTCTCTGTCCCACCTATTAGATAAATGCAACCAAAGTTTTACAAACGAATAGGCTTAAATGGCCAATGGTGAAGTAATGGTGGCAGACAACCGACTGAAAGTAAATGAGTCGGCGAAATAATATTCGGTTGTTTGATCATCCGAGAATAGACAGAAAACAGGAGAAAAAATGTTCTCATGTACTTACGGCTGCGAGAATGGTGCGGGTAAACTGCCCCGATTGGACATGCGCAGGTTGAAAAAGGTTGGGTTCAAGGAAATCCGAAGGATAAGGCCGGAATTTTGTTTGGGAGTTCGAAGGAAAAGAAAACCGCAAGCTTTATGATTACCGAAGCTCTGAATATTCTCTGAATAATTTTAAAGCCTGATTTCACACTAACAATTTAGCGGGCCTTGAAAGCGGGCCTTGAAAGCTGTAAACAGGAGAGTCGGAAGTGGACCTGGATGAGCCCGAATGGGGAGCACAAAAATGAAATCGACTACATATTATGCGATAACCCTGGCGTCGTGCAGGATGTGGTAGTGTTCGGAAGGGTAAGGTGTAGTGACCACCGTATGGTAAGACCTCGAATTAGGCTAGATTTTAGGAGGGACCACAACAAGCTAGTACGAAAGAAGCCGATAAACGAATTAACAGAAAGACGTAAAGCAGAAGAATTCAGGATCGTGCTGCAGAACCGATATTCCACCCTTAACGAGGAAGCCGAGCTTACGACTCAGGAAGCCAGCGACAACCTTACACGCATCATCACAGAGTGTGCAAAAGAAGTCGGGGGCTGTATGGCTAGACAGGATACTGGTAAACTTTCACTGGAGACGAAAGATCTAATCAGGAAACAGCAAACATGAGAATCTCTACCGCAGATGACAGAATAGAACTAGCTGAGCTCTCGAAGTTAATTAATAAGCGTAAGACAGCTGACATACGGAAGTATAATATGGAGAGGATCGAATACGCTGTAATGAACGGAGGTAGCCTGAAAGCAGTGAAGAGACGTCTTGGCGTGGGGAAAAATCAGATGTATGCACTTAAGGATGAGCAAGGCAATGTCATCACAAATAGGGATAAAATAGTCACAGTGGCCGAGGAGTTCTATAGGGATCTCTACAGTAGCCGGGACGTACAGGATAATGCCGAACGATACAGTAGTTCAGAGGAGATAGACATCCCACCAGTAACGACCGAAGAAGTAAGGAAGGCTTTGAAAGAAATGAAAGGGGGCAAAGCACCTGGTGAGGATCGCATATCAGCAGACCTCTTGAGGGATGGTGGAGAAATTGTACTTGAAAAACTTGCAAACCTGTATACGCAATGCCTAATGACCACAATGGTACCGGAATCTTGGAAGAACGCGAACATCATCCTAATCCATAAGAAAGGCGACATGAAGGACTTAAAAAATTACAGGCCGATCAGCTTACTGTCAGTCATCTACAAGGTATTTACCAAGGTAATCGCTAACCTAATCTCTGGAACCTAAGATTTCAGTCAACCTAAAGAACAAGCAGGGTTCCGTAAAGGTTATTCTACAATAGACCATATTCACACGATCAATCAGGTGATAGAGAAGTGCGCTGAGTATACTGAACCCCTATATATAGCCTTCATAGATTATGATAAAACATTTCACTCGGTCAAAACACTAGCAGTCATTCAGGCATTACGGAACCAGGGGGTAGATGAGCATTATGTAAGAATACTAGAGGATATCTACAGTGGGTCTACAGCTACCATCATCCTTCATAGGGAGAGCAGTAAAATACCTATAAGGAAGGGTGTCAGACAAGGAGACACAATCTCTGCAATGTTATTCACAGCATGCTTACAAGAAGTATTCAGAACGTTGGATTGGGAACAGGGGGGAGTAAGGGTTAATGGAGAATACCTCAGTAACCTCAGATTTGCTGATGACGTTCTCTTGCTAAGTAACTCGGGGGACGAATTGCAAAGCATGCTTTCCGCACTGGGCGAACAGAGTAGAACCGTGGGCCTAAAAATTAATATGCAGAAAAATAAAGTAATAATCAATAACCTCGGGACAGCACAGCAGTTTGAGACAGGTGGCGAGGCAGTGGAAGTGGTAAGCGAATACATCTACTTAGGCCAAGTTGTGACCCCAGACCCCAACCATGAAGCAGATATAATTAGAAGGATCAGAATGGGGTGGGGGGCATATGGCAGAGATTCTCAGAATATGAATACCAGCCTACCATTGTCGCTGAAGAAGAAAGTGTATGACAGCAGCATCTTACCAGTACTCACCTACAGGGCATAAACTTGGAGGCTCACTAAAAGGGTTCAACTGAAATTGAGAACGACTCAGCGGGCAATGCAGCGGAAAATGATAGGTGTAACATTAAGGGACAAGAAGAGATCGGAGTGGGTCAGAGAGCAAACTGGTGTTAAAGACATATTAGTAGAAATTAAGACGAAGAAATGAACGTGGGCTGGGCATGTAATGCGAAGGCAAGATAGCCGCTGGTCATTAAGGGTAACAGAGTGGATCCCTAGAGAAGGCTAGCGTTGCAGGGGGCGGCAGAAAGTTAGATGGGCAGATGAGATCAAGAAGTTTGCAGGGAGAAATTGGTCACAGTAGGCACAGGACCGAGGTAATTGGAGAATAATGGGAGAGGCCTTTGCCCTGCAGTGGGCGTAGATAGGCTGGTGATGGTGATGATGATGATGAAAGCTGGTTGCCTCCTACTCAGATATGCTGCTTGTGGAGCTCCGACGGTTGAAGACAGAGAAAAGGATTCCAGCCTGGGAACTTTCTGCGCACTCGGATTGGTATCTGCGTAAACACTCGTTTAATGAGATGGAGCAAAGCGACGTGCCCAGTTCCCGATATATGTTTGCTTATATACGCCAAAGTTGATGTTCTTTTACAAAGCATTCAACTGCCTGAGTGTGGCGTAGACGATGCAGGGAAGAGTGCGCAATATCGGCTTCTGTTTATCTGCAGGGCCAAAGTTAGATGTACGCACACCTACAAATTAAGTACGGTACTGAACATATTCAGGTTTATATCTTCGAGAATCACGAACTTCCGAAATGCCTGCAGCTAGAACAGCACTGAATCACCGACATCTCGCGTGTTTTAACCTCCAAGAAGAATTATTAACTGTTGTAACACGGCCAAGTCAATGCCTAAGAATGTCCCCAGCTACCTGTGATCCGACGAATACAATTTAAATATTTCTTGCAAAGTGGGCCAAGAAAATCCCAAAAATAACAGTCTCATAAGGCCCCTAAAGTATTTAGGCTCCGAAGCCTCAGCCAAAACATGTCATTGTTGAAATAAAAAAATAACTTCCTTGAACAATTTGGCAAGTATATCGTACATAGATACCAGTGGAAAGCAGCTCCAGGCCTATTCTACAGAAATATTTGCTGCAGCCATGCAAGTGTCTGGCAGCTGACATGGACCTTCTGATGGAGTATTTTGCCAGCCACGCACCTGGAAACGTGACTGATTAGCAGGACGGAGGAAGCCGTTTTGGAAGAAATAATAAGCTCTAATGGCTAAGACACCCAACATTTACACAACACAACGCCTGTTCATATCTTGGTCCGAAAGAAACGGAAACTTACCTATTTGTTTTCAACAATTTGACTTGAATTTATGAGGAGGGTGCCACGCCACTATTTAGAGTTGGCAAAACATTTACCGAAAATATACGTTTTACAATAAAAGCTTTCATCTTTTGTTCACTCGAAACAAAAACCGTGTAGTACCTTGCATTTGTCAAGCGTAAAGATGATCCACTTGAGTGATGTCAACAAATATTGAGTGACAGCACTGAACTCACGGTTCTTGAAACGTTGAAGATGCATTGTACAGTCTGCTGTTCAAAAAGGCAACTGTGCTTCAGATTTGTATTCGAAGGCAACCCCTGTAAACGTTTATCCCCACCGTATGCAAAGACAAAAAGTATTTCGCACTGTACGCTGTTGATTACTTTCTAGCGGCGGCGAGGGATGCCATAGCTGAACTTATTGCATACAAAATACATTCCGGAAGTGCAGTAATTTTGCATTAACGTATAGCATGATTATTCAATATTTGCAAAGATCATAAGTTCAATATTTGCATATTCAATATTTGTATATTCATCTTCAATTTCATATTCAATATTTCAATATTTCAAGATCCTATTCAATTATAATCAACATCATAATCAATATTTGCAAATATCATATTTGCAAAGACCAAAGATAAAGATCTATATTTGCAAAGATCAAAGAGCCCCATGCCGATAGTCAAGATTATAACAAGGTTTAGGCACATATCTAAATATAGGTTTGCAACTCTCATGGCTAACAAACTCATTTCCTGAAAGCAGCGATTGAAACTCCAGAAATGTCTTTCAGCAGAGGAGAAATATCTATAACGCCGTAGATTTGGTCAAAACCGTACCAGTACCACATATAGAAACTGCATGTGTCCCAAGCAGAATATTTTATTGAATTTAACATTAGTCTAACTACTCAATGTACTGTGTTTATCAGCGTATGTTATACCTGACACATTTCTATTCAAACACTGTGAAGTAGCTCCAGTACATTTTTTGTGGTGATTGCCTGACAAAAGTATAAGCAAAAGATCTTACAGAACACTGGAATCAATGAGTGAGAATTGATAATTTATTTGACATTTCCGGCAGAATGATTTTGCAGCTAAGAAAATATCATAATAGACAATGAAACTCTTGCGTAAAACTTGGTACGTTCTTCCCGTGTAGACCGTTTTAGTTCTTCAACAATTGTACACATTACAACCTGATTTTCCCTTCGTTTTAAGACAATGAAACTGGACATATAAGTGAGCAACGCAAAAATATAAATTTAGGTTCTCGCAACAAACTCAGATGATACAGATCTTCCTATGAGTGCGGTTATGCTTTAAATAGAAGACAAAAACGTATATAACCGTACAACAAACGTACTAGACAAAGCTACAGAGGGATGTCTTTAGGTATTCATCGCCATATTATGTAGACAAACGGATCGCGCACGCTCTCCTTATAAATGGGCATGGAAGTGTAGCAGAGATACGCATCTAAAACAAACTCTTTGCTTTTGACTTCTGATTTTGACCTTGATTGCCTCTTGAGACATTCTTCCGCTCGCGGCTATGACACTGCCGCCAACTACGTAACACAGCCGCAAAGGATTCGGGTCGTTGCATTCTCCAGTAAACACTCCGGACTGCCAAGCGGAGCAATCGTTTCGCTGAAACGACTTGCCGGCGCTCTGCACACCGCTGTCATTCTAAGTGACGGACGCGTAACCGCAGCACAACTGCTTAGACATGAGCAGACCCTTCAGTTAGCATCAAAGTGCAGTAACGATGCTCATCTGAAGCAACGCTTTCGCTTTTGTCGTGCACATGGATTCTTCTCCTTCCCTTTGTAGCAAAACATCAAACCATGTCTGCTTGCTGCTAGTTGCGAGCCCTTATGTAGTGATTGCTGTGACAAGCGAATGTGTTGATGTTTTAAAACAGTTGATCGTATCTAGCAAATATTTGTCGAACACTACAACCGCTACAATCAGCTGCATTCTTTCATTAGGTCTTCGCATGACACGATAGATGAAAATATAATTTTGAACTAACAGAGTCTATTACTTAAGTGAAAATGTGCAACCGTCCCTTGAGCAACACATTACGAATCTTGACAACACGCTCTCGCATGTTGAACATGTCACCTGCCCCGAAGGGCAGGTGACATGTTCAAATTACTAACCAGAAGCAATGGCGCTAAACAAACGGTTATATGACTTTGAAGATTTTTCACGATGAGGGAATTTATTATTCCGCGGTCTTGCGGAACTCACTTTTTAGACGAAGGCAGAACCCGATAAAAATGTTTGTTGAGTTCTAAATTTTCTTCTCGACTTGTACTTGACTACCAGGGACGAAGGAATATCGCGCGCCCACAGATTAGGAAAGTTCATTTCCGGTAACTGTCGGCCAAATATTGTTGTTTTCTTCACCGAAATTGAAAAACACGATTTGAATTCCAAAAAAGCTGAAGGAGTCGGCCGTATTCCTAAACGGGGACTTTTACAGAGCAAGGAGGAGCTCGCGAAAAACGTTGTACTAGTTTAGAAAAGATAGCGGACAGCAGTTTAACATTCGGTATAACCAGCTCTACATCAACACAAAGTGCTGCCACTACTGTCCTGCTACCGATAGTATATGCGAACTTGAAAGGACCAAGTCAAGGCAGATCGATGATCCGTCCGGGGTTTAGGCTGGAGTGTCATCCTAACATCTGCCCAGCGCCCAAAACAATAGCGACAAGAACTTGGCAGTCCTGTTTTCAAATTTGTGCAGTGTAACCAACCATCGCGATGCCTTGTCTTTCCTGTTTAGGACTGCGGTGATGACATAGTAGTCTTGACAGAAACTTGGGCATCAAATGAAACAGAAAACTCGGAATTGTGTTGTCGTGATAAAAATAACATTGTATACTGAACTGATCTGGGCGATCTGCGTTGTGTTGTTATCGTCCTGCCACATTCAGTCCCTTCCCAGTGCAGGCGGAATAGCAATAACAGTGTACAGGCAGTTTGTATTTTACTGTAAAGTGGGCGAATCTTTCTAGTGAAATGTTTCTTGCATTCCTGGTGGTGTAGTCATCGCCATCGTCGTAGTCCATTGAAAGCATTGGGATCAAGCGGTCTCTGGCTAAAACATACGCCAACCAGCCACTTCCCTTACGCGGTTCCTTTCACCGTCAGCCTTCGTACACACGCATGGTCTTCTACGCATCGTACTCGCCAACTACGGTATCCGTGGCTGGGTACAGCTTACATTACTGCATGCGTGTCCACCGCTTCAATGGGTGCTAGTGGAGCCCAGACAGCATGCCTAACGCACGTCGCTTATGCCCATCGATCGTGTGTATATCACTGCCTTTTGACATTTACAATAGGAGCAATTCCTTTATTTTCTGCCCCGGCACCCTCAAAAGATGGCTGACATTGTTTGCTACAGTTTTGCGAAGATGAACCTAGAGCCCTGTATGCATTCTCAGGCTTTGCTGCAACATGAGAATTTGCCTAAAACACCGTTTGAGTATATGAATGCTATTTTTATTTTCTAAAACACGTTCACACACGCTCTGTCGAATCGGCAAAAGGTCAGGCAGAGATATTGGCTAATATAAAACTGACCAACGGCTGTCAGAAGAGCACAGCAGACAAAATTAAAATTCTGCCGAGCAGATTGGAAGCTGTTGACTTTAAAATTAAATCTCTGGAAGATCTAATCGCTGATGTGGCAGTAATTTGATCTACAGTCGCCACACTAACAGCAGCGTTTGGCTCCTCGCAGTCCCTTTTTGATGATTAAAATTGCTGGTTGCGTAGTAATAATCTATCACTGTATCTCCGACTCCAACAAAACTAGCGATGAATGGGAGGCCTGGGTCAGGGAAGTTCTGACAGGAGTAATCGACCCGTTATCTGCAAAAGACATAGCGCGGGCTCACCGGTTAGCACACTTTGCCTAGGTAAAAATCACCGCATTATTCTAAATTCGCTAACTTTAAAACAAAAGACAGGATACTCTGCGGATGCGAAATCCCAAATAAAAATACGTCTCCGTCAATGAAGAGTTTTCGCGGGCAACACGTCATGCACGGAATCAGCTTTCGGCGTTCACAAAAACTCAGTCAAACATAAAATACTTTCAATTCCGGGAAAAAAGCTCATTGTGAAGAAAAACAATACTTCTAGGACCCCGCCTCTAATTGCGTAACAGAGTACGTGATGAGCCAAGTGCCCCTTAACCTCAAACAGCACTCCGTAAGGAGCAATGAAAGATAGCGATCTTGAGATGTAGTGAAAGAAAACTAAGTCGAGTATCATTTCTCTGCGCCGAAACTCGTAATAAATGGGATAACCTTCATTTTTCCGCTACTGGCGGCGTTCAGACATTCTTGAGCCTAAATTACTTGATTTAGCGCATTATTTTTCGTTTTACCGAAGTGTTCGGACAGCCCGGGAACGGGATGGGACATTGCTGGCTGTTTCGAAACCCGTACCACCCCAGTGTGTTCAAGATCCATTGGAGACGTTATCAACTCTCCCTAAGAGAAGTAGTCGCAATATGCTATCACCCTCCTGCCTCATCTCAATGCTTTATCAACGAACTGCGCGACACTGTTAACTTTGTTGCATCTCACCACCCATTTGGTTTCTTTGCTTCTAGTTTGTTTTTTTATCATTTGAAACATTTCCTGGGTAACTGAACCTCCTACTATCAGCCCCTTTTCCACATTTGCAAAAAAATTCCTAAACCTCTATTCAAATTTTTCCTTGTCACAATTAGTAAAGCGACCTACAAGAACAACTGCGTCGCTAGCAAACATACTTGATCTCATACTATATCCTTACCCTTAGGTGGTCAAAACAGAAAGAACTCACTCAAAATCAATCATTTTCTTTTCATTCACGCTGTACTCACGCATACACAGATACACAGAGCTTGTCTCCTCTCAAAATCACTCGTACTCACTCATCGCAAACTCATTAGTAATCGTATTCACTTGTGCGAAACCTCATTTGTCCTCCCGAATATTCGTACTCAATCTGTACTCACGAGTTTGCAATACTGACGACTAAACAACTCGTGGCTCAAATGAAAGACCAAATAGAAAAGAATAAAATGTTTTGTTTGGAAAATCAGATTACGTATAGATCGGGCAGTGGAGTGCGGGAAGCAAACGTCTGATGCGGGGAACCACCGTAGTGCAACTTACAGCGCGAAGGCAATATACACGTGAGAGAGCGAAAGAGAACGTAAGCAGTCCCGTGGCGTATGGCGTCCTCTCTTGTTCTCAGGAATACGGAAACGAAGACTTGGCCGGGTCGGGCTCACGTGGAGCTTGGGGCTTCTCGGTGCGCCCGTGATCGTAAATTGCGGTTGTGTGCGTATCTTCGGGTGGCAGATTTGGCCGTCTGTGTTCATTTCCGGGGGTGCTGATATTCTCCTCATCGTGCTCTGAGTCAGAATTTTGCCTCCCCCAGGCACAAAAAGTGTCCGCGTAGAGTGACGTCCGTTCGTAGACAGGTTGTTGTCCACTTATTCAAAGTTGCTCTATGCTTGTGTTTTTTTTTCGGGTTCTGGATATTAGAAACTTCGTTAAGGGGGCATTCCTCTTAAAAGTTTCGGTGAATTTCTAATTGGCTTGATTTCATGTGTGTGTGTGGGTCGTGAGACTCACTTCGTTGCAAGTGAACTTGACACATTTACGTTGTTGCGTTAGTCGCGTCTCTTCCGTCGGCGATAATGTTTAATGTTGGTGTAGCTCATTGCGTGCTTGGTGCTTCTGGGAGCGTAGATGACCGTTTTGTTCAGTGGAGAGCTGCGAGGTACAGATATGGCATAGTTTTGCACCTTGAAGACGTTGATTCGATAGATGTATTCTTTGCCTATGGTGCTGAAAATGGTTTGTTTTTTGTTTGGCTTGTGTTGGCATTTCGTTGTCGTATAGTGGCCTGGCTGATCGGTCGAAGTCGTTGCGGCCACGCGCTCGCTTTCGCTGTGGCGGCTTTGCAAGTGAAACCGTTATGGTTTGGAAGCGGGTGTAATTCGTCTAGTTTGTTCGGCTTCCATTCCTGGGGGCCGTAAGTGTGCCTTCATCTGTAGGGCATTCGATGCCTTCGTCTAGATTGGGTTCAACCGTTTCCGTTCTTGCAGTGTTCGTGTCTTCGCTCAAGCCACTTGTCTTTTGCCCGCTGATTCGATAATTCTAAAGTCGGCATCTCTCCCGTACAAGCAGGCCCAAAATTATTCTGTTCGTCCCGAGTGCTGTTGCTGGTGATCGCCTTTTACAAAATGGTGTTTGTCGGGTGAGTCTCGATAGGAGTAGCGGGTGCCGGAGATATTGTTTGCGCCGGCTTAGACATGCCGCATGCGCTGGCCGTGTCGTTGGGTGTCGACAGACCCACTTGCACGTGTGTAATGTCGGTTCGTTGGCTGGATTCAGGCTGGAGCAGTGGCTGCATGAGATATCGTTCGTTTCAATTTGGTTGAATTGAGTGCACTGGGTCATTTGTCTGGTGGTTAGGCTAACTTGCGGCGGCAAGTTCTAAAATCCCTGTGATGTGCAGCATCCGGGCCTCCGACGAACGGAGCGGGTTTGCTAGCTCTGCTGTTTATCCAACCTTGCACCACTGGTTCAATTTCATGAATTTGTTGTTGAAACTTCGGTTTTAATGCGGTTTTTGTTTGTGATTTAAATTACACCCTTGTCTTTTCTTCCCTTAAAAAGCAGGGGGAATACAACTTTCCTATTTATTTTTGAGTTCAAATTACCAAAATGTTTTATCTGTGTTAAACGATGCCCATAAATACGTAGTATAGTGCCAGATTTATACGCTAGGAAATATTGTGCTCATATGATGCTCTCGATGAAGAATTCTTTGAACTTTTTGCCGAGCGGCTGAGCCGCGGGGCAGAAAGTTGTCCAATTGTGGAGAGGGCACAATATTTACATAAAGCTACTTGGAGCAACCCCTCTATCTGCCTTGTATGGAGCCGGGCGTGGTAAATGGTTGCAATAACCATTTATCTTTATGACAGATAGGCAGACAGACAGAAAGACAGACAGACAGACAGACAGACAGACAGACAGACAGACAGACAGACAGACAGACAGACAGACAGACAGACAGACAGACAGACAGACAGACAGACAGGCAGGCTAACATTGCCACGCTTGACTAGCCGAAGAAAGGCTATCCGTCTATAAAACCAGCTGCAAAGAGACACGTGCACTATTGTTTCGCACGCTGCGATCATTGCACAACCATTAACGATACACACTGCCACCAGCTCGCAAAATTATAGTATGCATCTAGGGTGTATCAAGCGAAGTGAAAGAAACGCTGTATTTTATGCATGTCAGATCAATACTTGAATATGCGTGTGTAGTGTGGGACCCACACTAAGAGTACCTTATAGAAAGATTAGAAAAGCTGCAAAACCAGGCAGCGCATTTTGTTACCAACAAGTACGACCCTTTTGCTAGCATCTCGGCGATTAAAGCTACCCTGAACCGGGAACCACTGCAGTCTAGACGTAAAAAGGTAAGGTTATAATTTTTCCACTACATTTACTACAATCATACAGGTATTGACAAAAAACAGCATCTCCTCGAGCCAAACTGCATATCACTTCATCATAATTTTCCACAAAATTTGCTGGAGTATTCCCACAGAACAAATACTCTTGCAACTTCCTTTTTCCTAAGAACAATAGGTGACTGGAATATGTTATCAGAGGAATTGGTTACCCTTCGAAATACCAATCTTTTTTCTTCCGTTTATGATCAGTGTGGTGTTTGTTTTTTTTTTAATAAATATGAATAAGTGCTTTTGAAAAAGTGTATAGATGTATAAATGTATTTGTATACTCTGTTCCGTACATGTTGCACGTACCACCTACAAAAATGCCCTCGTGGCGATGTAGGTATCTTATAAATAAATAAACACAAAGAAAAAAACCAGCTATCACGCGGGAAGCTAAATAGGAAGGTGCCTCTATGAGAAAGCTACAGGCAGGTGCACAACGAGTTGGTATGCTTATTTCCATTAGGAGCCCTGGCAAAACCCACACTTGTCTGACTTTAACCGCTGATTTTTGAATGCGTGTGTGTGTTGTTGTGCCAGAGCACTCACCTCGAAGTGCTGTAACTGGGGGGGGTACCAATGGCAGTCCGAGCCGCGCCTTGGTCAACCCACCCACTGAAGACGCGCCGCAATTTGGCGGCACCAGCGCCGCCTAGTCTGCTCTCCTTTTTTCAGCGTGACGGCTTGACCGAATCATCTCTGGCCCGTATGGTGTGAGCGGAAGACACCCAGCGACTCGAGCCTAGAGACGGCGCCGCTGAGTCGCCTTCCCTTTCATTCCCCTCGCCTGCCCGGTGGACGCAATGGCTTCGCCTCCATTCGCCGGAATCCCACTGCTCCCAATAATAGCCCTGATTGGAGAAATTCGAACTACACGCGGCTGCAACGGATCCCTGGGTGTAAAAAAGCGCCAGTGTCGTCTTTCTTTCTAGCTCGCGCTTAATCCTATAGCTTGCGCTTCATTTACAAAAAAGTGTGAAACCAGCCCGGGAGCAGCGGCGGTGTAGGGGCATCTGATTGGAGGCACTGAATTGATTATGATGATGGCTAGATGTTAATGGTGCAAGGCCAACTGGGGCAAACAGCGCCAAAACAGAGGTTATTAGGAATGATGAAGGTCTAATCACTCAATTCACTCGACAAGAAGAAAATTAGTATCATTAAACGATAATGAGGATGGGTGGTGTAGACGGCCAGGTTTCGATTATGCGTGGTTTGACACTAGGTGTAAAAATTTTGCTTCTGCCTAATATTTAAACACACACTGGACAGAAAGAATGGGATCATCAGTGCGGAAAAGGGATGGGTGTAATCTGATATGTAGTCGGTACAGTTGTGGGAACTGTTGGCGTCGTGTTGTGTGAAGTGCTTTGCATTGATTGAGTATGTAAACTATCGATAGGACCTCTCTGCACCTGCCACACCGAGGTCTTGAAGACCCTGTCAGCAGATACAAGTGCATTGAATGTGTGTGCCCTATCCATAGCCTACCAAAGGCAACTTAGGTGTTTCTGTTGTGTGTGTCAGTGGTGTATGTTTGCAAGTTTGGTTTTACAACATGTAATTTTTGTCTGTCTGTCCACTCCAGTGTGTTTACCAGGTTTTTCAAAGTTCTTTCCTGATGTGTGGCTTCATGTCGGTGTAGGGTACTGTTGTTATGTCAACTTTCGTGCTAAGTGCAGTAGCAGCGGCCATTTGATCTGCGGTCTCGTTCCCTTTCATCCCTGAGTGACCTGTCACACAGCACACGGTCACCTCGAGACCTAACGCTTGTGAAGACAGTGGTGCTAATCGGAAGGTTGACTACATGGTTTTTGGGCGTTTTTGCACTGAAAATGTCTGCACATTACTTTAGAAACCACTATAGATTACGGGCTGTGAAATTTTAGATTGGATGGTATGGTTCATGTTAAGTAGTATACCTGGAGCCTCGGCCATGAAGATAATAGTATGCGCATTCATGGTTTTACTAATATTTAGGCTAAGTCCGTGTGCATCACAGGACACACTGGTGGAAGTTTTTGGGGCATCTGTAAAAAATTCTGCACACTTGTATTTGTGTTGAAGAGACAAGAAGTGTTGCAGGATCTCACACCTTGGCAACCCGTTTTTGTCAATATAGATAAAAGTTAAGTCAGATGGTGTAGGACGTAGATGCCACGAGGTTAAAGGATTAGTAACAGTCGGTTTTATGGTATATAAAAAGGAGACCGAGAGTTCTGATGCCTCCCCTCTAGTTCTGTATGAGAACGAAGAAGAAAAAAATGGGCGGTATAAAACAAGCAGCGATATGGATGTATCAAAAAGACTGACTTAAAAAGGAGGTTAAGCATTGCTGAGATTTTAAAATCATAAAGAAGGTCCATGTATTTTCGCTGACGTTTTAGGCTCCACTTGTTACAATATACATAAAGGCTTTCAACTGGGCTAGTATGAAAGCCCCACATGCCAGCAACACCCCGAGGTACAGCACAGAGTACAGCAATTTCAGGGATGTTTTAGTCGCACACCCATAGAAAACACTGCCATATTACAGCCGGGATCCTTTTAGAGCGTTATATTGACGTTGAAGGAGTTGACCAGCCCCATTATATTGACCAGCACCGTAGGAATGGCGTGACTTCACTTTAGGAATGTTCATTGCTTTGAGGTATTTGTGTTTCAGCTGTATTAAGATGAGGAATACCTGTGAGTTTATTCAGGCCAAAAAACTTATGTTTCCTACTGACAGGAATTACTACGTCATTATTAGAGATATAACGGTCCGCGTGAATCCCGCGTTTCCGAGAGAACACAACGCAGTTACTTTTTAGAGGGTTCAGTTTAAAACCGTTTGTGTCCGCCCAGCCAGCAAGCTTGTTCACCATAATCTAGACTTGGCATTCACATATTGAGGAGCTACAAGACACAAAAGATATTTCAACGTCATCTACATATATTGGATTCGAAATGGTTGGTGGCAATGCCTTGAAGAGCGTGTTTTTTTTTACAATAAATAGTGTACAGCTAAACACACCGCCTTCAGGGACGCAATTTTCCTGCCCGTATACTTTGAAAATTGCACTGCCAACCACCAGTCGAAAGGTTCTTTCCGACATGAATCTAGCGAGGGTATTCAGCATGTTGCCGGAGACACAAAACAACTTGAGGTCGCTCAAGATGCCGTACCGCCATGCCCTGTGATAGGCCTTTTTCATATCAAAGAAGATTTATACAAAACTGTTTAAGAATGAAGAAATTCTTTTACATGTGCTTCTAACGCAATTAGTTGATCTTTGGCTGATCTCCCCGTCTTGAAGACTGCTTGACCGCTCTCGAGAAGACCATTGCATTCTAAAAAGTACACGAGTCTCCCGTTGATCGTCTTCTCGAGAAGCTTGCACAGGCAGCTGGTCATGGCGACGGGTCACTAACTGGCGGGAGAGGAAGGGTCCTTCTCCTCTTTCAGAAAGGCCTTTATGATGGTCTCCCTCCAAGACTCTGCAAGGCGCCCTGAAAGAAACGTTTTGTTGTAGAGGTGAAGAAGGGTTTGATGTGTTTTGGTGTGTAAGTGTTGTATCACAGTGTATGTAAAGATGTCTGGGCTTGGAGCTAAAGGTTTACAACTACTGAGTGCGATCTTTAGCTCAGGAAGTGAGAAGGGGATGTTGTAAAATGAGGTCGACTTATTACTATCTCGCAAGTACCTCTTCTCACAGTATGTTTTTGTTTGATGAAAGTGTTGATGCAGTGCGCTGAACTGGATACATGTTGGAAGTATTGTGCGAGTGTGTTTGCCTGGTTTTCCAGTGTGTCCTTGTTGAACTAACCAGGGGCAGTCTGCGTGTCTGTTGTCCTTTTAGTTTTCGTATTCGTGTCCAGACTGTGTGTGTGTTTGTGTATGAATGGATGGAAGTGAGGAAGGTGCGCCAACTCTCCCTCTTCGCCTCATGAAGCACTCGCTTTTCAAAAGCTTTGCCCCGTTTAAAATAAATCAGATTATCTGACGTGGGGTACCGGCGAAGGACACCCCACTCCTTCTTCTGGGCCTCTCGCACCCGCCTACAGTTCTCATTCCACCACGGCCTCCTTTAGTTGCGCGGAGCGCCTGAGGATTGGGGAATGAACTTTTTGGTGACGTTTAGGATGTGCGCCAGGATGCGTTCGGCTGGTTCCTCCACGTGTAGGTGTTTTATGGTGGTGTGGTGTAGTTTTGATGTTTCTGTGAATGTACTCCACTTTGCTTTTAATGCAATAAACCTGTTATGGTAAAGTGGACTGCATGGGCCCTTACCTATATATGTTAAGGAAGTGGGGAAGTGGTCACTACCATATCAGTCCGTGCCGACGCCCCACTCAAGAGAAGGGAAGAGAACTGGGGAACCAGTAGCCAAGTCAAGGTATGAGTATGTGCTGTGCCCTACGCTATGGTTTGTAAGCTGTTTCTTGTTGAAAAGGCATGCTTCAGAGGATGAAAGAAACTTCTCCATCAGGTGGCCTCGGGAATCGGTTCAGGAGGAGCACCAAGGAGAGTTGTGTGCATTAAGGTCGCCTGTGAGGAAGTGTGGTTCGGGCAGCTGGTCAACCAGAGCCTTGGAATCAGACTTTGAATGTGCAAGATCAGGAGGAATGCATATGGAGCATACTATTATCAACCTGTTAAATAATATTGGGCGAATCGCTACAGCTTCAAAGACATTCAAAGTTACAGGGTGGAATGCTAAGCATTTGCAGGCAATGATGGCCACACCACCAGAAAAGTGTGTGCAGCCAACCCTGTCCGTTCTGAATAGCATGTAACTATTTAGGAAATTTGTGTGAATGGAATCCAAATTTATCTCCTGAAGACACACCATATTTGGCTGGTTCGAATGCGATATCTCATAGACATCATCAAGATTTTTAGGGAGGCTCTACAGTTGCGCTTATTTATATTTTTTTTCCAATGACAGAGATTTAGAAAAAAACTGGTTGTCGTGTGTTAACATGTCTATTCACTTTAATTTGAATCATGTAGTTGAAAAACCAACCCCATTGGGTCTGACGTCCGCTAACATATTACAGTTGGTCCTGCCATGTGTTCTCGATTTTTTGCGAGACCTATTTTTTCTTCTGTTTTCACCTGTATTATTGTTTTATGCATTTTACTTTAGAAGGTCAGGATTTGTGCCGGATCACACACCGCTAAATCATCCCAAGCAACAGCCAAAGATACTCACATTATGAATTTTTTATCAATACCTACGCAGTACGCTTTTTTTATCGCATCGTGGAACAGACTTGCACTTGCATAAACAAAAGTTATTTTTGAATGAGAAATATAATTTTTAATTTTTATCTTTGGAAAGCAACGCTCAGCTTCGGTTACATCTGATATACAACAAATGCAAAAGCAAAAGAACTGCTTATTTCGTGTAGCCGTACCAAAAAATGAGCTATCACACTTGTTGGCTTACACAAATACTTCAGCTGCATCTAGTGCTGCCATAAAAACAGAAAAGCACCTCTTTTTGGCAAACACTTTCTCCTCCCATTTCTAAACTCTCACAAAAGCGTTTTGGAGGACAATTAGACCAAATGAAATAGAGCTAATATCTCTTACTTATGCTGAATCCAATTATGCTCAGTGACGAATGTTGTCGCGTTCTGAATGACGTATTTGGCAAGTCGTTTTCCACTTGTTCAGCTGATGTTTGTCTAACAAAGTTTGGTATTGGAAGTTTTTCCTTTGCATCCAATTGTACTACGTCTGGTTGGGAATATGAAGCTGATTTACCACCTGATTCTGTCCGTTAGTTCTAGCGTAAATAAAATTATGCCAAGTTCCTATATTTTCGTCCCTTAGATTCCTTAGTTTATTCGTAAATAACAATGTCACACATTTTTCTTCAAGCCCTCCAGTGCTGTGCTTCGCCAATTACTGGAATGTGGGGAAGGTTGTCCCCGTGTTTAATTGCGGTAACCAGAGCTCTCCCTTAAATTACCTGCCAATATCTTTACTTGTAGTTCCTGTAAACTTTTAGAGCCAGACAATCACTCTAACTTTGTATCATTACTAGAATCCAACTGAGTTTTCTGCCCCCTTGAACATGGCTTTAGAAAAACGTTTAATGCGAAATGCAGCTCTTAACACTCACACACGACATTAAACCAGATGTCGATCGCGGTTCATCTGTAGATTACATCTTCGTACATTTAAAAAAGAGCATTTGGCAAAGTGTCTCATCAATATTACATTTTAAGCTCAGTGCCCTAAGGATTGACTGTTATGCAATTAAAACCATAGAATGCTTTTTCGCCAATCATACCCAACTTGTGACTGCTAACGACTGCGATTCTTTCCCTGCTGATGTTAAATCTGCGGCACATCATGGTTCTGTATTAGGTCGTCTGCTCTTTTAAATATTTATTGATGACCTTCCTAGTGTTTTAAACAACTTTATAGAACTATTCAGTGAATATGTCTTTATTTATTGCCAAAATCACAATCAAACGGATAACCTTATTTTCAAGCAGATCTCAACAGTGTTTCAAAGTGGTGACGAAATGGCACATGACTCTTAACACGAACAAATTCAACAGCATGGACAATACACGTTATGGTTATTCCTAGCAGTGCTTTATAGCAACAGTACCGGAGCCATTCTTGTATACGTTACTTGATACAAATATATTCGTGTTCACATCAGAAAGCAATGTCTGAACCTAGCACACACACAATAATAATGTCTGCAGCAGTGCAAACCGTTCCGGAAGGTATATCCGCAGTTTTTCTGTCATCCCCATCCTCCCTTTGGCTAACATTTTATCAGACACTAATTCGCATTAAAACTGAGTATGCCTCGGGAATCTGGCACCCGGCACACCAAAACCTAATTTGAATTCTACGATCTGTACAAAATCGGACAGCTGAATTGATAATTTCTAACTCCTCACGTACCTCCAGTGTTCTACTAATAAAAACGACCCGGTTTTACCAAATTTACACGGTGGCTGCAAAATGTAAGGAATTGGGAGGTCTCACGAAGTCTTTTGTGCAAGCCCATGTATGAATGGCGACTTTTTATAATTGCCCATGTACATTTCATCCTGCACCGAACATCAGTTCAAGATTGCCATTTTATTTGGCTGCAAAAACGCATTTTCCGAATAATTTCTCCCTAAATCATCCGAGAAATGAAAAAAAAAAACCTTCCCCGCCACATTGTGTCAATTGAAGTTCCTGCATCATACAAAAATATACTTTCTTTATAGGTACTTCAGTAACCTGGTTTGTGAAAATATTTTTTTTGTTGACTCACTGCCTGAATTTTTACACTGTTGCCTGTTTTATGCACAGTACCCACTCTCTCTGTAACGCCGTAAAGGCCTTAAGGCTACTATATTAATAAATAAAATACAAAAAAAAACAAACTATATTTGAGGAGTACAGCATTGTAGCACAAATTACAAGTAGCTGAACTTAAATTTCAATTTTTGATGCAAGGTAGCAAAATATATTTCAGTAAATAAAACAGGATAAATTTTTATGGTGGCAAACACAACCACTGAGCCAGATGGTGTGTTCTCTAAATACTTACCTTAATCAAAAATGATTTTAAGAACCTTCAAATCTATCTTTCATGATATCATACCCCCAAAACATAGTCACGCACCAAACTTCGGTCGAAGCGTAATCAGCAATGAGTTGTTTGTCGAAAGCTACTATGTTACCTTGTAGGATCCGGTGGCATGAACGCATATATTGAGTGGGAAGTTGAGTTTATCACTGATAGTCGGGTCTGTTTTTTTTTTGTGAACTTCAGAAGTTATTTGTTACTGTGCATTGGTTTTAACCTTTTTCAAGGCCATGGTGCCAGAGCAACATTATCTTCATCTGCGAATATTTATGGGAACTTTTTCGCAATTTTAATGACTTAGTATGCTCAGAACAATTCCATTTTTTATGGAATTTTAATTACTGCTTCCTCGTAGACAGTTCCGCAACAAAATAAGCTTAAAATAATTTATTCGCTATGTATTATAAAGTGCAATTCAAGGATACCATGTGTAAACAATTTTGAATTATCATATTTATTTATAATTATTTTACATACTGAATATCCCACTGGGGCTATGGGAGGGGTGAGCATAAAAGAGAACTAATTAGAAGAGCATTTAAACAGATAAATGTAGCAACTCGAAAAACCCAGAACCGCGACAAATCAGAAACGACCAGTACACGTGTTGAATGGTGTCACCAGACAATACAGGAACAGGTGTCACCAGACAATACGTTCCAGTATTCGGCAGTTAAGAAAAAAACTAAATTAGAATGTGTTAGTTCTCATACTTATATTGTTTGAGAATAAGCTGGTACTAGTTTCTAGTAATGAACAGCGAGGCAAATGAAATGTTTGTACGTCACACATGCGATACGCTGAATGAAGAAAACAGTGAAGAAATTTTTTATATTTATTGAGTATGCGCGTTCATAGTGCGGTAAGTTCTAGGGATAATGGGGCAAGGAAAGGCGAGAAGAAGCAGCCATACAATTACAATATAATCTGATGGCCTTTTCATCAATTTTGCCCTCTTTGTAAGGGTTCAATACGGGGTATGCGTATGCAAGCCCGGGTCGAGTATGTTTTACACTATAATAATTTGGTACATTTTGGGAATGGGAACAGCGTTCGTCTTAAATACCATAAATTCTAAAAGATGCATACAGAATAAGTAATGTGTTCAGACCAAGATAGATTGCTAGAAAGGATAACAACAAGATGCGGATTCTGTTACTTTTTTTAGGCTGATTCTTTTGAGCTAATACGTGAAGGAGGAAGGGTATTTGCAGTTTGTCAAATACATCAGCATACTCATTTACCAGGTTACAGACCATTTACACAATTTTTAAATGAAATATTTACGCGATGATGAGATTCAGGAGAGTCAATGAATTCGTACCAAATACAACCACCAGCATACAGGCAAATTTTAAAACAGACGTTACTAGGCCTGTTACTTATTATACAGAAAAAACAGCAACGGTCCAAGTAAAAAGCTTGCGAAACGCCACTACAAACACTTACAACATTGCAATCAGCTGAGTTATAAGAAACGTATTGGGGGAGTTCAGAAAGAAAATCACAAATCTAGTGTGCTAGCTGCGGGTTGTTCAATATGGTAATAATTTACACAGTAATTTAGAGTGCAGGAGAGCTTTGAACGCTTCCGAAAAGTCAATAATTAGGGTGTAATAGTTACTCCCAATGTCCATGTTACTAGCAATGTCCTGCAGAAATTCCGTTACCTGTGTCAAGGTGCTATAACCTCGCCGGAATCTGTTGTTAATTAGACAAAAGATTGGTAAATTCGAAAAATAAATGATTCCCAGTTTTGCATTCACCCTTGTGAAATTGAAAGCCTTTACCCCGCATAAAATTCAATGCCACTATTGATCCTCATTTACGAGCAGCTCCAGAGCACCCGGCCGCGTAGCGGTAGTGCCAGGGAATACCCAGAAGGTGTTGAAAGTCCCTGCGTTCTGGACACGCCGCCTCCGAAACTTTTACTAAGAAAATTTTAACCCACGAACACGGTCTTGCGAGGAACGTTTAGGTTTACCTTTACTGAAAATCTCGGCTTTTAGGAGCAATGTTAAATTAGAGGAACAGTAAAATGCGGAATAAAGCAGACCAGTGGGTACATTTTTTGCTACCGAGGATCTCAACAAAAAAAAAAACACGATGCGGTAATCACTCAAACTTGTAATAGTGTCACGAAGCCAAAAATGATGCAGCCGTCTAGAAGAAAATGCAAGATTACTGGGGGGAACTTCTGCTCCCGAAACAAAATAAAGAAAAAACAGGCGCGTGGAAGCAGCAGTGCCCAGAGTGTCGTGTCCAGGCGAGAGTAGTCAAATGGAATGCCGCGGCGTCTGCGCAGCAGGTTTTTATTTGTTATTGCGGCTGTATCCCAAACCATCGATTCACATCAAGAACAATGGAGATGAAACCAAAATGTTCTAAGCCAGTGTTGACAGGGCAAGACAATCGCCCCACCAACACGATAACCAACGTCGCCTAAACAGGAAGAAGGTGAAACCCGCGCTTAGTGTTGGAGAGACATAATAGCCATGCAGCGGTACAATAGCGAAACAAAAGACAAGAAAACGAACACATTGGCGGATTCCTGGCACTAACCCCTCTCAGAGTGCATCTTTCCAAAGCTAAAAAAAGACAGTCAAAAAAAAAAAACAGAAAAAAAATTCGTTATTCTTTGAAGAATGCTTGAGGCGAACCACCTGGAGTTAGATTTTTCGGCGTCTTTGGAACGCGCCATAGTGACTGTCGGGGACAACTTCGCAAACTAGTTCTACAACGTGTCGGTAAATTGGTAGGGCCGGAAGTGCCGTCGCGGGAGCTTCTCACGCAGTCCGTGTCGTCGAATCGTATTTCAAATTTACACATCACCTTCATGATACCCGCCATATCGGCGTCGGAGGATGTAGCGTCATGAGTCCAGCAGCTGCTGGTCCGTTGTACCTACGCGCGCTCGCTGGCAGGCCCACTCCGCCCGCACTGCGCATCCTTGGACGTCGGCGTTGAGGTTGTCGTCTTGGACGTGTGGTAGCAATGCGTTGGGCATCATCGTCATCTGTGGACCATAGACACCCTCAAAAAAACTGTTTTTTGGGAGCAAGGAGTGCAGAAATCGGTGAGTGATTGTATATTTTTTTATGAATAAAGGCTTGGTACATTCTGATTTTCATCCCGACAAATTTCAGAGCGACAAATTTGATAGACGGTGTTTGGGATCTAACAAGGAGACTATAAATAATGCAAACGTGAGAAAAAAGGCGGGAGTACCCTGTTTGATACAATGTCGGAGTTTCTTCACGTCACATGATCAGAAGTGAGGAGCCAGATGTCTGCTGGCCGCCTGAGAAATACTGCCGTACGGAGGAACTTGAGTGGTTGCATGCAGCCGACATCATTTTATTCGCTTACAATGACTATTTCCTTCTTTCGTTCTACATTTTGTCATTGTCTTCTTGAGAAATGGATGCAGGACCAAAATGGTGTCTGTGCTGTTGGCTTTTAGGCCCGCCCACTGTTTAAAGTTTCTTCAAACTCTGTGTATTATATTTTTGCAGTGGGTCTTCCTTGAATATATGACATGACGGAAACAAAAACTGGCGAATACGAAATGCTATTTGTTCAACTGGAAACCAAAGTCACTGTAGGTGTAATTTACAGGCCGTCAACCCCTCGGATGCTGGCGTTCTAGTTGAAACTAGAAAACACACTTCACCGCTTTGCTCTTCCTAATTAGAAGGCAATTTTATATGGCGATTTTAGCATAAACACACCTGACCGCTCTGGAATAGAATATTTGAACCTAATAGCTACATATGGATTTCAAAGCCATATTGTCGACCCAACTCTCATAACCCAAACCTCCTCCTCTACAATTGACCGCATTTTGTCAAACTTGGATACGGAAAAAATAGAAGCTGGAGTTATTTCCGAAAACGTCGCGGACCACTTCTTAGTCGATATTATCGCTGCAAACCCTAAGCCACTGCCAGATAGACACCGTACAAATAAAATGCCACGAGTAACCTTCGAAAAAACTGGACAACTCATACAGGAAAAAGACTTCACTCAAACCATAGTCGGCGATGTTGACTACGCGTATGAAACGTTTTCTGAAACCTTAAAGTCTAGCTGCTTTAGGAAAACTTTACTCCCACAGCACCTCCTATTTTACACGCCCGATCTGCAATTGGATACTGCAGAAATACTGGAAGTAATAAAACTAAAAGAACACTGGCGAAAAAAATAAGGGAGCATAAAGAAAGTACGTACTATAAAGAACAGTACAAAGTTACACGCAACCTATCACTCGCCCTAATGCGCAAAAAAAAAAGAAATATTACAGCACCCGCATCTTGAAAGCGAAAGGAAATTCAAAAGAAACATAGAACATCATTATTTTAGTTGCGAAATCATCCCAGAAAAGGCGCACATTACCTGATATATGCCTTCTTGATTGCAGTGAGGCCGCTCTTGCAGAGAAATTTAATGATTTTTTTCTTAACTCAAGCAGCAGTATTTCGTCCAATCTTGATCAGTATGAGGGTATTTGTCTGCCCAGTCCTTCACAAAATGCTTTGTTTTTAAAGAAATTGCTACAGAATAGATTATTCTTGTTACTAAAAAAATGACATCGAATAAATCTGTAGGGCATGGTGAGATATCTGTTTTTATACTGAAGGCCAATATCGATATTTTGAGCTATTCACTACAGACAATATTTAATCAGTTGTTTATGAGTGCTGTTTTTCAGATCAATTGAAAGTTGGGAGAGTTGTGCCAATCTAAAAAGGCGATGATCCCAATGACGTGGAAAATTTTCGCCCAATTACAATTCTGCCAGCCGTTAAATTTCTTTTTGAAAAAGCAATACCTTTAAGAATGATAGAATTTATTGAAAAATACCAAATATTGGCATCACAGCAACATGGCTTTCGCAAAAACTTTTCTACGAGCACCGCCGTTCATTCTGTTACCAGTGTAGTTCACCAAGCACTCGATAAAGGCCAGGTTACCCTAGGCATAATCATTGACCTCAAGAAGGCGTACGACTGTGTTGACAACAAAATTTTACTGAATAATCTAGAGCGCTATGGGTTCCGAGGTACAGCAAGTTCATTTTTTAGAAGTTATGTTACCAGCCATAAAGAGTTTGTGGACATTTTTCGTGAAAAAGTCGACAATGAGAGACGTCAAGTATGGAGTCCCACAAGGCTCCGTTTAGGGTCATATTTTATTTTATTTATTTGTTAAGGACTACATTACTTCCCTTACTTACGCGAAAGCAATCCTGTATGCTGTTGACACAGCACTATTAATCAGCAGGAGCTCTGTGGCCGAAACTGAAACTCTGGCAAATGAACGTGGTTAAACACAAACAAATTAGCCATAAATATTAAAAAGAAAAAAATTATTTTTTTTTCTTCTCGTCAAAAACAGTTTTCCCACCTTTGTAACCTTAAAGTATTCGGAAAAGCACTCTGCCAAGTAGATGCATATAAATAGTTAGGCGTAACACTAAACACATGAATGCACTGGGCGCAGCACATAAAAACCGTTAGCCAAAAGCTATCTTTTGGATGCTTTACCCTTATCTAAGCACAGAAACACTTCACCGAGACAACACTGCGCGAAATTTACTTCAGTATTTTTTATTCACATTTAACCTACTGTGTAGACTCATGAGGATACACTTACACATCGTACTGCTCACCTGTCAACATCTTACAAAAGAGGGCTGTGCGCATAATAGCATTAGCTGCGAGAACTGCAAAATCTTCGCCAATGTTTAATGAGCTGAACATCATGCACTTCAATAAAGCACGAGATTACAAAACAGCAATACTGATCAAGAGGGTCAGAAGTACTATCACTCCATCCAACTCATCTAAAGCTTTCCTTGTGGAAATACTAGGCATGTCCACAATAATCACCTGACCTACCGAATATATCAAATGTGTACGTTTGTTGAAGCCTTCCTCTCATTGGCACACAAATATGGAATAGCCACCATACAACAATAAAATGTATGACACAAAATGATCAGTCAATAAAAGCCTACATGATGTCTGACACATATAGTTCACCTAGTTGAATGTTTCCTCTGCAGCACATAATAAGCATTTTCCCTTATACCGTGTATAGTTCCCAGTGTATGTACCGTTATTCTTGTTCAAAGTTTGGCGTTTATTTTTTTATGTATATACACATCTTTTCTTGGTACATGTATTTAACCCCTGATATGTTCCTTGTTCTTTACTTGGATGAAAAGAAAAACAATGTGAAATTTTTGGTATGGATGCAAAACTACCTTTGGGGCTATGGATCCAGATGCTACTTACAGCACTTGTATATATAAAAGTTTCTGAAAAATAAAAACCTTCTTCTTCTTGATGGCCCAATTACCGATTCCCTTTTTACACGCTTTCTAACCTGTAGTACCTGGAGCTCTCAACTGCTCCAGATACTCCAGGCGCTACCGTATCTTACATACGATTCTATGTTCATCTGAATCGTGATTGCGTGGAAGTTCATTGGTGCGAAAGCCATCGTTCGAAGCAGCTTCCACCGAAGTTGATGACATCGCCAACCTACCCGAAAGCCTTATCTCCAGAAAAAAAGCGCGAAGAGGATGGCCGATCAGTTTTTTTTTCGCCTTCCGCGAAAAAAAGAAGAAATTCACGCCGAACGAGACCCAGAGTTACGTTCACCCACTGTGCATCATCCACTGTGACGGCAAGGGACTTCAACGACGAATATTTAAACCAAGCCCTAGCAAGTTTGCGCAGTTGTGTTCGCGAAATGCAAAATACCTCTCACCTTTTTCAGGCAGAGAGGTGCATTTCGTTTCGCGAAAACAATCAACGTAATGGTACTGCTTCTTCGACTACTTTAGGGGTAAATGTTTTGCCAGAAATTGAATTTACGGGGACTGCACAAGTTTCTAGGTAGGCTTGAAATATACACTAGCGAGAAGCTGTAGTCATCGTGAATCCTTATTCGTGGCCTTGACAACAACCGTAATTACAAAAGTGGTAAACATTCACTTCATATATACTGGCATACTCCTAAGCACAATCCTAAGAGATACATCCCTCCGGGTTCGGTAATGTAACACACCAATCATATAGAGAAAAATTTTCAAGAACACGCCGGTCATGGATGTGGGGTCTCGGACGCATCGCAGTAGCGGGGTTCTATGGGGATACATCGCAGCTCATTTACAGGGTTAGTTATATGTTGGCTTCGTTCGGACGACGAAACTCGGTTGAGGGCAAAGAGAAGCACACGGTGTGACTGCGGTTGTAAACTCGTTAAGATGTAAGGGGGTGCTTTAGAAAAACAAAAGTGATTGTTTGCCTTAACTACAGGTTGTGTAGAGAAATCACTGCCGCCAACCATGGCACTGAAGCTGGCAAGGTAGCATAAAACCCCACTGTAAGATATAGAATACATTCAATGAGTTTTAATCCTCAAAATTTTCTTTTTCTTTTTATGAATCAAGCCACATTAGCCCTATATTAAGATACACAAGCGTCTGGAATTTTTATTGGCCTGGAAGTGTGTTTGGCCTTTGAAGAGCTAAGACTGATATTTATGGTTGCATTTGTGTTAACAAAAAACGTTTCGGTTCGCATTAGCCGTGCAGCCCTCTCACAAATGTTGCTCACTGCATCTTTGAAAAACATTGGGCGCAGCTGGTTGTGATTTGATCGTTCGATGAGCCAGCGGAGCGAAAATCAAAAGCTCTCTAAAGACTGAAACCGTGCCTAAAAGCCATATACGGCAGACAGGAGCAGGTTTTGCTCGAAGTTTGCATTTTTTAAAACCTGCAGTTAGCGCCTTGCTCACACGTCGGTCGGCTTCAAAGACAAAGCGAGTATGGTGTACTCTTTCTGATCATACAAATTTTGTTAATGACTTAAGATATCAAGCTACCATTGATTGTTACATGATCTGGAGGACCTTTCGACAGTTACTTATCAAAGCTGCACACCTTCAGGAAATTGTGGAAACCCACTTTCAAAACGCGGTGTCCTTCAGGCGGACCATGCAGCTGAGGCGCTCCGAGATGGGTTCAATGGTGCGGATATATTTTTGCACGAATGTTGCCCGAATGGGCCTTCAGTCACTGCTACGGTAACGAAAGGTTTTGCTTGCTCGCCGTATGATGGCGCATTCGCATCGGCGCACTGCTCCGGCAGCGTGAAAAGAGGAAGCCGTAATTCGTCTCCGGTTCTCTGCGCAGGCGTGTGCTTTTGCAAAGTGGGGACATCATGGTGTGTGGCGGAGTAGCAAGGCGGTTCTTCCTTTCCAGTGTGGACCGATCATCGTCCACCCGGAGCACCGACGTTGGACGACACAGGCCACTCAACCAAAGTGGGACCCATCGACGACGTACACGGATGCGGCGCTTGGGTGGTAGAGAAAACAAACTGCGCTGGGGTGGCAGAGAAAAAAGACAACCTGGTAGAGAAAACAAACTGGTAGAGAAAACAAAACTTGTCCCACAACTTTTAAACTTTGCTACAGTATCGTACTCGTCATTCTCCGAATGAAGTGCCTGTTCTTGCAATTGTGATTCTCTGCTTTCAGAGATGCCTTCCACGTGCGTCCATTTAAAAACTTCTCAGACAAAGTCGCTGGTTGGGCAGCAACAAACGTTGTCACGAGCATAATCTTACTGGTAGCTATTCAGAAGGATACAGGTGTTCGGTGAAATGTCTTCAGTCGTGAACGCACAGTTTTGTAAAAGGCGCTCCAGCGTTGGCGGCAATCAACGGTATCACAATACCACAGCGAAAACTTATACGTGAATGGTAGCGATAGAACAGAGAGGGTTGCACCATCGGGTGCGGTTTGTGGAGTCCTTTCGGCGCTATAGGATTTTCTGCTGCCCCATGTCCTAGCCATGTGTCCCAAGTTTGTGTTGCCCCTTCCTGCTTCAGCGTTGTCGAATAGAGTGTCCGTTGCTCCTACATAACTAACACTCTTGCGGGGTGGTGTATTGTTTTCATCACGGCATCTTAACACCTTATACGTCCACAATTCTCATTTATATGGGGCAAGACATGCCGAATTTTTTTTTACTATGGCAAATCGGCATTTTGCGTTTTAAAATTTTCTCAAATTTTATACCCAAAATTTGGTTCCCGTTTCTACGAAACACTTTTATCCGCTGGTTGTTTGTCAAGCGTGTTTGCAGCGATTATACCGCGCCTTTTTATAAGAGCTCTGTAATTACGTTCACAACACTCCTCTTGAATACACCGCATACTCAAATTCGCTTTTTCCGCTGTATACATACGAGCTGCGTGTTCAAGATAGAAAATTGTTTGTGAGATATTTGTTTGTCTACTCTTCTGAAAAAGTCCACACCTTGCAGAGTTGGTCCAACGAAATAGCCCTTGAGATTGTTGTGACTATATGGGTAGCTGGAGTACTGCCATTATAGCTTCGTCGCTGGTAAGTTAGCAGCGGTTACGAAGTAAGTTGTAATATTTTATTACATCAAATTGTACTGCTGAAGCCCAACACCTAAGGAATTGCCTGGCAGTCAATGGATTGCCTGAATGAATTAGGTTGGCGGATATAACCAAGAAAAGGGGCATCACGACTACAGAACAAGCTTGTTTTTAACGAGTTTCCTCCGTCAAACACAATGCAGCGATCTTTTATTGTTATGTTAATGTAGCAAACCCGTGCTCAGCGTTTTTTTTTTAAATTTCCAAAACATGGTACAAGTAGTAAACGATGTGACATAAAATTTAACAGCTCCAAAGACAAAGTGGTGGTTTTTGAAATGCTAACATATCTCGTAGCACTGTGTTTTCAGGAAAATCTAAAAAGAACGATCACGTATCCCACAAACCAGAAACAAGCGGGGTATGGACAAAACAGACAAAATCACTAGGCGGGGCACGAAAGATACGAGGCAAACGCATAATCCTCTTTCTACGCCGGTTACACAAAGTGAATGCTGACTCGATCAAGTTTGCGTTAAAACTATACAGCAAAACTTTACAAAGCATTTTCTGCTGACTGTATTTGAAAATTACACGTTCTGAGTAACAACTTAAGTTGGACACTAAAAAGCATTTCAGCACAAAACAATAGTTCTTACTTTTTTTTAGCCTTGTTTTTGTATACACTCTTCACCTGCCTTAGGCGAGAGTGGTAGTATGGTCACGGAGTCATTTTGTACGGAAAATATTTGGTGCTATCAGCCACGCTCATCAAGCCTTAATGATAGCACGCATCAATGCCAACGAGAAAATGAGACCCAGGCCGCATTTTTATTCCTGAAATGGGTACATCGTGTGGCTGCTGAGAAAATGTCGATGGCCGCAGTCGGTTCGGCTTGAGTGGCACTACAGTAAAAAAAGGAAACAAAATTTCTCAAAATGTGTACATACACAGTGCAGTTTATTTGCTCCATTGAGGCAGAAAAGCATTGGATATACCAAGGCCTTTAAAGTTTTCGTTTTTGATCAAACGCAAATTGTTTTCAACTTGTCAATTATCTAAATGGTGGGGGTTATAGCAATTTTCTGCTAAAGCAGTGGTTAAATACTTGTGTAAGTAACTCATGGTCTTAAAACCATTTGAATAGTGAAGGAAGCAGCGGGTGAATCCCGAATAGTGTCATGTGGGGGCCGTCAAGATATGTTTTTGGATTGGCGATGCCCAGATTGAGAGGAATGGATTCCATTTACCCATCAATCACTTATTTTTATTCGAGAAAAGAACAAGAAAATCTTCCAGTGGTAAAACCTGTCATGTCGGCTCCTTGGGGAGCGGTGATACGAGCAAAAGGCTGACGCCACTTCGATGTAGGTGCAACCGAGAAAAAGGCCCAGGTTTATTCAGTGTCTCGTTTTATACAATTACGCCCGTGACGTCACATCGGCCCGTGTACCCTGGTGCTCAGCCACAACAGAGATAACAGATAACGGGACATCTCCCCCCTCTTTTTTAAGGTGTTTCAACAAAATACAATAGTAACCTATAAATTCCCAACAGGACCAAGTGCACGTATAAACAGCAGCCGTATCACTGTGGCGGTCTTAATTCGCGACCGTAACGTCTGACATACCCACGCGACTTCTTTTTATTCAACACACTGGCCGGCGTTAGAGTGAACGTAGAATGGTCTTCGGATTGCCCCGTAGCGTTGGGAGTGGCACGAAAGTGGTGAGACGGGTCATGCGTACTGTTTCGCTCACTGTACCTGGCCAATGTTCCGCTGTGTCTCTCCAGCTCCACTCCGTTATCGGTCCGTACCCGATAAGACCGAGGCCTCAGGGCTGAACTCAGCACCGTTGGCGGTATTTTGCACTATTTTATCCACACCCGATTTCTGGGTGCGAGGGGTTGCAAAGGGGTAACCGCATGGTTACGGTCGTAGTCCAGCCTTTGGTTGTTCCAGTCTGCCTCGTCTTTGGGTTGAAGGCTCCTGAAACCCAGAGCCTTTGATGGGAGAAGTTGTTTCGGATGCACTAGGAGCGTAGAGCGTAAGCTTCTGCTCATCAGTAGCTCGGCTGGATTTGTGCCCAACGGTCCAGCGGAGTCTCTATACGCAAGGAGGGCTAGGCAGGGGTCAACCGATTTTTCCAAGACACGTTTTACAGTCTGTACCGTACGCTCGACTGCACGGTTTGATTGCGGGTACCTCGGCCTGGATGTGACGTGTTGAAAGTCATAACTGGCTGCGAACGCAGCGAATTCTGCAAACACGAACTGAGGACCGTTGTCAGTCACAATCATTTCTGGAAGACCGTGTCTGGCAAATACGCCCTTCATTTGTACAATGACCGCCGAGGAGTTGTCGAAAATATTAGGGTGAGCTCCGGATAACGAGAAAAATAGTTTACCATCAAAAGGTAGTCTCTTCCTCGCAAGTGGAAAAGATCAGCACCTAGCTTTATCCAAGGCAAGCTGGGACACTCTGATGGCATCATCGGTTTGGTTTTTGAACGCCCAACATAACACAGTACTGACAACTATTAACCAAATCTCCCAGCTCGGCGCTGGACCTGGCCTCCACACCACTTTCCGAGGCCTTGGGTGACATTTACCTATGCCCTGGTGAACCTTATGCAATGAACGAAGCGCTTCACTTCTTAAACTCTGAGGCACCACCAAACGATACCCATGCAG
Source organism: Haemaphysalis longicornis (assembly GCF_048455015.1). Taxonomy (NCBI): domain Eukaryota; kingdom Metazoa; phylum Arthropoda; class Arachnida; order Ixodida; family Ixodidae; genus Haemaphysalis; species Haemaphysalis longicornis. Next base: position 41,206,410 of record NW_027526214.1, read on the forward strand.
AAGCACACCGTCATATATCGTGAGGTTTGCTCTTTGCGACCAGTAGGACTCAGCTAACTGCTTGCTTTTGCGCAACGGGGCCCGCCTGCCCCACAGTACAAGCAAAATTGTTGGCAAGTCTCATCTTGTTCTTGCGCCAATTTCATCTTCTTCCAGGGTGCTCAAACATTGAGTTCGCCGATATCGCCTTCTACGTGGCTGGGCACTTCGCTGCAATCTTGCTCTCCCATCGCTAAACTAACTTCCCTGCACGGTGCATGGGAAAGTGCATCGGCAGTACCAATTTGCTTTCCTAGAAGATAAGATACAGAAAAGCAAATTCGCATCAGCCCTAATAGGAACCTTTGTGTTCTAGGGGTAGCACATCAATTGTCGACTGCCCCAGCAGCGATTCGAGCGGTTTGTGGCTGTCTCAAATTGAAATGTGAACCCTATCAAAAAGTACTCCAGCCTTTCTGCCGCCCATGTCAGCGCCAGCGCTTTGTTTTTTTTCTGTGCATACCGCTGCTCCGTTGGTGTTAATGACCTAGAGGGATACGCAACGGGCCGCCTTTCCCCATCCGGCTGCACTTGCATCAGCACACAGCCGAGACCGACCGATGATGCGTTGGCAGACACAATGGTGCGCAGCTTGCGGTCGAATTTTGCAACGCATGGCGCTGAGGTGATCAATGCTTTTAGAACCTAGAATGGTCTTAGCTGAGGCGGGCCCTAATGCCACTCTCAGTCTTCCAAGAGCAGACTCCAGAGCGGTGTTGATACATCAGCAAGATTGCTCACAAACCTTGCTAGATAGTTTATCATGCCCAAGGTTCTACGTACATCCGCAATACTTGAGGGCGTAGCCATCTCATTTATGGAGTGAACTTTTTGAGAAAAGGCCTGATTTCTGAAGAATCGACCACGCAGCCCAAAAACGCTACCCGAGTGACGGAAAAGGAACACTTTCCACGATTGAATGTCACGCCAGCATTAACGAGCCTTTCGAGTACTGCGTGCAGCAGTCGTTCCTCTTGTTCCTGTTGCGTTGCTTCGTAAACCAAAATGTCGTTTATAGGTCCACCACCCCTGGGAGGCCGTCGAAGATTTCAGCCATTTGCTTTTGAAAGTATTCCGGGCCTCAGCTGATACCAAACGGCAGTCGCTGGAAGCAGCACCTACAGAACGGTGTAATAAACGTTTTCAGCTCCTGGCTTTGTTTTTCCAACTTAACCTGGTGGAACCCCCAATTGACATCCAGTTGTGAAACGTATATGGCCTCCGCCATTTGGACAAGGCCGTCGTCTATAGTTGGCAACACACTCTTCACGTAGGACGCTCTTGTTCAACTGGTTTAGATCCACGCATTTTGCACTTATCCTGATCACCCGCCACTGTGGCTCAGTGGCTAAGGCGTTGCGCTGCTGAGCACGAGGTCGCGGGTTGGATTCCCCGCCGCGGCGGCCGCTTTTCTGATGGAGGCGAAAAACAAAAACGCCCGTGTGTACGAGATTTCGGCGCACGTTGAAGATCCCCAGGTGGTCAAAATCAATCCGGAGCACTCCACTACGGCGCGCCTCATCGCCTGCGTTGCGTCAGCGCGTTAAACCCTACAATCAATCACTTCTCCTGATGATTTTACTACCGGCACTATTCCTGCAAACCCTTTAGTCGGGCCGTTTACCTTCCGAATGACCTCACTTTCATCATTTTGTCCAACTCTAATATGATGGGGTCGTTTAACAGAATGGGCATTCGTCGAGGTGTAAAAATTGCAATGGCAACCACACCCTCCTTCACGCGAATGGTGTATTTTTAGGGCACCGTGCCCAGGCCACAAAGAACTGCGTATACATGTACTCGTATTATTTCTCATCAACAGCATTAACAAATTTGAACAAGCCGAGGGCTTCAATGGCTGAGAGCCCTACCAAAACACACTGCCGTGACTATGCAACATACACAGTTTGTCGCGCTGTTTTGTCTTTCGAACCGATATCAGCAGAAAAGGAATCAACATCAAGGCGCTCATCTGTGGTGCTTCTCTACACAGCTTCCGATTTGTGTATGCGAGGCAGCACCCTGGTGAACTTGGGCGTAGCGACAGTGACCTCGGCTCCGGAATCAATTTTTGCACATACGCGTACATCGTTAATACGTACTTCCCCGTATCTGGCATTACAGCTGCTGAGTGTTCACAAGAAAAAAAATTGCCCTTCGCCTTTCAGCACAGACACGCCCGCCTGGTGGTTTTCATTTCTGGGAGACCCCAGCGAAGTGTTCTTTGGTTCATCAAAGGTAGCATTGTGATGAACGTGCTGCGCACCGGGTTCTGGGATGACTCTCAAGTCCACTGAAGTGGCTTCTGGGTTGATATACGGCTCCCTCGGTGTTCGTTGATTGACGCCCAGTTCGCCAGTCGTCGCTTCGTCGCTGTTGGCTCGAAGTTCCATTTGCTGTCGCTTAACTGCTTTCTTAAGTCTGGCCTTCGCTAGAGCGATTGCTAGCGCGAATGTGGCATCCACCTGAAGACCTGACAGCTGTGCGTCTCGGAGGCCTACAACCAATCTGTCCCTGATCATACGCTCGCGGAATTCTGCCAATTTGCAGCGGTCGGCTACTTCATGCACGGCTGTCACAAGTATATCTACGCTTTCTTCGGGCTCTTGCTTTCGGCGATGAAAATTTGTGCTTTCATAGACTATGTTCTTGGCGGCCAAGAAATGGGCGTCAAACTTTGTCTTCACTACCGCGTCGCTTCGGGGCCCTTCCTCCGTCAGGTAGAACGTCGGGAACATTTTCTTTACCTATCTGCCCATAATGTACAGCAGCGTCCTCACCTGGGCTTCCTCGGTTCTGTCGTTAAGCCCCGATGCGTAGCGGAAGTCATCGATGGACATAATCCGTTCTGTCAAATCGGAAGTCTTGTTGAAGCTGAACACCGCAAGCGGTTGCAGGGCGTCCGCTGGTGGGCTGGCTGCCGTGGTCGGGGCCGTTATCGTATGGCTGAGTGCAGGGTGAGTACCGCAATGCCGCCGAGAAAGTGGAGGCTCATCTCACTTGTGAGACCATGTCGTGTCCGCTTTTTGGGTAGTGGTCATACAAGAAAAAGACTGACGCCACTCCGGTGTAGCTGCAACCAAGGAAAAGACCCGGGTTTATTTCACCGTCGCGTTTTGAAGAGTTCACCCCGTGACGTCACATTGGCCCGCGTATCGCGGCGCTCAGCCACAACAGAGATAACAGGTAACACGACAAAACCTGCATTAGCAGAATAACGGGGCCCAGAGGCAATTACAAGACATGTTACCAACTCTGAACCTAGGCTTGCGTGATGTTGTCGATGGCCCGGACTTGCTCCGCTAGCTCGCCTCTCGCAGACGGTCCGCCCCTCTTCATCTGTCTTCCATTGTCCCCTCGCACTCCCATTTCGCATCGGGTTTATTGCCTTAAAGAAAAATCACGTCACACAGAGCGAAGATGGGGCTTAATTATCAGTGGGAGATATTTTGATGGTGTGTAACGTGAGACAAATTTCCGAGGCATCCTCTTTCACCATAACTGAGAAAGGCATAGAAACGAATGGACGATATAAAATTGCTTGACATGTGGATGCATTGTTCCCTACACAGCACATTAGGATAATGGTGAGACGTTGATGAAACAAAAGAAATATATTGGAGCAACGCACTCGCGATGATACCCTAAGCACTCTTTGTCACGCTCGTCGTGCAGGCTTCGCATAGGGTAGTTCGGAAAGCATCAGGCGCTAGGCGAAGGGCCTTGTTTCTACACAAGGTAGGGAATTGTTAAACTCGATTTCCCTTCCTATACATATACCTCATTAGCATAGTCCCACAGAGAGCCTACATTGCTGGCAGAAGCCCGCCGCAGAAGTTGTTTCTCAACACCATGATAGTGCTGTGACATGATCTGGGGAATATTTATTGTTTTGAGACAGTTTTGTTTGAGTTGTTTTATGTGTGGCTACTATATACTATCAGGCACGTTTACCCTGAACAAGGAGCGCTTGGATTTTAGTTCGTGCTGCACATACGACTGACGGGCCCCCAATGTTCCAGACAAGCATGTTACCATGCGACGTCGACACAGGAAGGGCATTGTTTGGCATCTGAGCGGTGTGCTTTGGCTCATTGTTATTTTCGGTGACCGAATAATCTGCCGTCTACTGGTACAGTCTACAGTCACTGCACAGCAGAAAAATTTGCACGTATACGTTAGATAACAATAGCATAAACCAGCAGGAAAAGAGGTTCCCAGTCAAATCCGCATGTTCTCTCGTCGCATGATACCTTTTTTGATCAATGTTGTACACAAGCTTTCGTAACATATTTGTGAACCCTGCATACGCAACCTATTACCAGAATATGCGGCATGTACTGAGAGCCACGTGCTTTGTTCGTATTTTAAGGTATTTAGATTGTACTGGTGCGAAAACATTTCTTCATGAGACCGCTGAGACTGGTTGTAGAAGATAACAGCATAATGTAAAAGGTTTAACACCCTAATACGTGCACGCGATCTGATGAGTCGTCCAAGCTTCGGCGTCGTTTTGTGTCACCGCGCTGAAACGACAGAACACCGGCACGATACCGGCAAAGATATATAACCGGAGAAAGTTCACGCAAGCCTCTGTGCCAACGTGCATTGGTTGACACATTCACATAAACCCTAAAACACTCACGATGTAAATAATGTGATAGCGTTAGTAAGCTCATTTTGTTTCCTTTTTACCCTACGTTCTAGCCGTTCGCTGTCAGTTGTGCTCAGTGAGTGTCAGCGAAAATAAGAAATCGGTGCCATCCGGAAGCTGCGAAAGACCCAGCCAGATGTGCAGGCTCACCTTATTTTAAAACACGCGTGGAACCACCTGAAGTGTGAAAAGAAGACTATAGATAGTGCGGACGAGACAAAAGTAAAGGAATGCGAGTTGAGCAGGCGCCCCGCCTGCTCAGAGAAAATAATTCTACTCTACCTCAGCGGTGGCATACTTACACGTGCCCCCAACAGACTCCATCACGTGAAAGCGGCTCTTCCAACGTAACTAAACTCAGCACCAACACTGTATCACATAAAAACATGGGCAAAAGATTATCGGCAGTGTCTCAAAAAAGAAAGAACATCCAAAGTAGTAGAAGAAATGAACCAAACTGTATTGTATTAAAATAGACCCCATGGTATGCCGCCTATTTACACTAATTTTAAATAACGTTTTGAATTTCCCGTGGCTCTGTAACCGTTGCAATCGATGTGGGGCCAACGAACGTTGACACCAAGCAACGACATAACAAAATGCCAAAATATATTGTCAGAATGCCTTCCATGAGAACACAAAAGCGAGAATTGATTGCATACCTCGAGAGCGAAGGTTCAGGGCCGTTTGACGATCGCCAAAATAGAAAACCTCTTTTGCCAATTAGGCCGCATTGTAAAACGTATATCAAGGGAGACACCAGCAGTAAAAAAGAAAACGATAAGATGCATGCAGGCACTGTTAATGAGCCATATATAGTGCATCCTGTCCTAGTATACACTTACAATCACCAGAGAAATCAAATTAACGCCTTCTTTGGGCCAGGGTATATGGGAGCCCTCCACCTCCCAATTTTTGTGGCACAATAAACGTTTCTGAAGTCGGACCTTTTTACAACTTTGTACACATTACAGAAGCAACGCTCCTTGTGCAAAAGAAGGAGCTGTGAAAGAAAATTCGAACGGGCTGTAGAATGCAAGACAGCATCCCTTGCCGGGCGCCATGACTAAAGTACGCTTAAAGACTTCCCTACGGAAATCTCTGTATTCGAATTTCAACAAGCACAGGTGAGCAGCGAGGATCACTTTTCTCCCAATATGATCCTAAAAACCATGCAAGCGCAATATACACTGCCATCGAACAAACTAAAGGAGGGCGAGGAGAACAGAGAACGAAAGACGGAGAGGTTTGCTACTCGGCACTGTGGGAGGGGTTTTATGCAGGTTAATGAGAAGAAAGGTGAAAATTAGAGAATAAGGGAAGAAATTCGCATGCACTTAGTCTCTTTGCGGGCATTAGAGCCGTCATTTCGGCCTTTGTAATTCGTGAATCATACAAGGGCTGTGAATCATACAAGCATGTTTACAAGCAGATTTCCGTGTGGCGGCGCCCAAGCGGCCCGGCTATGACAGCAGACGACACGAGCGTGACAAATGGCGGGAACGCGACAGAGCGACGAGCTGAAACACGCCCGAACGTTATGCCAAGCACCCAAAAACTAGGGACCCATTCATTTCCCCGCTCGTGACACCGTGGCTGCTTGTGCACCGGCGGCGCGTGTCCCGCGCTCGGTGCTTGTCACTCAGCCCCAGCGCCATAGCTCTGGCAGCGCAGGCTACGGCAGCAGACCACCGGAGCCGCTTGGGCGCGCCCACAATTTACAAGTTCCCTAAAGATTCTCCCATCTCCAATGTAAGATGTTTAAATTAATGTGAGATGTTCAAATTACTTGGACACACAAGTGCGAGGGTCTTGAAGGGACAGAGGTTGCTCACCTGGAAGAACGCAGACTCACATACTACGCCTCAGGCAATCACGTCTCTCACAATCCCCTCCCCAAAAAACACGGAGAGTGGCTCTTTTGTCAACATTTACGAACACTATCGTTCGCGTGCCGCCGAATCGCAAAATCTGCACAGGATATAAACAATCGATATCTTCACAAATTCATTTGGGTGAATGTGCTAAGTAGGAACTATCGGCCGATAAAAGAAAACTTCGTCTCCGCTAAAATTGCACCAACTTCTACGCAACCCAGTCCTTTCCAAGGGCATGCTCAGGGGAGAATAGCTCAGGCATTACACGTTACGCATCAAGGAATAAGCACTTTAAAACTGAAACTGTCCGCTTTTCGATTAACTTGACCACACCCGAGCAGCCTCAACCTTCCACGCCAACATTTTAAGCAACACAAGCGTAGACGGTGTCTGAATGTCATAAGCCGCGGCGAAGTAAAACCCGTTAAGGCTAGTCTTGAACTCATGGCTGACCGTTCTGCTTTGAACTAAGAAATCGTAAACGCAAATACTACGTTTTGAAACTCTCCTCCGCCGTCGGTTTACGCCATCGTGTCATGCACCATAAGATTGAAACGTATATGTGGCAATCCGCCATGGGTCAAAGCCCCTTTTGTCCTGGCAATAATAAACTACCGGGAAGACGTCTTCCATTTTTCGGTCGTAATATTCGTGGGGTAGCTCGTTGAAGACGGCTCCAGCAGTGCCAAACAATTCACGAAAAGGCCCCGACAACGATGCGAGGGCAGGCCGCCGAAGCTTGCCATGCGGGGCGCCAAGTAATGCAATTTTCAACAGATCCGCTGGTTGGTTCGCACTTGAGAGGCCACGAGATCGCTGAAAGGGTATTGTCAAGTAGCGCACAGTTCGCCCCTGTAAACACGCCCAGTCGTAGAAAGTCGATGAGAGAAGACCGGCACCAGGTTTTTAGTTGTTCACTAGAGCGCGGAAGACGGATTGCGTAACAGCATCGCAACAGCACCCCCGCCGCCAGACAATGGATCAGTAGTACGAGTTGATCATCGAAGCTCGGCTGAAATGGTGCAGGTGGTAAGCAGGTCCATTCATAGCTCGAGGCGGGGTTCTCCGAAGAGCTCTTTCATTTCTCTAGTCTCCTCCGTAAACCCATACAAGGCACGAATGCAAGGCTCTTGCAGCAAAGACGAACTTGACAGGACAACCATTGTCGAACCCCACTCGAAGCGGAAAGCGCCTTCTGAACACCCCTGGGTATGCCAAACCATTGTAACAAAACAGTTACTTACCCCTAAAAATATTACAACCCTCGGAACAATTCGAAGCACTGATCTTGTGGGACAAGTAAAAAACCAGGCCTCAATTTTGGGTGTTGGTAAAACAACAACTACAGCAGAGAAAAAGAATCAAAAATGGGCTATACAAACTCTATGAAGCAGATGACGCAAACGAGCGAGAAGCCAACAGGATCTCAAACGAAATTCCGCTTTTTGCCTATGACCCTTTGACAAAGCTACGCATCTCCAACTGCTGTACCAGGAAATTGAGGCACGCACCGGAAAACTTTCGCCAAGTATACAGCACAAAAGTTATATTACGAGACCGATAAGACGGTATAACAAAACAAAGTATGACTCCTGATACGACTCCTTGATGAAAAAAAGTTCATACGAATACTACAAAAATGAAACTTGTGAAAACATTCAAACCCACCGAAAATTGACCTACACATTGGCAAACCTGAAAATTGACCTACACATACATGCCTAGATGACAGATCTCGGCTAAGTCAATCAACAAAAATCTGTAGCTTGCTTCTTAAACTGAACCATAAAATTGCGCTTGGGTCGCCATTGCGCAAGAGAACCAAACTGGCAAATGCCAATACGTGAAAACACGACTTGAGGGTAAGCACGTAATACAAAAAGCAACCACTGTTTGTGTATATACACAACAATGTCGTACACTCAATCAGGGCGAGACCAACTGAACACTGACACCCATGCTACGCCCACCTTACACCTTACAACTATTCTCCAAAGAAAGACATAAATTACGCTCACCTCACACTGGGTTCAGTCTCGAACAATAACTACTTTTGTGACGCCGAACAACACATCCAACTACGTCTTCTTAGGTCATGCAGATGAACCACTTCTTCAATCGAAAAACACAAAATTGTACGCTTACTTCCTGGTCAGTTCAGTCCTGAACAATAACAACTTTACAGCGGCAAGCAAAACTCTAACTACGCGGTGTTAACACAGAACGGTCGACACACTGCAAATCGCGACACGCTTACATTCCTCCGTCCTACGAAAACTTCATAAACACTTGAATAGCCAAATAAAATGAGTAATGTACGTAATTATACAAGCGCAGGCAGATTCCTCTGAATTCATTGAAAGATCCTACGCTCTTGTCAAAACTAAGCCTCCCGAGTGCAGTTTGCGAAAACGCAGCTCCCGCATATTGCAGCCTGCTCTGCTCATCTGTTGCAAAATACACAGCACCGTGTAGAGCCCAGT